>NC_134863.1:14979800-15694800 GCF_049852395.1 Peromyscus maniculatus bairdii | reverse complement strand
TTGCTATAGAACATGTAACTGGGTTCAGGGTAGTTATTGAATGCTGACTCCATGGAGAGTCATGGTTCTGTGTAAACACGGACCAGGCACTTATCTTCTCTGGGCTCAGAGTCCCCCTTATGGCCCAAGAGGCTCAGAATGGTGATATTTGCAGACCTGTGAAAGCTTCAGGGCAAAGAACTACGGGGTTGTGAAATGTCGCACAGTGTGGGAAGGAACAAACATGTCATGACTTTGTTCCGGCATAATGTTTCACATTTAGTGTAGTCCAACCTGTGAGAGGTCCTGAGGGACACAGATGACTCATTTCCTGTCCTAAGTGTGTCTTCGGTGAGGTGTGGAACAGATCCCTCTTCCTACAGATATGGAGCCAGTGAAGGGAGTCAAGTCAGTGGGCCTCTGGGCAAATTCTGCAAGCTCTTATCTGTGTTGAAAGGAACCCGGTAATCAGCACACACACACACACACACACACACACACACACACACACACACACACACACTTGTGTGCACGCCCCTCCGCCCTTCCCACAGTCACTGTCATTTAAGGACAATGTAGTTTAGAAGATAGATATTCCTGAAAAGTGTGCCCATCAAGTTCTTCCAAACACAATGACATTTTAAGCGCAGTAGAGCAGTTGGCAATTGAAATGAAGCTTAGATTTTGAAAGATAACAAATGCTTTCTGCTAAGCAATTCTGAGCACTGAAAAATCTCAGCATATCTGTCACTTCCTCCGGGGAGCCTCCCCAGCTACAATGCTGGTGCCTTCTTTATCCATTCATTTATTCCTGTTCAGGAAGTATGAAAATATCCCCTCAAGCCTACAGGCTTGCAAAGATGTTAGAGCCAGAAGAAAACACTTGAATTATCAAAGTTCTTTGCTTTACCCTTAACTTCGTTCATTCAATTATTAAATTGAGAGAGAGAGAATGAGAGTGAAAACGAGAGAGAGAGAGAGAGAGAGAGAGAGAGAGAGAGAGAGAGAGAGAGAGAGAGAGAGAGACTAGCAGGCTGATGGAATGGGGAATCACTGTTACACAGGGTGGGTAGAGAAGATTTTACTTTTTTTTTTTTTTTTTTTTTTTTTTTTTGGTTTTTCAAGGCAGGGTTTCTCTGGGTAGCTTTGTGCCTTTCCTGGAGCTCGCTTTGGAGACCAGGCTGGCCTCAAACTCACAGAGATCCGCCTGCCTCTGCCTCCCGAGTGCTGGGATTAAAGGCGTGCGCCACCACCGCCCGGCAGAAAAGATTTTAATGATATTCTGAAGAATTTCTGAAGGAAATGATCATGACAAATATTCAAAGACAAAGGAAAAGAAGGAAAGAAAACCCTGGCAGATACTCCACGGTGAGCAAGAGCAGGGAGACTATAAAGACCTTAAACTTGAGACGTAAAAGAAAGACTGGAGGCCTAAGTGCCAGACAACGTGGGGTATGGGACTTTGGAGATCAGCAGGAAGCCCTGGGATGGTAAGGAACAAGGAAGTAAATGATCTAATTTATGTTCTTCCAAGATCCCTCTGGATGTCTTCGGGAAAGGGAGTATGAGAAGCTGAGCGGGCAAGCAGAAAACAGACCAACAGGCCTCTAGGTGAGAGTTAACAGCCCTATTTGGGGTTGTTGGGTTGGGTAGCAGGGAACTAGACCTTTTAAGGAAAATTTGGGAGTTGGTCACATAACACTTACTTCCGGGTGGGGAGAGGAGATTGAGCAGGACTCAGGGGCAAAGCTTTCAGCTGGGGAACTGGGTGGGAGGAACTTAGTGGTGGTGGAATACTAGGGACCAGTGGTTCTCAACTTCCCAGTGCTGTGATGTGTGGATACAGTTCCTCATGTTGTGGTGACCCCCCCACCATAAAAGCATTTTGTGGATGCTTCATAACTGTAATTTTGCTACTGTTATGAATCGTAATATAAATATCTGGTAGGCAGAATGTCTGATGTGCGCCCCTTGTGAAAAGGTCATCTGATGCCCTCTAAGGGGTCTCGACTCACAGATGGAGAAGCACTGCCCTCAACTTTTGGAGGAAATATAAACATCTTGTTTTCCATGCAGTACGTTTGACGTTGTCCCTGGATTATCAAGTAGGGATCTGGGGTAGGACTAGGGAGATGGTTCAGTGTTGAGGAGTGCTTGCTGATCTCGCAGAGGACCTGAGCTCAGTTCCCAGAACTCAGGTCAGTGAGATCCCAGCTACCTACAAGTCCAGTTCCAGGACATCTGATGCTCTCTCTGGCCTCCGGGGCCACCCGCACACACATACACACAGACACAACTTAAATAAATCTTTAAAGGGTCCATCTACTCTAAAAGAATGGAAGTGGGGCTCTTAACATAGCAGTTACCATCATCTACATTGGGGCCTAGGGTTGATAGATTGTAAATTTTCAAGGGGAGCCAGAAATCTGAATTTTAATGAGGAAATTCTCAGCTGCTACATGTTGACTTAAATTTTTAAAAACTCACCACGGTCCCAACAAAACACTTGCACTGCCTTCACAGAACCCAAAGCCCACCAGTATTCAGCTTTATTTGAAATCTCCAAACATGAGCATCCATCCATCTTGGGGAGAACAATGAGAGAATAGCTCTCCCGATAACTCCAGAATATGAGTCGCATCCCACTGATTTGATTATAAAATGATTTTTTTAGGGGCAAATGCTATTCTTTAGCACGAGAAACCAAGTGCAGGACAGTTGAATTTGTTTTCTTTGTTTTTTTCCATGTGACCATGGGCTCCCAGAAGGCAAGAGCTGTGTCACTCCGCATTTTGGTGTCCTCCCAGCAAATAGGCACTTGTTTTGGAAGAAGCCTTAAAGACATCTTATCTGGTTTCCTGAGAAATTGATGCTTAAAGAGAAGCCACTTATCACTGTTCTCAGTAGTGAACTAGTCAAGAGCTGGGGATAGAACCCATAATTCTGAATGATGAGGCTTTAGTAAGGAAGAGAATGGTGATGCTCAGGGAGGATTTGCTGAGTTAGCAAGTGCACATGAATGCATGAAGAAAGACAGAAAAATGAATGATTGTGTAAAAAGTAGACACAACTTGACGTTGCATCTTGGCTTGTAGTGCACAGTTTAGAGAGTCATGTGAGCTGGCACACTTGCCCTCATTTGTGGAAACTGTAGTTAGTCCTGTGGAAGAGTGGGATGTATTAGTGGCTAAGAGAGAGTGGGGAAGGCAGGGCACAGATGGACAGACAGACGCTGGATAAACACAGTTAGTTCTGGCTTTCTGTAGCAGAGCAGGATAACTGTTGGTTATAGCAAACTATGATGTATTTCAAAATAAACAGAAGAGCATGAAAGTTCCCAACACATAAAAGAATTAAAGTTTGATGAGATGGAAGAGCTTTGATTGCCTTGTTTTAGCCATTATTCATTATATACATATATCACATTATTATACTGTGTACCATAAAGATATACAAACATTAAGTCTCAACTTTAAAGAAAAATGTTAAGGAAATAGAATTATGTGAGTTTTGAGCTGGATCTGGTTTTTCAACCAGCTACCATGCTTCCCTAGATAAGCCCCTCTGGTCCTGGGCTTTCTTATCAAAACATCTTATTTCTCTCTTTTCAAAAAAAATATATGTGTATGAGTGTTTGCCTGCATGCATGTATATATATATACACCATGTACGTGTTTGGTGCCTGTGGAACTCAGGGAGGGTTTTGGGTCCCCTGGCACTGAAGTTACAGATGGTTGTGAGCCATCATGTGGGTGGTCCTGGGACCCAAATCCTGGGCCCCTGGAAGAGCAGTCAATACCCTTAAGCATGGTGCCATGTCTCTAGTCACAACATCTTGTTTCTTGATGATATTTCAAACGAACATAAAGTACCAACATTCGTCCACACTACTGTATGTTGTGTAGCAGGCTTGATATAATACACAAGTAGTTTTATCAATAAGGCTTGCAACAGTTCTATGAAGTCTACATTGTTTTTATGGTTGAAAGATGAAGAAACTGAGGTATGTCATACATTGTGGCACATGCCTTAAATCTTAGCACAGGAAAGACAGGGACAGACAGATTTCTGTGAGTTCAAGGCCAGCCTAGTCTACATAATGAGTTCTAGGACAAACAAGGCTACATAGAGAGATCCTGTCTGAAAAAAACAAAACAAAATAAAAAAAAGAAAGAAAGGGAGAAAGGAAGGAAAGAAGAAGGAGGAAAGAAGGAAGGAAGAAAAGAAAGAAGGAAAGAAAGAAAATGTTAGGTCTCAAAGAAACTCAGGACAAAGGGCTGAGGTGCCCATTTAACATATCAAGGTTCTCAGCCTCACAATTACTTGTCACAGTCATCTTGACTGACATACCCTGCCCCTTCCTTAAACCTCCCCAGCTCCTGAGCTCACTTCCCTTACCCCAGCGTCTCTGCCTCCGGTATAACTCAACCTACACAGTCTCTCGGTCTCTTGGTGCTCTTGTCTCCTGGCCCACGCTGGATCTCTTAGTCTGCCATTCCTCTTTTAGCCCCCTTCTCTCCTCTCTCTTTTCTTCCTCTCTTGCTTTCCCTGCCTCTCTCTTCTCTCATGGCTCAGTTCAGTCTGCTGACCCTCAGCCTGTATCCTTCCAGATGCTTCTGGCTGTCTCTCCTTCACATCTGCATTAAACCTTCTCCTCAACCATACCTAGGAGCAGTCAAGTCCTTATTTTTTATTCATTCATTCATTCATTCATTCATTCATTTATTCAGAAAGGAAGAGAGAGAGTAGAAACTGAGACCTAAAAGTATAAGTAAGTAGTCTAATTAGTAAATAATGAATGGAATTTGAATGATTTGAACTCAGACATTTTACAGTGGGATTATAAACATACAGAAAGTGCTATTTAAAAAAAAAGCACAATACAAATGTGTCAAATGCAAATTCTGAGATATTCCAGGGTAAGGCAATTTTTCAGACATTAGCTTCTCCTACCTCCTGTACAGTTGAACACAGAATTGACATTCACATTGACACGAGGCTTAGATTTAATGGTGTTGGAGGGACATTGCGGACTAATTTAGAAATCTAGCTTCTAGTCCAGTGACTTCTTTGTTTGGCTTCTAGCAGATTCTGCCAGTGCCTCCATATAGAATTGAACACATCTGAAGTTCTCTCAACTCTGATGTTTCAGTGTCTTATGGAGAAGTTAAGAAAGAAAAAACCCACACGAAGCTAGACACCTTTTGGTTACAAATGACAGCAACCTACCTCAAAGTAGTCTAAACTAAAGCAGGGGTTTAGTGCCCTAGTAAAAGAAACATGGAAGAGTGTTGCTTTAGGTTGGCTAGTATCCATGGCCTGGATAACACCAGATTTCCTCTAGCTCTCTCTGTACATCACCAAGATATGGTGATATATTGTGTACCCTAATGAACTTGTCTGAGGATCAGAGGCAGAGCCAGCTACTAGATTAGACATAGATGCCAGGCAGTGGTGGCACACACCTTTAATCCTATCACTCAGGAGGCAGAGATACATCTGGAGCTCTGTGAGTTCTAGGCCACACTGGGCTACATAAGATTGATCCAGTATAGAAGAGAAACAGAGTCAGGCAGTGGTGGCACACACCTTTAATCCCAGCACTTGAGATCTCATGCCTTTGCTTGGGAAGCACATGTGCCTTTAATCCCAGGAAGTAATACGGCAGGGCCGAGAAACTCACTCTCTTTAGGCTGAGGGTGTCGTAGAGGTAAGAACTAGTAGCTGGCTGTTCTGCTTCTCTGATCTTTCAGCTTTTACCCTGATATCTGGCTCTGTTTTTGTTTTTGTTTTTTAATTAAAAGACCATAAAAGATTCAAAGAACAGCTAGATAATTGTTGACATAGTGCACATGCTACTAACCATGCAAAACCAGCGCAGGAAAAGGCTCATCTTTTCTGAGAGCAAACATCCCCAGGAGAAGTTGGACAGATTCAACTTTGGTCACTTATTTGCCCCTGAGTATTTCTTTGTAACCAAGGCTATGTGATGTAATGATGGCACATCTGGTTGCTTCCTTCCCTGTGGGGGAAAGGTCTGTCTCCAACAAAACAGAGGGAGCAGGCTTTCCAAAGAATGTCAATTTCTGTGTAGCAAGACAGGGACAGGTGTTGTGGGATATATGCACACTGTGTGAAGATATATTGCTGTGATTGGTTTAATAAAGAAGCTGAACAGCCAACAGCTGGACAGGGATACAGGTGGGACTTCCAGGCAGGGAAAGGAAATAGGAGGAGGATTCTAGGTGTGCAAGAGACACAAGGATTAATCTGCATGACAGAATGTAGATTAATAGAAATGGGTTCATTAAAGTTATAAAAGTTATTCGAGAGAAGCCTAAGCTAAAGGCCAAGCTTTCATAATTAATAAGAAGTCTCTGTGTCGTTATTTGGGAGCTAGCTGGTGGGACAGAGCAAGACTGGATACAGGTGGGGGCAGAACAAGTAGAAATGCTGCTAAGCCTACCTGGCTCCACCCCAGCCCCAAAGGAAAGAGATAGAACTGGTATGGACCCAAACCGTCAGCTCAGAATCACAAGCTGGGCTGTTGGTCCTCAGGATGAAGCAAACTGTTTGTGTGTATGTTTTGGGGGGATTTTTTTGTTCCACTTTCAGAAATATTTAGACATAAATAGTGATGTGGTGATATTTTGTTTGTGCTTTAATAAATAAAGCTTGCCTGGAGATCAGAGTGCAGAGCTAGCCACTAGAGGATCTTGAATCCCAGTACTTGGGATCTCATGCCTTTGATTCTAAAACTGGGGAGGCACATGCCTTTAATCCCAGCACTTGGAAGGAGGAAACAGGAAGTGATATGGCTGGGTGGGGAGAGGAAGTAATAAGGTGTGGTGGATCCAGGAGCTGGGCCCTTTCAGTCTGAGGATTCCTAGAGGTAGAAGTCTTTCTAGAGGCTGGCTGCTCTGCTTCTCTGATCTTTCAGATTTCATCCTGATATCTGACTCCAGGTTTTTATTATTAAGACCAATTAGGATTCAGGCTACATAGTGGCATTGCTGAATGTCATAGAGTTGTCCTTTTACCTTATAAGAACAGTTCCCTACAGTGGTGATCACTTCACATGCAAAGAAGAAAGGAAATAAACGATCAGGCCTCAAGAAAGGATCACTGGAGCTATATGAATTTACGGACAACCAACTAATGAAGCCACACGGTCAACGCCTCTGATTTACTCAGTGTCTCTTGTCTGTGCTGCGGCAGGTGGCCAGGTTCTTGGCCTCTTTTAGTTGGTGCAGGTAGTCACTTGTGGTGACTGATGGCAGGAAAAAGGAACAGAAGGCAGAAGGCATCAACTGTTTATTCACTGGCAAGTTGTGGTGATCAGGCTTCTTCCAGGCCGTGACTCCTGTGAGATTAAAGGGTAGAGAAGAGCATGATTGCCGCTCAAAAGCGCTTTGGGTGTGAGCTCACAGGCTGTTAGTTAGAACTGTAGGGTTTTCGACATTTCCTAACCCAACGCTTTCACTTTACAGATGAAGTTGAAGCCCGGAGAAGGCAAATGACATGGTCTAAGGTTGTATTACAAAGTTGTTGAACCAGAACACAAAAGCAAAGTTCCCTACTTTCCAAATGTCCATCAACTATGCTGCAAGTTCCTTTTTGCTTTGCACCCCAAGATTCTGGTGAGAATTTTGAATTATAGAAGCTTTACTACTAGGAAATTGAATTAAATTTAATTCTTTACTGGAGTGTGTGTGTGTGTGTGTGTGTGTGTGTGTGTGTGTGTGTGTGTGTGTATGTGTGTGTTTCAATACTCTAGGCCAGGGATTCTCAACCTGTGGGGTAATAACCCCCACAAGGGGCACATATCAGATATCCTACATATCAGATATTTATATTATGATTCATAACAGTAGCAAAATTACAGTTATGAAGTAGCAACAAAATACTTTTATGATTGGGGGTCACCACAACATGAAGAACTGTATTAAAGGGTTGCAGTGTTAGGAAGGTTGAGAACCACTGCTCTAAACCTAAATACTCCTTAATTCTCATTTTTTTCCAAGATAAAAGAAGGAATAGCATGTAATTCCTTTACGTTAGAGAACCAGATCATAATTTTTGGGTCCCTGACAGGGATGAGGAGACATAAATTCTGTTTCCTCTCCTATGCACACTTCTATGTGACTGACAGACAGACAGGGAAGTGCTGAAGGAGTTGGTGATCTGAATTCTGTACCCAGATCTGGGTCCTGATGGGTAATTTTATACACAACAGCCTTTTAGGACTTCGGTTTCCTCATTTTCAATATAGTCCATTCTTAAGGCTTTAGTCACCCTTAGGCCTCAGGGGTTCTTTGAAAGAATCTGCTTTGGGTGTCACAGTCAAGGAAGAAGGAACTTTCTAGGTGGAAGGGTCCTGCATAAAGCCAGAATGCATCAGCGAATCACCTGCCTCCCTGTGAACATAGTCCAACAAGAAGCACATGCCCAATATCAAGAAACTGCACTTCTACATGGTTGATTCTTTGAGTTTTTTCTTAGTTTTTTTTTTTAATCAAAACCAAGACCAACAACCACTTCTTACAGAAGCCAAAAGAGGTAGATGTGTCTTGTTATATGCAGTGTTTTTAAAATTTAGACTTTGCACTTAAAGACAAAGAATAGTGTAAAGACTATCTACAGAGTCATTAAAAGTGGCTAAGAGGACACTGAAGGAACAGAGTTTTCCTTTCCTTGGGATTATTTTGTTTTTCTGACAGCGCAGGATGCAGTAGCCATCAATAAGTTGTTGCGTGCACTCACCTTCTTGGGATGGTCCTGTCCATAAGCATCTTGGTGTGATTACTAATAATATATTGTTCTTAGAGCTGTTTCTGCATTGGTAATAAATTACATAGTTGTCCTAAACTTAGGTATTGTTTTTGTCTGGATTCTTCATTTTATTTTTGAGAGATGAAGGTTCCTAGAAGAGAAATGACTTCCCAGTTCACTTATTCAGTCTTCCCAGAGCCCAGTTGGCTTTGTACCTGGGAAGGAAGGAGAGGGGACCATAGTGAGAGAATGAATGGCTCTCTCTTCTTTCCTCCACAGTCTCTTGAAGCAGTAGTTCTCCAGAAGGAACCCGCCACCCCCTCCACAGGTCTTGATTTCCTGGAAAGTAATCCATAATGGCATAGGGTCCAGTGGCCATAACAGAATTGGGGGAGTGAACATTGCAGGAACCTAGAGAAAACTCAGTGTGTGTGTGTGTGTGTGTGTTCAGTAGGCAGGAGAACAAGCCCAGAGGGAGAAGTACTGTCTATTAACATATTAGGTCTTATTTAGCACTGCCATAGCCAGGATCTTGACTGGTTCCATTCACCACCTTTGGAGGTGAATGCTGGAGACATCATTAACCTTACACAGTTGAGAAAACCAGTTCCTCTCAGACAGTTGACTTGCTCTAGGCTTTCCACTGAGCATCAGAAATGAGACAAAAGCTTAGTTTCTCAGCTCCTTGCTTAGCATTCCCTGTATCTCACGGTTCCTGCAGAGTCTGCCCTGCGGCATTTCCAGTGCACCATGCCCATAATAAAGATAACAAGGTCTTCTTGACATTCAGGCAACTAAATCCCTTTGGGTGGAACCCAAGGTAGACCCTACCTTATATTCTGAATTGGGCTCTGTGGATAGTGGTGTTAGAATACAGTTCATGATCAACCCAAGACTGCTCTGCAGACATCATCTTTGCATAATGAATATGTGGATGAAGGAGAGAATGTTTTATCAGGAAGTAAGACTTTTGCCTTTAAAATTGTTTCTGGGATGTGAGGCATAAGGTCGGGCCACACTGCAGTACTTAACTGTGCTGTGCTTGCCAGTCACTGACCTGGTATCTCGTAGAATCCTGTTTTAGAAAGAGTTGTCCTGTCAGAGACTGAAATTCCTTATTTGGAACTCACAGCATCCCAGAGTCTTAAGATATGCAGGTTCATCCATCATCACGGTTGCAGGATGGATACAGGAGTCTGGGACCCCAGATAAGGTCTCAAGCTGTAGCTGACCCATGATGAAGGTACTTTTTCAAAAGCGTGGTTCCATGTTCTCGAATGCCAAATGTTGAAATTGCACTAATTACCATGCCGAAACTACTAAAGTCACAAGATTTTCTTTCCTTTCTGCAAATGCTATGGTAACCTAGCCCGTGTACGCAGAAATAGGGCAGACAACTCAGAGCCCCTTATTCACTGTGATGCCATCTGGCAACCATGGGCTCCAGGGCGGAAATGGGGGATAGGTTTCCTTTAGCCTCCAACACCAGGCTTCTGAGGCTAAATAAAGGCTTAGAGATTTCCCTTTTCCTGAGGGCTTGAAGCCAGTCTGGAATGCAGGATACAGACCTGGACAGGTGGGGCAAAGGTTGTGAGACTTGAACTAAGTGTAGGGTCTGAAGTTGAGAGTGTCCCAACCCTTCATGCTTTATGAAGGGGCGCTTCACGATGCCGCCTACTTGTGCACAAAGCTCAATACTTTATAATAAATACTTTCACAACCACTGTGCCTTTTGATAGGCCGGGCGTTCATATAAGGGCCTTTCACGAAGCACCACGAAAACCCATGAGAGGTACACACAAATATTGGGAAGACAAAGCAAAAAGACCCATTTTCTCCCATCCATGGGTGGGGGGGGAGAGAGAGAGAGAGAGAGAGAGAGAGAGAGAGAGAGAGAGAGAGAGAGAGAGAGAAAGTATGTAAGGAATCAGGAGTATAGTATTAAGCGAAGTCAGGCTATGGGGTTAACTGGTTAGGCTTTGAATCCAGTGCAAGAACTTGAGACCCCAGGCCATCAGATACTCATCATTCTCCAAAAGAGGAAACAGGCTCACAGGAGTCAGGACCTTTACCGAAGCCACACTCCTGCGTAAGGTAACCGCAGGGCAGGCCGGAGCTCAGCATCGTCGACTCGGTTTTTTAGCTACCCTGTGCTGCCTCCAGCAGGCCTGAGCCACAGCGGGCCTCGCTTGCGTGGGAGAGGCCTCTGGGCTGTTTATCCTGAGCCAGTGGGGCTGGCTCTGGCAGAGAGTGGAAGTGGGTGGGGTGGGGGCCGTGGAGCAGGGGAGGGGCCTGACAACAAGGACTACATTCAGGGCCTGCGCTGGAGCCGGTCGAAGAGAATGGAAAGCTACAGTCTCTTGGAGCCGTCCAGCCTTGGCAAGGCAGCCCGGGGCCTTATAAGGAAATGTTGTTCCCTCTCAGCCAGTGGGACTGGGATAGCGCCCCAGGCCTGCAGGACAGAGCTGCCCTTGTGGCGGCGGCGGTAGGCTGGGGGTGCCACCCGTGAAGCTCTCAATGGACCACTTCTGCAGGCTCAGCATTCCCTCTCGGCCCTGGCACTCTAGTCCCCTCTCCCCATACCCACCCACTCCTCAGTGCCCCGCGCTGATTGGAGGAAAGGGGAAAAAACAAACCAAAACAAAGACTTGGCAAGGTCGCTGGCCTCATTGCCTTTTGACGCTGAATTACTCAGAAAACAGATTGAAATCGAATTCTGTCTTTTCCCTGAAGGACGCATGAGTAAAGGAATCCCTCTGACCTCCGGCACCCCGTCTCTCTGTGAACACAAGAATTAGCGCCCTGCTCAGTCTGGTGAAGAAGGGCCGGAGGCTGAGACTTATGGACAGTGCCTTCCGCCTCGTGAATTCGCCTTTCCCACCTCCCATGGGAAAGCCGGAGCCTTTGGAAGCCGCAGGAGAAAGGTGACTCTCCTCAGGCTCCTCACCTGTGCCAGGCGGGCCAGAGGGCCTGCAAGACTCGGAATTGTGTTGAGGAAAAACACAGACTGCCCACACTGAGAGCCGTCTTTCTTTGAGTAAGAACAGCAAGCATTACTCAGGCTCCAGAAGGAGGCCTGTTCTGCAGCCAGGCGAGGGGAGCCCGAGAAGACCTCACTCAACTTGATGTTGAACTTGCCAGTGGGGGTAGAAGCAGAAAAGATCTTGACCGTGGCCTTTTGCTGTGACTGTTCGGACACACAGAGAGCCAGGCGATCCTGGAGCTAAGAGACTTGAAACAGACGGCCAGAGCGGCTTCCTCCTAAGGCTCACAGTCTCTTCCCAGCCTGCCGGGTGCACTTCGGCCGGCATGTACAACTGTGACTGGGTACTCAGTTCCTCAAGTCTGTTCACCTAGGATCTCCAGGTCCCCGCAGGGTGTCAGTCATTATGGGGCACCTCCAGGGTACAAAGGGGAATAAACACCAGGACCCGGAGAAAATTGTTGGTTTATAGTGCCCAGAGCAAAGCTATGAGAAGCACAGGAGAGATGTGATGCCCAGGCTACCAGCCCTGGTGAAAGCACAGGAAAGTGTTCTCAGGGCTGTGTGGAGGGAAAGACCTCTCAACTACAGTCTTAGTCAGGGCTTCTATTGATGTACTAAAACACCATTGACCAAAATCAACTTGGGGAGGGAGGGTTTACTTTATCTTATGCTTCCAGTTCATCACCGAAGGTAGTCAGGGCAGGATCTCAAGGCAGAAAACTGGAGGCAGGAGCTGATGCAAAGGCCTCGGAAGAACGCTGCTTACTGGCGCGCTCCTCATAGCTTGCTCAACCTGCACTCTTATAACAACTGAGACCACCAGCCCAGGGGTGCTACCGTCCACCGTCAGCTGGGTCCTCCCACATCGGTCATCAATCAAGAAAGGGCACCACAGGCTGGACCATGGGCTAATCTGACGGAGGCATTTTCTCAGTTGAGGCTCCCCCTTTCCAAATGGCTTGTGTCGGGTTCACATTAAACTAGCCGGCACCTGAGGTGTTCACAGGAATCGGTGAGTATAGGTGCTGTAGAAAGGATGAAATTTGAGGTGGGAAAAAAAAGCTAAGATTTGGAAAGTAGCATTTTGAGAAAGTGGAAAGAAGGGGTTTCATTTCTAGAGGAGCCCTTCTAGACTCAGTTGAAGGGAAGTTCGGGGCTCTGACAGTGCCTGTGGAGAGACAGGCATGGCTAGACTAAAGGAGGATGGAAGGTCTTATGGCTGGAAAATGGGCAAGCAGGATAGTTTAGAGGTCTTGAATTCCAGTGAGGAGACTCAAGAGATAGCCAGAAGCCACAGGGAGCCCTTGAGCATTCTGGAGGTGTGGCCATAGTCACTGTAGGTGTAGTGTAGAAAGGCGATAGAGCCTCAGGAACACAGGAAGAACTGGGGGTGGGGGGTGGCCTTCCCTGTTTCTCTACAGTCAGGGCAGGCTCTGGGCTGGGAGACCCTGCTCTCAGGCTGTCTACCAAGAGCATCAAGCGATGCTGGGTCTTTGAGGTGTGTCTGAAGAGTTGATAAAGCTTCCCTCAGGAGAGGGCGGGGGCTGGCTGCTTTGATTCATTTTTCTTTTCATGTTGAGGGGCTTCATACTTAAATCATACCATTCAGAGGTGTACTAAACACCTGGGCTTCTATTCTTTTTGATAGAAATATGTATGTATGTATGTATGTATGTATGTATGTATGTATGTATGTATGTAGCCAGAGTTAAAATGGAAAGGGCACTATGATGCAGCTTCCTATCAGAGAGTCTGTCTTTTGTAAGGTATCCCCTGTCCACATTTATCCACTTGCCTCGTGTCCTCTGATTGCAAGCAGCTGCCTACACCCCTGCTCCCCCTGGCACCGTGTGATTATTTCCCCCTCCTTCTCTCCCTCTCTCCTTCTGGAGTACTGCCCTCCTGCAATGGTATACCACTACACTGAGAAGACACAGGGCCTCTGCTGAGTGGTTTGGTCCGTGTTGGAAGGGGCACAGGACTAGCTTTTTACCCTCCAGGAAAATCCAGAATGTCTAGTGGAAAGCCATGAAGTCCCCTCAGTGTTCCAGACCTGTCTCACTGCTCAGCACATCCAGCTCAACTGTAGGGTGGTAGACTTGAGTTTGAGCCTCACATGTGGTCATATGGCCAGAGAAGGATGTCCCTGGACAGCCGATGCGCTGCACCTTGGTAGCAAACGTTGATTGCCATCAAATGTCTTCCCTGACATTGCAGTCACTGTGTCTGCACTGGAGGTTCTGATTATGGCTCGTTATGGGTTTTTAGGTGATGATAATTCTCTTTAAAGGGATTTATATGATCGTTTTATGGTGTAGTGCTGTCATAATTGTAAAGAGAGAATTTCAAGGAGCGATCATCAACACGATGATCGAAGTCTCATAGGTAAAGCAAATGCTTGTTTGTTATTGTTTGTCTTGGTGTTTCTTTTATTAATTTTTATACCCCCACCTACATTGTGGACTAGCTAGTCTCAGCCTCTAACACAAGGGAATGTCTTTGACAGTTCTCCCGTGAACATTTTCATTTTGGTTGATTTCATCTGTTAATTCATTATTTGTATAGTTATCCTACTTAGTAATGGATAGTTTAAAACCTCGAAGAGTAGGAAGTCGATTCAATGTATCCTCTTCTTCCTCTTTACTCTCTTACTTCCTTCCCAAAGTAGTGCGTGTTTCCATTTCTGGTGCATCTTTCTCTGGAATATGTTCAGGAAATGCTGGCCAGAGGTTTTCCTAGTCCAGCTTGCATGGGATGAAACAGAACTATTCACACAGAGTTCTCTAGGGGCACATGTTCTCCCAGGTTTTTCTCCTCAGAGTGCAAAACCCTCCTTCTAAATGCCAGAAGACTTCATTTAGTGCAGGCGAACCCAGAGCCACCCTGACCCCTAGCTTGACCCCACTTGAAGATTACCTGAGGGTACCGAGCTTACTATGTGGGATGACACTCACATGCTTTGTGCAGGCTCTTAAGGAACCTCAGAGGGGACTGTCCTCTCAGTTTTTGTGCTAATTCTGGAGATCTTGATGGAGGGTAGGGTTATGTGGTACAAGAGTAGCTGGGAGCAGGGGCAGAGTGATGTCTTAGCATTTTCCTCTCCAAGTTACATTTCTTTAGCTCGACATGTACTGGGCTGGACTGAACTGGATATCATTTGTTCTAGACCAAACCTTACAGATCAGGGATATTATTTGACTACAGTTGCTCCATTGATGCTGGTCCTACCTTCCCCACGGATGCTGTGGGAGTCTGCCTTGCTTTCCCATCACAGTGGAGCCCTTCTCGCTGATGCTGCTGGAGCCCTCTCCTGTTCACTGAGGATGCTGGACCACTGTATTGCTGACCAGTACTGGAGTTACATTTTCTCCGAGAGGATGAGGATTGATCACTTCTGGACTCTCTCCTCTGTGGATGCTGGTTTCTGGGAAGGCTATCTAAGGCCCATTCGGTAAATGAGTCTCTTTTCCAAACGGAAAATGTTTCTTCCGTTTGTGAGCACCATGGTCCCTCCAGTGTTCTGTCATCGGACATTCCCCCGTGTCAGCCGCCCAGGACACTGCTGTTTAGCCACCACTTGCTGGGTGTCCTACGGGTTTCACTTACAGAGATAGCAACAAGTCAGCACAAACAGAACTATAAATATCTCGATAGTGGCAGATGCATGAAATCCGACTGGGTGGGGCAAACAGATGCAGATGCCCTGCTAGATAAGAGCACAGCTTTGAGCCTACTGAAATACTAAGCAAAGTGCGTAAAGGATAAAATTAAAAAAGAACTTACCTGTTTGCCTTTTGTCTTTAGCGGCATTTTCATTTTCTATCATTCCGTGCATGCACAATATATATTTTATGCAGTTGCAATCATCATGCAAATGCTATTTAGCATTTTGTGTTTCCACTTAATATCCTATACGCTTGCCATATTGCTCCAATCTTCATTTTATGGCTCCAGAAATGCCATTGTGGTGATTCACAGTGAGTGTTTTCCTTCTTACCTATAGCTGGAATTTTATGTCCCCAGCTGCTTAGCATTATGGATAATTTTTAAAGGAACATCTTAGGATATTTAGTTTTGTGCTTTCATTGATTTCTCTTAAGATTGGATTCAGGGAGGGAATGGACTTGGTCAAAGTTTGGACCGCTTCACAGGCAGTAACATTTCCTCTGGTCTAATGCCAATGGTGCCGGGCCGAGCTCTGAGCCTCATACTGATGCTATTGGGTCCCAGCACTCTGAGCCAGTAACTAGCATGTCCCCTGGCGACTGAGCAGAAGAGAAGACATTTGCCGGGTCCTCAGGGAAGCTGTTCCTGCACGAGTTCTCTGCTGGTGACTGCAGAGTGTGCATGGGGTGGGCGGGGATGTGTGCACTCCAGGGGCCTGTTGTTTGCCGAGGCTATCTCACTCGTGACTGCCACTTCAAGGGCCTCTGAAGCCCAACTGCTTGAAAGTACGACAGGGTTGGAATTATGCTGTAGCTCTGGGAGCGAGGGCTGCCTGGGGTGGAAGTATATAAATGTAGTGTATTCTTAGTGAGGGGATAGGATGGCCCTCATCAGTGACACCACACAGGGGCACACATCCTGTGGTGGATGTCTAATATGGATAGCACAGATGTCAGCTGAATTCCTTAGAGATCTGATGAATCTTGACCAAACTCCACTGCCAAGCCTATGAGAGCCTTGAGTCCACAACATACTTGGCATGAATGCCCGTATGGCACACTGCCCTGCATCCATCCACAAGGCCCAGCGTCTTCCTGAGTCTTCATCAGAACCCACTTGCTCCCAGGCCCTTTTGAGTTTGGTAGCTGCCAAAAATTCAGCATCACAAGAAGGATTCTCACAGAACGGGCAGCTTTTGCTATTGTTTTCCTGTCTCCCATTTTTCCAGCTCATTTGTCTGAACAAGAGGCAACTGAGTTCGTCTGTCTTCTCCACAGTAGCACCCTATAGTCAGGCTCCTTCTGTGCTCATTCGGTTATTTCCCCAAGCTACTACCTGAAAGAAAGTCAGGTAGAAATCTTTCTCCACTTCTTTGCCAGCTGCAAATAACCTTGTCCTTACAGGTGTATGGTAAGTGGGCAGGTATACCTTGCAGATATATGGTAGACGAGCAGGTATACCTTGCAGGTACATGGTAGGCAGGGAGGTATACCCTGCAGGTATATTGTAGGTGGGGATGTATACCCTGCAGGTATATTGTAGGTGGGAAGGTATACCATGCAGATATATGGTAGATGGGCAGGGATACTTTGCAGGTATATGATAAGTGGGCAGGTATACCTTATAGGTATGTGGTAGGTGGGCAGGTGTAACTTGCAGTTATATGGTAGGTGGACCGATATACCTTGCAGGTTTATGGTAGGTGGGGAGGTATACCCTGCAGGTATATGGTAGATGGGCAGGGATACTTTGCAAGTATATGGTAGGTGGCAGGTATACCTTGCAGGTATGTGGTATGAGCAGGTATACCCTGCAGGTATATGGTAGGCAGGCAGGTATACTTTGCAGATATGTGGTAGGTGGGCAGGTATACACTGCAGGTATATGGCAAGTGGGCAGGTGTACCCTGCAGATATATGGTAGGTGAGTAGGTATACCCTGAAGGTATATGGTAGGCAGCCAGATATACCTCGCAAATATATGGTAGGTGGGCAGGTTTGTTTGTTTGCTTTCAGATAAGACATACTAAAATTTGCTAAGGGAACACTTGAATCCAGGCTTCCCAGTAGCCCCCAGAAGTGTTTGGTTGGACAGATGCTCAGTATGAATATTGGTGCAGCATTAAAATCTGTTGAAACTCAGTCCCCAGTGTGAGGGCATCAGGAGCTGGTGGCATGGGGAGGCCTCCTGATTTGTTCATGGTGGAGGAATGCTTCTGGATGGGATTAGGGTCCTTGTAAAAGAGGACTGGGGAGCTTTCTCACCTTCTTCCATTCAAGGATGCAGTGAAGCTGACAGTGTTAGCCTAGAGCAAACCATCTTTGAGTAAAAGCCTCACCAGAACCTCACCATTCTGGCTTCCCGACCTTGGATTTCCAGTTTCCAGACCTGTGACAAACAGACTTAGGTTGCCTTTAAGCCGCACAACTGTGATGTAAGTTTGTATTTGCACCCCAACGATTAAGATAAATATCCTTATCCTGGTTTAGAGGCAAGGAAACAGACCCAGAGAAGGGGAGAAGCTGCTTCTGCCTCATAGCTGGTCACAGATGTGTGCAATGGGACATGTAGTCTGAGCTGCACATCACACTGTCAGCCAGCCCTGGGAGCCTCACCAAACGTTATACGTGGCAGGCATTCAATAAATGCCCATGCAGTAGACATGCTTGAGCCCTCTGTGTGCCCATGTCAAAGAGCACAGGATGGAGGATTTCTTATCACCCCAGTACTTGACCCTTAATCAAAACCAGATATGATTAAAAACTGTTGTATATGTACAAAATGGAATATTATTCATCCATCATAAGGAACGAAATGCTGATACATACTGAAACACAATAGACACTAAAACATTAAACCCGGAACTCCAGACTCAAAGCCATAGGAGTCTAGGATTCTACTCACACAAAGCATTTACATAAGCAAATCCACGTCAAGGGAAAACAGGCAGGTGTTGATAACTGATGGTTGGAAGAGGGAGAGCTTGGCCATGCTATGGATTAGGGTAAAAAGACCTCGTAGCTATCTAGGGATGGTGGTTGAGCGCATCGCGAGGGACTGGATGACATGAAACTGCGCACCTTAGAAAGGTTAACGGTTGTGTGATTTCACTGTAACTTAAACCAATGAAGTAACTGAGGAAGTAAGAGAGAGAGAGGTTGGAGCTGTGCCTTTCCTCTTTCTACAGTGAACCTCAGACATCCTTGCATGACTGGAATCCATGATGCTGTATCACTGGGCAGAGAACAACACCTACAGTCCCTGACTTTGCTTACGGCTGTGTGGACTCTGGGAGGTTTCGGCCTCTCTCTGGATTCCAGTCTCCCAGTCTGTGAAAGGAAGACATCGTCCAGACTGTACCCAAAGCCAATTGCAGAAAGTCTTGGGGGGATGTGTGTCCCCAAGAGCAGAAGCAAGAGGACTACACTGGAAGGGGAAGTGTTTTGTGGGATTCTGTGGAACTGTCTCTTCCCAGCTCACAGGTGGCTGATACTTTCAGAATCCTGTCACCTGGTCCCAGGGACAGTCACAGAGAGACCAGCCTCAGCTCCTGACCTTGTTGGAGCTCCCTCCCACATGCTTCAAGAGCAATGTAAGCCCCTTGGTAATCCTGCTCTGCACTGAGTCATTCAATGTCAATCAAATGTTTCTTGTGACGTCCCAGCAAGGAGAGAAGCCCCAGCCAGATCACCAAGACTTGACCTGAAGCTGCATTTTCAACATTCATGGAACTTTTAATTGGGCCGTGATTTGGAAACTCACCACGTATACATCAGTGTTTGAGTTGGGGAAGGGCCCACTGTGGACTCACTCATTCACTTTGACCCACTTCCCACATGTGTTACGTCCCAGGCACTTTGCTAGGCTTTAGGAAGATGTAGATGTGTTCAAGGATTGCATTTTTCACCAAGGACGATGGCCTCAAACAGGAAGACAGGGCATCAATTAGAAGTATAAAGTAGACGGACAGGCCGAGCTGTTGAGCGACGCAGTTGAGTTCATAGCCATGAATAGTGAGAGGAAGGGACGAGAGTCAAGGAACCCACTTAAGCTGGGTCCTCAGGGACAAACTGGGAGTTCCTCAAAGAAGGTGGCAGTTAGGGTCACCTGTTCCAGCAGGAGGAAGTCTTTTGTTGCTGTCAATGGTTACCTTTGCTAGTACTACCTCACAATCAAAGGAAGGCTACATTTCAGTTGCCTAGTTAGTGTTTTTTCCTTTAAATTATTTTACTTTTATTTATTTGTGTGTGTATATGTGTTTAAAAATTCCTCGGAAATAGTTCTGACTCCTCCTTGTAAAGTGCTAGATAGATAGAGTTTCTTGTCTCACAGCAGGTCCGTGTCACTCACTTCTGCCTAGACCTAAAGGCATCGACACTTGAAGTCCTTGCTTAGATCATCCAATGCCCTGTCACCCACTTCTAGTCTCTCCCGGTTGTCTCTGAGCAGTCAGGCTGGCGAGGACAAATGTCTTTCAAAGCTATGTTCCGCTGGCTGAGCCCCTGTTTTTCCTCTGGCCGTGCTCTTTCTGGATTCTCTTCACAGGAGGGCAAAGCACCTGGAGGCTGGTGCTGGGCATTTGCTTTCTGTGTCTGCAGGGCTAAGGCGTGCTCTGATCATGCTCTTTCAGGAGGAAATGTGTTCAGGGCCTGTGATCTGTGAAACCAGAGCCTACCACATGACTGAGCTCTCTTGGCCTGTGCTTACGGGGCATCACAGTCTACTGGGTCAAGTCCTCAGGAACAGATCTGAAGGACAGAGAACTTGTCCAATCTTTTCCTACCCGCTTCCTACCCAGCCTTCTCTTGTAATAGGAGGTGGGATTGACTCAGAATTTGGTGGTAAGAGTATGAGGTATTCAGAGGTAAGGGGGCCCTCATGCAGCCAATGCAGAACCGTGTCCCCCCGCCACCCCCCCCCCCCCGCCCCCAGTCTTGTACTCTTCGTTTGAATAGTTCATGTTGGAGTGCACAAGCATCTGGCTTGTATTGTTTTAGAATGATCTTCCAGGCAATCGTGAAAACTCTTATGTGGTTTCATATGCCTGTTCATCTTAGAGCATACCAAATGTATTCAACTCCCATCTAATTACCTTCCTCACTGCAGGTTAAACCCGGTCACCTCGTATGTGGTGTGCTTGCCTTGTTCTTCAGATATGGTATCCTCCAAGGGGAAATAATTCTAGATACTGACTGATCCATTTATCTAACAAACTTACCACAGAGGCCAGTTCTCTGATGCAAAAGAACACGAGACAGCAGGGACGTGTGGCTGTACATTCCATGAGGAAGAAAACTACCCACTGAGTAGAGCCTAGGAAAGAAACTCTTGTCTGATGCAGTGTAATTGAGCCCTCTCTGTGTCTCGTTCTGTTGGCAACATGAGTTGTGTGGTCTGACTTCCTGGGAACATAGACAATACAGCCTCTGGCCACTCTGCTGCTCGGAGAGGTAGTTCCCATTGGGGAGCAAGGGACATTCGGAGGAACACAGGCCATGGCTGCCACGCCAGGACCCCTCTCTGGCATCTCAGTTTTGAGCTCTGGTGAGGAAACAGTGCGAACGGTGAGGACAGATGCTCCCTCCTCTCATCTTCCTTCTAATTGTAAGCAGTGTTCTCCCAGGCTTCAGTGTGTGAACACCACTTTGGAGATCTTTGCCGAGGCTGCCTAACACCTGTACTGTAATTGACTTAATATTCTCTTTAACTTGATTTGCATTATAATTTAGTTTCACCAGAAGAATAATATCTTGGAAATCATAGTTTTGATGTGATAATTATATTTTTCTAATATACTCTAAAACACATCTATAATTATTCCAATAAAAATATTTGCACATTTACAATCCCAAATACGAGTATCGCACCGGCGATGTGCACATTTCAGGGAAGACTGATTGAGCGTAGAGAGTCCTGTGCATCACCCTGCCTGGGCTCTGAGTTGTGTTCTGCCCTTTTCCTCTTCCATGGGATCCTTCACGTTAGCTGTTTTACCTTTGTTCTTGAAGCCTGCCAACCTTATTTCTACCTCAGGGTCTTGGTTATTCCTACCTCAGGGTCTTGGTTATTCCTACCTCAGGGTCTTGGTTATTCCTACCTCAGGGTCTTGGTTATTTTTACCTCAGGGCCTTGGTTATTTCTACCTCAGGGTCTTGGTTATTCCTACCTCAGGGCCTTGGTTATTTCTACCTCAGGGCCTTGGTTATTTCTACCTCAGGACCTTGGTTATTCCTACCTCAGGGTCTTGGTTATTCCTACCTCAGGGTCTTGGTTATTCCTACCTCAGGGTCTTGGTTATTCCTACCTCAGGGCCTTGGTTATTTCTACCTCAGGGTCTTGGTTATTCCTACCTCAGGGCCTTGGTTATTCCTACCTCAGGATCTTGGTTATTTCTACCTCAGGACCTTGGTTATTCCTACCTCAGGACCTTGGCAGGAATGTTCCTGTACAGCTTCACATGTCTGATTTTCCAGACATTGAAATCTTAGTTCAGCTATCTCTACCTCAAGGAAACGTTCTAGCCAACTTAGATTGGCTGTTTCCATCCCGCTCTGTCCCTTACAGGTATCCCTTGTCTCAGCACTTCTAAGTATGCTACAAGACATATTATGTTTTTTTTTCTAGCATTCATTTATAATTCTTGCACCCCTAATAAAATGTAAATTTTAAGTGGGACGTGATGGCTTACACTCTGCAGTTCTGTCACTTGGGCAAATTTAGGCCACCCTGAGCCATGCAGTGAGACTCTCCCTCAAGAAACCAAACCAAATAAACAAATGGCAACCAAAAAAGACTCAAAGGAGGGATCTCACCTGTTTTATTTACTTCGCCTTTCCCAGCACTCAGCCACAACCTGGCATCATTCAATAACATTTGATAATGAATACAAACTGAAAAACCTGAGAAGAGTAAAAAATCAAAAATAAGCTTATCGGCTTTGTTAAGGCTTGGTATACATTGCTCCATTTGTAGACTGAGAAGCAACTTGGCCATGCGGCCCTTTGGGGCCAGCACCTGGGCCTATAAGCTCCCAGGCCTCCTGGTTTATCTACCCAGCCACAGTGACAGAAGCTGGGCAAGAGAGAGGAGTGGACTGCATCATCCCCTAATAGACCGGTCCTGTTCCCACAGGAGCAACCTGAGCAGAGGCTCAGAGAGCAAAGGGCAACTCCTCCCACATGAGGCCTGCCTCAGCGGCCCTAAGAGCCCACCCTCAGGAGACTGTCAGCCTCCGAAGTCACCCTGGAGGGGAGGGGTGGCATTCAAATGAAGAGACCTGAAAATCTTCAGCATGTCTATTTCACAACTTGAAATGGAGACGGAGGAGCAGATGGGAAGTCTTCCTAGTCATAGACTTACGAAGATGGTGGACACTGCTTCTGTTGCGGAATAGAAAGCAGTTAGCACAATAACCCCGACATGAGGAGAGAGGCCACCATTTCCTAATCCCAGCTCTCCAGAAACATTTGTCATGGGTTCTACGGTTCACCTCCCTGATCCCCTTCTGGACCAAAGAACTTTTCCTTGCTACTCATTCCTACTGTAATTATAGCTGGTTCCTCCCCGGAAAATAGTCTAAAAGACACACTTACCCTAGGGGCAGCTCAGATTCGATGATTTTAGGGGGTTACAAAGCCTTGCTCCCCCTCAAATTCCAAAGGGCAGGACCTGCTGGGGGCCGATGACACTGCTTCTCAATCTCTCCTGTTTCCTGCGCCCTCTTCTCTCACATACCCCAAGACTCTGATCATAAATCTGCATCTTTAGTCTTTCCCAGGGAGCCCCAGGACCCTGTGTGTCCAGCCCCAAATGGCCGTGTCCTCATCATCCATACTGTGTTGCCTAGGAACCAAGTCCTTACCCAGGTCTCTACTCCTTCAACATACTACACTTCAACTTGAGACAAACCACATCCAAATCAACGGTGCTCGGTGCACGTGAAAGAATCCGAATGACTCAGGTGAGCGGGGCATGGCGGCATGTTCTTGTAGTCTGAACTTCTGGGGCTCATCGTGGGAGAGCAAGGCTGGCAGGTCTATAAAGCACGAGCCTGACTCGACGGACAGACAAACAGACAGGCAGACAGGCAGTGAGGCAGACAGACAGGCAGAGAGGCAGGCAGACAGGCAGAGAGACAGAGAGGCAGACAGGCAGACAGGCAGGCAGACAGACAGATCACCCTTTTTCAAGACACAAAACGTCAAAGCTATGACCTGTCTGTAGAGCAGCCAATGTTTCCCTAAACTGTGCCCTGTACATGTAGCTCCGCCCACTTGTCCCCCACCCCCCACCCCCTCATCTTCAGCTTGCTCAAGGCAGAGTCTGGTTGGCTTCTGCCTTCAAGGTGTCTTTCACTACCCTCAGACTTCTCCTATGCCCTCTGACCCTTCCCATGTAGGGTTTGTGCTGTGGCTTGGCCTCTCAACAGTCTCCTGCCTGGGAACTACCACGACTGAGCCCTTTAGGTGCCCAGGTCTGGGTCATGCCACAGGTCATGTTAGCTTACTCTGAGGTATGGGTGTAGCTTGCTTCATCACTGGCTGCCAGAAACAGCCAGGTGCACCACATGGAAGTCTAGGACAGCAAATTCATGATGTGATGAGGGACAGGACCTGGGAGGGAGGTGATTTCTATTCCTACCCTCCTTCTGGCTTCTTACAGCCTTATCAATGTGCTGTTTCTTACAGCAGAGGCTCCTACAGCCTCCATCACAGGCCATACTCTGTGTGTGTGTGTAGGGGTGCAGCATATTTGCCTTCTTGGGGTTCTTTTCCTTATCTACTGGCCTTCCCTTTACTCTTGCTTTGCTACCCTGGGATTATAACACATGCCCCCTGCCCCTTTTCATAATTTTTCCCCTTTAGGAAAACCAGGTGAAGACACAAAAATTGGATTTATTTGATTCTCACTAAATGTTTTTATGGAAGGGGACAGTAATTGTTGCCCAAAGCTGCCCTGGAATTGGTAGATCAGGGTGGAGACCATTGTTCAGCTTCAGACTGGATGCTTTTCCTCACACCTGGTTCTAAGTTTTCATGGAGGAGCGCGACAACCAATGACTGTTTCTTTGCCTGTGAAGGCAGTCGCAGGGCAGGAGCGTGGTGAGAGAAAGCACATGGCACTCACTAGAAAGGAAACTGAAAAGGCTTCCGAAAGGAGGAAGAGGAATTGGGACGACGACCGACCGTCCACCGACTGCCTGGGAGAGCTCTCTTCCTCTTGTGTAACTTTCTACAGGTTCACAATCAAACGCCATCGCGGCGCACAGTGGTTTCCTAGGTCTGCCATAACAAACATCAGAAATGCTGCAGGCTGGAGATCAAGGGGTCCCCATGGGGCTTTGGCGGGGGAGAGGGGGTTGGAACTCCTAAAGAGGTCTCTCTCCTCTTCTGGCTTCCAGTGATGCTGACAACCCTTGACTTACTGGCCACAGTCTTAGGTTAGTCTTCGCATGCCAACTGCTCTATGCTGTTTTTTTTTTGCTTGTCCTTGGAGGGTACTAGTGATGGCGTATGGGGTTTTCTCACTCAAGCTAGGATACTCTCCCCACATCAAGATGCGTTTTCATTACCTATAGAAAAACTCCCCCACCCCCCAAGGCCATTGTAACTTCCAGTGGTCAGAGCTCATGGCATTTAGGGGCTCTTATTCAGCTCACTGGACTGCGTTCCAGTGCTATGCCTGGATATGTTTACACGTCCTCAAGCGTGTGTTAAGCACTTCTGAGTGTTTCCTCACACTGCACCATTGTCCCATCTGCTGGTGCAGAGGGAGGAAGTCCTGAGATACACAGCCAGCGGAAGCCAAACTTTCTGCCTATTCAATAGTTAGCAGCTCCAGACTGAAATTTACCATGTCTCACCCTCCCAGCCCAAGGTGGGGAGAGGGATACCTTCGAGGAGGCGACCACCTCCGTGGGACTTCCTAGAGGATAGTGTGATGCCCCTGCTGGCAGACCTCTATCCTTGAGCTGCTTCTGTGAATCTTGCTGGCCCAATATTTACGTTTTCCAGAACTGCTTTGTGGGTAAATTTAAGAGCAAAAAAAAAAATCTTTGTTTGTTTTTTTGTTTTACTTTTTTTTTCTTTTATTGATTCTTTGTGGCTTTCACATCATGCATTCTGACTCCACTTATCTCCCTATCCCCTCGTATCCGTATCCGCGCTCTGCTCTTTCAACTTCCACCCCCAAACAAAACCAAATTTAAAAGAAAAACCAAAAACCAAACAAAAGAAAGAAATAAAACAAAGAAGAGGAAGAGGGGGAGGAGCAGGGGTGGGGATGGGGGTGGGGGGTGGGGCGGGGAAGGGAGGGAAAGTCATGGAAGCTGTTAGTGTGGCCAGTTGAGACACACAGTTCACCCTTTAGTCTGTTCATCCTTACTTGTTCATTGCCATGAGTCATTGGTCTGGCCCGAGGCCTCTGGTTTCTGCTACACCACCAATATGGCATGGGTGAGGGAAAGATGCCCTTCCCCCTCCACCCCTACTGATGGCAGGAGAGAGAGCCAGCTGAGGTCATGAGAGTGAGAAGACTAGCCACGCCCTACACCAGCTACAGTACACAGAGGAGTTGCCCTCCACCTGGGGAGCATGCTAGAGCTGACCCTGTTGTCTGAGGTGAGCTAGCCCTGAGGATGTGAGAGCGGGAGAGCTGCCCCCCCCCTCAGTTATGCCCTGTACGGCAGGAGAGAGGGCCCTGTAACTTGCCTGGGCAAAGCAGTAGAGCTGGCCCTGGTGATATGAGTGTGGGTGACCCTAATCTGAGGGCCTGAGAACAGAACCGGCCCCTTCCTTGCTGTAGGCTGCACTGGGTGAGCTAGCCTCGGCAGTGCTGGAGAGCTCGCCCAGGGAATTGGCAATGAGGGAAAGCTAGCCAGCTGACCAACCCAACTACCACCCAGGCCCAGAACCAGGGTTATGAGTTGGCCCACCTCAGCATCCACCTGATCTATGATCTGTTGCAGCATGTGAAAGGGATGAACCTACAGATCCAAAACAGCAGGATCTCCATGACACAGGACAACAGGCTGTCCAAGAGGAGCCCCAGGGAGAGCAAGAATCTTTGTAATCACACATATTTGATACTTGCACGATTGCGCTGTGGTCAAAGGTGTTGAAAACAGCCACCCCCAGCCCCGAGGCTCCCATCATCAAAGACTGTTGGCATAGTTTACGGATAGTATGAAGTCCTAATGGAGATGACCCAGGTGCTTAGAAAGATGTCCGAGGGCCAGGTGCCACGTAGAGAGCCTCTGCAAATGCCAGCCTCCTCCTGTCCATTCTTAGGCCACCTCTCTGCATTTCCATGGGGAGCTGCACTTTGTTAACTATCTCCCTCTCAGGTTCCCTACCCAACTCCTAACCCATGGCTTCCAGCAGTACACACCAACTCAAATCTCTAGAAAGTCGAAGCTGTTTAGTAAACCCCCTTGGTGCAATGTACCCTCCTGCTTTCTCACGGGCACAGCTTCTTTCTGCCCTGCTCATCCCCAGGAACATCCGCAGCTACGACCGCCTGTGGCGGCTGCCTAGTCTTCGGCTCTCTCTTTCTTGCTTTCTTCTTATTTTTGCAGGGCTGGAGATTGGAGCCAGGATCTTGTGCAAGTGGTCTGCATAGAGTGGCCTCCTTAGCCTTAACCTTTCTTATATCTCTGCATCTTAGGGCTTGCCGCCTTTCTCACAGCAGCCCTATACAGATATAATGTACATCATAAAACTCACCACTGCAGACGTACTATAATGTTTCAGGAATGTGTCACAAAGGTCGTCAGTATCTAATTGTAGAATATCGTCATCCTAACAAAAGACCCCGACCCCAACACATTGAAAAGTCCTTGTCCTTCTCCTCCTGCCTTCTTATCTCTGCCCCCAGCTCTGGGAAACCACTTACCTGCTCTGTGTCTGGAATTTTCCCAATGAGCATTTCATGGAAAGGGCTCATATTAAAAAAAAAAAAAAAAAAAAAAAGGTCTTTTGCATCTGCCTTCCTTTACTAAATGCGATGTTTTCAAGGTTTATCCACATTGTAGCATATGCTATTAATGCTTTAATTTATGGATAATAGTCCACCACATTTAATTCACCTATTTATCACGGACATAGACATACCTAGAAGTAAAAAAGCATTATGGTGGGCCACACATTTAGAAGTGACTGAATGACGAGAGCTCTGAACTGATCAATGGATTAATCCACTCACAGATTCATAACTTGTTGGAATTATTAGGAGGATGTGGAAACTATGGAAGGTGGGGTCTTATTGGAGGAAGTGATTGTGGGGATTGACTTTGAATGATACCCCTCTTCTTCCTGTCCACCATGAGATCAGAAGTTTTCTTCTACCATAGCCTACTCCAAGGTGGTTCAGCCTTACTCCAGACATGTCATGGACTGAAACCTCTGAAACCATGTCTCTCCTATACACACACAAAAAAAGCAACTGCCAACTTCTGTAAAATCAATTCCCACAAGTACTTGTCACAGTGAGCACAAGCTAACAGAAAGATGCGTGTCCATCTAATACTTCGTTGTCAAACTTCTCCCAAATTAACTGTACTGTATTCCCACCAGAAAAACCATTCAGTCTCCAATTCCCCCCATCTGCAGAAACACGTGTGTTACTGTCTTGTTATTTTACCAAGCCCATTTAATGGGTTGGAAATGGCATACCATTTTCTTGATGCGGTCTGACATTGAACCTCTCCCCATGTGACTGTCAGTTATGTGGTCTCTTTGGAGAAATGTCTGTTTCCATGCTTTGCCTACTTAAAGTCTGGGTTGTCTATTACTGAGTGTGTTTTTAAAAGTATTTTCTGGATGTATTGGTGCCCTACCATATTTTTACTTTGAAAATACATTATTCCACTCTAGAGGGTTTTGGGGTTTTTTTTGTTTGTTTGCTTGTTTGTTTGTTTTTTGCTTTCATCCTTTTTGTATTTACTTTCTTTTCATTTTAATTTTTTTGTGTTTCTAATAGCACACATGCTTTAAATTTGATGAAGTCCAATTCACTTATAATTTTGTTGCCTACCTTGAAGCAAGGTCTAATCCCAGATGATAAGGATTTATTTTCTCATTTTTTCCTTCTAGGAGTTTCCATGTTTTGTTTTTATGTGTATGTCTGTAATCCAGACATAAACAGTTACAGTTTTATATATGGACTAGATTAGGGGTCCCGAGTCACTTTTACATATGGGTATACTGACATCAGTTCTTGAAAAGATTATTTTTCCCTATTGTGCTGTCCTTCTGAGAAGTCAACTGACAAAGGGTGTTTGTTTGTTTGTTTGTTTGTTTGTTTGTTCCTGGATTACCACATTTACTTCACTGATCTGCAAATTGATATGCCAGAGCATACTAACTTGAGTACGGTGGCTTTTGATTGACCTTGAGGTCAGAACATGCCTGTTCTCCAGCAATGTTTGTTTTATTTAGCTTTCTTCATCTGGCTCCTTTAAATTTCCAACTGAGCTTTAGGAGTAACTGCCAAGTCCTGTAAAGAAGCTAAATGAACTTCAGAAATGGTTCCCACTAAGTCTGTAGACTGATTTAGGAAGGGTTACTATTTTAACATTTAGTCTATCTTGTTAATTTTATATTTTTTCATTTTCTTTTATGTGTATGAGTGTTTTGTGTGCAAGTGTATACAGAGCCCTTCCCTCTGGAACTTGAGTTATGGATGATCATGAGACACCATCAGGGTAGTGAGAATTTAATCCAGGTCCTCTATAAGAGCAGCAAGTTCTTAACTGCTGAGTCCTCCTTCCAGCTCCTTAATTAGTCTTTTGATCCATGAACATGGGATATAATCCATTTCTTAGCATTTTCTTTAATTATAACCTGTGGTTTCCTTTGTACAAATATTTTATGTAATTTGGTAAATTCATTTCTTAAGTATTTTATTCTTGATATTATAAACAAAATAGTTTTCTTTTAATTGTTGGAAATACATGGAATTACAATGGAGTGTTATTCTGCAAATTTGCTAGACTTGTTATTAGTTCGTGTGTGTGTGTGTGTGTGTGTGTGTGTGTGTGTGTGTGTGTGTGTGTCTGTGGTTAGGTTTTCCTATCTATAAGATCATGTCATCTATAAGTAGAAATATTTGTACTTCTTCTTTTTCAGTCCGAATTTGCTTTATTTTTCTTGCTAGATTGTCTTGGCTAAGTAAGAATTCCAGTACACAGAATAGAAATGGCAAATGGGCGTCACCCTTTGGTTCTTTATCTTTTTTTTGGTTTTTTGAGACAGGGTTTCTCTGTGTAGCTTTGTGCCTTTCCTGGGACTCACTTGGTAGACCAGGTTGGCCTTGAACTTACAGAGATCCGCCTGGCTCTGCCTCCCGAGTGCTGGGATTAAAGGCGTGTGCCACCACCGCCCGGCTGGTTCTTTATCTTAAGAACTCACTCGACATTATATCATTTATAGGACATTAGCTGTGCATTGTAATGGATGCTCAAAAAGTTCTCTCCATTCCTAGCTTGTTGAGTGTTTTTTTTTTAATTTATTGTGAAATAGTGCTGAACATTATCAAACACTTTTCTGTGAATATTGAAATGATCATTTTCCTTTTTTCTATGAATATGATTTTCACACGTTAACTTGATCTTCCACCTTTGGGATGGATCCCGTTTGGCTGTGATGTATAGACTCCCATTTATGTATTGTTAGTATACATAATTTCTTTTCTCTAATAACTAAACAGGACTGAATTTTTTTCAGAACCCCAGGAAGACAATGTAATTTTTGAGTCATGCAACTTCTTGTCTTCTGTATTAATTTCAGTTTGGGGCAGAGTTGTTCTCTTTTTAGCACAGTATCAATTCATCATTTAACCATATGGAAATGCTTTTATTTAGGTACGAAGGGCTTTCCAACTGCCAAAGTCAACGCATACTTTAGCCCTTTCTTTCTTGGCTTTCTGGAGCGTTCTGCAGTTTACCACTTCCTTCCTCTCTGAAACTTTCAAATCTCTAGTTGTCTTTTTATCTTTTTGATTATAGCATGTTGGTCTCCTTTGAGGATCCTTCTTTTCCATACTGTTGACTACTGTCTTCAAGGCACTTCTCATATTATATTTGGTCTAATGGATGTCATAATGTCTCAGATTTCACTGCTACCTGTATGCTGATGAATGTTGGGTTGTTAATGTTCTTATATCCATGCAGTTGTGTCCAGCTACCTCCTGAATATATCTTTTTGTTGAAAAGAGATGTTTTCCTTACAATATATTCTGATGATGGTTTTCCCTCCCCCTGCTCCTCCTAGCTGCTCCCCATCTTCCCTCCCATCTGGATCCACACCTGTTTCATCTCTTGTCAGAAAATCAAGAGGCATCTAAGGAATAACAGTAAAATGTAATATAATAAGATGAAACAGAAACAAGCCAATCAGAATAGGACAAAACAACCAAACAAGGAAAACAGCTAAAGAAAAGGTGCATAAAGCACATATAGACACAGGGTCACACACACACACACACACACACACACACACACACACACACACACACACGTTCACACACACGGGAATCCCGTAAAAACACAAAACTGAAAGCTGTAATGCACACACAAAAGGACCTGCAAAGTTAAAAACACAAACACAAACAAAACCAAGAAAAGCCCCAAGTTAACATTATGAGACAAAGAACCTCCAAAGATGCTGTTGAGTTCATTTTGTGTTGGCATCTACTGCTAGGCCTGAGGCCTACCCTTAAGACGGGTTGGGTCCTGTGTAGGCCTTGTGCATGCTGCCATGGTCTCTGTCAGTTCATAGGGCGCCAGTCCTGTTCCATCTAGAAGGTCTCGATTCCTTGGTTTCCTCCACCCCTCTGTCTTTTACACTCTTTTCACCTCCTGTTTTTCAGGGTTCCTTGAGCCCTGAGGGGAGGGCTTTGCTGACGACATCCCCTTTAGGGCTGAGTCATCCAAGGTCTCTCAGTTTCTGCATATTTGTTCCCATGTGCTGCAGGAGGAAGCTTCTCTGATGATAACTGAGCAAGACACTAGTCTATGAGTCTAGCAGAATGTCTTGAGGAGTCATTTTATTGCTATGTTCCGTTAGCTTTCTCCTAGGTTTCTGGCCTATCTAGTCTCAGGTTTTGGTTACCCAAGCAGCATCAGATGTAGGTTCCATCTCATGGAGTGGACCTAAAATCAAGTCAGGTATTGGTTGGTTACTCCTGCAAGGTTTGGGCCACTATTGCACGGGTGTCTTTTGCAAGCAGGTCGTCCTTGCGGGCGGAAGCGTTTGTAGCTAGCTAGGTTGGTATTCACCTTTCTCCTGTGGTAGCGTGCTGAGTACCTTCTTGAACCACAGGGGGTGCAGGCTCTAGGTAGACACCACTCTACTTCTCCATGTTCAGTGAGACGTGTAGCTGCTGTCTCTGGTAACAGAGCCTTGCCATCAGTTTGCAGAGAGCCACCAATTGCCTTGACAATAGCCTGGGCTGTTTCCAGAATGTATTTATTTGAAAATTCCACAGGTTTCTCAAATATGAAAAGTAAAAACAACACTATGAAGGTTTTTTATCCTTCCCAACCTGTTCTTCCAGCTTCATACAAATATTGGAACCCAGAAAAAAAATTAAGCTGTTTCTTATATGAGGTAAGAAATGTCTCTGTTTGTTAAGACAGTTGATTGCCCTGCCTCTTCATTAGAATGAGATGCAGAAAGATTGGACGCAGATTAATGCGATAAATCCACAGCAGTCTGCTTAAGGAGTATTAGGGAAATTTATTAGGATAAATTGAGGAAATACACTCACAAATAAAGAACTGAGTAGACAGCTGAGGTCGTCCTCTGATCTGACTGAGAGTGAATCCACTTGGCAGTTTGATCACACCAGGAAGCAGGAAGCAGGGAGCAGGGGCTTGTGACCCTTCTCCCTTTCCTTTCAAGAGGTCATGTACAACCGCAAGAAGCACCACCTCCCTCTGGCCCTACAGCCCAAGGTCATGGGCAGAGCAAATACCACTACAACAGATGGCTGTATTCCATGGCTGATGAAGGAAAGCTGAGAGAACACAGAGAGACAGAGACAGAGAGACAGAGAGAGATAGGTGCTCAGCTAAGAGGGTCTTAGCACTCAGATTCTTCACTGGCTGCCTGCTATGGGGGATGATGATCACATGCACCAAGGAACATGTGTTTTGGTGTCTTTTGTGGGAGGTTGCAGGTGTCAAGGTGGAGGCAAGAATATGCTGTGCCTTGAATGCCACATGGAATATTTGACACTTGTCTATGCAGAGAAAAATCTCACTGCCACTGTTAGTGAGGGTGGTGGCCAGGTTCAAGCCATATTTTAAGAATACTTAAGGAGTCCTGTGTGTCTAGACTTGTATGTTTTTTTTTTCTCTATTTTTAAAAAGACATTACTGGATGAGTAATATTCTGTTGTGTAAATGTGCCACATTTTCTTTATCCATTTTTCTGTTGAGGGACACTTAGGTCGTTTCCAGTTTCTGGCTATTATGAATAGAGCATCAGGGAACATGGTTGAGCAAACTTCCCTGTGGCTGTATGAAGCATCCTTTGGGTATATGCCCAAGAGTGGTACAGCTGGATCATGAGGTAGATCTATCCCATCTTCCTGAGGTACTGCCACATTGATACCCATAGTGACTATACAAGTTAGCAGTCCCAGCAGCAATGGATGAATGTTCCCTTTACCCCATCCCTGCCAGCACGAGCTGTCATTTGTGTTATTGATCTTAGCCATTCTGACAGGTGTAAGATGAAATCTCAAAGTAGTTTTGATTTGTATTCCCTTGATGACTTAAGATGTTGAACATTTCTTTAAGTGTTTCTCATTTGAGTTTTCTCTTTTGAGAATTGTTTAGATCTTGTACCCCAGGTTTTTAAGTGGGTTATTTGTTTTCTTGGTATCTTTTTTTTTAAAGTTCTTTATATATTTTGGATGTTGTCAGATGTAAATGGATAGAACAAGAAAAAGTCATCCTGAGTGAGGTAACCCAGAATCAGAAAGCCAAATATGATCAGCACCTTGCTCAGCCATCATCGGAGAAGCTTTCTCTTGCAGCTGATGGGAACAAATACAGGGACTCAGAGCCAGACAATGTGAGAGTGAGAGACCTTGGAACACTGAGCTCTAATAGGGATGTCTCCATTAAATCCCTCCCCTCCAGGCTCAGGGAACGCCGTAGAAGGAGAGACAGAGAAAATGTCCTTTGGGTGTGAGTGTAAGTGCCTGTGGAGACTGGAAGGTGGTGTTACACCCTCTGGAGTTGGAGTTACAGGAAGTTGTGAACCACGCAGCATGTGTACCATTATTATTAGCATGAGATTCCCGGCCGCTTCAAGTGCAGCAAGCACTCATAGGGTCTGAGACAGACATCTCTCCATTCCCCCCTTTTATTGATGAAGTTGGTTCTTTGATATATATATACATTGAGATAGGATAGTGACCTATCCGAGCTCCAGAGAGGCTGAAGCAGGATTGTATGTTTAAGGTCATCCTATGGTACATAATGAGTTAAAGGCCAATGCAGAAAAAAACCCCACATTTTAAAAGAGATAGTTTTTTATAGTAAATATACATACTTTTATGAAGAGTATCAATATACATTTTTGCAGTGAAAACCTATATAGATATGGTATTAAAGTTTTCCAAAGTATATTTATTTATCTACATAAAATAATTGCAAAAGCATCCAGAAGCACCCCCTCCTTAGAGGTTTTGTGAGGTGAGATCTCCATCTGTAGCCCTGGCTGACCTGGAACTTGAACAATTCCCCTGTAATGGGTGTGAGAATGGTCAACTTCTTTAATAAAAGAAATTCTGCAGTGGAAAACCAAAACCAAAACCAGACATTACTGGGTACCTTAGAGTCAGCTAAAGGTAAAAAGGTCTTGGGAGAGCACTTGCCATTCTCTGGAAAGTATAATTCTTATATTTAAAAGTAACAAATCCCTAGTGTTTAGTGGTCAGGAAGCAGAGGCAGGTGAATCTCTGTGAGTTTAAGGCGGGCATGGTCTACATACAACATTCCAGGCCAAGCAGTGTTACATAGTGAGATCCTGTCTCAAAACAACAATAATAACAGCAACAGTATCAACACATACACAGATACATACATACACACCAATAACAACAACAGTATCAACACATACACAGATACATACACATACCAATAACAACAGTATCAACACATACACAGATACATACACATACACACACCAGTAACAACAACAGTATCAACATATACACAGATACATACACACACACCAATAACAACAACAGAACAGAAATCAATCAAACATTATTAGACACCATCATTGTTAGCATCATTGCAGGGCTGATTGAAAATATTTGGGGAATCTCTGCTCCAGGGTTGAATTAATGAAGCTCAGCCTTTCCTCCTAGAGGCGTGTCTTGTCCTTTGCTGTGGTGCTGTACTTGCTGAGGCAGAAATGTGTGTCACTATGTCCTAAAGGCAGGAGGAAAAAATATACATTAAACAAACAGGAAAAAAAAAAGACAAACGCAAAACCCACCAACAGTCACACATGGCAGGTGTACAGACTGTCCCCCAGTCGGCCTCTCTGCCCCGACATCCTGTGAAGCTGCTGCACCTGGAAAGAGCCGGGGAGAGAGGGCCTCCCTCAGAGCACAGAGTTCAACTTCCTTTTTGTTCTTCAGGATCTTGTCCAGGGTCTCCTGGGCCCCGGACTAAGTCTTCCCTGCTTGGGAGCACTCTGCCTCCCTTTGTTTTCACACTCCGGTAGAGACGCTCTCTTGCCCCTTTTTCTACATTGCCTGTGAGCTCTTGAAGGCAGGAACTGTGCTATCTGGTACCTCCCTCGGGACAGTAGTCTGCAAAGTGTGTCTTAGTTGATGTGATACAAAGCATAATCTTTTGGAGGGTGAGAAGAAAATTCTAGAACTTCTATTCATGCTTACTTTTTAACCTGAAATATAAAAGAAGCTACCTTTACTATTTCTTATGGTCTAGATTAAAGAGTTATCACATATCAAATGTAAAAGTGTGAACAAATGCGTTGGTATGACTTTTTTTTTTTGGCAGGATTGATTTAAAATATTTGGGGATTGCTGCTCCAGTGTTGAGTTAATGATTATTGCTTCAAAAATCAATAACTCAAAAGAGTATAGCTTTAAATAGGAAAACCCAGTGCTCAAGAAAAATCTAAGGTCTTTGTTTGTTTCAACCAACAAGAAAATACAACTAGGATACCCAGCTTGTATATTGAAAGTCTCATGTAAGGCCCTAAGAGTTATTTTGTTTCTCAAAGACAATTCCTTATGCTTTGATGTAGAAGGATTTTAAGGAAGATGTAACTGGAATTGTATCATGTAACTGCAAAATGTGGCAAGAAGGCTTTGGGGAGCTGGCTGCTCCCTGTCTTCTGGCAAAGGTATTCAACACCATTTTTTTCTGAAGGATATCTTGACAAACGCATCAAACTTTAAAAATACCATGCCTGCTGGGTGGTGGTGGCACACGCCTTTAATCCCAGCACTTGGGAGGCAGAGGCACGGATCTCTGTGAGTTCGAGGCCAGCCTGGGCTATAGAGCAAGTTCCAAGACAGGTTCCAAAGCTACACAGAGAGAAACCCTGTCTCAAAAAACAAAACAAAACAAAACAAACAAACAAACAAAAAAACCAAAAAACCAAAAAGCAAGCAACCAACTGACCAAACAAGCAAACAAAAAAACCATGCCCCTGCAAAACAAGTTATGAATATTTAGCAATTTGTATATATATATATATATATATATATATATATATATATATATATATATATATATATACCCTACATCACAGTCTATTACTGTCATTGTTGAAACCAATCCAGAAGGGCATAGAGATGTTGGCAAGGGAAAAAAAGGAAAGAAAGAAAACTGAATGAAAATGTCTGGACCAGCAAGGCCACTGTTAAACATCTTTGAAGTTTATAGGTTTATGTAGATATTTACCTAGCAGAATGATTATCACATCGTTTCTAGTACTAAAAGTCATAATCAAACCTTATGTGCAACCATGTTCAACACTTGATACATGTTTTATATCAGTTCAGTGTGGCGCAAGCCAACCACCAGACTTGATATGCAGGCTCAGATTTAATGACATTGAAAGATGGTAAAATTAGAGGGGGTTGCAGGTTGCGTAATACAGAGTGATTCTCTCAATATAAGGCCCAGTAGGAAAAGCCTACCTGGAGTATGATGACTTCTTAGAAGCTTTATTTTGAAGTTGATATAGAGTAGAGTGCAGGTTTTTGAGTCTTAGTGAGGTGTGGATTTGTGTGACCACACAGCAGTCAGGACGGGTAGTCATCACGTCCAATACACCTTGTGCTGCCAGCGGGAGTCACATGACCTTCCATTCCTGCCTTGCACCTATGGACTTCTTTGCTGCCATATTTCCCCTTTCCAGAGTGTTGTGTAAATGGGAACATGCAATGCTGCTGAGCTTTGTCCCTACCCCTCACTTGTCTATTTATTCTTCTATTTAAGAACATCCAAAGTGTTTTCTCTCAAGGGCATTGTGAACAGAACTCCTGTCGTATCCGTATATAGCTTTTTACATGAACACGTACTTTGCCGTTCTTGTGGTTAGAGGATTTTTGTTTTGTGTGAATCCGTCAAACTGTGCCCCTTTACATTCCCATCAGCAATATATAAGAGAGTGATAGCTATATTCAAGATGGATTCTTGTCAGCGCATGCTATCGTTAGCTTTTAGAAATAATTTCACAATAGTGATGTGTAGCTAGAGTTTTCTGCCTTGCCCACAGTCAGGACAAATCTTTGTCACCTGCCAGTCCCACAGCCGCTCAGACCCAACCAAGTAAACACAGAGACTTATATTGCTTACAAACTGTATGGCCGTGGCAGGCTTCTTGCTAACTGTGCTTATAGCTTAAATTAATCCATTTCCATAAATCTATACCTTGCCACGTGGCTGGTGGCTTACCGGCATCTTCACATGCTGCTGGTTATGGCGGCGGCTGCAGTGTCTCTCCGCCTCAGCCTTCCGCTTCCCAGAATTCTCCTCTCTCCTTGTCCCACCTACTTCCTGCCTGGCCACTGGCCAACCAGTGTTTTATTTATTGACCAATCAGAGCAATTTGACATACAGACCGTCCCACAGCAGTGATGCACCCAAACAGGCACGCAGCAGCCTCGGTGTGTTTTGTTTTCCCAGCCTGATGCTGAGCATCTTATGTACTCCTTTGCTGTCCAGGCATCCTTGAAGACGAAGCACTCATTCCTAGCACAGGTACATTTACGGAAATTAGAAGAATTGCTTGATCTTGAGTTCTGAGCATTCTTTATGTACAGACAGAAATGCCTTCTTAGATACGATTAGCAATAATCCCCATTCTTTACCTTGCTCTTTTCTCTTAACAGACGTTTTCATAGAGACATGAATTTAGTTTGGATGAACATTTTATCCTTATACATATTGTGTTTTTACTCCAGTATCAAAAGCCCTTGCATAATAGACCATTTTGAGTTAATGTTTATATGATATGATGCTAAGTGGTTCATGAATTTGCATAGAGATATCCGATTCTTACAACACAGATTTTTTTTTCAAGTTTTGAATTTTTGGTCACACACACACACACACACACACACACACACTCATATATACACATACACATACACGTGTGAGTCTCCATCTGGACTGGGTGCTCCTTTTCTGTGACCTCTGTGTTTATCCACTTTCCAATACAGTACTGTCTGAGTACTTTACAGAACACTATGAAATCATTACCTTATTCTTTCTCTTTTATTTTGGTTATCTTAACTCCCTTGTTCTTATACATAGACCTTAGAACCATCTTCTTCACAAATAAAAAAAAATCATGGGATTTTTTTTTTGAAAAATCTGTAACTACCTATAATTATACATAAATTTATAAAGATTCCATTTTAGCCTAGTGGTGGCTTACACATATAACCCCAGAACTGAGGAGGCAGAGGTTGGAATATTGTATGTTTGAGGTCAACCTGGGCTACATAGCGAGCTTCAGACTATCAGGAGATAGACGTCATGACCCTGTTTGAAAACAAAACAAAATAAAAATAAAAAAAAACAATTACCATCATAACTGGACTGAGTTTTCCTATCTGTGAATATTTCATGTCTCTCTGTTTGCCCTGACTTGACCTGAAGTGTGTGATCACTTTCTGTTTATTTCTTTCTTTGAAAGGCTCCTGTTGAAGTTTACTGCTATTTTTACTTTGGAAATCCAAGGCCTTTCCGCAAGTAATAAGGAAGGCTAATGAAGAGAACAAAGGAACTACAGATTAGGGAGGCCTGTCACTGTAATCTAGGGGCAGCCACAGCGCTAGCAGGCTGAGGAAGTCCAGTGACAGGTATGGTAAGGGGACAGTGTGGGGACCTATGCCTGATGGCTAGGATCAGAAGGACCAGTGAAAGGTAGGAACTCCCTAGTGATGAGGGGAACATTACGTGTTGACGCTGGTAGTATCAGAGCACCAAGGGGTATCAAGAAGGAGGGTCCTAACTCCTTAGATTAAAGTGGGGTATCGTTAGTTTTATAGGAGTGGATATCGTCAGCGAGAGCCTCAAAATGGGTAGTGACTGCTCCAGGTATGCCAACTGAAATACATATAGGAGAAGAACTGGACAGAAATCCAAATCCAAGTTCAGCGTTTTCCTGGGAGCATAAGCCAAATAGAGAAAAATGCTGAATTGTTTTTGGGACCATAGACCATAGCCTCTGATGTTCTGTTCAGATAAGTCTTGTGTTAGTCTGAGAAGCGGCACAATGTTGTGTCTGCATTCAGGTGGCCTCGGCTGTGAGGAGAGGAGGCATGCTAGGGTACTGAACCAGGGGAAGCAGTCATCCTTTGCTCATTTATGTACTCATTTACTACATGAAAGGCATTCTTACGGTTATTGCTACAGCCTGCTTGGAGAATGAGCCGGACATTATGCTAACACATGCGTGAACACACCTACCCATTCACACACACACACACACACACACACGCTCATATACACACACACATGGGTGGTTACTCAGGAGGAATGGTAAGCATTGGTTGTTTGCCAGCTGGGAAACCCACAGCACTACTGAGCCTTGGGCACTGGGAGTTCCATGGATGAGTTCACAGGGTAGCTGCCAACATCAAAGAGGGACAGGCTTATTTCAGAACCTGAGGTCTTGGGTCACCTGAAAGCACATTGACACTCTGCCTTAGAATTAACAGAGAAGAAAGAAAATATTTGAGTGGCCTTTGAATAGCTAAGCTATTCACCCTAATACAGGATGAACTGGACAAAGAGAGGACCTAGTTAAAAAGAAAATTAGTTCTTGAGGTGGTGGAGTGGGATTATATTTTTCCAACAAGAGAGCAGGCCAGCAACTTCTTTTCAATAGCTAAGAGCAAAAGGACAGTTAGTTTGTTGAGCTTGAACTTGCTTATTATACACCTTTATCAGAAACCATCGCTCTTTGTGTATTGATTTCTAGCCAACTATTAACTAGATATGACCTTAGAGCTTTGATAATAGCTGGGAATTCACCAAGTAGAGGGAAGCCTGCTGGTTTATGGACAAAGCAGTTATGTGTGGACCCCCTCAGCCTTAGGCGAGTACTTTTCCACCCGGGGGGCATAAGAAGTTACAAACAGCTCAAGGAATCCCCGAGTGTCAGCTTGTGCTGACCATATGAAAGCATGAGATGGTCTAGACTGGACTGAGAATAACTCCAAAACTGTGATACTAGCTACCTGCTTGAAGGGTTAAAATTCATCCCCATGTCATAAAATTATTGGTAATGATGGTATTTAGCTGTGTGTGCTTTGCACTTGACAAAAAGTATCCATTATCGTGACAACTTTTTCATCTGTATGAGTCCATTTCTATGAAGTTCAAAAGTAAACACAAGCAGCTGGCTTGCTCAGAAATCCATACTTTGGTGAAACGATAAAGCATATCCAGGAAATAGCAACAGCAACATCAGGCCTTCTAGACACTAACAGACAAAAGGCATGTGACTGGGCTGGGGCATAAGGGCCTTTTGGAATGCAGGCTGTATTAGGTTTTAATTTGAATGGGTCTTACACGGGGCTTAGGTCTACAATAATTTGTTGAGCTGCACATTTATGACTTGTTTCATTTGTGCATAGGTGCTTTATTTCACATGCACAACAGATAACCAGAAGAAGGTCAAGAAAACAGGTTACCTTGGGCTGTTATGTCCAAAATTGGCCATTGATATCTCAGTAATGTTGGGAAAAATAATTAAAGTTAAATATATGCTGTAATAATCTTGATATTTTAGACACATGGACATATTTTGGAAAATACAAGATGCAAAAGACAATACTAGAGAAAGTATAATATACAAATTAGAAATATAGAAATATACAAATTAGAAAACATAAATTGGAAGTGAAATAAAATATTTCTTTAATCCCCACTCTAATAAAACACCTGTCTCAAAAATCTCACAGCTTATTATCATCTACTCTGCAAAGGAATCATTATTATGTTATTCTAGTTACTTAATTAATTGTGGTAAAGGTTTAAGAAAAATGCTTACAGTCTTCATGAGAATAACATTGTTATGTCATAAAGCCTGCACAAGAACAGTATCTTATATTCAATACTACAGAGTATATCTTATATGCATATATAGCACTAAGACATTAAACACCAAATTTATGTATTAAAAACTGGTTATTGATTATTGTAGTTCTAGGTTAGAGGTTAGAGATGACTCAAAGCTGCACAATGTACAATAGCAAGATCACCTTAGTAATAGTTAAGATAAATACACATTGAGAAATTTACTTGATGGGGGTGAAGACTACATTTATCTGTGGGTATAAGGAAGGACAAATTCTTAGAATGTAGTTAAGGATTATGCTGATTGAGAAAATGGGCAATTTTAAGATGGGTGTGGTGGCTACCCAGAGAAACCTTTTCTCAAAAAAAACCAGGAAGAGAGAGAGAGAGAGAGAGAGAGAGAGAGAGAGAGAGAGAGAGAGAGAGAATTGGTAGTTTTAGGTTCTCCTACAAGATCCATGACTTTAGAGGCCTGGCTAGTTGGCTAGGTTTCCAGTAGCCATGCTGAACAGAATCTTAAGTTCAAGTAGAGAGCTGTTGGTTGCTGCCAAGTTGTGTGTGCCACTACTGCACTCTGAGGGTTATTGTGCCACACTGGTCATTGTCGTGGTTCACAGACGTCATAGTTGTGTAAGATTGTTGGCTGCTTCCCTCCTTGCGAAGACTTCTCCTTGCAACAGATGGGGATCATTAAAAAAAACCCACAACCAATCAAAATACAGAGTTATGGAGCCCCATCCCGAAGGGTACATTTACAGTACACCCTCTACACCTAAGGCTCAGGAATCATTGCAGAGAGGAGCCAAAAGATGGCAAGAGCCAGAGGAACAGGGAGATTGCTATTTGATGGTGTTGCCTAGAGATGTCAGAAGTGATACCCACAAAGTCTTACTAAAATAGCTACCTAAACATGAGTTGAGCAAGACCACAACAAAAGATGTGCAAACATGGATGAAGGAAAATTCACAAGGTCTCAATGCTACACAAGAACTACAAACAACCACGAAACACCGAGAGTGGGAGAAATAGTCTTTCTCAGGGAAGAGCACTCCGATTGGCTATTCAATTCCAAATGGTCATCCCGGAAAAAAATACAAATAACACTATATAGACCGAGCAGATTGTACTTGTGCATGTAGGAATACACATGAATGCATGCACACATACTTATGTATCAACAATTAATGGAAAAAAAGGAGGCTGTAAATTTGAAAGAACAAGGAGAGGTGTCTATGAGGTTTTGGAGGGAAGAAAAGGAAAGGAGAAATGCTATAATTGTATCATAATCTCAAAGAATAAAAGGAAGAATTAAATAATAAACATTCTTTTCTGTCACTTATTTTTAAAGGTATCTACGAACCCGGAACTTTCCAGTCTGGAGCTGAAATCCGAGCAGGACCAAGCGAGCTGCTTAAATCATCTGCTAGTGATCACTAGCTCATGTCCTGCAACCTTTCAGATCCTACGTCAAAGGCTCTGGAGAAGCAGTGAGGCTAATACTAACAATTCCATACCTCTTTATTTCAAATAGAGTGGAGAAGAGATTCTGGGCTGATTTTGGAATTGTACATTAGTTTTCAAGCTTTCTTAAAAAACTGTTTGGTCCTATAACAGATAAAAAAGTAAAAAACAAAGTTTTTGATTAGCTTAACCTTTCCCTCTTAGCTAGTGGGAAAGATGTGCCCGATTTCTTAGTAACAACAATACATTGAGAAACTGAAACTTATGAGGTTAAGTCTTCTTGTGACATTTTTCTACACACTGATATTATATGCTTATTGTAAAATTCTTAGAAAAGTTCAGAAGAGACTGAAGATGGAAAGAAAAACCTCTGAGAAGCACAACCTTCAGAAAAAAATCACTGCTGAATTTTCATCTTTCATCTACGTTTGTATGGTGTTCACAAAATTGGCATCCTGCAAATATCATTTTGAAGCTTCCTTTTTAATACTCAGTATCACTGAGTATTAAAAATAGCTATGACTATTTTTTTCATGGTAATAATTCTTCCTGCCTCTCTAACATAACATTGTATAGAAAAATAATATAACAGTTTAAAGCCATTCTGTTGGTTGACTATTTGTGTTTTTCTATTTGCTGCTGTTATAATGTTTCAAAAATCATCACTGTAAATAAATCTTTATACACACCCATTCTCATCACCTTGGGAAAAACTCGTAGGTGTACAATCACTGGATGTGGCTCAAAGGGTAGGCCTACTTTGAACACTTTGGATAGTATTTGCCAGATTGCCTTTCAGAAAAGTGCCCCCATGTGTACTCCCACAGGAATACGTAAATGCATTTCTGCAGTCATGCCAATACCAGATGGCCAAATTTAAATAAACAATTTTATTTTATTAAGATTAATTTATTTGTGTGTTTCTTTAAACCTTTCTGTTGATTTGATGGCTTTAGCTGCTGTTCAAGTAAAATGTTCCGTTATTTTTCCTGCTGGAGCTGCAATGACAGATGGAAACTTGAGGACCCAGAAACCTCAGTACGTACATATCTTAACAATTTCCCACTTAAAACACGGAAGGACCAACTACTAAGAAGAGAGAGTAGATCTGCCTGCAGCAGTATTGCATCCACAAGTCACTTATTTACCTTAAGTGACGCCCAGCTAGGCATTCTAAGCACATCGTGTGTTGTTAAAATATCCAACTGTCCATCATTCACAGGAATGAAAAGTCCAGCAAACCTTGTGCATCGATTTGCCAAATTCAACAACTCCGTGGCAATCTATTTAGAAGACCCTACAGGGGCCCGCTGTGGGCAGAGGCTGGACTGCCCATTAGCTTGCGCAAAGGGCTCCTCATACAATCACAGGCGGTTTGCCTGCTCCTCAGACGTTTGCTTCTCGCTTTGAGGTTATGGTGATCGAGAGCTATTTATCCCACAATCACAGGCAGGCACTTAGCAGTACAATGGAGAAGTTAAACCTGGGTGAGATGAAAATTGCCGCAATGCAAATCTCTCTACAAGGGGGTAGGGCCCTGGGTGGAAGTCCATTCATTTGAAATATTTTTTTACACCATAAAATTTTAACACAACAGAATAATTGGGACAACACTTTGGCTGATTCTGTTGGGACTTGATTGATTAGAGGTAGCTTGACTAATGAGGCTTCTGGAAAGTACTTTGATTAAAGGAGCCTGGAGAAGTTCGGGAGAAGTATGGATTGTCTTGTGTTATTTCAGAGCTCCAGAGGGTCCAACTGAAAAGGTTAATGGATAGAAGCAATAGAAAGGCTGTTTTCAGGTGGCCTAAGGAAAGACATTTCTACCAGTAACAGCTGTACCAAAAAGTAGAAAGAACTCTTCTTCCAAGTTGCCCCTGGAAACCCATTAGGAGTGTGGAGAAGCCATGGCATTATCTTGGGCCCAAAGTGGATTTGTGTGGATATATGTCACAGCAGGGGGCTCCATCAATGGCTATGAACCAAGCCACTGAGAACAGCAGGAAACTTCAACTTACTATCCTCCAAATGGCTTTTGAGGATTGGGCCGATCAAATAAGGCTCACAGGAGTCAGAAACCATGGGGTTGGATTAGGTTAGGCTAGAGCAGTGGTTTTTAACCTGTGGGTCACCTAAGATCACCAGGAAACACAGATGCTTACATCACGATTCATAACAGCAGCAAAATTACAGTTATGAACTAGCAACAAAAATAATTTCATGATTGAAGGGTCACCACAACATCATGAGGAACTGAATTAAAGGGTCGCAGCTTTAAGAAGGTTGAGAACCACTGGGCTGGAGAGTTAGGTTAGACTGTTCTCAGTTATCAGAGAATTTCTTACAGGAATTTCCCCGGGAGCTACAGGGTTCTCCAAGGTAACCCTCCTTCCCTCAGTGACAACGTATCCTATCTTAACTTGCACGCCAGTGCTCAGTGTACAGCTCCTAGAGTATGCATGACCAGGAGAGAACACAGAAGACTCCCCTCCTTGTTAGCTTCCTGTTGCTATGACAAACACCATGTCCAAAATTACCCTGGGTGGGAAATGGCTTACTTTGTTTTTTTGGGTCCACTGTTGAAGGGAGCCAAGGCAGAAGCTCAAGGCAAGAATGTGAAAGCAGAAACCATGGAGGAGCTGCTTACTGGCTTGCTTCCAGGTTCCCGGTCAGCTACCTTTCTTGGGTAGCCCAGGCTCACTTGCTTAAAGGTTGTTCTGCCCTCCGTGGGCGGGACCTTCTTCTGTCAACCAGCAATCAAGAAAATGCCCCATAGACATATCTTCAGTCAATCTGATGGAGGCAGCTCTTCAATTCCAAGTCTCTCTTCCCAAGTGTGTCAAGGTGACAGCCAAGATTAGCCATCGTCACTGACATCCACTTTTCTCTGCTTTCCTTAATGTCACATCTACTTCTATCTATTGGCTGGAATGAGTCCCATGGTCTTCTCTGGTAGTGCGGTAGAGTGGTGAATATAGTGTTCTGTTGACTCAGAAAGAGACACATGAAATCAGTCTTGGGAACCCAGAATATTTCCACTGTGAGAGGACACACCGCTTTTCCTTAATAGTCCACTTTGCTGGAAAATATGTAAACTTTATGGCATCACAGAACAAATTATACCATGGTTTATGTTTTACCACATAGACAACTGGTTTGATGTAATGTTGGCGATATTTTTCTTTCTCCACAGTTGAAAAAAAGGCTTGTTTTGTCTGAGAAATTGGGGGCATCTGCATCCACACCCTCACTTAAAATTATTGTCGTGGATTAGGTGTACAAATGATTTCATTATGACTGACATTTCCACACATACAATATGTGGTGGTTTGAATATGAATGGGACCCTCTAGGATCATATATTTGAATGCTTGGTCACCAGGAAGTGACACTATTTCTAAGGCTTATGTCTAGTCCTGGGATCTCTGATACTCACTGTGGAGGATGTGGCCCAAATTAGTTAGCAAGACCATATGCTGGGCAGTTTGAACAACACAATTCACTCTTAGGTAGTTCTGTAGGCCAGAAGCCTAAGTTCAAGATGTCAACAGACTTGGGCCCTCTGAGGACAATCTGTCCCAGGCTCCCTTCCGAGCTTATGGTGTTTTGATAAAAATCTGGCCCTCCTTGGCTCGAAGAAGAGACATCCTGATCTCTGTCTGCCTCGTCTACATATGCTCTCTCTGTGTGTCTCTTGGTGTGCAGATTTCTCCTTTTTATAAGGACACTGAGTATATCTGATGAAAGCCCACTCTGATGATTTCATTCTCACTCAATTACCCCCAGAAAGACACCATTTCCAAAAAAGGTCGGAGCCTGAGGTCCTAGCAGAACCAGAGCGGCAACACATAGTTTGAGGGAAGACAATTCAACCCATAACAAGGGAAACAGTGCTGTTGTGGGCTCAGACTTCCGATCAGCAGCTTAGGCTGGCACAGTGCCCACATGTGCCCACACCCATTTGCTGCCCAGTCACGTTCTGCTCTCACTGTGGATCAGGGACGTGTCTCCTCAGTGAAACTGAGGCAGCATGCAGGCTGGATAGAGGGAAGGACAAGCCCCATCCTTACTCCAAACATCAGGAAATGGGTAACTAGGTCCCTTTTGTAGTGAGTTGTAGGAGAGGGTATGCTGGGTCACAAGACCCTCCCCATTTTTGTAGAGCTCTGTTCCTTCCGGTGACATGTGTATAGTCCTGGGATAGCAAGAGAACTCTTCGGAGAAAGAAGCCAGAGACATGGCTTTAGATGCCCACTTTCTATTTGGACCTTGGAGGGAGGTGGGCTGGAAGCCTAAAGTCCTAGAATACATTGAGTTTCTGTGTGACAGTTGGTGTTGTTAAAATAGATAGAGGGATATTAATAGAGGAACCTATGACCACAAAGGTCTATGTGCCTTTCTGGGACTTCGGTGTGGCGTGGGATGTGGAGGGAGATCAGAAGTCGTGGCTTATGAGCCGAGGGTGATGGTTGTAGTTAGGACCCTCTCTGCACTTATCTCCCTGCCCACCTAAGCCTCTGTTATCTAGCCTGTCATCAATCTATCCTTGTCTTATAGACACTCAGGGATGCACACAGCTTTGCTCTGGTGTGGGGGAGGGAGATGTTTTAAATAGCCAGTTCCTTACTCTTTTTCTTTTTCTTTTTTTTCCTGGAAAAAGATGAAATTGTCCATTTATTCTATACCAATTATAAACACTAGAAAGCAGAGGAACAACCAAAGGCTTAGTCACAAATAAATATACACTGAGGGAGGAGGCAAGGAGGAAACTGTTATTGATTGGCCTTGTAAAATCTGCTGCTGAATCGATAGCAATTTCTGGAAATGCCAGACATTTATTCTGTGCGGCTTGAACAGCGGAGATAATAATAAACGTACTTATAAAGTGGGTCTCCTGACACTATTTCCTTGAGCCCTTAAGATAATGCAGGTACAGAAGGAATCCGAAAGCCCTGTGAGGCGGAGTGAATATACTTCAACGGGAACCCCAGATGAGCTGACCGCTACTAATGTCCTACTTTGCTGGCTGTGGCACTCGGGTAGGTCTTCTCCATTAAAGAGATACAGACAGTTCATCTACATGACAAGGTTCATCCATGTGAGAGACATGTACGGTCTCTCAGCTGTGGAAAACTTTGTGCTGCTCTGTTGTTCAGGGAAGACCGTCCCCCGGTGACACAGCCAGACCCTGCTTCGCTGCTCTGTGCTTTAGGGTCCCCGTTCTCACCTGCACCCCACAGTTTCAGTCAGAGCTCATTTCCTTCTAACTATCCTAGCTGTCCTGGTGTGGACGCTCCTCCCTCAGCCCCAGGCTTCATCTTCAGCCGCTTCCCTCTCCATGCTCAGGGTATTTAGAAACCTTGCCACGGCCACCGAACCTGAGAAAGCTCGGTGGGTCTTGGGGGAGGGAGAAATTGTTCCGTGTGTCTCAACAGACTAAAAACAGGAACTGTCTCCCGAGCAGTGCAATCAATAGTCTGTAATGTCTGGGGGGTGCTTATGGGATCCCACTAACCCACAACTCAAAAGGAGGTAATCTCTACCTGACACTGGGCTTCTATTTTGATAGCCTATGATGTCTGAGAGAGCCACTGCCCTCCCATTACGGGCTGATTCTATTTCAACTCTTTCTATGTATGTGTATGCCTATATTTTAGGAGGCTTCTAAAGGAATGGTTTTCCATTAGACATTTTCAAGGGTCTTCAATAGTAGTTATCCCTCTCTATACGTCTACCTTGTCCTTCCTCACTCCACACCAATCCTTCCTGTTCCATTGTAACCATTTTCCTCTTCAGATCATCTGCTTTCTCTCCCCCTGCCATTGAAACCTCTACCCTTACTAGACTCCTGTCTTCTACGGGTTCTCCAGTTTACACACAATATGTCTAAAGATTCAAAGATAGCGTCTCTGTGTGAGAAAGAGCACGTGCTTGCCTTTCTGGCTGTGAGTGACCACCCTCAGGATAATTATTTTCAGCTTTAAACTACAATAATGACCAGCCTGGCAAGAAACGCCCATGGAGCAATGGTGGTGTGAATATTATAGGAATAACTAACTACTTTCTGATTAGGTTAAAGCCCACTACTACCTGACTCATGGGTCCAAGTCCCTGCAGCTGGTATAGACCATAGCCCCTAGGGAAGAACTTCCTACTATTACTCTATTAAACGGACATAGGATTATACCAACCCCTAATGACTTATATCTATACTTACATCTATGCTTCTTTCAACCCTCATCAGAGAAGCTTCTTGCAAAAAGTGCTGGTTAACCCAGAGACTCACAACTGGTCAAGGTGCAGAGAATTAGAGAGTGCAGGGTGCCCAAGCCTTGAATGAGCCATCTACATTGCATCCCTTCCTCTTAGGCCTCAGGGACTATACTGGAAGAGAGGGCAGAGATACTGCAAAAGCCAGAGGAGGGAGATGATCGCAAGGAAACTTGTTTTCTGGACATATCAGGGCACTTGTACATATGTAGTCACAACAGTTGTGACAGCATGCATAAGACCTTGCTAGAACAAGTCAGAAAAAACACGCAGTGTGGAGCTGAGCATAAAACCTCACCCAAGGAGCTGTTGGCAATGGATAGCTGTGAGCAGAGGGAGAGGCAGTTTTCCTCCAGAGTGTGACCCCTGGTGGGTTGACCATGCCCCAGTGAAAGGCCACATTTCCAAGAGTAAACATGCAGCAAAACTTGGTCTTGTTAAGTTTGTTTTACAAAATGATACAAAGCTGGGTGGGGGCAGAGTAGGGAGAGTGGATCTGGGAGGCGAGGGACTAGGGGGAGGGGCTGAATATGATGAAAATACATTGTATGAAATTCTCAAAAAAAACTAGTAAAGAATGAAGAAGAAAAAAAGCCCCAAACAATACAATCTGAAATTAATGAAACATCTCAAGACATTCCACCAAAGAACACACAGCTGGCAAATAAACCTGGGGAAAGACTTTCAATGTTATCCACAATTGGGGCATTCAGTTAAAGATGGGAAGCATCACATCTCTATACCCATCAGAACACCAAAAATAAAGAACAATGGCAACACCAAGTGCCGCAAAGTGTGCAGGGACGCTGGCTCCCCCACACCTTCCATGGCTGGTGAGAAGGCAACACAGCACAGTTTCTTTGGAAAGCAGTTTTGCAGTATCTTAAAAAACAGAGGAAATGATGCCGGGCAGGGATGGTGCATGCCTTTAATCCCAGCACTCGGGAGGCAGAGCCAGGCTGATCTCTGAGAGTGCGAGGCCAGCCTGGTCTACAGAGGGAGATCCAGGACAGCCAGGGCTACACAGAGAAGCTGTTTCAAAAACTAAAATACAAACAAACAAACAAACAAACAAACAAACAAAACCCAGAGGAAATGGAGGTGTCTGGAGAGGCAGCTCAGAGGTTAAAAGTATGGACTGCTCTCACAGAGGACCTGAGTTTGGTTCTTAGCACCCATACCAGGTGGTTTGCAACCACCTTCAGGGGATCTGATACAGACACCCACATGTAGATAGATATAGATACAGAAATAATAGTAAAATAAATCTTGAAATGAAGCCAAAGGAAACACAACTTTCATACACAAAACAAGTGTACTTTTGAGTATTTATCCTAGAAAAGAAAGATCTGTGCTCAAATGAGATCCTAAATACAAGAATTTGTAGTAGCCCCAGAAAACACCAAATTCATAACAGTCCCAAGCTGCAAATAACCTCGGTGTCCTTCAGTGGGTGAATAAACTGAGGTGTGTTCACCCACATGATTTTATCCAGCAATAAGGAGCAACCAGCTACTGGTTAGTATTCTGGATGCATTTCCTTTTTACAACTGGCTTTTTAATTTTTTAAAAATTGTATTTATGTGACTGAGTGTGCAGTGTGTGTGTGTGTGTGTGTGTGTGTGTGTGTGTGTGTGTGCATGCATGCAGGTGTGTTTGGGTTTGTATGTGTCTGGGTGTGTCAGAATGTGTCTGTGTCTCTGTGTGAGTGCATGCCCTGTATGTTCGGGTGTCCAAGGAGGCCAGAAGAGGATGGAACTGGAGTTATAGGTGGCTCATAGTCATCCAGTGTGGATGCTGGGAACTGAACTCAGGTCCTCTGGAAAAGCAGGAAGTGCTCTTAACTGCTGAGCCCTCTCTCAGGCTCTTTAAATGTTCTCTTGTCAGAAATGATCTTATTAGGAAGGGGCTGGTTCTAAAATGTTACACTTGCTAACATTCCATTTATAGTATATGATTAAGTTGAAAAGAATTACCCAAAGGAAAGAATAACAGCTTCCAGGGTTGCTCAGAGGTGGGAGCAGGACATGGTCCCAACAGAGCAGTGATGATGAATTCCTCAACAATGGAAGTTCACTGGTCAGTACTATTCCAACATCAATCACTGAACATGAAATTGTAGAATAGTTTTGCAAAATGTTAACATTTGGGAAAGCTAGGTTGAAGGTGTACAGAATCGCCATGTAATTTTTTTCAGCAGCAATCACTTTGACATAAAAAGCCCCAACTATGATGGTGGTGGCAGGCTGGCCAGGCTGTCTGGAGAGGCAGAGGTAGAGAAGGCATGGGTGAGAAATGAAAGTCGAAGAGTTGTTTTTATTGTCCCCATTCTCACCCTGGCCCTATCTCCTGGCAGAATGGATGCTCTCAGGCCTCCGGAGGACACATCTCTCTGTCTCCTTTACTTTTTGCTCCATGAAGAGAAGCACAGGGGACTTCTCCACCTAGTGTCCATTGCTGACCAGATGTTTGTCTGCTCCGATCTCTGGACATGGTGAGGTTTTGCACGAATCTTAAATGGTCGTATAATAAAAACCTGGAGTCAGATATTGGGGTAAAGGCTGAAAGATCAGAGGAAACAAGCCACAGCCACTTCTCACCTCACCAGCTCCTCAGCTGACCCCGTCTCCACAAATCCTCAGACTGAATGCCTCTGAGTCCTCAGCCGAAAGGGGCTCTGGAGTTCCTGTCTCCTCACGCCTTCTATGCCTTTCTCCACCCAGCCATTTCATTTCTTATATCAACCTTCCTAGTGCTGGGATTAAAGGCATGTGTGCTTCCCAAATCCTGGGGTTAAAGGTGTGTGCCACCACTGCCTGGCTCTGTTTCTCTCCTCAACTGGATCAATTTCCTGTAGCCCAGTGTGGCCTTGAACTCACAGAGATCCAGACAGATCTCTGTCTCCTGAGTGCTAGGATTAAAGGTGTGTGCCACCAATGCCTGTCCTCTATGTTTAACTCTGTGGCTGGCTCTGTCCTCTGATCTTCAGGCAAGTCTTATTAGAGTACCACAAAATACCTCCATGGTGAGGCAAACAGACACTCACGTAAGACTTGCCCCACTCACTGAAACTAAGTTTGGAGAAACCACACAAAGATTTTTTTTTTTTCTAAAATTCTTAGGGTAGGTGGGGTGGGCAGCAAGGGGTTGAACTGAATACGAGCTTGCCTGTGCAGCCCATGGGATTAATAAAGAGAGGGAACAAAAAGTGAAGGAACATTGGCTTCCAGAGCAAAGACAACCTCATCCCTCTCATGTCCTTCACACCACATCCTCACCACCCCTACGCCCACATTGCTCACCCTCCGAGGTGAGTCTGTGCAAAGCAAGGCTGTGAACCCTTGCGTTATGGAGTGAGCCTTTGCAAAACGGAGCCGACATCGTCAGTTACCTCTCCGTCTCCTGGGGTCTCTTGACTGATGCTTGCACTGGGCTGTCCTCCGAAGATAAGGATGTTCCTGGGAAATCTGAGATGGGATGCAGGTGAGTTGGTTTTGCTTTTGGCCTGTAGCCCTGATAAGTGGAGGTCTGCTGAGTCCTGGGGCCCAGCTGAGATGAACCTGCCTAGAATATGCCCCCAGTGATGGGGTGTCTGTGGTGGTATTGTGTTCCCCAAAATATTGTGCACCCTAATAAACTTATCTGGGGTCAGAGACAGAACAGCTACTAGATACAGAGGCTAAAAAATGGTGGCACTCACACCTTTAATCCTAGCATCCAGAGATAGAAATCCCTCTGGATCTCTGTGAGTTCAAGGCCACATTGGAAATAGCCGAGCATGGTGACACATGCCTTTAATCCCAGAAAGCAAGCCTTTAATCCCAGGGAGTGGTGGTAGAAAGCAGAAAGGTATATAAGGCGTGAGGATCAGAAACTAGAAGCATTTGGCTGGTTAAGCTTTCAGGCTTCTAGCAGCACAGTTCAGCTGAGAGCCATTTGGATAGGAGGACACAGAAGCCTTCAGTCTGAGGAAACAGGACCAGCTGAGAAGTTGGCCAGGTGAGGTAGCTGTGGCTTGTTCTGCTTCTCTCATCTTCCAGTGTTCACCCCAACACCTGGCTCAGGTTTGATTTTATTAATAAGAACTTTTAAGACTCCTGCTACAGGTGTCCCTTGCATACAGTTCCTGCAGGAAGTGGCTATGGCAATGGGCTCCAGGATTTGGACCCTGGATCAGAATTTAGAGTCAGGCTTGGGGGTCAGGGATCTGCATCCCTTCTTTCTCTCCATACCACCGTTACTTCTTTCCCAGCTGTAACTCTCCTCCACATGTTTTTGTGGTGGTGGTTTTCCGTCTGCTGTTCTTCTTGTCTTAGTTTGTCTTTCATTACTTTTATTTTCAGCGGATGATAGCAGTTCTGTAAGTCAGCTCAGGAGTCCCACCTCAGTCCGTCTTGAACCTTCCCCCAGGTCCCTCTCTGCGCCGGTCCTTCTTGATTACTTACTCTTTCTTCAACATGCCAATGGGTACTGGTCCCAGGGCCTTTGTACACGCTATTTCTGTTCCTGACCTCGAATGGCCACATGCCTTGATTTCCTCTCTAGAGCGGCTTTATAAAACCCAGTTTCAAAGACATTGTCCCCGGCAGGCTGGACAGAGCCGCCCCGCCCCTGTCCAATGCACTCACCCCTACCCTCTGTTCCTGATCCACAAAGCACATGTAGCTGTCCAGCTTAGTCTATCCTTTTCTCCTCTTCACTGTCTGCACCACACAAACCAGACTCTATGCTTCGTGGAGGACCAGGGCTTCATATCTAGGACAGAGCCCGGCAGGATACATAGGATAAGAGAGCCATTATGATTCTTTCTCGTGATAGATAAAATTTACACATATACCATTTTACTACTATAAATTAAGTCTATTAAATATTTTATTGGTCCAATTGCCATCATTAACTGTACTTGAGATAAACATTGTTTTATAGATGCCCTTATTTCTGCAGTGTCTGCAGCTTTGGAAAGGCCCCTGGGTTGGAGATTTTGAGGAGCCAGGTCAGGCCTGGCTTCTTGGAAACACAGGACAGAACAGCATCCCCCCCCCCCTTGTCGTGATATGGTGTCTGTGCTAGTGAAGTGGCTTGCACACTCCCTGTGGATTATTGGGTTAATTCAACAGCACTTTGGCACAGACGCGTAAAGACTCAAAGGCAAGTCACACAAGTGTGCAAATCACGGCCAGGTCGGGACGCTGCCGCTGGTTCTGTTACCCACCAGGAGGGATTCCAAGAGTGGGCTTCTCTTGCTAGTGGAGGTACTCCATGGGACAAGAGAGCCAGGCACTGCCTGCGACTTCGCCTTTATGGGGACTAGGAGCTGCTCAGAGAAAAGGGCCGTAGGAAACGAAACCTGAACGTTATTTAGGAGCTTATCAGTAGGGAAAGGGGAGCAGAGGCCGGCTGTGTCATGGAATATTCCTTCCTTTCTTCCATTCCCCCTAGCTCTGTGCTGTTGCCTCTCTCGCTGTGTGTTATTGACAGAGGAAATGCTGATTCATGGGCCTGAGTTACAGGAAGCCCTGTTTCCTGGTGAAGAAACAAGCTTGGCGAGGCTGCCAGCACCCTCCCTGCCGGGTGCCGCCACATGCCCCCGCTCTGGGCCTGCACCCAGGCCGGCTGAGGAGGGGCAGGGCCCACTCAAGCTTAGCCAATGAGGTCACTTTCCCTGGCCCAGCTCCTCACCATGCCTCTCTGGGCCTTGCTGCTCCGACCTCACAATACCTTTCCAGCCCATGTCCCGTGCCCCCTGCTTACCCCATCAGCTGCAGCCACGGATGAGCATGCGCATCCGTGAGCATCTTGTATGCCCCGGTCCGTGCCCTGGCTCCTCATGTTCCCTGCCTGAACGGGCCCCTGGGCCTGTGGTGGTCCACTGAAATCCCACCCCCCACGTCAGCTTTGCGCAGCTGCTCTGCTGCATGAGGCCTGCTCCACGTCCTTCGAGTTACTGGTATTCTGTTCAGTAGGGGTGTTTCCAGATCTTTGACCATTTGAGTAACCTAACAGATGCAGCAGTTACCTGGTTCCTCCCTAAGAAGCCCCAGCTTGCTCCACCTCTGAGCCCCCCCACCCCCCACCACGGACTCTTCTACTCCAGCGTAACTTACATTTCCCGAATTGAACACGGAAGAAGGCCCATCAGTAGCTTTGGACTCCTCTCTTTACTTATCATACAATGAAGAATCTGGGGCCAAACAGATGTGAGCTGAGCTGGCCAACATCACAAGATAGAGAGAGTGGCGGGCTGAGGTCAGGTTTTTTTTTTTTTTTTTCTTTAAAGGCCTCATGGCCTAATTAAAAATGATTTTAGAGTTACTGTATCCTGAACACAACAGAAATTCAGGTTACATTATGATGAAGTGTGTAAGGAGTGAATGAATGAATCCTCTAGCCAGCTGATAGGTACATGCACTTCTTAAGCTCAGCACTAGGCAGTCGGCACTGGGCAGCTTTCTAGGGTCTGGTCTGCTCTGTTATCTGACTCCCACCTGCTACAGGAGATGGCTGACTTAGATGGAAAGAAAGACACCTGATTATAAAGACCGGTGTGACTTAAATTGGTAAGGATCATGACATCACTTCTCTTCTGCTGTTACCTGGACTAGAACACAGACATCCAGTAATGGAAGAACCTAACTGCTCTCAAGTTTCCTCTTAGTAGACAGGAAGAGAAATGAAGAGTGTTTGATGTGTGTACCTGGGCACTGGAAGACAGCGGAGGAAGGAGGCATGAAGAGAGAATTGGAAAGACAAAGCAAACAATAGAAAGCCAGTCCTGGAAGAGGTGCCCTTTCATCTGGATCCAGACGTAGCTCACGCCTGAACTTCTGGGCTATAGTCAAGGGTCACCTGAAAGCCCAAAGGTGCTTGGACTGTCCTGTGTCACAATGGCAAGAGGAGTCTGGTCATCGGCCAAGAACTGAAGCTGTTGCCCGGGTAGAGTGGGAGGTAGTGTGAATTCAAGTGAGTGCGTAGGTAGACTTTCCTCATAAACACAATTCTAGAAAAATATAGATGGTTGTGACCAGCCCTCTGCCCCTGGTCACTATGCCAGCCCCACCTCATTCAAAGGATGATGGTCACATCAGAGCCCAGGTCACATGGAGGGTCTGGCGTCACTAAAATAAGGGACCAAAATGGGACTTGCAAGCTGTGAGGGGCTTCTGGGAATCTGAGTCCCCACAGCTGGCATTGCTTCAGCACAGAACCTGATGGCAGGAGACATTGTCTGGAGGCAGGAGAAGAGATTGGGGAGAAGAGGAAGGAGTTTGCTTGCCACAGTGCAGTGTGAGCCAGAGACGTGGGTGAGGACACATCTGGGGAGAGTCCTGGAACTTTTGTCCTTTCCCTGTGTCCTGGTTTTCTGTTGCTACTCCTGTAGAGATGCTCATAAAACGCTTTCCAAAGAGGAAGCTGCCCCTGTGCCAGGGTTGGGGATGGCATGTCCAGGCAGGGTTTGTGGGAGGAGTGAGGTGGAGAGAAATGTTCAGCATTCCACAGCAGTTACAGTTGTAAAGAGATGGGAATCGGTGGGGTTTGTCAAACCAAAGGGGGGAAACACAAGATTTGAGGTTTAACGGGTAGGTGTTTCCCTGGATTGGGCTGTGCGGAGATCTTTCAAGTACAGACATGGTGGGGGGGGGGGGAAGGCTTCTCAGAGGAGATTCACGAACTCTATGACAGACAGGCAGGGTTCCACGACAGCAGAGGACTGTCAGCCCTCAAAACCCACGAGAATGTTTCCTCATGATGAGACCCAGTTCGCTTCCTGCTTGCTGACAGACCGCAGTTCTCATCACCTTAAAGGAGGAGGAGATAGTTTATTCTGGAGCCATTTTGAGTGACCATGGCCGGGAACACGGATTTACCCAAATCCCGTGTTCCAATGTGATTTACAGAACAAAGAAAGTCATACATGAAGGCAACATTAAAACACATGGGGGGGGGCAGGTACACAAGAAACAGGTACAGCATGATGGAGGAGCTGTTATTTAGGCCCAGGATGCTATCTGATTCTTATGCTATCTGAATTATGCTATCATAATTCTTAGCTCTTGGAGTGGCAGAAGCTGGTGCTCTGCTGAATTAATAGCTTCTAAGAGATTTTTTATTTATTATCATGAGGTGCTAGTTCAGATACAAGGTGGAGCAAGAAGTAGCTATTCCAGAAAACTAAAACTAGCCCAAGATAAAGTAATTAGCCTCGGAACTTACAAAAATTCCCATCTCTCCACAGTTCTGAAATTCCTATCGGTCCATCATCAGTCTCTGCAGACACAGAAACTCCTTCCAGGAGTTTTCTGTTCTCAGCCAGCCACAGCTTCTTGTCAGGATTTTCATTCCCACCCCCACCCCCCACCCCACACATGTAGTGCACCCATTGATTTCCTTCATACAGTCTTTCTTGGGGGAGATTGGCTAGTAAGTGTGGCCTGGCACCGAGGATCTCTTGCACACTTCCACCGTAGTCCTCAGTACAGCGCGCCTCCCCTGAACACCACAGGGAGGGCGAGCCCTTGCTCGCCCTCCAGACTCCTCCAGGAGCCACAAATTAAAGCGAGCTTTGCGCTCCCCTGGTGCTTGTACCTTAGCACATGTGTGTTGTTTGGAAGTCTCCCAACCCAGAAGGAAAGGCAGGGCTTCCTCCTCATCTGCAAAGGATTTGCCGACTTCCATACAGTTTTTGCTACAGGACTTTTCCAAGGCAGAGCAGAGGCATTCCTGGAATGAATGGAAGACACAGTCACCAAGGGCTTGGGAGATTTCCATCAGTGCTCCGGGGAAGACCGGGCCCAGGAGAATGCATCCCCAGGATGGAGACTCACTGGGAGGAGGCACTTGGGCTGGGCTGCTTGATCTCATTAGTCATAGGGTTAATCCTGACGTTCATGTGCATTCATTAGCCTTTTGCTTTTCTGCTGTTTCCATTTCTCCTTTCAGTGCTGGGGATTGAACTCAGGACCCCACACATGCTAAGCACATGCTCGACCGACCGCTTAGCTTACAACCCAATTCCTATTTCCATTCTCAAACTGAAGGTCGCTCTGCAGATTTTGGTGAGGATTTAGCTGAGATGCAAGGCTAGTCTGTGTACATAAGTTCTGAGGCCTCCTCTTGATTGGATTATAATTGCAAGTTCAGGCCTGTCAATCAAGCCCAAAGGAGATAGAAAAACATCAAATGTCTGAACCTGTGAGCCTGTAAATATAAACAAACAGCTCTTGAGGGGCAAGTGGCTAATTCATAGCAGGGGTGTTTCTCGGTTTTGTTTTTGTTCTCATTTTGTGTTGCAGATGATCCCACCATGGCTGCTTTCAAGCTCCGATGTGATAGACACCGGCCGCTGGGTAGAGGTGTCAAGAGCCAGTCCTCAGGAACTGGGAACACACTGACCCTAGCGCAAGACTTGTCAAGAGTCAGAACGAACAGACAGACAGACACACAAAGGCTCAGTGTAGGGAGCAGAGGAGTGGGAACCCAGATGAGGAGTTAGGTAGGTATGTGTGTATTTGGATGTGGGAAGTGTCGGCCGTAAATGGTGACGGGGCCGCCAGTAGCTGGCATCAAGTAGCCAGACTGTCTAATTAACGCCTGTCTTAAGGAAAGTAGCCACTGTTCCACAGACAATGCTGTGTGATACTCTATAGAGTCCATATCAATGTCAGTTCTCAGAGACTCTCTACAAGGACGCTTTCCTCATTTTACAAACCAGGAGACTGAAACCTCATCAGACGAAATAGCTGGTCATCTACAAAGCAGCAGATAATTCACACCTGGGGTCTGTGTCCATTCTACCACTGGATTGGGGAGCGAGGTGCTGGACCAAGCTGGCTTCTTAGATAGTTCAGACAAGGAGAATTGGTGGCTGTGTAGGAATGAGGACAGGATGAGATAAAGCAGTGGCCCAGAGGGCATGGCAGAAAGGGTTGAACTTGATGCTGGGTGAGTTAGCTTCTTACATTCTTCCTAACCCCCAAAAAGTAAAGGCCATCAGCCCTGAAGTAGAGCTGAGCACAAAATTAGGATCTCTCTAGACGTCAGCCAATCAATGTATTGATAACTAAGTTCTTGCTGAAGCAGCTGCATTTCTGAGATAGGGGCCTAGGTAGAGTGACTCCAGATACGTGCTTTGCATCTATAGAACTTCAAAATAAAATATAGGAAGCCAACTTGAAAATGCTCATGGGCCGGGCAGTGGTGGCGCACGCCTTTAATCCCAGCACTCGGGAGGCAGAGGCAGGCAGATCTCTGTGAGTTCGAGGCCAGCCTGGACTACAGAGTGAGTTCCAGGAAAGGCGCAAAGCTACACAGAGAAACACTGTCTCGAGAAACCAAAGCAAGCAAACAAACAAACAACAACAACAAAAAAAAAAAAAAAAAACAGAAAAAAAGAAAGAAAATGCTCATGTGTACCTTGTCAATGCGTTTCTTATGGCCCCACATCATTTCCATGGTGTTGTTGGAGCTGGTCACAGCTGTCTACAGTGTGAGGCATGGACACTGAAGGAGGAGGGAGTAGAGTAGTAGTTATACAGGTGTAGACCTGGGGGGGCTAGGAATTGGGAAAGTGGTCCTCCAAAATATCAAGCACTTGTAGAGGGCCAGAGGTCTAGGACAGGAGCGGGGAGGATAGAGAAAGGGCCATAAAGTCAGGGGAAGACCTTCCTTCAGGATGAGGTGGAGAAAAGGGCTCAGCTCTGGGAAGAACCCGAAAGCTCTGTAAGGTTTCCTCTTCCGTAGATAAGAACTTCATAATCTCTGCTTTTCCGTGTTTTCCATGTTGAGTTTCAGCGGTACGTGAGGAAGTTAGGCTCTTAAGAAAAGAAAACCCGCTGGGCGGTGGTGGCGCACGCCTTTAGTCCCAGCACTCGGGAGGCAGAGGCAGGCGGATCTCTGTGAGTTCGAGGCCAGCCTGGTCTCCAAAGCGAGTTCCAGGAAAGGCGCAAAGCTACACAGAGAAACCCTGTCTCGAAAAACCAAAAAAAAAAAAAAAAAAAAAAAAAGAAAGAAAAAAAAAGAAAGAAAGAAAAGAAAAGAAAACCCAATGGAGCCCTTGGTAGTGGGATGTTGCGATAGCAGACCCCCCCTCCCCCCCCCAGTCCACAGAGGGAAAACCCCATTGTCATTCTCCATAAACCCCTGATCATGTGACGCTTGTGGCCAAAATCTGTGCCAATTACCTCAGGTGGGGATTTCTTTTACTACAACCCCCTCACGGTGTGGATGGTGGTGATGTCCTCATTTTAAGTATGTGTCAGGGGACAGGTGTGAATCTCTGACACTCTACAGAGCCTGAGCCTGTGTCATTCAAGCTCATGAAACTGAATAGGTTTTAAAATTTGGGACTGAAGGTGAGAGAGATGGCTCCGAGGTCCACAGCACATTTTACCCTTCCAGGGGACCCAGGTTCAATTCCCGGCACCCACACGGTGGCTCACAACTATCTGTCACTCCAGTTCCAGTGGATCTGCGGCCCCCTTCTGGCCTCTTTGGGCATCAGAAATGCACACGGTACAGAGACACAATGTAGGCAACGCACACACGCACTTAAAGTTAAAAAAAAAAGGAAAGAAGAAATAAAATTTGAGGTTGAATGTTGGTGATTCTTTTGTCACACGGCTTTGACCCTCGGGCTGCCGAGAATGAACGGGAAGTGAACAGATGTCGCTGCTTCTGAGGACCAGAACAATGGACCTGCTGCAGCTGAACTGTGGAGCGCTGCCTACCATGGTACACGTGGACACCAGCAGCGGGAGGGCACACTCAGACGCAGAGGTGACAGACCCACAAGGTTGCCACACACAGCAGAGGTGACGTGCATATTCTCTTTAGGGGGTGGCCACTGGGACAGAGACCTCGAAAGGGATCGCCCAGCTGGCCAGCCTCCCGAGGAGGCAGTGAGCGTGCGTCTGTGCAATGAGTTTCATCCAAAGATGGCACGCGAAGATGGCTCTCCCTCGTGAGTGCGTTTACCGCTCACAGCTCAACCTCTTGGCTCACAGTTGAAATCTGGGGAGAGCAAATGGTGCTGTGGTAGAAAAGCCAGGGTTTGCTCACAGTTCTTCCGCTGGCTGAGTAGGTGGCTTCAGGAACAGTCCTTACACTCCCTAGGGCCCGTGTTCAGTGCAGAGGGTTATTCTTTCCACTATTTCCTCTGGCTAATCAGGAGAATCTTAACAACTTGGAGATCCTTGTGAGCGCTGGAGGACTACAAAAGCCTTGTTGGAGGTGGGAAATAGAATGTTTAATCTCATAGGTAGCAATGTACGGTCTAGTTAGGAATTCCCAAATGACTCAATGTTGGGGGTAACGAGAAGCGGCCCCAGAAAGCATGGGAAACAGCACAAACCTGGCACAGAGCCCTGTATGCGACCCCCCACACACACAAGCTGTGGCTTCACCTGCCACTGGGGATGATTTGTACAAGGCTCACCACTACTGCGGGCTTCCTGACCCCGCTGCTCCAGGGTGGGGCCTCTCCCAGCCTCATTCTTACGGCCGCCTCCTCATTCCCTGTGTGGAACAACTGTGCATAATCCCTTTTCTCCTTCCTGCCCCTGCCGAGGACTCCCACCTGCCCCTTCTGATTCGGTGCCAGCAGCTGGTCTGTGAACAGTGCCAAATGTGTTGAACAGATGTGTGCAACACTGACTGGCATGTGCAGGGAGGCTGTCTGTCCAGCCTAGGCCTACTGAGAGCTTCCTGTCAACTGGCCGAAGGCTGGGAAGTCACTTCCAGAGGCCCTGTCAGAGGAAGGTCTGATGCTAAAGTGGCTTGTCATCCTGTGGCCCTTCTCCCTGACTTGCCGTTCTCTCTGCTCTTTTGACCCCTTCCTGCTTTTCATCCCGGGTCTGTTTCTTTCTAACTCTTCCTCCTTAATCAAGCTCCTGAGCACGCTAAGGATGGTATTTTTAAAAGGCAAAAACGTAAGCTTCAAAAGAGGTTTGCAAACTTCGTTCTTCCAGATTTATAAAAGACATAACAGTGGGTCAGAAAGCAGCCAGAACAATAACAGCTGGCCTTCACCACAGCCTGCCCAAACCTGGGTTAAGACATTATCACTTCCTTCCTTCCTTTCTTAGTCAGTGGCATGCAGAAGTCACGGTGATTCTCAGAAGCAGATACCCTTGCAAGCAAGCATCTTTGACTGTCTATACAATTGGCTAGTTCTCATCACTGCCTCCCACCTGGCTAAGTGGAGACTTAAGAACAGCAGCAGTTACCCCAGGAGAGTCTTGAGACAGAGCAGAGCCCTGTGGAGCCCGAAACCTTGTTTCAAGTGAAATCAGCAGGCTGGGCACAATGATTTGATGGCTGGTCAGATTTTAGGTCATGTGGAGATTTACCTTATCGACGTAAGTGAAACAGCTTGCGTTCTGTGGTGCCGTCACCCAAGAAGCAACCTCCACAAAAATGAAAAACAGTAACGTCCACAGAACTTTAATGATTTCTTTGTTTACAGGTCCTTTTAAAATATGTAAGGTCTTAGCTGGGCTCTAGTGATGCTCACCTTTAATCCCAGCACTGGGGAGGCAGAGGCAGGAGGATGTCTGAGTTTAAGGCCAGCCTGGTCTACAGAGATACTTCCAGGACAGCCAAGGCTATACAGAGAAAACTTGTATTGGAAAAAAAAACAAACAAACAAACAAAAACAAGCAAACAGAGAAAACAAAAGGAAGAGGAGAAGAAACAATATGGTCTTCAATGTTAACAGTCACCAACACCTCCCCATGTGACTCATGAGTCCACAGACACACGTAACACGCCTTTTACAGGTGTTCACCTGTAAAATACGAGTAAGACCTGGTCGGGATTTTGTCTGTTGCTTCTGAGGTCAAGGACATTTACGAAATGTTAAATTATAAGGATGGGTTTCTGATTCTGCCCTGACTTCTAGGAAGCTCTGAGTTGAATCTGATGCTCAGTCCAGTAATGGCTCTCACGTTAGCCTTTGGCATCTCCTTTGGTTTTAATTAAACTTTCTACTTCTGTTTTTTTTTAATACCCCTTGCATATAACTCGTGTTGTGATGTCAACTGCCCAGTGGTCTTTTTAGATAATTTAGATGGCATAATAAAGAAAGAAAACTCAATAAAAAAGACTTTGACTAATGGCGAAAAAGGATTCCTGGTAGCTCCCTCTCTGCCTTTATTGAGTTGTCTGTATTTACTGTGTGGTCCTCATCGTTCTGCACACTCCCTGAACACTGGGGCTGTGTGTTTAGTGAGATTCCGGTTAGTAAGTACAGCTTTAGGGTTAATTTTAGAGGCAGCAGAGTGAGGCTTCCCCTCTCCTCTTCTCCCCCTTTTCTCTTTTTGGAGGAGACTGTCGATAACCCTACAGTTGGGACTGCCCTGAGTCAGTCTGCGGCCTGCCTCTGTGCTGATGGCTGAGATGTTCTGTGCTCCTCTTTCCTCCCAGAAGCCTGTCATAAATTTTTTCCCTTCCTCTACATTGTTCTCTCCCTCTTCCTGAACAATATTCAGTAATGTTCTCCTACATAAATAATAACCACTTACATTTACATAAGCACAGCTAACGTTGAAGCATTCTTTCCAAAAAGGATTTAAGATGGACGCCTTAGAGGATTTTGAAGTTTTACAATGTACTCTCAGATGTTATTGCTGCCGTTATTAGCTAATAATTTATTGTGCGTTCACCATGTGCCAGGCACTAGGCAAGGGCTTTTTGTATACTTTCTAATTTAGACCTGCCGGTAATCCTATGGCGAAGCCACTACATCACTCTTGCTTTGAATGCAAACAGACAAAGCAGCTCTGGGACTTGACCGTGGTCACATAATCAGGAAGGGAGCAGGTCCCCAGGCTGCAGAGCCAGGAGTCAAGGTTCTGATCTCGGAATCACTATATCCCTTTGGGCCATTGCTCAACACTGGGAAAGGGGCCGAGGAGGGAGGCTCGCTTTGTCTTGCAATTGGGAGGAAAGGGACTAGGCACTGAAGCGTGCTCATAGACCCGTTTACTCCCTTCAGCCATCCCAGGAGGAGACACAGGTATCTATATCACCAGTGTGGGGCCAGTAGCCACCAGTTCTGAGTTAATTTGCACAGCAACTCAAATGAGAATGCAAGGTTTCATTCAGGGGCTATTTGACTCCAAAGTCCTTATTTTGTCTGCTGTTGACCTGGAGAAACTAACTGGCCCATGTTCACACAGTTGGCTATCAAAAAACCACCACCCAATTTGATCAAAATTAACTTTCTTCAAGGTTCCGGCATTCTGGTGGGGTCAAAAAATTTACAGGGCTTAGCTACCCAGAGTGTCTTTATCCTATGTGACTTTGATCCTGGGGACTACCTTGTTGTGACTGGACAAGGCCAGATGCAATGGAGTTTCCATCTCTTTCGGAACTGAGAGTGAACAGCTTGGGGGACCAGGCTCGTTTGAAACCAGGGCTCCTGGAGCTAATTAAAAACTGTGCTGGAGCTGTGCTCTTCATTCCTTAAGAACGTTCAACCTCATTAAATAGGAAAAAGCAAATGGAATTTTCTGATTTTTTTTTTCCTTCAGATTCTTGAGGGGATGAGAACGATGAATAAGAAAGATATGTTACTAGGGCTTCCAGCCTGCATCCTGTAGTGACATCACTGGAGCAGATGAATACTCAGCTTTCTCCACTGCTTGTGCAGAGACGAACCACTATCACCCACCCTGGTTGACTCCAGGTTTCAGACCTCCCATTTCCTGTACTCTCTCCTCTGCTACCACAGAGCTGGAGAACTCATGTACAGGCTCAAACACAGTGGAGTGAAGAGGTTATGTGGTTTCTGTTTTGAGACAGGTTTCTCACTATATCACTTTAGCTCACCTAGAGCTCACTACGTAGACCATACTGACCTCTGGGTCACAGAGATCCACCCAAACATGCCTCCCAAATGCTGCAGCTAAAAGTATGTGCCACCATGCCCTGTCACCCCCAATCAGCTGTTTGGAGGGTAGCACTCCTGTGGGTTCTTTCTCAAATACCTGAAGCATGGTCACAAGGTTCCAGACCAGAAGGAACAGAAAACTTGATAGACTTTCCATACGACCTCTAGGCGGGATACAAACATTATTCTAGTATTTGTACATGGAATTGATTGTGATCAACAGTACAGGGACCACGTACTGAGACTATGAAGATGCCTAAAACTTGTAGCATGGGGTGTGAGGTCAGCTGACTTTTTTAGTTTGGGCATAAAGTCCACTTGTAGGCATATGGTGGTAACCAACCACAGTGCTAGCAGCTTGGCATGTATCACATCTAGTGTTTCCAAGGAGCATAGGGGTCTTCTTCATTCTAGAGGATGTAGTGAGTAGCCATTCCTTTCTATATAGTCTTGTATTAAGTTAGAAACTTCTTATTTAGACAAAAAGGGGGAGATGTAGTGGGTAGCCATTCCAGCTTTTGGTCTGGAAGTTCCAACCCCCATTGAGGCTTTGGTAACTATTATGCCTACAAGGTGGGGCCAAGGGAGGGCCCTGAAGACCTGAGATCGGAATGCACCATGCTCTCTTCCTTCTTGGGCCGTGGACGCTAGAGGTAGACCGAGGAGAGTTCTGCAGAGAACACTGCCGGACTGTGCTGCGTCTTTCACAGAACCTACAACCTACCTATCCCTTCATTTGTAAGTTACGCCATGAAATAAATTTCCCTTTTAACTACGTGGAGTGGCCTTAATAATTTCACCAATAAGAGGGGAGAAAGGAGAGGCCCCTAAATGATCCTCTTCTCCATTGGCTCTTGCCAAGTTAATAGAGTACAATAAGAAGAAATCTCGTTTTTCAAACTCTTAGGACAGCAAAGAACAGTAGAGATGTCTACCTTTTGAGGCAAACACTAGGAAGAGATCAAAGCTGGGGGTGTAAATGAGTGTTCTTAAAGCCACAGAGTGGAGCCAACACACCCACCCAGTCCTCTGGGCTGTCTCTCCAGAGTGCACCAGCCTTTTCTTCTTACTAACAGCAGGAGAACAAAGAGATGAAATTGCCATCTGGGATGGATGGAACAAATGTCACGGCCTGCTCTGGCTCTAAGCCATGATCACCACTGACATGTCATTTTTCAGAGTGTCTCACTTCAAAACAGGAGGAGTGGAGCCTTGACATTCTGAAATAAAGCAATTTACCGATGATAAACTTGTGCATTGGTCTCTGGGAACACCTCAAGCCTCTCCGAAGTAGGGCTCAGAGAGCAAGACGCCTGGAATGCTTGAGTCCTACCTTAGCTATCACACAGTGATGAATCTTTATGAAGCAGTAACCAGTGGCTTTTCCCATTCCTTGAGTTGTTTCCCCTGAAGTATTTGGGGTCCCAGAGGCAAGGTCTTTTCCAAGTGCTCTTGACTTATCTCACAGATCTCTTGGGACAGCACTCAGTGCCAAAAGGATTGTTTTGACTCAGTAAATCAGAAATCAGAAAGGACATTTTTGTGGGACAGGACTGCAGGACACTGTATGAGATAGTTGAGAAACAATGGGGCTGAAAGGGGTGGTGGAGACTATATCAAAAGTCACATGTCCCTTGTTCTCCATGTGACCATTGGCTCTGAGAAACTCTCAGATAGTGAATCTGTTGCTATATTGGTAACCGAAGTCATTTGTAAGAGCACAGAATAAGTGGTCTTTTAAGCATCAGCTAAGGGTGGCTTGCTGTCCCTGACTAACGACTCCTTTGAGGCGATATCTCTGCTTCATAGATAGCAAGAAGGATCTGAAGCTCAGCATTTCCTTGCACATTCAGTGAAATCTGTACACACCGTATCATTGGCTCCCCAAAGGGCCTGTGAAGTAGATGGGAAAGGGATCTGCATTTATGTGTTAGTCAGGGTTGCTAGTGTTGTGATGAAATACCATGACCGAAAGTAACTTGTGGAAAAGGTTTTGTTTGGCTTACTTATCCCAAGTCACAGTGCACTGAGGGAAGCCAAGGCAGCAACTCAGACTGGGTGGGAATCTGGAGGCAGGGGCCATGGAGGAATCCGCTTACTGTCTTTCTCCTCATGGCTTGTCTAGCCTGCTTTCTTATAGAGTCCAGGACCACCAGCCCAGGGTGGCACCACCCAAAATGGGCTGGGCCTTCCCCATCAATCACTAATTAAGAAAATGCTCCACAGGTGTGCCTACAGCCCCATCTTATGGATGCCTTTTCTCAATTGAGGTCTCCTCCTCTCAGATGACTGCAGCTTGTGTCAAGTTGACATAAAACTAACCAGCACCATGGATCCTTGTCAACTTGACACATAACATGCATCACTGTTAAAACATAATCTTTCCTTTCTTGTTCATCCCCAAGATCTCGCATTAATATCAACATTACACTATAAAACATTTTATCCACTTCAAATGTCCCATAGCCTTACAAATTCAAACACTTTAAAATCTGTCTCTTTAAAAATATCCAGTCTCTTTTTAAATACAAAGTCTCTGTAAAACTCCAAAATCTCTTTAAAAGTTCAAAGTCTCTCAACTGTGGGCTCCAGCAAAATAAAAAATAAATATGTTCTTATTCCAAGAGGGGACAATCTGGGCACAGTAACCATCAGATCAAAACCAAACCAAACTGCACTGGTGTAAATAAATCAGTGTCCAGTGTCTGGAATTCACTCATGATCTTCTGGCCTCCTCCAAAGGTCATTTCTCTGGCTCCACCCTCTGCCGCACACACAGATTATCTCCAGTTCGGTTTGGCTCCATCCCAAAGCTGTTCTTAGCACTTGGTGGTCAGCCCGTGGTACTGGCATCTCTAAAATTCTGGGGTCTTCTGTGGCCACGGGGCTGCCCTTTCACCAACAGCCTCTCATGGTGCCTCAACTGCCATCCTGACCCCTTCAATCCTGGGTCTTCAGCTGCCCCCGAGGCTGCACCCATGGCCTCTTCTAACCGTATGGAGGACTTTTCTCAACTGAGGTTCCCCCCTCTCAGATGACTAGAGCTTGTGTGAAGTTGACATAAAACTAGCCAGCACAGGATCCTTATTCTCATCCTGCAGATGAGGAAATCAAGGTACTTGCAGGGGAAATACCCAGCTCAAGGCCATTGATACAGGACAATGTCTCCTGAGTGTCAGTTTGGAATTCTTCCTTCTGCATGGTATGGAATAAGTTCTCCATTCTTTAAGGACCATGAGGACCTATGCCTCTTTGTTGGGACTCTCTGTGAAGGGATTGTTTGTTCCTTTTTCTTCCCCTCTCTGCATGGCCAACTGTTCCTACTTCAGTGTAATTTAGAGCACATCCACTCCCTGATAGACTGCTTTTTGTCTTTATGGTCTCTTCAAAGGCCTCTACTCTAGCTCATCTGTGGACTCTGGTGTGAAGGCACTTTTTATGTCATCACAAAAGGGAGAGAACCCAGTGACTAATTGTAATGGAAGCTTATTGAGTCAGGGATCAAACATTTGTATTTTTTTACACTCATCATTTATCATGATGCTTAGAATGTAATGGTCAATAAGTGATTGACCAAAAGTTGCCTATGCTTAAAAATCAGGCTATTCTGGAAAAAACAAAAAACAAAAAAACAAACAAACAAACAAAAAAAAACCCAAAGTGGCAAGAAATGGAAACTAATTTTTCAGTTTTTGATTTTCAGAGATTTCTTGAAGCGATGGATGGTTTCCCAAGCCCTGTGAATCATGTGATGATTATGAATACTTGGGAGGCAAAGGGACTCTGGGAAGCTCTTTGTAAGATGGGTCTCCCAGTACTTCTCGTTCTCAGTGTGCCTAAGCTCCCTTAACGGATGTCCTGAAGAGTTGGCAGTGCACACTGTTGCTTTAGTCCAGATCGATCCTTTAACCAAGTGTCAAAAACAACTTTAGATGGAGAAAAATGAATTGGGTGAGGGAAAAAAAAATCCACGAGTCCCAGAATAACCTCCAGTTTGGTAATGATTTATCCTGTTCCATTGTTAATTTTGCAATTAAGCAAGAGTACTTTATATGCCTGAATGGCCCATGGATTGTATCTTAATCAAATTAATGTGTCTGCAACATCAGACCGATCCGGTGCTCAGCCATTAGAATGACAAGCGAGCAAAGTCCATGTTTTCCCCCTCCTTCCTTTCTCTTCTTCCCTTCAAACCCTCTATCGTGAAAGGTCAGCTGATAAAGCCTGCTTTTCTGATGACTGCTATGGAATCCTATTGGTTAAAAGACTGTGAGAAGCCAGCCCACCCACCCCAGCCCCCGTCAAACCAACTGTAAGTGTGTGTGGCTCTTGAGTCTGGATGACAAAAACATGTGGTTAATTCTTCTTGTTGTGTATTTCCTGCCGCTGACATTTGTCACTGTCGCTGTGTAACGAGGTTGAGGCTGTGTAGGCGAACCCAACGCAAGTGACCTATATATGTACCCCTCGCTGTCCCCACTCCTCTCAGCCACCGATCTTGGAATACCGGGGAGGAGAATGAGGTGGCCAGGAACATCATCTAGAATTGGCACGTCCTTCTAGCAACTCTTTCAGACTTCTATTGTCTAAATTGATACGGCATCTGAAGAATATGAAGATTCAGCTTAATAAAATGGTGTGCGTTGTTTTGAAGATTGTAAATCATAAACAATTGTTATTTGGTTTTGATAAAGAGCCTGTGGTTTAAGTCAAGGTCACTCACTGTTGAACCTTACTGGAACCCTCCTCAGCAGCTTCCTGTGAGGATGTCCGCGACAGTCTGCCGGTTCTACCCAATCGGGTTTAAGCAATAGACAAGATCATTTACAACAGCATGTGAGTAGGTCAAGTCACTTCTCTGTTTGAGACTCTCTGATGGTTTCCCATCATGGAAGTTCAGAGTTCTTCCCATGGCTTAGACGGCCCTTGAATCTGACCCCTGCCTTCGTCAGAGATGCATCTTTATAAAATCCTTCTGCCATTTCATCGAGAATGTCATACATGCATACAGTGAGATATGCTCATCCACACTGCCCCCCCGCTCCTTCTTACTAACTCTATGTCCCCTTGTTTTTTAACCCCATCTTTTCCACCTGCAGTGGCCACCTCCCTTTCCGGTCTCAGAGGCTTTCACACAGGCTTTACTTCCTCCTGTTCACCCTCTTCTTGGTCCACAGTGACAAGGTCATCTCTTCAGACAGGACTCTTCTGTCCCACCCTGAAGAACCAGGCCATCCCTCCTGCCGTTTTCCTCACACGGCCCTGTGCTGTTTCATCCAGGCCTCCTAACTTTGTGAATGTTTCTGCCCTTCTTGATGTCAGCTGGTTTGCTAGCTGATCCGCCTCAGACCTGCTCTGTTTGCGTCTTTACCTAGTCCTGGGTGTCCGAGAGGAGCTTGACATAATCGACTTTCAGAATACTTAAAATCCTTAGTCCTAAAATGGAGAGTATTCATGCCATCCTTATTCTGCAGGTACCCACGAGATTCCTGCCGATGTGTGCTTTGTACTGAACTTTGAGATTCTGGGATGTCAGCAGGACATGGAGGACACGTGAGGGTTTTGTTTTGATGTGTGTGTGTGTGTGTGTGTGTGTGTGTGTGTGTGTGTGTGTGTGTGTGTGTGTTTTCTTTTCCTCCTCTGTTCAAAGTTCAGGGGCTCACGTATCGGAGTTTAGGAACCGCTGCGGCTTTCAGCACATTCCAGGCAAGGCTGTCAGCACCACCGCCGTGGCCGTGCTTCTTCGGCCTCGTTAGTCGGCGCCTTTCCCTTAACGAAGGGTTAAGGCACAGGGAACACTCAAGCCAACCACTGGGCATGCTTTCCCAAAGATTTCCTTGTCCTCTACATAGCTTTCCAGAGGGTAAAGGAGACCCTCGGGAACTGTTGAGGAAGGTACACGAAATGTCGCTGCTCTCCCAATTCTTTGTCAGAAAGCTGCGGACTGGTCCTTCCTCCTGCCCAGAGATGCCATGGCCTAGATTTATTTCATTGTACTTCCTCAGAACCCAAGGCTCTGACTTCCTGCAGTCCCTTCTCCCAGGATATGCTGCCGTGTGAACAGTTGTAGGAACACAAAGGAACTACGTGTTTTCAGGAAAGCCGGTGACTCCCTCTGTAAAAGAAGGGTCAAAACAACCTCACACAGCTTTAAGACTAAATTAAACTACATACATAATATGACTATTATTTCAATAGTCCCGACTTGGCTCCGAATAAATGTCAACTGATTCTTACTCTGCTACCGTTACGAGTCCCCACACTCTATCTGCCCCCAAAATCCATGTGTTTGAACTCAGGATGCATGAGACAATCAGTTTCTGTTGGCCCACCTTGCCACAAAGGAGCGCTGGATTAATGTAAAGTGAATCATTCAGGAGCGCTGATCTCACACTGGAGTCTTCATTTTAGTTTTCCATAAGTCTGGATTTCAACTTCCGGAATTCTAGTATGTGAAGGGGGTTTCGTGGTAAGCAAGTTCAGCTGACCCTACTCATTCTCAGCCATCCATCCAGTGGACAGTCTTTGGTTAGAACCGTGTCCCTCTCTGGTTTTATAGGTATGTGCCCTTTCCACTTCCCAAGGAAATAAAACCTGAGAAAGTCTGTGAGGTGAGCAGACAAGAAACAGAGAGGTCACCCGAACACCGACAAATCATCGGAACCAGCGTAGAACTATTTATTTGAACACTGGGCCTAGAAGGGAATGCTTGAGCTTCTTACCAGAAGGCTACTCTTGCTACTGTTGCTAATGTTTGTATAGCTGTTCCCTTACAATGTGGATGGTTACCCTGACTCTGAAGAAGCTACACGGGTAGCGGACAGGGAAGGACACCCAGACACATGCAAGGGAAACTGCCTGTATCACAGTGAGATCGATAACTTTAGAAAGGAGTGAAGGAATCTCCCAGCTGGCTTTCCAGCTCTTTCTGCTGCCTTCCAGCAGGACTGGGCTTTGGACCCTGCTGCCTCTGTTTTTTTTTTTTTAGGGTTCTACCTAGGTTCTCTATCTGAGGAAGCTTCCTGCTCTATGCCACAGTCCTCTCTCAAGATTTCCACTTCCTGAAAGGTCCCAGCCGAGAAATGCAAAGTTAGCCCACTGGAGTTGACGACTGGAGATGATGCTCCACTGTGGCCATGCTTGGCAGCGTGAGCATGGCCAGTGGGTCCCATCGCCTGTCTGTTGCACTGTTCCTTCACGGGACAGCAGAGGAGGGTGCCTGCGTCACAGAGGTGGCAGGGGAGATTGTCTAAGACATCCGCAGAGTGTCTGGCGCTGGCCAACAACTGATGCTGGCTGACCAAGGGGGGGCGGACCCTCAGGGTGGGAGAGCGTCAGGGGGCTTTGAGAGGCAGATGGAGAGCTCTCTTATGGGTGCGCTTGCAAGTGAAGAGGCCTCATGCTTGGCGTTCATGGAAACAGATCCATGATCTGAGACGGGGAAATAAAATGGTAGTGGTAGATGAAGTTTCTAGTGTGTGTGCTTATGTACTATTTTATGTATACCTAAAAGCCCAGAGGAAGATTTCCATTTTAAAATGTGCAGCATTTTTTTTTCCTATTTTGATTTTTGTTGAAAGTGGTCTTTTTCAGCAAAAGAGCAAGAGCATGGGGTCGTGGGTGCGGAGCTGGGGCTGTGTGAATGTGGGGTAAGAGACCGATGCCCCTTCCCCTGCTTGTTGTCTGCAGCTTCTCCAGCGGAGAAACGGGGATATTAAGCACTAAAAGGACATGGACAACGTGCTACGAGACAGGTGCTGTTAGCGCCCTGAGAACACTCTGCAGGGCGCTGAACCCTTGGAAGACAGGGGATGCTAGCTGTGGTCAGGAAACACTGCTGGGAAGAGTGGTAGATGAAATCAGACAGGGGGAACCCGGGCAGAGTCAGGAGAATGCCACAGGCGCAGAAAACTGCACGTGCCACTGTGCCCCAGCCCCAGGGGGCACCCTGACAGGTAGAGGACCTAGAGCTGTTGGGTAGGACTGCAGTGACGCAGTGGGCAGCGGTTATTTAGAAAGTAGGCAGCGCATGAGAACCCAAGTTGGGGGATTAGTCTCCACCCTAGAACCACTGAGCGTTTTGATCAAGGAGTGGTCGCTGTTGGCAGTGCCCGCTGTGAGGTCAAGCCAGCGAGCGAAGTGGCCAGGACTCAGCCAGCGTGATGGTGAAGGAGCAGAGAGGAGAAATGAGGAGATGTTTTGGCAGCACGGACCTTGATAGTAGGGCAGTGGGATAGATGCGGTGTTTGTGTATGTGTGTGTGTGTGTGTGTGTGTGTGTGTGTGTGTGTGTGTGTGTGTGTGTTGAGGAAGAAGGGACTTTCGAGTTTGAGACCCAGGAATTTAGTGTGGGTGCTGGGACCCAGTCGGACAGACAGGAACCCAGAGAGGAAGAAGCAGCTGTTGGCAGACAGGGGTGAGTTTAGTGTGGAGATAAAAATTTGGGGGTAATCAGCATAGGCATTATGGCTTCTCGATCACACCCACCTGTGGCACTCAGTGAAGAAGTTGCCAGGGGGAGCGGAGGGTCTACTCACGGCTAAACAGTTCATAAGCATGCTATCTATGAAATGGGCACAGAGGATAGAAGATCGAGCATTCTTCGAAAAAAGTCACGGGGACTGAAAGTTTCTCGTGAGAAACGTGCAGACAAGGCTGGAGAAATGGGAGAGGCATCTTGCCTTCCTCTGGTCTCGTTTCTCAGGTTATGGGTCCACATTCATTTTACCCCACCATGTGCCAATTTTGTTTGTATTGGTTTTCTTGGGGTTGGGGGGAGGCACAGTACCAATCAGGCCCAGCCCACTCTCTTCTTCTTCTTCTTCTTCTTCTTCTTCTTCTTCTTCTTCTTCTTCTTCTTCTTCTTCTTCTTCTTCTTCTTCTTCTCCTTCTCTTCCTTCTCCTCCTCCTCCTCTTCCTCCTCTTCCTCCTCTCCTCCTCCTCCTTCTTTTTTGCTCTAATTCAAGAGGAGGCAAAAGCTTTCATCTAAAGACCAGATGTCTTCTGCTGTGGTCTTTTGTGGTCCTTTTATTTTATTTCATTAAAAAGAAAAAAAAAGTTCTCTTGCACACGAAGCTCATTTAAACATAATGGCAAAACCACAAAAGACTGTGCACAGAGGAGGAGCTTTCGGCTAGGCTGGGCTCAGCCAAGGAGACCAAACAAGGAGATGTCCTGTCCCTTGGGCTCCCCCTTTTCAGGGGCCAGAGCAGCTGCCTTTCAGATGCAGATGGAAGATGGGGAGGGGGCGGTGGAAATGCTCAGGAAGCTGGCGTGCAGGTGTTGAGGATTTCAGACATCACTCCAACAACAGGCTCCGGGAACACAGAGCCCACAACAGGCGGGAGCGTGCCCGCTTGGAGGGCTCAAGTGGGGCCGCAGCTGCACTGGGCATTCCTTTCGGTGGTCATCAATGGGCCCTGTATTGAAACTATGAGAGGGAGCAACTGGCGCGGTCAGAAAAAGGCAACTCTGTGGAAACGGAGTGAACACCAGGCTTCAGGGGCTTCCCCTTGGCTACGCTCATTATTTCAACTCACGCCCGTGCATAAAATAGATATTTGATACAGGATAGAACGGCATCTGAAGTCCGGAAGGAATCCAGGGGTCATCGGGTCCACCTGTCCCTAGAGATGAGCAAGTACTCGGGCAGGGGTCAGTGACTCGCCCCAGGCCACACCTGTGTCGATGAGATAGAGAAGGCAGGAGGGGACCGTGACATGTATCGGGCCCTCTCTGTCCTAGATGTTGTATTTTTGTATAATTTACACAGGAAATCTATGAGACTGGCTTCCTAATTTCTTTCTTTTTAATATGGGGAGATTGAGACCAGTTAACTTAAAAATTATTCCAAATCAAAAAGTGAAATGAATAAGTCAGGATTGGAATCTATGTATACGTTTGGGTGTATGTATGTTTTACTCCAAAATTCACCCCCTTCATCATACTTTATTTGTGAATCCTAGGCAAGGCAAGTGTTGTTTTCTCTCAGAAACAACACGCATATCAGTGCATATGCAAATATTGTTTCTTTTCCCATATGTGTAAAATGTACTAACCTATATTTAAACCTCAAATGTAGAGCATTTGTCTTTAAACATATACATTCAAGTACTGCGCTATCAAATGTAGTATAAAGTCATTACGGCAATGGCTGGTGGTGATCTCTTTTACATGCTATGTGTCTAGTAGCCATTTGGATTTTAGCTGATCTTTTTTTTATTTGAAAGGCTCTTCTTCCTTGGCGACAGAACCTGGTGTCCACTTGCCATGTTATTTCTATGAATCTTACAAGTTTGCACTGTACCTGTGTAATGCTAGAAAGGAAGTGGGAAGCAAAGCCCTCAGTGCTAGCCTATAAAGAGGAAAACGGAGGGTCAGAGGAGGTAATAATTTTCCCAGAGAGATCTAAGCTCAGTCTTGTCACCGGCAGAAGCTGTTCAGTGAGGGGCAGACTGCTGATAGAGCCTGGAAGGTTATAACCTTTAACTGCTAAATCACACTTGCTTCCCTTTGAAAGATGATGCAGTCTGATGTGTAGAACTACGGGTCTGGGTCTGCAGGCAGACAAGCTGCCTCTCTCTCTCTCTCTCTCTCTCTCTCTCTCTCTCTCTCTCTCTCTCTCTCTGCGTGTGTGTGTGTGTGTGTGTGTGTGTGTGTGTGTGTGTGTGTGTGTACTTGTGGGTGGCATCTCAGTGTGTGGGTGGTACTGGAAGGGGAAGGGATGGTGGAACGGTGACCTAGAAGAGGTGAGACTCCGTGGGCGGCTTTCTTTGCACGGAGGCATCACCCTCTGCCTGCCTGAGTGCTGTGGCAATCCTTGGGTGAGTGCAGTCGAGAAAGCACCCAGCCGGGGAGAGGACAGCTATGATTATGCTGGTGGCAGGCCCAGGGTCCTGTCCTATGGTAGCCCAGGTTCTGGGCGCTGGTTTTGAGCAGTTCTGTGACTTCAACCTGAGTTTCTGGGAGCAGCTCTTTTGCTGTGTAGGTGGACCCACAACCCTTCCTTGGGAAAATCATCTCAGCAATATCCCTTGCTGACTGATGAGCGAGAAGCGTGGCCTGCCTGTCTGAAGAACAATGCAGCATGAGATCCGAGACTACAATGGTTGTGTGCTGCCTAGACCACACACCTATGTTTCGGATGGAACACTGGGGACCAGAGGCTAAAACAGGCCTCGTGACTTCATGCCCGCCTTTGATAATTCACACACCCGGCAAACATGTTGAGTGGAGGGTTTAGAACGGTGCTTTCAAGGATCTCTCTGTCCATGGGAAAGAAAGGTATAATCAAACGGGTGTAACAGAGGGCTCCCCGGGAGAGAAAATCCAAGTCAAATGCAGAAGACAGGGAGTTTGGCTGAGGAGCGTGTACCCTTGAGAAGGAGTGGCAGGATCGAAGATTCAGAGGTGGGAAGAGTGCAGTGCGGTGCAGGACTTGGAGGGCTGGCTGCAATCTAGGGTGTGTCGCTACACGCATGAGTTTTGGGGTTGGGATCAGCAGGCCAAACCAGCAGGTAGAGAGGTGCAGGGTGATGAAAGGCCTGAATGTGGACCATCCTATGAGACCTGGAGGAGGCTTGGGAGACGGCAAACCAGAGCATAACAAGATTATAAACGAAACGTGAGAGAAGTATCATTCCACATACAGTCCGAAAAATAGGAGGAGGAGGAGCAACCAGGAGGAGGCAGTTGAGACAAGTCAGAAAAGGTGAGAAGCAGCCCATGGATGATGATGGTGGGCTGTCCACATCCACTGTGAAGGGGAAGGGAAGAGAAAAGATACGAGAAAGTCTGGAGCCGGTGTTTATCTGGACATAGGCGTGGGCAGACACAGGTTGAGGATGAACCAGAATGTCCTGGGGTCTAGCTTGGGAAACTAGGTAGATAGCGGCATTGTCAACCAGCAGAGGAGATGAGTGTGGTCAGGGGAGCTGGTGCCTTGTGGCCAGGTGCAGACGCGCTGCTTGCACGATGCTCAGGGATGTCAAAGTGTCACTGTGGGGGATAGTCTGGGGCCAGGCAGCCTGTCAGGACTAGAACTAATACTCACTGACTTAGGTGATACAGAGCATGTTTAAAAACCCAGCCCAGCCCCCGTGATATTCAAGCGTCCTATGCCCAGCCAACACTCTCTAGAGGACAGAGGATGCTCAGCGTTGGTACTGAAGGGCACCCAGGAAGCGCACTGTGAGGTGAAGAAGAATACACAAGGAAGCTCTCGGGCCCCAGTCTGTCTGCACGGTCAGAGCCAGGATGGGGACCAGATCAGATCTCTTGATGTTGCAGCCAGCCTCCATCAGATACCGTGTTCATTCTTCTCCTCTTCGCCCCCACCTGCTTCCCACTCCCAGTGCCCCCTCCCCTTAGTCACCAAACTGAGTCATCTTTGAGGCTGTTCCTGTCACCTTTCCCTCCACTGGGGTGCACAGAGTTTGAGAAGCAACTGCAGGGCAGAGGCCTTATGGGAACACGAGGAAGAGGCTCTTGCTCTGGGTTCCAATCCATGCATCGCTCTTGGGTTCCCAGAAATCGGTGTCCATGATTCTTGGGGGGAAAGGGAGGAAAGGTGTGATGGAGGTAGAGTCTGTCGTGTGTGCTCGGCAAATGTTGAACTTGTCAACATCCACTCCCTTTCACACGGGTCATAGGCAGTGGCATTCTCCTCAGTGAGGGTAAGCCTTCTCCTATGGCTATACTGTATGTTCAGCTATATTTCTCTGCCTCCTTATATCACCTCCAGGGGAGAATGATTTTCAAGCCAATTCATGATGAACACCTACTATGTGCACTAACCTACTACTGCACTAGAGGGGTCTCTAAAGGACTTGTGCTCTTGAGAAGCTCGGTGTCCTTAAGAGGACCCTCTGTCCTTTGATTTACCCATTGATAGTCTCTGAGCCCCACCTTTAAGTAGTATCTCCATAGGAGGTGTTTAGGTAGGTGGCCAGAGAGCTTCTGCTTTGCCACCATCTACTACCATCCACAGGATGATGTGGAAAGACAGAGTGGGCATAGAATACTCAGGGAAGAGTTCAAGGGAGAGAGCTCAGTTCTTTTAGATACATCTTGTAGTATGAAACTTTCGCCAAGCAGGAATCTGGGGCCAGAAACCAGGATCGTGGCAATTAAGTGCATTGACATGGGGGGACTATGGGAAATGTCAGGTACCGGGTTAGACATGAAGGGGCAGCAGGATGGTCATTGTCAGGTGATTGAAACAGGTCCTTAAAGCAGTGGTAACAAGAAATGAGTAGCTGAAGTTTTGAATAGCTGTCAGTCTATTGAACAGTCAGTCAGTTAGCTGTTGTATTTACCCTCAGTTGTACATGCTTGGCTATTGATGAGGTTATGGAAATGACTAAAAAGCAAGACAGTTTTGACATCAAGGAGCTCGGAGACGCAGAAAACGGCCACATTTCAATGATTGCTTTGAAAACTTGTATAATGTGAACAGTGGTGGGCGAGTCTACAGAATCGGGGGAGCTGGTGTTTTGGGGGAGATAAGGGTGGTAAGAAAAGGCCCTTTGAAAAAATAGCATCAAAGTGTCAAAGGTGAATCTGAAAAACAAAGAGGAGGGTTTTTCTGAGGTGTGTGTGTGTGTGTGTGTATTGAGAGGGTGGTAGACACAGGAAACAGCAGCAGGGAATGATGTTCCAGAAAGATGACCTTAACAAAAGGAATCAGGCAACAGGACAAGAAAGTCAGTAAATGAACAAGACAGAATGGTCTGGAAGCCAGCCACGCTGTGTTGACTTCCTTGAACTCGGTTGCCTGGGTCATGCCCTTGAGTTCATCCTGAGAAGCAGCGGCTGAGCCCTGGCCTTTGGCTTTTGCTGGTTTTCATTCTTGGTTTTTCTCTGTCACCAGGACCTTCACGCATCAGCATCTTCTCCTGGAGCACAAGAGGACACGTGCCCTGGCACAAACAAGAATGATGACACAGAACTGGTCTACAGATTCAAGAAACCAACTATTGTGGCTTTAACTGACCATGTCTACACACACATAGAACCCATGTCTGTTTCCAGTGGACAGGAGTGGCATTTAGTTTCCATGCCCACATATAGCTAAACAAAGAGGTGGGCTTTGAACAGATACACGGCACCAGTGTCCACTTGTGCTCCTTGGAATGCTCTTGAGAAGAGAAAAATTGCCTCCATGTGTCTTAATTTCTAGGGACTCTCTTCCAAGGGCTTCAAAAAGACTTAAGTGTAGAGCCAAAGAACATCATATACAAGGATCAGTGTCCAAGATGGGATGAGAGTCTAGAATTCCACACTCTTAAATCCCAGGCCAGGCTTTTCCCCTTTGTTATATAAGAGCCTAAGGATGTTTAGGTTCTGCGGCTTTCAGAGACAAATGCTGAATGAAGGAGTTCCATGGTACTCAGTAGGTCCCTATCCCAGGAACTTTATGGACCGTGACACTTCTCAGAGTGTTGATGGGCTGTATGGAAAGCAGCTCTCAAGTCACGGCATAGCATTTTGTCTCGGCTTCACTATGTATTGGCTTCACCTTCTCCATTGTAGCCCCCTTTTCTGAACCCTAAAACAAAGCAGCTGGTGTACAGCCATTGAAAGAAAGCCTTGTAGTCCTTGCAGAGGACCTTGGGCAGCATTTAAGAAGGATTTGGCTCACCTGATGGGTGGACTGGGTTGTTGGATGGTGACTGGATTGTCTACTCTGGGGACCGGAAGGGTTCAGTCTTCTGCTTGCTGATACTCTGCCCTCTGAGACCAAACTGGAAAGGTTTTTCTTCACACACTCAGCACTAGCGTTTTATGGATGCCTTCTACACACTTTGAACATTTTGTTGTTGTTGTTGTTGAGGCCTCTGCGTCGATGCCAAAGGAAATTTGATTTAGAATTTCAGCGGCACAGTGTCCAGCTGTTGCTATCCTGGGGAACAGGGTGGAGATCGGGGTGTGGCACTGCCAGGGTATGGATGGGCACACTGACTTGGTCCATCCAACAGCTGTTAAAACTGTTCCTTTCACCTCGACTGCCCAGTGATTTCCCTCACCCAGGACCCCAAGGATTAATTCTCCTGACAGCTAAGAGTTTGCTTGTGAAATTTAGTCCTTTGCCTATTTTTTTACCTATTCACAATGATGCATGTACGTATGTAGTAGATTTGCGATTTGATATCTGCATATCCCCTGATTGCAACATCTCTGTTTAATCTAGCTACTCTCTCGCGTATCTACGATGGATTCCTTTGGTCGGTTCAAAGCAGGGGTAAAAAGTGTCAAGAACTTCAATGCTGTAAGAGAGCCAGTGAGAAGCTAGCTGATTTGCCCTGGGCTAAGGTAAAAAGCGGAGTCATCCTCCCAATCTCGAAGCTTGAATTAGGGTAACTCTCTCATAGAATTTCCTTAGCTATTCGTAAGAACCAAGTGATCTGGGGATGGTGGCCCAGGCCTTTAGTCTCAGCACTTGGGAGGTAAAGGCAGGCATATCTCCGTGACTTCAAGACCAATCTGGTCTGTATAGCGAGTTTTAGGACAGCCAGAGCTACCTAAAGAGAGCCTGTTAAAAAAAGAAAAGAAAAGAAAGAAAAAGAAAGGAAGAACCCAGCACAGTGGGTAGGACTGGCTGAGGGAACAGGCTCAGAAAGTCACTCAGGTAGCAAGTTCCAGCACTGAAGATGACACCTGAGTAGAGAGTTGTCTGCTGCGATTTTGTCTTGTCATTCACAGTAGGGACACAAGGAACCAGGGCCTCTGGAGCTGACTCCCTGTGCTTCCGGGTTGCATTTTGGTCTGGTTCTGTGAGTGACTTGGACAGATGCCCATCACACGTTGGGCTTCCTTTTCCTTCATCATGAATGCTACCACTCTGGAGAGACATTTTACTCACGCATGGCTCACCCGTCTGCTGTTCTCTGCCCCTTTGACAGCCTCTTTCATGGCTCAGTAGAGCAGGGTTTCATCCAATAGCACTCTGACTTGGGGACTTTCACGTGTAGCCCCCGACCCACCCCCGGCTCCGGCTTAATACTTAAAAGTCTGATGATTAAGTGAGAAGCAATATGAACACAACAGTAAGATTTGGTTCCAATACCCCAATGAGGCCCAAGCCTCAAGCTATAATAGAATCAGTAGAAAAGGATACATTTGCAATTCTGAAGAATTCCTGCTTTGTTCTTCTATAGCTAAATAGGACATGGAACCAATTTCATTATGGACCAGGATGCTACTAACTTGAGTTCTGTAGACCACCTCCTAGATTCCATAAACCAGACTGAAGGTAAGCTGGAATAACGAATTCTAAAATTACCCCAGACAACCTTCCTTCTACATGTCTGGACTAGGCTAATATCTAAAGTGTATGACATTTCAGTTTTTCTTCTAAGCATTAATTAAAATCCCCATCTAGCTCTGGTGCCTTGGGCTCTAAGGTCCCAAGAAACGGAGTGTCCTAACTTGTTTCTGTCCCATTTCTAGGCCAGCCCTGGCACGAGGCCCCTGATGTGACAAGGCAGTCGAGTTACAGAGTTCAGTACTCTCAGATGCTCCAGGAGGGGAGGCTTCCTTCATGGTTCACGTCAGGACAATGCAAACTGAGCTATGCATTTACTGTAATTCCAATCAGATGATTCTATAATTGGAAGGACACCAGTGGCGTTCTGTCTTCAGAGTCTTCTCCATTAAGTGACTGAACAAGGGCCAGGGGACCTTTGCTTGTCCCAAATGCAGATCCTGATACAGACTCGGGGATGTGCATGTCATTATGTTCTGCTCTATTATAGGATCACGTTCCTTCATCTCTCTGGGTAAGATTGTGAAATGTGAGCAGCAGTCATTTCCCACATATTCTCAACAAATTCTTACTAACTGTGGACCCAGCTATGGAAAACAAAGGAATAAAGTCAGTCTCTCTCTCTCTCTCTCTCTCTCTCTCTCTCTCTCTCTCTCTCTCTCTCTCTCTCGTGTGTGTGTGTGTGTGTGTGTGTGTGTGTGTGTGTGTGTGTGTGTGTATGCGCGCGCATGCATGCATGCATGCATGCATGTTTGAAGCAGGGCATGTCTTCAGGTATGGGGATAAATATTTTAGGTAAGTCTTTCTGAGTCTAGATCATAATCATATATGGCAATAATTATCAGAAAGTAAAAAACATAATAATTGGAACTCAGGAATCTATTTCAATACCTAGAGTAGAAACAGAGATGGACAGAAGTGTTGCAGAACTAGCTTGTGATAGAAGCATTGCAAAGTGCTCTGAGAAACACAGAAATAAAGCAGATGTAGACTGGAGCTTGAAATGCTGATAATTGAGAAAGAGAGATAAACTATGCACGCCTTTAATCCCAGCACTCGGGAGGCAGAGCCAGGCGGATCTCTGTGAGTTCGAGGCCAGCCTGGGCTACAGAGTGAGTTCCAGGACAGGCTCCAAAGCTACACAGAGAAACCCTGTCTCAAAAAACCAAAACCAAACCAAACCAAACCAAACCAAAACAAAACAAAACAAAAAAAACCCCTCATAATCTGAGGCAGAAAGTTCAAGGCCATGGCATTTGGACTTAGAAGGTAAGAGACTTCTAATTGGCAAGAGCTGGTTGGATTCTTGCTGGAGGTGAAATTTTTAAGGCAGACTTTACTGGATGGAAAAGATGTAGGTGAGGGGCAGAAAGGCAGAGAAGAAATTGCAGGATCCCAGGCTGGTACAGAAACAGGAGGGCATGGAGCTGGTGAAGGTTGCCTGTAGGCACAAGCCAATGTTACAGCCGATGCCTGCGGTCTCATTAAAATACAGTTCTGATCTCGGGCCGTCTGGGCAGACCTGACATTCTGCACTCCTAATAAACTCGCAGGTGACGCTTCTGCGGCCGTTCTGAGGACCCCTCTACGCGGCAGGAAACCTTTGAAGTGTCTCGACAGCAGGAGAGTGTTTCTGTTCTTACCTCCAGCCTTAAAAATGTCTCTTTACGGCACTGGTTCTCAATCTTCTTGATGCCGAGACCCTTTAATACAGTTCCTCCTGTTGTGGTGACACCCCCCACCCCCCCCACGCCCCCAAGCATAAAATTATTTTTGTTGCTACTTCATAACTGTAATTTTGCTACTGTTATGAATTGTGATGTAAATATCCGATGTGCAGGTTGTCTGATACATGATCCCTGTGAAAGGCTCGTTCGATCCCCAGAGAGGTCGTGACCCACAGGTTGAGAACTGCTTTAAGGAGCCATTCTGATGTTGGGCACACATGGAAGCAGGCACAGCGGGGGGGGGGGGGGGGTGTTCCTCTGAGCATTTGCTTTGTCCCATCCATCTCCCTCTTCTAATGAACTGAAGAACCCACACGGCAAAGGAGTACAGTGAGGGGTGGGGACTGGGCACACACTAAAGCCCTGCGTTCTAGAAACCAGACAAGTGGTTGAATGTCAATGCTGCCTTGGCTTCACAAATGGTTCCTTCCCCTAAACTGTTTACCGAAGGGCCGAGGTCAGCTGACTAGTAGTTCCTGTGTATTTGGCAATGACTTAAAATACTGACCCTTGTGCTTGCTCACTAATAAAATGTTTTCCTAAGCCGATGACATGCTAGTTGTGAGTGGGGGAAGGAACTGGAATTAAAACCAGAAGATCTGACCTAAGTTCTTCAACCTTCTTACTCCCAGAAGCCTGTCTTCATCTACAACGTGAGAGGTGACTCCTTTTCCCAGGCACCCCTCCGGTTCTGCATAAAAATCTAAGAGCTAGAAGGCACGGGGGTGCTCTGTAGGTTATGAGTCTTACAGATGCATGGCGACCTTAGTCTTTTCTCAGATCCTAGGGTTTGCATGGAACAAGTTAGTAACCATGGGAGAAGAATGCAACAGTCTTGGGGTCCAGCTCTTAGGTCACCTGGCAAGAGTTTGGTCCCCCATTGCCTTCAAATCAGGATGCCGCTGTGGCTGCCTGTCAGACTTACCCTTGTGTATGACTGTGTAGGTTCCTGCAGTCTCGGGGGAAATGTTATCTACAGCAATATTGCCACTTACACCATCCCCTGGGAGTACCTTAGGGGCTATATTCAAATGCCACATCTGTCTTCTGAGTTGTGACCTTCTTGCTTTGCTGCCCCTAGAAGGTCTTTTTGGCCGTGTCCCAGAGCCGGGATGTAGGTGGGCAGGAGTATTCAGTAGGTAAAAGCAGAGGCAGGGACTAGTGGTGAGACACCAGTAACCATCTTTTCGGGGCAGACATGCCATCCAAGAGGAGTCGAGGAGGCAGTTCCAAGGAGGCCCACCTGCAAACCCAACACCTGCATCAGAAAGATCAATTACGGGCAATTCTATTGCATTTCATAGTTAATAGAACTGAGTGCTCTCCAGATAACAGTGATTAGAACCACGGAGGCTGCATTTAATCCTAGAAACTTTTGCGTGTATAGAAACCAAAGCACTTGGCGGAAAGGTCTTGCCCTGGTTACCCTGAATTAAGAAGACTCCTGGATAACCCCCCATTTCTTGCTGTTTGAAGAGGGTCACCAGGTTTGCCCCTCCTGTTTCAGCTTTGTGGTCTGCAAAGCCAAGAAAGCGTCTGTCTGCTGACAATATTCTCCTCTATCCTGCAGTGGGCGGGTGCAGATTCCAGGCCCAGAGAATCTTCTCACCTGAGCCGCACACACAAGAATCAGACCTGCTCCAACAACTTCTGGTGGGGGGTGGGGAGGAGGAGGGGGGGGAGGAGGAGTTTGCAATTGTGCTCAATCCTGCTCTCAGACTCACCTGCCCAAAGAGGAATCAGTGAACTCTTCAAGCAGTTAGCCGCAGGATGATGCCTAGGCCTGTTTTCTCAACCAGGTGCTCTAGGAGGGAAGTTGGATGAGTCACTGTCGGCCAGAAATGTAAATGGGGCCCAAGGTTTCCTTTGCAGTAAAATCCAGGTCATTAATAGTAGTGACCATCTGCATAGCACGTTACACTCACAAAGCGTTTTACATATTCATTTGCTTATCACAACTGTTCAGAGATGTGTTATTGTTGTGTACCCGTTTTTTTTTTTTTTTACAGATGAGGTAAGTAGGCCCCCTGGAGGTATAGTATTATGCCTGAGGCGAGAGGAAATTTGAGTGACCGTGGCCATGGACTTGGTTAAGACTTTGGATGTGATAGTTCAGGGTGTTTGCACTACAACTCCTCCATCAAGCTTTCCCTTTGCCTAGTCAACTTCCAGGGCTGTAAACAAAAGCCAAGAAGGTCAGGGAGCCCGGGGCCATTTATTCCAACTCCTTGTGTGAAGAAGGGGCAGTCACAGGCTTGATGTGGTGTGACAGTCGTGATGTGCTTCCCGGACAGGCAGGAAATGAAGCTTGCCCTGACTCCTCTTATTCCCGCCATCTGGACTTTCTTCATAGCCTTTTCAGCTTTTTAAGGAAACAAACAAACAAGCAAATGAATAAAAAGTAGCCTAGTCCGTTGTGGCTCACCTCTTCTAGCTTTCTCTCTCTCGTAAATGCAACTACCTTCCCAAAGATGATGTGTTCATGCCCTGCCCATGTTTGGCTCATTCACTCCATAAGTGACCAGGACAATGGTGAGTATTGTTCTATTCCTCAGAAATTTCAGAAGTGATATAATACTGATTTATTCTGAAAACTGCTCTTTTTCTTTTAACATCGTTGCTTTAGGCACACCAGTATTTGGTACCTTAGCCTGGCTTCATTCTCTTTAGCTTCTACCTCCATAACATCTCTTTATATGTATATGGCACAATGTCTTAAGCGATTCTGTACTGGTGAGCTTTTCAATGACATTTCCCTCTTAGAAGCAACGAAGCAGAAAATGTCCTTATACAAGGGCCTTTGTGTACTTATGCAAGGATTTCCTCGGCTGTACACGCGTGAGTAGAGCTTCTAAAATATAGGGTGTGTCTAGCCTCACCTTTGGGGGGTATTGCAGATTTCTCCTCACAATGGTTATATCAATATATGGTTTCATCAGCTTTTAGTTCATTGTTTTATTGTTGTTGAACATCACCAAATCCTCCTGTTGTCAGATGTGAAACATTTTGGCCAAAGTGTCTGCTGTAAAATGAAGGCTCTTGCTTTTCACAGTAGTGTTCCTTTGGCTGTCAGGGATGGTAACTGCATGTGCTTAGGCATCACTTACTGTCCCAGCTTTGTGTGTTGATACATAAGCGGATAGCTTATTTCTCTTTTCCATGCCTGCGGCTGGGTAGCTGTTTTTCCTCCTATATCCCGGGTACTGGTCGTCCGTCAGTCACACAAGCTGTTAATTCACTCTCTGTATCTGCCTTGTCTTTAGCTTGGTTCATTGCCCAGTCACATTCGCTTGCAGCCTGTCAGCTGTCTCCTGCCTTCACCAGCTCTGTGGTGAGAGTTGCTTGGAGCTGTGCTTTGGAAAGCCTAGGTGAATAGATGTTCCCTGACTCCAGAGATCTGGAGTGAGCCGAGGACGGGGTTCTCTCTTGCAGGGGACCAGGGAAGGACCTGTTTTGCTTGCTCAGGACTCTCGTTTGCTAATACAACTGTGTAGTGAAAGCAAAAGAACCAAGTGTAAGTGGAAAAACACCTTAGTCATTGAGGGCTGTCTGGGCCGCTCAATGGCTACTGTGGTATGTGGATGGTTTCCCTCGTCACGGTGCATCCTGGCACAGTTTGCCTGGGTGGTTTTATAGTTTGTAGGCCTGCTATATGTGTGACAGCACCTGAAAGAGTTGCCAGGTTCAGGGTTCTCCCCTGTCCCCACCCAAATTCTGAAGCGGCTTCACCAGGGGCCTCGATGCCTGCAAATTACCACCAGAAGGTAGGAATATGCAGAGCCTTGGAAACGCTTTTACCTATGCAGTGCGAGTCACCTTAAGGCTTTGTTTATCTCTGGGTGTCTCAGCTGTCCCCAAAGGAAAAGCGGAGCTCAGGACAGGAAACGCAGAGCACCCAGAAGGATGACTTCAAAGTGTAGCGCTATTTCTGCCTCCTGTTGCGCGTCCTCCATACTGTCCCATGGGGGGGGGGATGTGATGTGCAGGTGCTCTGAGTAGGGAGGACACATGTGTGCCACCACTCCCTAGGAAGCCAATGGGTATGGAGGAGCAGAGCTCTGGGATCAATTATGCTGGTAAAACTCCAGAGGCCAGGAGTGAACCAGAAGCTTTGTGGCTTAGGAAGACTTGCTGAAAAAAGACCTGATGTTCCCGAGTGGAACCCTGTGGCCCCAGGGGAGGTGACCCCAGCTGTCTGGTTGGGCAGCCAGAACACCAGGCCTCGGGAGCCAGGACACACCTTCCTCCGTTCCAGCTGACTCACTCGAGTGGCAAATTCTTTTCTCCCTCACCGGCCTCTCATCTTCAAAGGGAATTCATTAAGCCCTACCATGCCATCAGCACTTGGCCAGGTGTTGGATTGGCCCATTAGGTGGACATGGGCCGCAGCCCCAGGGAGGGTGCCAAATGAGCTGGAGAAGGGGCAGCTGAGACCTATTGACATCCCGAGGTTGTCCTGTGGCTCTTTCTATAAACCCCCAGCTGTCTTGAACTATTTGTATGGCGCTTTCCGTGCACACTGTGTTCTTCCATCCCCCTGGCTATAGCTCGCTCTGCCCCCTTTGCCTGGAATGCTCTTCCATTGTCTGCCTTCTGGACTTACAAGCTCACCCCGGGGTGGAGCCTTCCCTGGTAACCTCGGGCAGAATTCCCACTCTGAATTCTCCATATTCCACAGTGCCTCTGCCTATCTCACATAGCATGTACCCTCTGTGCTGGGGTCAGGTTTGGGCTGCTGTGTGCCCTGAATGTCGGTTCTACTTATTGTTCTGTTTGCCCAGCCAGAATTTGGTAGACACTCAGCGAATGGGAGTGGGATGAAGAGAAACAGCCCGTGGTTTGATCGGACTCTACCGTGAGGTATAACTAGAAGCAGGCCCTATCTTTCTGAGTCTGAGTTTCCTTTTCTGCAGAACGAGTGGGGTGGGGCCAAATGAGGGAAAAAAAAAAAAGGTCTTTGGACGGTTTTCTGGCCCTGCTCCTATGACTCTTGTCCTCTCTTGGAGAACAGAGTTCATCAATCTTTAGATGCCAAGATGACCTTTGACTAAAAACCCAGGGTTTCTCTCCCACCTCTGTCTGTCACCTTTCAAAAATGTGTATATTAGCAGTTTTCAAATGTCTGACTAAAGTTGCAAGAGGCGTGTAGAAGTGATTGATTACAGAAAGTATGTACATTTTCTCTTCCCTGGGAAATAAGATTGGGGAACCAATTGGTTGCTTGGAAGGAGCTTCTAACTCTATTTTCTGATGAATTTGTCAACCTGGATGTTTGTGGGAAGGAACCATCCTAGAGCTATGCTGTCACCGGGAGTGTCTCTTTTCTTGTCCCTGTGCAGGACACGATGCACAGACCTCTCAGTGTGCCTGACCCATGAGACTTGCGTGTTTTCTCTGATACCACTTTGCCCTTGAGTGACAGGTATCCGAAGGTGCTGAGGACACCTGACTGTGATCTTAGACCTTCACGTTTGTCTGTGAAGTGAGACTGGAGAGGGCCATTACCGACCCTGTGAGGTCTCAGAGAGCTCCAGTGAGTTCACATCTGGTCCCGTGACTTAGAAGAGTCTAACTTCAGGGGGGCTTCACTGACTCCCTACAAACTTACTTATAGATGGCTGTTCTTTTTGTGTGTTTGTTTGTTTTGTGTTTTTCGAGACAGGGTTTCTCTGTGTATCACTGGCTGTCCTGGAATTCACTTTTGTAGACCAAGCTGGCCTCAAACTCACAGAGATCCACCTGCCTCTTCCTCCTGAGTGCTGGGATTAAAGGCGTGCGCCGCCACCCAGTTTATAGATGGCTGTTTTTTTTTTTTTTTTTTTTTTTTTTTTTTTTTTTTTTTTGGTCTTTTCGAGACAGGGTTTCTCTGTGTAGCTTTGCGCCTTTCCTGGGACTCACTTGGTAGTCCAGGCTGGCCTCGAACTCACAGAGATCCACCTGGCTCTGCCTCCCGAGGGCTGTTTTATTGACTGGCTGCTTTCAGTCTTCTTGTCTGGTTCAACCCAAAGCAGATGGATTTTATTAGAAGGAAAATAAAAAGGGACTCCCACCCCAGGACTGCCTTTGTGGGGGCAAGCTGCTGCATACATTAGTGAGGGAGGAATTGAGCTTAGTTAAACCCGGCCTTGGGTGGCTGCTGTTATTAGCACCTCACCATGCCAGTAAGCAAATTGTTGAAGCCTGAAGTAGGGCTTCCTTCTGAGAGGCCGCGAAGATTCTGAGTGCTGGGCACCATTGGGGTACACCACAGCAGGCCCCCTTTGACTCTGCAAGAGGAAGCACAGATGTTTTAGCGGCCCTCCCTGGGATTCGTTTCCGGCTCTGTGAAATGGGGTAGCAAAGCCTCCCCCAGATTGCCTCGGAAATCACTTGTGAGGGTCAGGCGTTATGATGGTGATGGCGGTGCGCTCTGGAGTCACAGAGGGCGAGGATCACTTCACTCTTGCTTCCTTCCCTACTTTGGATCTCAGGGAAGGCTCTGAACCTCCTAAATGGGGCCCAAGGGATACCTTGGGAGACCCTGTAAAGGGTGACCGACTGCAGTCCCTGGCCTGTGGAGATGATGCAGACAGGACGCCATTTCTCAATTATGAAAGTCACCATTGTGATTTGTTAGTGCCCACCCCCCTGGCCGCCCCACCAGCCTAAGGGTATTCCTGAGTAACCCCAGAAGACTTTACCCAAGCTTTCTGCAGGCTGCTCTCCTCACAGCGCCGCCTCATCCTGAGAACGACGTGCTGCTCCTGGGGTTGAAAGTGGAAGGCAGGCCAGGCTTGAGCCCTTCTGCTCTGGGCTGCTTTCCCATCCTTTCTAGTTGTCTGGGAAGACTGGTAAACTTCAGACTCGATTTCCCAAGTCATCTCAAACTGAACATATTCCAAAGTGCACTTGTTACCTTCCCTCTAAAATAGGTCCAGCACCCTGTGCTGTCTTAGTTAAAACACACACACAGACACACACACACACACACACACACACACACACACACACACACAGACACAGACACACAAACACACACACACACACAGACACACACACACACACAGACACACACACACACACACACACACACACACACACACAAACACACACACACACACACAGAGGCTGCCCTTGGACCACCTCCTGCCCACTCCCAGTCTGTCCGGAGACTTGGCTTCTTCATCGCCAGCCATCCACTGCTTTCTGCCCGTCACCACTGCTGTGGCTCAGAACCCTGTCATCGCTCACCCAAACGCTTTCGCAATGCCTTCCCAGCTTGCCTTCTTGTTTCAACCTGGCGCCACACTGCCTCTCTAGAAACTCTGGTCTTTAAAAAAAAAAAAAAAGCAAACCTCATCTTTCTGAGACTCTTCCAAAGGCTGCCCATTGCTTTCAAAGAGAACTCGACACTCAGGGCTGGGAATGGGAGCAGGACCACCTGCTTCATTCCAGCCTCATCTGCTGCTGCATGCCTTACAAATTCTCCGTTCCAGTAACGCAGGCCCCCGGGCCCTCAGTGCACGTGACCGCTCCCCGGTCCCTGTTTGGCACGTGGGATGAGCATGCTTTGCACAGACTATTCCTTTTGCTTGGAAGTTGCTCTTCTCCTGCCAAGCTGAGTTCTCCTGTTCGAGGAGAGACTGTGTCTCTTTGCAATGACCCCCTGTTAAGTTCTTCCTCGGAGTGCCACAGAGCCTGTGTATGTATATCTCAGGCTCATCACAGGCTGCTGTGACTGTTAGCTTAGTTTCAATCTCCAAGACCATGAAATCCTTAAAATGAAATCACACGTCCGACGTCTCCAGCTCTCTATACATCTGCCTAAAGTCGCTGGGGTGTGTTAAGTACATGCTGATGATGCAGGTGGATACAGAGACTGAACAGTTTTTGTTTGTTTTTGACAGGGTCTCTCTGTATAGCTCTGGCTGCCCTAGAATGGTGTTATGTTGACGAGGCCAGCCTCGAACTCACAGAGATTCCCCCTACTTTTGTCTCCAGAGTGCTGGGATTAAAGGCGTGTGCCACCATACCCGGCTGATGTCGAAGGGTTGTTGATGTGATGCTTGGTGGGATAGGTACACGATACATGGCATCGATCGACAGAACTTTCTTCCAAGGTGCCTGGAGGAATGAGTGGATGAGCGTTGTGTTTCAGGTAAACGTGTCTGAAATCCTCTCTCGGTTGACCTTTGGCCAAAGCGAGGCAGTAGGGAGTAGTTTGGCTCTTTACCGAGGTCAGGTATGCCTCCCTGGGGCGTGGCTGTGCATCTTGACCATCCTTTGTGTGTGGCTGGGTGGACAGAGGTATCGATTGCTAGTAATGAAGAAGCCTAGCCCGGCAGTGTGTTATGAGGGTTCCCACTGCACAGGCAGGGTTTCCCCAGAAGCGTTGTATTCTATTGAGTGCTTGGGCCAATCAATAGAGGCTCCTGCCTTTATTCCGCTCCATCAGGTTTCATATCATGCAGATTTTTTTCTTTTTTTGGTTCAGTACTGCTTGCTTGTAAGTGAATTAATGCGGCCACTTATTTAAAATGCAGATTCCCAGGTCCCTGTAATGCACTGAGGCTTCAAAGCTGGCTGGGGCCATGCCCTGCTCTTGGTGGTTATGATAAAGTTGTATCTGTCAGAGCTTGGGCTGAATATTGCTTTTAACCTCCACGGATCACTGGTGGTGTGAAGGCTTGTGGGCAAAGGCAGTTTCCAATGTCCCTTGGCCCTGGGTGATACCGCTCTTCTACTGCCCTCAGGGGTTGTCCTGCATGTCTCACAGCCCTGCTTGAGCACAACTGTACTTAGCAGAGGACAATACTACAGGGGCCCTCGCTCTAGAAATAGGACTTGAATTGTTAGGCAGGGCCTGGTGGCCACGGCACAGATTCATGCTTAATATCAGTCATGAAGTCAAGTAGTCCTACTCATCAATGTTCAAAGCAAATAAAAGCAAGGGTTCAGAGCACCTCCAGTCTTGCTGTCCTTAAAACCCCTGCCCTTGAGCTGATGTCTTTGGTCTCTGGGTTGCAGCACCGTGAGGGAGGCAAAGGCAGAGCCGATCCCATTTTACAGATAGAAGAATCTAGGTCTCAGAAAGCAGGCAACTTGTACAAGGTCTCACAGAAGAGATGGCTGATAATCGGTTCCAGAGTTTTCTGGCTCCTCTCTCCTGCATTGTCTCATTTTACCTTCTTTGTCCAACTCTTCAGTCATTGGATTTGAAACCCAAGGGTCATTCCCCAGCCCCTACCCCTGACAATCGTCAGGACTGTAGTTTAGGGATCAACAATTTTGACAAAGACACAATTAAGATTCTCTACAACAATGGCCAGTACCAATGTAAATAAAAACAAGAATTCCCATCTGAAATATATATATATGTGCACACACACACACAAACACACACACACACACACACACACATACACACACACACACACACACATATATATATAATTTATTTTTATTTTATGTTCATTGGTGTTTTGCCTGCATACATGTCTATGTGAGGGTGTTGGATCCCCTGGAACGGAAATTACACACAGGTGTGGGCCACCATCTGGGTGCTGGAACTTGAACCTGGGTCCTCCAGAAGAACAGCAAGCACTCTCAACCTGAGCCATATCTCCAGCCCCCACCCTCCATTTAAAGTGTTAGAGGAGCTACACATTCTAGTGGCTGTCTGTAATTTGAGTGCCACGAGTCTAACAGGCTTGCAAAGTACGTTGCATTAACCAGTCTTTCAGAAGTTTCCATTGGGGAGCAGAGCTTGAACCGGCGTGTGCCTGCCTGCGTGGGCCAGCTGTGGGCATTTTCTCCTCACCTCATGTTATTGATGGCTTACTGATACCGTGAAGTCAATAGGCCACGGTGCAAGTACTTACTCAACAGAACTCAGCCAATCTTATATTTCAGGGTTTTGTCACCACCGCAGAACCGGTTGTTAAACATTTACCAGCCACCCAAGCTTGCAGCTAACTGTGACTGGCACCAACTGGACTGGCACTCACATGTTCTCTGTCATCTGCACAGGCTCATCTTCAGGGCTGGTTTTGACTCTAACCACAAGTCATACCTGAGTGCCATTCCTTAAATGGGAGATTCTTTCCAGCTTGCAGAATCGCGCTGATGGGTTTCCACTAATAATAGTCCTCTGCATCTGTGCAGCACGCAAAGTGTTTTTACATCCCTCCTCACTTCTGAGCTTCCTGTGATCCGTGGAGCAGGTGCCTTCTCTACTTGGTAGAAAGGACGGACTAGGGGTCTGACAGGGGATGTGACCAGTCCCACAGTTAGAGGCCTCGCAAGGGGCAGGCACATGGGACTCGACCGAGCTTCAGCTGCCTTGCTCTGTGTGCCCACTTCTCTTGCCAGCTGCTTTCTTCACCTCGGACACTTGACATGCCTGGAGGTTAGGCTACTACTGACATGCCCAACAGCAATCTGGCCTTAACTCTGGTCTGGGACCTTGACGAGAACAGATAGACTCTAGCTTGGGGGTCTAAGCATATGCTGCCCATTTCACTGATCTGCTGCAAACAAAGGGGTCCACTTTTGCTCCTCCTTTGTGCTTGGTCCTCTCTGTGATCCCACCAGCCACTGCTATGGGGGCCCTGTGTTTCCGGGTCCTTGCTCTCAGCAGGAATTAGACGCCTCTCAAATGACCCAGCATAAATGCTCCGTTTCCCCTCTTACACAACCCCCAGCCTCGCCACTGCCCAGGAGTGTATTGATTGGAAAGCATTTCACAACACATTTTTCAAAACATGCCGAAGGTCGAGATTGAATGACTCACAGGCAGTCACATTTCTTTCTGCCTTAGTCCCACTGGATTTTACTGGTTAGGTTGGCTAATGGAAGTCCCTAAAGAAACTGTGGCGAATGTTAACTCTGTCTAGTCCAGGTCAGCTGGATTATAGTAGGTGGCTTCACAAAATAATTCCCAAACACGTCTGTGGCGATGGAGCTGCGGCTTCTCATTGGTTTTGGGGTGCCAAGTCTCTACAGCCATAAGAGAAGGAAGGGGAGAGTTCCTGAGCTCATTTGGCCAGATGCATCAGAGAACAGAGAAAGTCGGGTGAGCAAGTCAGCTAATATCTGGGGCTTTTCTGCCGCTCTTGTGGTCTATGATTCTACAGTAGTCTGCAGAACTGGAGAGTATGACCCTAATTCAGGCCTGCAGAGCTGGCCGCCAGAGGCCAAAGGAGGCTGGCCTGCAGAGTAAAGAATGCCTTGGAGCATAGTAGTAATGGATAGTTCCGGGTCAGCGGAGTCAGCAGTAAGGGATCCGGGTTGACACATGGCCTCACCTCCACCACTTGAGTGTTCTGACAAGTGGCTCGGCCTGTCAGCGTCTTGATTTTCCACCACCTGGGAAAGGAAGGTCTTGCTGGTGCTTTATTTCACAGGGTTGCTTCGGAGAAGGAGCGATGGAACCCGTGCAAACATCCGGGATACTCGGAAGTGGCCTACTCGGTGGTTCCTTGTGGACTAATAGAAAGCGTTACCTTTCCATTCTTTACATGCGAGCCTTTGGGACCTTTTTTTTCCCCCCTAAAAAGTAATTCGCCATAAAAATTAAAGCTTCCAAGTGAAGCTTCAGTTTAACTAGAGCAGTCTTGGGGTTGGAAACGTTCTTGGTGACCCTCCTCTTCCCCCCAGGGTTTTACACTCGAAGTATCTTGAGGGTCCTTTCAGTCTAACTTAACACAGTCACAGAAGCAGTACCACAGAGCTAAGGAACACTGCAGTCTGCAGGCGTTTCCCTCCAGCCTAGCTTTCTCCAGTCATCCTTCCCGGCAGGTGTCCTGCAGCCCTTCCAGCCCTGGGCTCCCCCTCCTGACTGGAGGGTGGCCAGCAGAAAAGCAGCAGATTCCATCCTGTAAAGGATATCCCCAGTGAGGAATGGCCACAAAGTCTTTCTGTCCCACTGGGACTGTCACACATGCCACGCCAGTCTGTCCCTTTATCAGGCAATGCGGGCGCTCTTGGCAACCACAGCTCCTACCCCTTGAGTTTAGAAACGAACAACCTGAAGCTCAGAGTAGTGGAGTGGCTTTCCTGGGGACTATGCAGCCCATATACGGTAGAGACAGGATTCGAACCCTGGACTTCTCATTGTCCCATTGTACCCAGACACTAAGAGAATCCAGAGAACCCAGAAGAAGAAATAAGAAAAAAAAATAGATCTTTGTGGCATGTGTTGGACATCTGGTTTGCGAGGAGAGTTTATATTAAGTAGCAGTGGAGCCTCCAAAGCTATGGTAGCTAGCTTGAATGAACTTATGTAATCAACATTTATCAGGAACATGTGTCATCAAATACCTGCCAGAGCTGAGTGTTGGCACCAAATCTGCTCTCATTGTCAAAGGAAAGAAGGGGGAGAGGAACTTGGCTGAACAAAGTTGGCAGACGTTTTTACTAGAAAATTCAGAGATATTTTCTTGAGGAATAGAAGTATACTTTCAACATCTCAAAACTGATTTCAACATGATTGGGTGACTCTAGTTGTCAGAGAATTAAAAAAAAAAAACACACAGATGAATTGGAGCCTAAGGTCACCAGGCTCCTATCCTTCCTGTCTGCCTTGGTCACAGAAGCCTGGAAATGGCCGGTAGAGAGGTTGCCCTGAGCAACATCCCAGATTGCTGATTTCCTAGACAAAAACACCCCAAAGTGCTTTTTGCTCTCATTGGAATCTCTTCTCACTGGTAGAACACAAGCAGGTCAGAAAGACATGGGACATCGTCCCGCGAAATGGAGTGCATGTCAATGGAGAATCTAGCTTGCATTCATTGAACCTGAAATGTCCGTCACAGGATCGCAGTTTGTATACTTGGTCCCCAGCTTGTGCTCCCATTTTGAAGTCTGTGGAGCCCTGGGGAGGTGGAGTCTGACTGGTGGATGTTGGTCATTAGGGGTTGGCCCTTTTTGGTTATAACTAACCTTGGCTCAGTGATGCTGTCTCCGCCTCCCGTCGGAAGCCATGCAATCAAGCTCGCTGCTACAGTGTTCCTGCTGCTGTGAGCTCCGCTGCGCCCTCCTCTCTCTGGTGAACTAAAAACCCCCTGAAACCGTGAGCACAAACAAATTCTCCCTACTTTAACTTGTTTCTGTTGACATTCTGATCATGATGAGAAAAGGCAGCGAGCACAGAACACTGGTACCAAGGAGGAAGGTTGTAACTGTAGCCAAACCTAAGTCTGTGGTTATCGGCTCATGACGACTTGCTTTAAAGTTTACAATGAAAAGCTTATGAAGCCAGGGAACACGGAGCATGGAGAGATACCCTGTAGAGACGCCCCGAACAGTCAGTCTATGGATCTGTTAAAGTGAAGCCCAAGTTACACTGGGGACTTCAAGAAGTTAGGGATGCCAGCACCATTGGACATCTGCCAAGGAAAGCTACACCCTAAGAGAGAGCCCCTGTCTACCGCCGATAGAATGCAAACGTGCTGGAGTTCATACCGCCATGTCCCAGATCGCATCCCTAGAAAGATCAGGTTTAATGTGTGTCCTGCTGGGCTTCAGTCTTGGTTCAGTCTGGTCATCTCTGGTGTGCTCCCCTCCGTCGCTTTTGGAGTGGGAATGCTTATGCCACTGTGTCTTAGAAATGTGTAACTTAAAAGATTTTTTTTGGAGGGACTCGCAGTTAAGAGTTTATGATAAATCTCAGAAAAGACGTTGAACTTTTGAACAATCTTGAGACTACCAAGACTTTGGGGGCTCTGAAAGTTACTTTGAATGCAGTTTTCATTATGAGATGGCATGATCCTTTAGGAGCAAGGGGAAGAATTCAGATTCAAATTATGGTTTGAATCTGAAATGTCCTCCTGCCTTAGGCTTAGGTTTTGAATGTTTGGTTCCCAGCTTCTGAGGTGGAGCATCTTGGTCCGAAGTTGGTGACTAAGGGTGGGCTCCTGAAGGTTATACCTGGCCCTGGTTCTGCTTGGACTCTCTGCTTCTTTTATGTGTCAAGTAAGTGCCATATACTCCCATCACCATGAACTCCAATAGGCTTTTCCCACTGGTGAACAGCAGCCGTTTGAAAGTGTGAGCCCAGACAAACCTCTCCTCCCTTGTTTCTGTAGGTGGGAATACATTATGCACTGGAGGTTGAACTTACGATCCTCCGGTCTCAACTTCTTGAGAGATGGGAACCAGGTGAACACTGCACCCCACTAGACTGATTCTCATTGATTCCCCAAGGGTGTGTAAAACCCTCCAAACTCCTTTTTACAATTCTTGATTATGTCCTTATCTTTTTTTTTTAAAGATGCATGCCTGCCTTCTTGAGTACTTCTCACCATCTCATTGAAAATTCTCTTTTGTTGAATAAAATACTTAGAAATATCTTCAATTCTGTCTTCGTTCATCACGACCTAAAGACAGGAGACTTGAATCCTGGATCTTATGGGGGAAAAAAAAAGAAAATGAAAGAGAAAAGGCTGAAAGAAGAGGAAAGAGAGGAAAAGGATTATGCGATCCATATTTACTTTAATGGGATTTTTTTTTTCTCCTTTTGCTAAAGATCCAGGTCCCGTGTACTCTGGGAAAAGGGTGCTTCCATCCTTTTCTTTTCTTCTGGTCAGTTGGATCTCTTTCCAGGGATTTGGTGTCAGAAATCAAACCCCGTGAGTGGGAAGTTTGACAAGATTGAGAGCAGTGTTGTCACATAGCAGGGCAGAAGGGTAAGGTTAGGTCACATGTAAAGGTTAGCTATGCCGAGGATGTGGGCAAAGGAGCCTTTGAAGATTGTTGGTGGCAATGTACGGTAGTCCATCCATTATGGAAGTGAGCATGGAGGTTCCTGCGAAGAACTAAGAACAGAAGTATTCTGTATGATCAAGCCATACCACGCCTCATTACACACCTGAGAGAATCCAAATCGGCATACCTCACAGGCCCCTGTCTATCCAGGTTTATTATTACACTATTTATAATAGCCAAGTTATGGAATCACCCTAGACACCTACCAACAGATGAATGAATAAAGTAAATACAGTATATTTACACAATAAAATATTATTCAGCTGTAAAGAAGAACAAAATTATGCCATTGCAGGAAGATGGACCAAACTAAATATCATCATGTTAAGTGAAATAAACCAGTCATAAGGACAATTATTATGTGTTTCTTCTTACATGTGGACTCTAGATATTTGATAACAACATGAAAATAGAAGAGAGACAATTTGGAAAGAGAAATCAACAGGAGGCTACATTCTACACTTAAATGAAAAATGGGTTTGTACAGTCAGTATTTACTAATAAAAAATAAGAAGTAAGCTCAGTGCTGGAGTGCTTGCCTAGCATGGACAGGGGATTCAAGCCCCAGCATAGCAAATACAACTTTGAAAGGCAGTGAATAGGAAGTTAATAATGACCTTACCATGTATTTGCATCAGAAAAAGGATTCAGTCAACAGTAGTTGATGTGAATAAAACAGAAAACATAAGAAAGAATAAGGAACAACCAGGAAAACCACAGGATGAGTCTTTTCTTTTGCAGAAAACACTGAAGCACTGGAGCCTCCTGTATTTCATGAAATAGATGCTCTAGTATTCACAAAAAATCATTACAGCTAAAAATAATGCCATGGAATGAACAAAAGTGTCAGAACACTAGAGAAAAAAAAAATCACAGATCGCCACATAATCCCTCTAACTTGGAAACATCTTAATTGATCCAGAGAAACCCCAGAGAAAATTTGTGTACATACATCATTGCCCAGGTTAGAACTCTCGAGTGCCTAAGTAAGCCATGGAGCCATAGACTCTTCCAGACAATGTAGGAGAGAGAGCCAACACTCACCTTCAGTGTTTAGAACAGAAAACATCATCTTTCTTGGGAACACAGACAATGTTCCATCAAAACAAACAAGCAAACAGACTTAGCGGGTCATTTTTCTCTCTTTGGCATGGTGCAGGACCATATGCTTCCAGAGATGGGAATTTAAAAATAGCCTGTCACACAGCTCGCCCTGTAGCCCTGGGACAAGGTGGGGGTGGGAAGGATTGCCTCACACTTAATGATAGTGACACTTCACTTTTGTGACTAGCCACCTTTTCAGAGCAATCCAAAGTCATTTTCAGCTATTATTTTTATCTCTTGAAAAAAAAAAAACAATCTCATCTTCCTGATGTGGTTGAGGAGGAAGTAACTCGATTCTTCCCTCTTTGCAGAGATGGCCAGTGGGCCTTGTAAAGACCACGGCACTCAGAGTGATTATGGATTGTCTTTCACTGTTTGCAGGGTCTGGACGGCCACCTACGGCAATAGCCTGTGTGAGCTGTGGGTGGATTGGGCATTTGCACGAAGAGTTTGTTGCTTCTCGTGGCCGGTGTTGAAATGCGCTGCCTTTCCTTGTGAGAATTTCATCAGTTTCTACTTTTAAGGCAGATTGCTTATGTGCCGTGGTGACCTATATTCGCTGACATTTGAAATCCAAACCTCACACCAGTCAGAGTCTTAGATTTGTGTTCAGTGCCTCCCTACAGTGTCGGGCGAATCCGGTAACTTTCCCGGTCTTCTATTTTTCTTCCTCTTAATGGCTTGACATTTACCATCTCATCAGATCTGTGTGCCAAACTACAGTTTGGGTTGGGTGATTACCACAAGAGGGAACAGGTCCAGGGAGGGAGAGAACCCATCCATCTGCTAAATGCCACAGAAAGTGACCCCAGCCCAGGTCTTCTCCCAGCGAGTCTGGGGTTCTTTCCTGCCAGTCACGTGGCCTCCCCGGTCTTAGGAATGCATGAGCTTTGGCTGCAAAGCACAGCCCCGATGGGGGATTCTGAATCTGGCAGGGTCCAGGGGAAATCAGTAATGAGCTTCCTTATGGGGGAAAAGACAACTGTGCATACTAATGGGTCCTGGCAGACAGTGAGGCTACACGAACAGCCCATTGATGATGGCTGGGTTTACTCTCCACTCTATCCCGCCTACTCTGCACTGTAACCACTCCTCTCCAGCAATCTCGGTTCTCCTGCAGGCTTCCCTTTTATTGTGCCCGGCAACCCCCCAGCTGGTGAAGCACCATGCATCTTACTTAGTGTTTTCTCGCCCCTCAGCAGCAGGCTGTTGTCAAAAACATCAGAGACTACACTGGCAGTCTCCCTTTAACTCTGTGATCAAGCACTTCTCTGGGCTCACCAGGAGGGTCCCACATCGCTTCCAGAAAATTTATCTTTTTGGTTTTTGGATCAGCTTTTCCAGATCTTGGCTCCCTACTATTCCCGCACATGTTCTGCCTCCACCCCCCATTCCTCAGGGTCATGATGTTTCCTTCTTCTGTCTACAAGAATTTCATCTCCATCCACAGCTCCTTAACCTGCCTATGTCCGTTCCTGCTGCCTCTGCCCCGTCTAAAGGCAGTGGCTTCCATTTCCCCTCCAGATTCCCTCTCCTTTTCTATCTTTATCTCCCATTACATAGATCTCTCTTGCTTTGAAATGTACACACTTTTGGCCATCAAAGCTGCCTTTTTAATAACTATTAAAAAATAACCGGTAATTCTCCTTTGACCTGGATGTCCCTCTACTCTGTTAACTTTGGTGCTGTTGCAAAAAGTTTTTTTTTTTTTTTTTTTAAATAAGATCTACATTCCCTGTCTGCACGTCTTTCAGCTCCTGTTCTTGTCTCAACTCTGCTCCCATTTTCCGCTGACCCATCACGCCACTTAAGCAGCCTTTATCAAGGTCACCAATGACCTACATACTTCCAAAGCCAAAATGTCCTCAGCTCACTGGGCTCTGGAGCATGACTGGAGAGCGTTGCACCTTCGCGCCTCTTTAAATGCTTTCTCCTCCAAGCTTCCGGGATCCCGAGTGACCAACAACCTCCTTGCCTTTCCGTCTCCTGTGGAGCCCTCTTTTGTACATCCCAGGTGCCCTGAGGCTGTTTTCTGTGTGTGCTCTTCCTTGGGCGACCTCTGGATTTCATGGCTTTCTAATACCACCCATACCCTGGCACTCCAAACCTCCATCTTTTACTCACCCTCCCTTGAGCCCCGAGCTGACAGCTCTGTTCTGACAATAGGGCACTCACTCCACACTCCAGGACCCACACTACACTATGAGCCAATTCCTCTCCACTCCAATTCCTCTTTCTCAGGTCTTTGTCATAGCAGTGGGTGGTATCTAGCCCAGCAAAGAACAGAACAGATAACAGTCATTGCAATTTTCTTCTCTTTTTTCAAATTCCATTTAAACCAATCATTCAAGTTATGTTGACTTTACATCTGAAATACCTGTCAATTCAGATGACTTTCTCACCATTTCTTCTGGTGACTACTTTATTCCCTTCCATCTTTATATTTTTCTTGCCTACTTATAAGCCATATTTTCATATAGCAGTGACTATTTTTCTCCTCACCCTCTACCCTCAGTTTTTACAGTTGTTTTGAGACAGGGTTTCACTTTATGAGCTAGACTTTTATATATAATCCAGGATCAGTCTTGACTTCAGAATCCTTGTGCCTCAGCTCACTGAGGTTACGGTACTGGGATTACAGGACCGTATTATCCCACCGGATGAGTTGTGTTCCCAGCCCCCAGACTGACTTTTCTCAGGCTGTAAAGTAGTACCCTCCTGTTGATCGGGTCACCATGAACTACACAGGCCTTGCTGATCTGGCCATGACATCTTGTTCAGCCTCATCTCACTCTTCACTTCAAATGTCATTGTCACAGACGTTTCTCTCTGTCACACTTGCCAATGTTTCCCAATCCCGGAACTCCTGTATTTGTTTCTCCTTATATTTGGATGCTCGCCTTCCAGATGGACATGGACATCTTGTCCCTTGGGCCTCACTGCACATGTAAATTCACTCTAAGTCACTAAAATCTTCCTGTAAATTTCAACTGTATCGCTGAAGAATTACTTCTGGTGAGTTGAGTTTGAGTAATGAATACCTCCACTTTGACGAGAGCTAAGTGAAAATTTTGTCACCTTGTCTCTGTGGCTCTTGTATTTATTGCTGTCAGTGTGTGAGTATTTGCATGAAGACCACATGGGGTTCTTCTAGGCCTAAGTCCCTGAAAAGGTTCATTTTCCTTGGTAAATTGGTGATACCATACTGATTTTAATTTCTCTTTTTTGGGTTGGATAATATGACACTCAGAGGCAAAAATCTTTGTTTATTTATTACAAATATATTATCTGTCTATATAACACTGCCCAAAAGAAATTCCTACAATTGTGGCAATATTCTTATTTACAATGTCCAGTAGGTAGCCATTGACCACATGTGACTACTAAGCCTTAAGATATGTTCTGTGAGCCCAGATTTTAAATTTTACACCATTTAAAATTTTAATTAACTTAGAGTGGATAAACACAGTGGCTTGCACACTGGTAGCATGGACCTAGATCCTTTATAGTCTATTTTTCTGGTACTGGCCTGACATTCATTTTTTTTTTTTTTTTTTTTTTTTTTTTTGGTTTTTCGAGACAGGGTTTCTCTGTGGAGCTTTGCACTTTTCCTGGATCTCTCTCTGTAGACCAGACTGGCCTCGAACTCACAAAGATCCGCCTGCCTCTGCCTCCCAAGTGCTAGGATTAAAGGTGTGCGCCACCACCACCCAGCCTGACATTCATTTTTATACCCTCTTCAGTGTCCATGATTGCATTTTCTGTAAGTTGCCTGAATTCTTTGTGGCTAGAGGGAAAAGGAAGGTAGGAAAAGATGAGTCACGCTTGTCTTTGTTTGCTTTCTGTTGCTGTGATAAACATCAAGACCAAAAGCAACCTGAGGAGGATACGACTTGATTTCAGCAGGAGCTCAAGGCAGTAACTTGAAAGTAAGAACTGTGAAAGAGACCATGGGGAGATGCTACTCACTGGCACGTTTTCACACTCGCATTCAGCTAACTCTCTTACACAGCCCAGGACCACCTGCCTGGGGATGGTATTGCCCACTGTGGGCTAGGTCCTCTTCCATCAACTAGCAATCAAGAAACTGCCCCACAGACGTGTCCACGGACCGATCTGATGTAGAAAATGCCACAGCTGAGCTTCCCTCTTCCCAGGTGACTCTAGGTTAGTTGTCAAGTTGACAGCCAAAGCTTTTACTATGGCAACACCGAGATGAATCGTTGATGTGGAAGGCAATGAGACCATTCACTGTTTAGGGGAAGCAGCCAGTCTCTGTCTCCCATCTCTCCTGAATGCTGGGAAATGGCACCAGTGTTAGTTTTCATCTCACATGATGTCCAGAGGTTCAGTAGGTTGATATGTAAGATGGGACTTGTGAAAGGGTGACCTGGTGGCTTTGGAACTCCTACCAGTTAGTAACTTTACCCGTCCCTGCTTTTCTCAGGTCAAGGAAGCTGACCCCTGACTGTGCTCTTAAAAGACAAGGCAAATGGAGCCATCATCTTATTCAAGCCACTGCTTTTAGGCTGGTGACTAGGAAACTAACTTCAAACAAATAGAAATACATTCTCAGAAGGGAAAGCATTCTGAAGACTCAGGAACCCGATGCTTGTTATAAAGAGAGAAAACACCGTGCTCTATGGGATATAGAAGCACAGCATGAAAATCAGAAGACTCAGTCAGGTGTGGTGGCTTATGCCTGTTCTAGCACTAGAAGCGGAGGCAGGAGACTGGCTGCAAGTTTGTGGCAAACCTGGGCCACAGACAGAGACGCTGTCTCAAAATAAAAATTGAAGTTCTAGTCAGCGCAGCTATGAACGCTCTGTGTGACCCCACGAGAGTCAAAGTTTCCTATTCTTTCAAGTGAGAGAGGACGGGACAAGACGACCTTTAACTTCCTGTCTAGCACTGGAATAGACGAGCTAACTGTACGGAGCACTTAACACCAAGGAGGGGTGTTACCTCATCCAGTGCCTCCCGCAGGTCAAAGCTTCTTTCCATTTCAAAGACAGAAGGAACTGGACTTTGACGTGTCCCCAACCACACAGAGGGCAAATGAGGGTTTCTATCTGAATCCCACGATCTGGCTGCAGGAGTCGCCTCTTATCTGTTCCTCCAACTCTCAAATTTAGTTTTCTGACAGGCCAGGATGCCGAGGTTTTCCTGGATAGACAAGGAGTTGTGATCTTTAAAGCAGAGCTTTCCAAAGAATTTCTACCGAACGCAGTCAGAATCAGTAGGCAGATTGCTAACCAGCGAGAACAAGTGTGTTTGTTGGCCCAGTACTCTGGGCAAATGATATTCCTAGCTGGTTATGCCACTGTATGAGGAATGTGGGAGTGTGTGGCTCAAACACTGCACAACACGCTCACGGGGCTTAGCACGCACATCTCACAAGCCTTATCACACTCACAAGATACTATCAGAAAGGGATAACTCGGTCAAAAACAAACAAACAAACAAAAAACCTCAATTTGAACTGCTTTCTTAATCCTCCTTGTATGGCTAATGTGTTGGTCCCAGGTCATGGCCCCAAATGGCCCTTAATACATAGCTTATTTTGCTATTGATGCTTATGTTGGTGAGTAAACTGGAAATGCAGAAATAGAGGAGCTTTGGAAATTTTAAGTCTGACCTAAAGGAGGTGAAGAATTTTCTCAAAATCAGTATCGGAGCTGGGAGTAAGTCCAAGGTCTCTGTCGTGTGCAGTTGAGTGGTTTCCCCCTATCAGACTAGGGGTGAGAGCTGTTTCCTTGGGAGATGAGGTAAAGGAAACAAGTGGGATTTCATCTCAACTCTGCAGATGTCAGGAACTGTGTGGAACAGTGGAGGTGGGAGAACCTATGGCCCCCGGCTACAGCAAAGCTCCCAGACCTATGAAAACCATCCAGCCTGCTCTGAGCCACATGCCTGGAGGTCACAGAGGCTTGCAGGAAAGTGAGAGGAAGTGGAAACGTGCTACCCTAGGGCTCAAAGCAATGTGCTCACCACCCGGAAAAAAAAAATAAAAATAAACACACTCAGAAATAGTGTAACTGATATGCAAAGAAGATCAAAACAAGGTTTAAAATACCTTGGCTGATTTAGAGTTGGTGGGGGTGGTAAATGAAGTGAGGGTGCAAATTTGTTAGGGGTGCTAGATAGGCCTCTGCAGCCCGTCACACTTGGGGAACCCTGGGCCCCGAGGTGAAAATATGACATTTACAATGTCAAAAAATTGAACCCACAGAAGCGAAGAGAGTGGTCATTCCAGAGGTCGTGGGATAAAGGGATTGGGAAGTGGTGGTCAAAAAGAATGCAGAATTTCAGCTAGAAGAAGAAATAAATTCAAGACTCTTATTGTACATGGTAAGCAGAGTTAGTATATAATAATATTAATATATTGTCCTCTTAAAAATTGCAAAGACTTTCTTTTCAGTATTACATAAATGATAAGGTGATTCATATATTAATTTAGCTTGATTTAGTCATTCCATAATGGGTACTGATATCAAAACATCATGCTGTATGTCCTAAGTATGGGAAATTTTAATTAGTCACTTTACAGAAGTAATAAATATATAAAGCAAATGTGGGTGGCACAAACTAACTCTGAGGCGGGTATGAACTCCAGGGCAAGAAACGGCAGGTTCCTGAGTCCCGAACTCCTCCCTCTCTACCCTTTGGCTCTTCCTGAAGACTTGCTCCATTTGGAATCATGGACATTTGTTCTAGGGCAGGCAAGGCATCAAGGCGCAGACAGCCCAGTGGGAAGGCACCAGGGAGTCAGTCCACCCAACTTGGCTGAATTTCAGTGCTCAAGTTCTAGTTCGGAACAAACGTTCCTAGGTTCGGGACCAAGGTGGAGCTAACTCAGGAAAGACAAACTGCCCAGTCTCGGGATGACAACCCCGTTTTCTTTTCAGCGTGTTGTGAAGAACTGTCCAGAGGCACTGGATTTATAAAAGCAAACAATTAGAAGTTGTTTTGAAACTGGCTCTGGAAATGGGAAACCAAAAGGTTAGTGCTGGCTGGGCTGGCCGTTTTTTAGCCTCCCTCTGCCCATTTAACCAGATCTAATAATAAACCAAGCATCGTGGGGCATTTCCAGCATCAGCAGGCCAGAAGTTAGGAGCCTAGGTACAACAGGCAGTGTTTACTCTCTCCACCTCCCCAGCCGGTTCAGGGATTTTAACGGAAGAAATAAACTCGGCGAGGACTTGAGACAGGTGCTACCACAGGTGCCGGGGCTTGGGAAGTTAATCACCTGTCACACACGTGTCTTACAGCAGTACTTACAAAGTACTTTCACATCCATGACCCAGAGGAATGGAATGGGTAAGTCTTATCGCCATTTTCCAGTTAGAAAAACTGAGGCTCCACGGAGAAATGATCCAAGGTTACAAGTACGCACTTGAGGTGCAAGGTGGGTTTTTATAAAAGCCTTTGGAACCAGACACAGCAATGCGGTTTTTTCCTTTTAAAGCTGAGGCATGGTCCTCCACCTTATCCTCCTCCCCTCCTTGATGAGAAAGGGTTGTTTGATAATGTTTTTTGTTTTTCTGTTTCTCTTACTTCGTGAGAATAAAAGCCTTACTCGAGGCCACTCTTGAATCGATAGCGTAGGAGACCATCACCATGAGACGCTCAGAAGCAACCCTTCACTGCCTTGCCAAACCCAGCCTCAGGCAAGTGTCTTATTTTGCTTTCCGGTCCTGTAATAAAGACCACAATCCAAAGCAACTTCGGAAAGGAAGAGGCTCTCTACCTCCACACCATGCTCCCCAACCCAGAGAAGTCAGGGCAGGAAACCGAGGCAGGACCTGAAGCAGAGGCTGTGGAGGACACTGCTTATTGGCATGCTCCCCATAGATCTGCTAGGGCTGCTTTCTTTTCTTCTGCTTCTTCCCTTTTTTTTTTTTTTTAAATCTCCAAAATGACTCATTTATCAAAAAGCTGGATGTCCAAAAAAAAAAAAAAAAAAAAAATCCTTCATGACCAAGAGTGGGGGGTTCCAATTTCTTTTGTAAAGAATTAATTAATTTTTATGTAAATTTTCATACATTTTTGATCAAATTCTTTCCCATCCCCCACCTCCCCCCAGGTCCTCCCTACCTCTCTACCTACCTAACTTCACATTCTCTCTTTCTCTCTTGTTATAAAACATCAGCCCCCCAAATAAAAACAAAAAAAAAAAAAACCAAAAAAAAAAAAACCCATCAAAACAACAACAACAACAATACACAAACAAAAAGTGCACAAAAGACATGAAGTCTGTTTTGTGTTGGCCAACAACTCCTGGCCATGGGGCCGGCCCTGAACTGGGGTTGATGTATCCAGGGACACTCGGTTGAAGAAACTAATCTTTCCCTTTCCCGGCAGGTATCTTCTTAGTTAGGAGTGGGACTTTCATCCACTTCCCCTTCTCAGTGCTGGGATTCTGTGTTTTAAAACTTGGCACCTTTTTTATGTTCAGACTGCTTTCTTACACGACCGACCGAGGACCACTTGTCCAGGGGAGGCACCTCCCACAGTGGGCGTGGCCCTCCCAGATCCATCCTTAGTCAAGACAATGCTCCACAGCTGTGCCCGCAGGTCAATCTGATGGAGACCATTCCTCAAGTGAGAGTCCTTCTTCCCAGGTGACTCTCGTTTGTGTCAAACTGACAAAAGCTAACCAGCCCACAGGCAAAGACGGTTTGCATCCCCCCCACCCCCCCCACCCCGGTGTTCCTTTGCATGGCAGGCCCGGAGAGCTAGTGGTATGGCAGGCCTGAGCTTTGCAGTGTTTGAGGATGAGGTCACTGTAAGCTGAGGTGAATCCAGAAACATTTTAGCAAGAGGTAATCCTTTTTTTTTTTTTCAATTAATTTTTTTCATTTATTTTACATACTGACGATAGTTTCCCCTCCCTCCTCTCCTCCAGTTCCCTCCACCCCTCCTCCTATACCCTCCCCTCCCCCCCCCACTCCTCCTCTGTGCCCATTCAGAAAGGGGCAGGTGTCCCATGGGGCACATCAAGGTGAGGCAGGACCAAGAAGCAGGAGGTAGTCTTTAGTGAAGGGTAGGTTTGTGTTGGCGTGTAGGGAAACCCAGGGCAAACACTGGAGAGGCTTAAATGCATGTGGTGGGGTTCAGGGAGCCCCACCAGGTTAGAGGTGTGGAAATGTATTGGGAAGACATTTTGAAGCCACACTGTGCAGGATCTTAAAAGAGAAGCCACAGAAATGGCTGCCGTTTTAACTGTTGGGTGTTTAGGAGTTGCTGAGGGTTTGTGAATGGACAAGAAGTCCGAGAAGAACAGTATTCTAGAAAGCTTTTTATTGAATTGGACAGGCGAGATGATTAGTAACAAAGTGACTGGTAGCAGAAAGATCACAAGGACACCCAGTGTGGAGGCAGTTGGATTCCACTGCTTTGTTTCAAAGTTTTTAATTAATGAATGTTTGAGTGTGTGTGTGTGTGTGTGTGTGTGTGTACCTTCATGTGCTTGTGGAGGACAGGGGACAACTTATAGGAGTCAGGGCTCTCTTTCTACAAAGGGATCCTGGTGTTACCAGGTGACCAGGTGTGGTAGCAAGCACCTTTATCTGATGAGCCATCTTGCCAGCCCCCTGTGACACCACTGTCCTACTGTGTAAACTTAATTGATAAAAATCCAGATATAAATATTAATACATGATTGCCTACCCTCTGCTGTGCAAGCCTGCCCTGACTATCCCCCAGGAGAGTGCTGGGGCGTCACATCCAACGAGAAAGGTTAAAAAGCATTGTAAACTGTAGAGTTCCAGTGGAAACACGAGAGATAATGAAAGAGCCATGAGACGAAAGCTGTGAGAGGTTGACAGCCCTGGGGGTGGGTGGAGGGCAGATTGGTGGAGGCCAAGCCTTGTCTCAAGGATCATCTTCCCATTTCCTCCCCAGGACCTCCTGGTGTCTCCTGCCTCCAACCAGGAGCAAGCGGGAGATGGAGCCATATGGAATCCATGCTCAGGAGTCAAAGAACCCTAAGTAACTTGAAGGGAAGGGGAAAAAGTACAGAGCCAGCTCTTCAACCTTGAACTTAAACATCTGGGATACTGTTTTTCAGACTTGCTGAGCAATTATGAAGGACAAAGACCAGTCAGGCTGCAGAGGCCATGGCTCGGTGGTGATATGGGCAAGCATGGATGGCAATCGCCCTCAGGATGAAGGAGAAGGCAGGGCTTGTTCTTGTGGTGGAGAATGGTTAATATAACCTAGCAGGATGGGAGCTGCTGAGTTGAGACTAGGCGAGGAGGGTTGACAGGGAAGCATCTGGGCCTGCAGCCAGCCCTAGGCTTCAAGTGGAAGCCTTTCACAACCTCTTTTCTCCAGGGGTTATGTCCTTGGATTGAACAGCCACAGGGGCATTTTGAGGTAGTGGAAAGTGTACAGGACTCAGAGCCAGAGCTACATTCCAGGCCTTGTTCTGTCGCTGCTTGCTGGCGTGACCCTTCCTTTCTGGGCTAGAGTTGAAGCAGGCTGGGTGATGCCTGGGGTTTCTTTTAGATCCAGACCTCTCTTCCACTCCTGTCTTTTCAAACCAGGATGCAGAAGGATAGCGATGGTGATGTGACCCAAACCCCAGAGCAACCGAATTCTATGACTGGGCTGTAGGTTTGACCATGATGGCAGCCTAGAGAATTTCAAATACATTTGTCTTGGGGGCAGAGACAAACTGTGTGTAGGTCAGATGACTAAGAAATGTGGGACTCCTCTGAGTTCCTGCTTCCCATGCTGTTCACCCGAAGGAGAATCCCCAATCAATATCAAGCCCCTTTCAGCCCAGGACCACAAGGCACAGATCATTTCCCTCTGTTCTCCTTTTCCAGCTTCCATTCTTAGAAAGTAAGATCTCTGCCATTCTCTTCCGCCATCTCCAAGCAGATTCTCAGTGATGAATGAACTTTCTCTTCTGAACTTGCTCACCCTTAATCTTCCTGGTCAAGAAGCCCAATATTAGTTCTGGCTTCTGGGTGTTGGGATGTGCGGGTGACATTCACCAAGTTGACTGCTCTGTGCCTTGGGTGCCCCAGGCTAGAGTGGATATCCATGGGGGCAGAGATATTCCATACCAAGTTGTTCTATCTGAAGACGACACCCCCCCTCCCAATTCCTCTCCAGCAGTCAGTTTCACCACCAAATGCCTCTAAGCTAGAGATTCTCAACCCATGGGTCACAACCTCTTTGGGAGATCACATATCCTGCATATCAGATATTTACGTTACCATTCAGAACAACACCAAAATTACAGTAATGAAATAGCAATGAAAATAATTTTATAATTGGAGGCCATCATGACATGAGGAACTGTATTAAAAGGTCACGGCGTCAGGAAGGGAGAGAATGACTGATTTAAGCTCTTGTTGAAGAGTCCAGAGAAACATGGAGATGAAGGAGGCAAAGCTTGTGAGAGCTTCCAGGACCACTTTCCGGTTAGGTGAGGAATTCAGAAGTGGAACTGCCACAACCCTTACCTTCAGGGAAGGAAGCAGGGTGAGTGAGTAAGTCACTGAAATGTCCTGCAGAATGCAGGATGATTGAAAAGAAAAAGGCTTCAAAGGAATACGGGGCTGGGTAATGTGCTTACATTACAATCACAGAGTGTGGATCCCCAGGAGCCACTTAAAGCAAGACACAGTGTTGAACATCTGTAACCTCAGCACTGGGGGTAGGGGGTGGGAGAGGCAGGGGGCATCCCTGGAGTTCATTGTCCAGCCAGTCTAGATGAATTGGTAAGATTCAGCTTCATTGAGAGACCCTGTTCCCAAAAATGAATGTGGACAGTGATCTAGTAAGCTACCTGGTATCCGAGAAGGAGGAATAGGGTTCAGATGTGAGATCACAGAAGGCCTTTTGAAAGAGATGGCGTGAGATAGGCCATTGATCGATATCTTTATTATTTTGATTATTGTGATTTATGCTAACTTTTCATTGAGCATTATGTGTTTAAGTTACTGTGCTCTGAGTTTTTATTTTATCTTAGTTCCTCTTCATGAAAGTCCTCTAAGATAGCCCCATTTATAGATGAAGAAAGTGAGACCTGAGAGGGTTAAGTGACTTCCTCTGAACCACCGGAGAGGAAAGGATCAGAGCCTGATTTTGATGGAGGGATACAGGTGAGATACCCTTCACGGAGAGTGAAGAATAACACCATAACTCAGATTGAGTGAGGAGACCGTGGGAGTTAAGGCCAGTGAGGCTTAAGGGCATGGAAAACAGACAGGAAGTCGACTCTCACAGTTGTGAGTTCAATGAGGGCGGGCTCAGAGCCTGGAATATTGACAGGTGATGGGGACTTGAGCTATGGGTGCAGGCCAGGGTCAGAGCAAGTAGAAGCCTGGGGCTCAACACCTGCCTCTCCCTCTCTTGCTCTGAGCACCGAGGACAACCCTCTCCTCTGGGGCAGCTGCACAGGTGTCCCGAGAGCTTCCTGGCATTCAGTCTTGCATCACAACGCGTGCCTCCCCTCCACCTTCAGAGAGACAGCACCCCCTAGGATAGGATGCTTTGTACCCAAGCAGGTTGTAGCCTTTCTCAGCTGTTCTCGGTCCCCACCGGCCTGGAACCCCAGAAAGGCAGTGGCAAGTGAATCACTGAGTTCTTTCATTGGAATTGAAGTCTGAAGGACAATACCTGGGTGGGACCGAAGAGAGGGGATTCTGAGTCATCAGCCACCCCTGGAAGATCAAACAGCAGGTAGATCAGAGTGACAGAGCAGGGCGAGAGGCTGTGAGTGACCAACAAACTATTGAGTCCAGGGTGTCTGATGGGACTCCCCAGTGTCCATGCTGGCAGCTTCTTTTCCTAAGGTCCCAAGAAGACTCCAGGAGAACAGAGCCCAAGGCCACAGCAGAAGCAAAGGCCATAGTGATATTTTCCTTCACGGAGAGGGTCTGCCCACTGAGGATCACATTCTTTCCAAGAGCTTCCTGGGCACAAGACAAGAGTACAGGGTGGTGTTTCCAGGTCTACCATCGGCTGCACCATCCAGCTCAGTAGAAGAGAGAGGATCTGAAAACCCTCATTCAGCCTGTGAGCTCCCTGGCTGGGAATAACTTATTTAATTCTGTGACATGGCCATCACATGTCTTTTACAAATAAGGAAATGGGAGCATGGAGCTGTGAAATAATTTGGCCAATGCCTCACAGTCAGTGATAGAGCCAAGCCCAAGCACTTTGGCCACAGAGTCCAATTTCAGAAGACCTTCTCCCGTCATCTCTTACTCTGCTTTCTGCTCTAAGACCACTGCCCCTACAATAAAGAAGTCAGAAAACTCATTACTAACACCACGGTGCCCACTGCAGAATCTTGAACCCTGTGTAGTTCAAGAGAATCAGTGCAAAATTAGGGACAGGCTGTCGGCCTTCAGTTGATTGTTAAATATTTGGTGATTGTGTCCCAAATACCTTGTCTCACAAATATCAAAAATCCCAGTGTTTCTTGGCTTGCACCACAACAGGGAATCAGAATCAGCACGTTCTGCCCAACCTTTGGACCCCAGATTTTCACAAGGCAGCTCACAGTGTTTTGCAAAGCACTAGCTGATCAAGTAGGACCATAGGCCTCCCTCATCTAAGCAGAGCCGAGGGAGATAAGGCATTGGCCACCGAAGAGCACAGCGGCTCAGAAAGATAAGAAAGGGAGGCAGGAGTCGGGGCAGGGCTGTGGGAGAAGGTGGCCGACTTCAGGTTTCTCAGCCAGGAGAGGGAGGCAGATAGTCCCGTAATAGCAATGGGGTTACATGAGTTAAAGACGTGGGAACCTCTCTCACTGTCCCACGGCAAGAAAGGTTCTATAATGGGACACAGTTTCAAAACTCCCTGGCTTGTTGAAGCATTCAGTGGGGTAAAGGCTAGATGAACACGGTCGGCAGGAAAACTGTAGCCAGGGAAGAATGCAGCCAGTGTTAGAACATCTGGTTCACAGCCCTTGGTCTTCCAACAAGGTGAATGGCCTCAGATTAGTCGTGTGTATCTCCCCTTCGCCTAAGATTGCTTACAATGGCAGTGACCTTTCACTGAGTACTTGCATGGCTTTGCCTTCAAAGCCTAAGAAGTCTTGTCATAGTCTTCTAGAAGTTCTATACAGACACTGAAACCCAGAGGTGGAAAAGACAGCTCAGAGGGGTTGTGTAACTTAGAGAGAGGTAGCACCGTGAACAGTAGAGCTGGGAGTCAGTCCCAGAGTTTGAATACCCCCGACCCTAGCTCAGAGACACAGTGCTCTGTGTCCTTATGAACTGGTGGCACTTGAGATGGGGACTGTTCAGTCCTGACGGTTGGGTGCTTCTTATATTTAGGCTATTTGTGCTGCAAAGGCCCCCTCAAGGCACGGCAAGCAGCTTTGTTCTCTGACGTGAGCCTGGGTCCTGATCACAGTGCGTTTTGGTGAAGTATGATACCTTTTGTCACTTTGGGCTTGAATGTGAGGCTCTAGCACTGGACTCCTTGGGTCTCAGAGACTCTGTGGATCTCAGTGGGATGACTGAGTAAACGTGGGGAGAGAGACTGAGCCCCTCAGAGGGGCAGGAGACACAGAAGCAAAACATAGTGAGCTCAGTGTGGTATGACAGGTGCTATGGTTAGACGGGCCGGAAGCTGGAGCCCTTCATGGAGAGTCCCAGCTTGCCTTTCAATTTAAGATGTGCCGCGCAGCTCCGGATCTTGGGATAATAACACACATTCTGGTCTTACTATTTGGGGTCCAGATTTGAACACGTCAGTTGAAGACTGACCCCCAAACCCATCTGCTGAAGAGACACTCTGAGAACGGAGCCCTGTGGGGCTCTGTCAAGCCCATTGGCTTCTCTGGACTGGGGTTCCCACCTACGTCTGACTGGGATGTGTACTGAGCCATCCGCTTGTCATGGCCTGAACCCAAGCCTTTGCTAGGGCTATCTGGACTCCCAGAATTCTGTTCTCAGCCAGTGACATGTTATTAGCTGTTCTAGTGACCATACCCGCTGCTCTCAGGTATTCATGGTCTCACCCAGATGGAGTACCCACATTTGACCTTATCCTCAAAGACCTCATTAGTGATGGGACTTTTAGGCCCTGGGCTAGAATTTAATAACTGGCAAAATGTTTTCTTATTCTTCATCTCATCTGAGTCTCAGGTGGGTAAGACCTGTCATTGGCAAGGGCAGGTCCGGGATGACTGTGGCACTGTGTAAGGGTAGAGAAAACAGACCTGTGTGGTCCCTGTGTGTGGGGGACGACGACGACTTTTTTTTAACTTAAAAAAATGGAATTAAAAAACATTGAAATTGTAACCTAGCAGTTCATTAAGCATTTGTAGGAGTTTTGTTTACAGGAGCTCACTGGCCAGACCTCCTCAGGCTTTCTAAAGATCCAGGTGTGGTGAGCTGTATTCTGCAGAGGGCAGATGGGGTTCAGCCAGCCTGGGGCCATACGGTATGCATGGTATTTGTTTGTGGCTCCCCGCATGGTATCCCCAATGTGTCCCATGTCACCTTGTCCTGAGAGGGTCAGCACAGATGTCATTCTTATTAGTGGCATTATCATTTTCAGGTCCCAGAGATTCAGAGACATTAAAGAATTGCATCCTGGGATTGAGTAGAATCGTCAGATTGGGATTTAAACCCAGGCCTGGGACCGCAACCCTGCTTGTGGAGCTCATAGGGTTTCTTGGATTTCTTGGTCTGGATTTTGTTGAGCTCTCCCGGGGGAGGAGGGGCAGCGAGTTCCCAGATTGGCTTCCAGAGAGTTGTAGCAGAGCCCAGGGAACTTTATTCTGGAAGGCCAGAGCCAGCCTCCGCCCACCCCGACTTTGTGTCCTATCCTCTTCACAGTCTTTTTAGCTATCTTAGGCAGTGGCATTCTGCTGTCTCAGGCAGTGGCATTCTCCTGGGTGTTCGATACCGAACCTTCTAATCTGTTCTCAAACCTTTCTCGCAGCATCTCTGGGACGCTGGACTTCGTGGATGTTGGAAGGGTCCCTTGTTGTTCAGGCTCAGGGTGAAGAGAGCTCTCGGTTCTTGTAAGCCTCGGGGATGCATCACCATCTCCTACACCATCTCAGCTGTCCTGGCCCTTCTGTGAATTACCGTTAACTTCTCTTCCCTCTCGCACTTGGAACGTGTTCCTTGCTTGTTTCCACGACCACGGATACACTCTACCCCATTCTCCTTTCTGCTCTAACACTTCCTAAGAACGTTAAAACTGACCCCAGTTTTTTAAAAAATTGTTTTTAATTTTGTAGTAGGATGTAGGGGTTTGGGGGCTGGAGTATGTGCATGGAGGAAGCCAGAAGGGAGCACCCACAGAGCTGAAGTTACAGGTGGCTGTGAGCCGTCTTAGTAAGGACTTGGAGTACATACTTTTTTTTTTTTTTTTTTTTTGGTTTTTTCGAGACAGGGTTTCTCTGTGTAGTTTTGGTTCCTGTCCTGGATCTCTTTCTCTGTAGACCAGGTTGACCTTGAACTCACGAACATGTGCCTGCTTCTGCCTCCGGAGTGCTGGGATTAAGGGCGTGCGCCATCACCGCCAGGCAAGTACACATTCTTAATCACCCAACTATGTCTTCAGCCTGACCCCAAGTTTGTAACATGGTCTATAGATACTGCTTCTCTCAGTATTTTTGTTTGTTTTTGTTTTTGTTTTTAAAGCTGTATAGAAGAGGAAGCAAAGGTAGGGGTTGGTGGCGGTCCACTTTCTGGCAGTGTGGCAAAATACCAGAACTACATCACTAAATTCAGAAGTTTGGACCCATCTTAACTTGGTTCCTGTTTGTCTGAGCTATGGTAAGACAGACCATCATGGCTGACAACATGCGGTAGAGAAAACTGCTCATCTCACAGGAGATGAAAAGGAGAGGCTTGGGGTGTGTGTGTGTGTGTGTGTGTGTGTGTGTGTGTGTGTGTATGGGGGGGGATGAAGAGGGGATAGGAACAGATGGAGACCCAGACAGAGACAAGATCTGGCTACCTGAATGACCCTTCAGCCAGATCCTACTTCCTACCTCCATCACCTTCCCGTAGCCCATCAGATTGTGAACTCATCAGTCAATGGATTCATTCATTGATGAGGTCATAGCCCTCATGAGTCACTGATACCCTAGAAGCTCCATCTGGGACTATCAAGGCACCAGGGGCAACATCAACACAGGAGGGCATTTCAAAACCCAAACACAACAGGGCTGCGGGGGGGTTACAACAAAGGCCCGAGGCTAGGCCTGGAGCTAAGTGACCCAAGGGGGGCCACTTCCAGCTATGCCATATTGTGTCCCCAACTAATGGGCATGACAACAGTCCTTTCCTACCTTCCTCTGGAGGCCTCCTGGGAAAATGGAGTGCAAGAAGTCTAGAGGAAGAGCTCTGGAAATGCCGAGATGCTTCCTAAATGACAGGGGTTGGTATTGTTTTCGTCACTCACAGCATCCAGGTGAAGCCTTCCAAAGGCCACAGGCTGCATTTTCCAATGCGCTCAGATGGCCCCTCTGCCTCTAGGCCTCCTGGATCTGGGGACCCGGCATGTGCGGAATCCAAGATCAATGTCCAAGGAGGGTTGGCAAAGGATGGGCCACATGGCATCACTAAAAATACTCCTGACCTCAGTGGGAGCATCTTGGGACCCAAAGGGGGGCAGACTTAGGGGGAACGGAAAGTTTAAAGGGGGAAAATGACCCCCATCAGCTAGGGGTTAGGAGAGGTCAGGGGAAGGTGGATGTTCCAAGGTCCTCCTTAGAGTGCCTGCCAGAATCGTCTTCTCCCCTCCCCTCCCCCTTTCTGTGTGTGTTCCAGTGGCAGGTGTGGGTGGGAAGACCTGACTTGACCTTTTGTACTTCTCTGTTGGAGTAAAGGCTATGCCTTAAAGCTCTTCCTCATGGCAGGACTCGTAGGAATTTCCCCAGCCTGCCAGTTGGATAATAGGCGCCCAGAGCCTGAAGGAGTTAGGGAGGGGTAAGCTGAGGAACCTGGTGTGGAGCTGGTGGAGAGGCCGATCCAGGAGCCTGTCATCTCCAGGGATGAGGGGTGGGGAGGTTCCCTATCCTAATGACCTAGAGTTTTTCAAACTCCGTAATTAGAGCCCCAGGCCTTTGCGACTTAAAATTGGGTGCCTAAGTCAGCACCTTCCCTATTAACTAGGAATTTACTGGAAATAGAGATTCCTAGCTCCTGTCCCAGACCTCTAAGGCTCTAAACCAAGGCCTGCACACAGACGTGGCCACTCTGGATGCACACATGTACTCAAGTTTGAGATGTACCACTCTTGAGCTTCTCTGAAGTCCCTTAGAGGGTCACCAATGAGTGAGGTCCTGTTGTATGACCTCAATGAGGTCTAATTAAAAAAACGAAACAACCAAGGATGCTGGTCCATGCCTGTAGCCCCAGCACTTAGGAGACTGTAGGAGGAGGATTACTGAGAGTTTGGGGCCAGCCTGGGTTATCATGGTGAGTTCCAGGCCAACTTGGGCCACACAGTGAAATAAAAAGAAAGAAAAAAATATAAAGAAGACTATATTAGAAAAGTATCTTCATTTGCATTTAGAAGATTAAAAAGCTGAAACCATTGTAGCCTTCCTCTTCCTGTCACAGGTGAGGAAGTTCTGTTTACATCAGAACCAGCAGTCTGTTTTTCCTCTAGAGCCCTACCTTGCTCATTAACTCTTGGATGTCTGAGTCCCTCATGCCCCGCATAAGCCTGATTGGGAAGGGACTGCTCCATCAGTGAAGGTCCATGTTAGGAGACTAGGGAGTACTGGTTGGTTTCCCAAGCCAAGGCCTTTTCCAGCCCTGAAGGTCCAGCTTGAGCAGGGCTGCCTGGATGTGAGATGTTGATGGCACACCAAAAGCACCTGTCAGGACCTGGGCTGTGCAGGATCTAGTTCCATTCTCCTCTGAGAGGGGAGGGCAGAGCTTTCTTCTCCTCCGTAGGTGGAATTATGCAGGCAGCTTAGTGTTTGTTGTACAAAGAACATCCTGGCAGGATGGGAAGGAGCGCCAGGAGCTGAGAAGAGATAAGCCTGCTTCCAGCTGGGATCTGGGCACAGCCCTGCAGCGGGCAGCAGGTTTTCAGGATTCCAGAGGGAGTGCTTGGCGGCTGAGGCAATGTCTTTTCAGAGCTTCGGTTTGCGCCATTATAAATAACTATGATTTGCATTGCCTTTGCGCGCAAGCCTGGGGGAGATCTGAGCATCCCCAGCGAATGCTCCTGGCCCAGCCTTCCCCTAGTCATCTATGGGGAACATTCCTGGCTTCAGTTGTACAGAAGGGGAAACTGAGGCTTTAAGAAGCCATGCCACTTAGATCTGAGATGGAGTAACCAGCAAACTGTGGACTCACTTAGAGTCTCGGAATAGCCTCAGAGCTCACCAGAAGGCTGGCCTGACTCTGGCCTGAGCTGCACGTCTCCTCTTCGTGTGTCTTGCCCTCTGCCCACATCATCCACCTGGTTTACCTACCCTGGATGCTCTTGTTGCATGCACATATCGCCTTTTTCTATTCCCCGACGTCTATACTCCAGACAGGAATCTTTATTTCCCCCTTGTGACCCAGCTACCCTCCCTTGATCGGACTTGATGATACGCTCCATTGCTACTTGCTCACCTTCAAAGCTTTGAAGGCGAGGGAGTGGCCTGGCCTCTTGGAACCGAGCAAAGTGTTGTCCTTGGGAAATGCTTGTGTAATGATGAATTACCCAGAGGACTAAAACATTCAAGCGAGTGGCTGAGGCAGAGTCTGTGTTCACAGACTCCTGGGAGGGAGAAAGGCTTCTGTGGTTCAACAATACTGGCCTTGAGGAGGGCGGTGGGGCCCTTGCCAAAAGATTTGGAGGGGAAGCTCCAGTTGTCTCTGGAAAAAGCTGGGATTAGTGATGTCAAGAGATACAACCTCAAGAAACTTGCATTCTCAAAGTTAGAGAGCCGTTTCCTCCTCCTCCTCCTCCTCCTCCTCCTCCTCCTCCTCCTCCTCCTCCTCCTCCTCTTCCTCCTCCTCTTCTTCTCCTTCTCCTCCTCCTTCCTCCTGTAAATGGAAGTATCCTAAGTTACCATCCATTTGTTAAGAGGACAAAATATGTGTGTCTTGGAGGATTAGCACCTACAAAGCCTTTGATTTAGGGCAGTTACTAGTTAGTACATGGGACCATCATTTCTTCTCCTGGGAGCCAACTAGTGCCTAAAGACAATAGAGGAAGTTAGGTGGGAAACCACAGATGTGGGTCCTGGACTATCTTCTCAGTGCGTGAGTGCTGTACATCTTAGGAAATGGTTATCTAGGATTTCACAGGATGATTTTTTTAAAAATGGTGTCTGATCAGGGCCCCAGGCTAAGCAATTCCTTCTTTCCAATTATGTAAGTATTCAGTAATAATTCAGGAGTCAACTGAGTCTAGTCCCTGGGCCATGGACTCTGTTCTGGTGACCTTCCTTTTGGAAAGCCATGGGTGTAGTGGTGGAGAGAGAGACAGGCTAGGAGGCAGGTTCCTCCCACCCTGGGCTTATCCTCTGACTCACTCTGTGATCATGGATTCATTCCCCTGTGGGAACCAGTCACACGGGGAGACAGGACTGAGGTCCCTGCTCAGTCTGTTGTGGAAAAGAGGGTACTCCACAGCCTCCGCTCTCCAGGTAGACTTTCCACACCTGCCTGTCCTGTCTTTCTCTGACCTCCCCATCCTTTCCTAGCTGAAAATCAGCCCAGCTAAACAAATAAGGCATGTGTCATGATTCCCATCTTATAGATGTAAAAGGGAAGCCCAGAGAGGACAAGAGGCCCAGGGTCCCCTTGCTCAGCAAAGGGGACAAAGCGCTCTTACTTTCTCTGTTCTCACTTTCTGGGCCAGGGACTCTCAGGACTAGTGGTGGCCATGGCTGAGTTGGGTCACTGCCAGAGCGAGGCCCTTTACTCCGTCTGATCTGGTTTCCCTGTCCATGTGACTTGTTCCTCCTGCTCCCCCCCCCCGCCCCCCTCCCATGAGAATGGATGTGATGGTCTGGACTGGGGAAAGTCCACTAACCAGACTTGCGAGAGGGTGATCCCCTACTGCCGTCCCATGCTCAATCCCTCTTCAGGTAGCATCTTGGGAGGAAGCCTTCCTGTGAGGACCTGGGAGACTTCAAGCTCCTACTGTTCTCCTGGGAGTCTGATGTAGAGTCCCGGCAGCGCAGACAGCGCCAGGAGCAACCGAGGCCAAGTGTGACAGTGAGACTTCTGAGCTGCATGGTTGACCTGCTCTGAGGGGTTGGAGTCAAGTAATTGGGCAGAAAGTCATGCACCTGGAAGATCAAAAGATAAGCTTTCTAGGGGGGTGCGGGGAAAGGCGCATGAGTCAAGGAGCTGGAAGAATTCAGGCAACTCTGTTGAAACCGCTCTGGTTTCTCGTTTCTACGCCTTCCCTCCTGTGTTCGCTGCTCCGCCCTCTCTCATGTCTCAGAAGGCTCCCGACTGGTCTCCCCGCTCCATCCACCCCTGCCTGCATCTCAACCTTCCTGTTCAGTCCTCTCCCTCTGGCTCCAGTCTGAGCACGCAGCGCTGCACGCCAGCCAGGTGAAGCTCCTCAGTCTTCCTGCTCCTGTACTTTTCCACTGTCGCCTCCTGTGGTGTGCTGGCCCGGTGCGACATTCCCAGCCCAGCAAGTGCAAACCCACCTGCAGACCTCCAGTCCGTTCCAAAACGCACCTCTCCTAATCCTACCTGCGGACTGTGTGTGTGTGTGTGTGTGTGTGTGTGTGTGTGTGTGTGTGTTTGTCTCATCTCCCCTCCTACTTTTAGGGCACTTGTGGCCATTTGCCTGAAGCCATAGCTACGTCTCCGTGAGTTTTACCTCCTAGACAGATGGAAATCTTGCTCTTAGGAAAGGGCTCACATTCACATTTGTGTTCTTCAGTGTCTTGATTGCACTTAGTTTTTTCATGAATTAATAATGATGTAAAGGATGGGAAAGGTTCAAGTGCTCTAGAATCTAAGCTTCAGTTGGATCAACCATAAAACCCAAAGTCAACTGAGTTATACTTTCATGCACATGCCGATAAATACCTCCGAAGAACAGGGACCAGAGAGGGAAAGCCCAGTGAGGGAGTTGTAAATCAGGGAACCAAGGGACGAGGTATGAGGTGGCAGTACTTATTAATGCTTGGTAACAGAAGTCAACAGAAGCTGGAAGAAGCTTCTGAGGGTGGGACCAGCATGAATCATAAAGTTTTCGCTTAACCCTTAGGCAGCCCCGTGCACCTTCTGAAGCAGAAGTCAAGGGGGGGGAAAAGCCCAGCATGTTACTGGGTTTCTGTAACTGTTAGAGTGCTCCACGGGAGCCAGACCAAATCCCAAAGTTCACAGCCTGTTTGGTTGGGGAAAGACAGTGCCATGTCAGAGTCCTGCCCGAGTGTGTGAGCCAGTGTTTCTTCACGGTTCTCCTCTAACTTGAGCTGTGTGGAACAGCCCCAGGGAGTCCCAACAGGTGTGGTGGGAGCCAAGACTAAGGAAGCGGGGAGAACAGATTTTAGAAACAGAGTTAGGTGGCCCCCAACTCAGACAAGTCTGAAGAGTGGTCCGTGAGGAGTCATGTGTCAGTAGAAATCGAGAACTGGCTAAGGAGGCAAACCTGGGTTCATCAGGGCCCACCCAAGTGCAGGGCCGGCTTAGCTTATCCACTTGACTGCTAGGAAGGCTGGAAATCCCGTTTTGTCCTCTCTGTGTCTTCTATTTCTGTTTCTCCCTCTCTTGACTCTTCCCCTTCTTTCCCTCCTCCCTCCCATTCCCATCTCTTTCTCTCAAAGGCCTAACAAAATTGTAGAGTAGAATGCCCCACGGAAAATGGAGAGTAACTTCCCTAGCCAAACTCTTACTATAGGGGACGGGGGTGCCTGAGAAGGGGACCCTGCCTTGGTCTCTTGTCATCCTGTGGTTTGGGTTTAGGGGAAAGTAAAGGCCAAAGTGAACACAAAGCAGAGGTCCTTTCCTCTTTAGTGGACTTGCTTATTCATGGACCTCATCTGCATACGCAAATCAGAGCAGTGGGCAGTGTAGACTGGCAGCTGTGCCCTTGCAGCTGTCAGCACAGTGAAGCATGGGGGGGGTCCCCCACAGCACTGGGCCACTCAGCCCACACTGCTGAGGGCTCATTGCATGAGAAGAGGGGGTACTAATGACAGGGAATGAGAGACCACCTCAGAGAGGGGTCCTGGGTATCATTTATGTGAATACCCTATTTCACGCATGATGAAACACAAGACCGGAGATGGTCCAGTTCAAATCCATTGCCACCCGGACTGGTCAGACACTGTGTCTCCTGATTTGAGCACTGGGAGTCTGTTATTTTCCTTTGCAAAACCGGGATGGAAAAGTGGACAGAAATATACAGCCAGAGGTGAGGTGTGAAAAACCCTAGGTATCTCAGGAGACAGGCTGGTACATCCAAAGTCTCCACGCCCTGTAGGTCAGTTTCTGTCCTTCATTCTCAGTCCACACTACCATCCTTTGGAGTCACAGCGAGTTCTAGGGGATATGATTCCATCAGAAAGACATTCACATATCCCATGAACTCAGCAAGTTGATTTTGCTGTTCATTTAAATTTTAGTGGAATTCTTGAGAAAGCCTTTCCAGTGTTATTTTTTTTTTTTTTGTGGGCAGAGAATTTATAGGCACTAATTCTCTCTGAAGGTTTCAATTTGTGAAAAAGATGAGCATTAAAAAAAAATTCATGCTCGTCTCACAAAGGTACCTCTCATTTTTTAAAAGGATGAAGTGTGCTCTATTTTAACTGTTTAAGGTGGACAAGCTGGGAAGTATCTACATTCTAAAGGGAAGACCAGAAATAACATCAGAACACTCGACATACTTTTTTTCTTTAGTGAACTTAATTTCTGCCATCAGTAAGACAGCTGTGGGCCAGCTAGTTGACTTAGCACTTGCCGTACAAATCTGGCAACCCGAGTCTGGTCCCTGTAACCACGTAAAGCTTGAAGGGGAAACTGATGCCACAAAAATGTCCTCTGATCCTCCACACCCACACTGTGGTAGGCATGCTCCCCCATATGCCAATGCTCGCGTGCACACACAGTGATAATATCTAGTTAGCTGAAGAGCTGAAACCCCTGCCTCTTTTTCCCGGGTTAAGAAAGGACAACCAGCTGGGCAGTGGTGGCGCATGCCTTTAATCCCAGCACTTGGGAGGCAGAGCCAGGTGGATCTCTGTGAGGCCAGCCTGGTCTGCAGAGCGAGATCCAGGAGAGACACCAAAACTATACTGAGAAACCCTGGAGAGAGAGAGAGAGAGAGAGAGAGAGAGAGAGAGAGAGAGAGAGAGAGAGAGAGAGAGAGAGAGAGAGAGAGAGAACAACCAGGGAGGAGAGCACACTTTGAAGAGTCTAGCACAATGCCAGCGTGTAGTAGCTACACAAAGGACACACATAGACTCTTATCGTGCCAGCAACACAATACAACACAACATCTTGTAAAACAACTTTCAAGATGCTCAAGTGTGCTGCCACACATCTTCCACAGATCTTCCACAGAATGGTCATAGTCCCGCCACTGCAGTATTCTTAAGTGGGTTTCCACATACAAAAACCCTTGTCATGTGCAAATCCTATGGTTTACAAGATCTCTGACCAAGATCAAGATCATTGACCCTATGCCAGTCTGTAGAATGGTTCCTGTCACACGGACCAGTTTCACTAAAATTTCTAGATGTTCTGTCTCTTGCGTGACTTCTCTTCCTGACTTTCCTCTGGTGATTGGTAAGCCGTTTAGCTGAAACAAACCAAGATCTAATAACTCTGCCTCTCTTTGCGTGGACTTGCTGTCAAAGACTTGAAAGAAAAAGGGGAGTGAATATGTATCACTCTCAACAAGATGCCCACTAGGCACTGGTACATCTTGGGGGATTGGGTCAGTCCCTCCCCAGTGGTGGGTAGTACATTGAAGGAGTTATTAGAAGACGTGGCCATGGGTCTCAGAACCCCCACAGATTAATAGATACAAGCTGAAGGAAAAAATAAACACAAGGTTATTCAGTTTCTATTTTGCAGTAGGAACTGTGGATAAGGCATGTGAGCTCCTGCTAATTGATGGCAGACTCTGTGACATGGACTTCAGATACTCACAGAACATACCACACACCCAGGTTTCTTGAGGCTCAGTATCAACACTTATCTCTTTAGCTCCCACAAAACTGTAAAGGATACATAATACTCTTCCTCTAGTTTTTAAGACTCCCTTTTTCGATCACTCAGTATATTAGATTCTGCTCACAACAGTGCCTTTAATAAATTGGACTGAGCAAAGAATTTAAAATCTAGAGGATATAAAACACGAGCCTTGTATTTGTGGATTGGAATTTAAAATTCAAAAATAGACCGCAAACGGAAATAATAAGGATAATTGTAGAGGGAGGTTTTGCTGAAAACTAAGGAAGACTTTTTGGCACGTAGAACTATCAAAGTTTAAATGCTGCACTATGGAAGCGAGTGTTTGTTTTCTGTTAGGGGTGAGCAAGCAGGGGCGTATGAGCTTGACGCATTGTCTGGTAACCTTCATGGTCTCGTGCATCTTCAGCAAACGTGGATGGGATGAATTCGATCCGGGTGTTTAAATAATCACCTCCCGAAGCCACCTGTGTGTGTGTGGCCACCCGGCTGCTATCTCTCATCGAACCCGCCATCTACTATGCAAAGCAGTGCTTCCTCTTACTGACTCTAAAATTAAGACTGGCAAACTTGGGGCAAAGGAGGCTGCTGTTCTGAGATTTGCTGATTAAGTACATAGTTCCATACTATCATGCATTGTCAAATCCCCACTCAGCTGGCTCTTTCTTGGTTGGAGAAATATTTCTGCTTGTATACCAACAGGCTTCCGTCATCCCTGGGACATGAACAATTCTCCTCTGCTTCTGTGTTATGCCCCTGGTCCTCTAAACTTTCCTTAAGGTCCTTGAGTAGGACCTCCATGTTTTTCTTTCCTGTGCCCACACACTGCTGTCCTGTGCAAAGGGTGACTCACACATTTTCTAAGTGTCTCACCGAACCTGGATCTTGGTGTTTTGGCTAGCCAGCCAGGCAGCCCTCAGGATCCACTTGTCGACACCCTCTCCTCAAAGGGCTGGGTTAAAGTGCACACCACCCAAACTGGCTAGTACGTGGATGCTCAGATCTGCGCTCAAGTCTTTTGACTTGCATGCCAACACTTCGCTCACAGAGCCATCTCCCTAGTCATGAACAGAATGCCCAAAAGTAAACACATAGACAACTGTCTTAGCAACTGAAAACAAGCCAAACACACACACACACACACACACACACACACACACACACACGCACACACACACACACACACACACACACCCCAAACAAGAAACATTCAATGCTGTAGCATTGAGATCACAGAAGTATTTGACCTGGGACACAGAGTTTGCGCCCAGTTGACTTCAAATTCAAGTCTTGGGGATTTCTAACTTGTGGTAAGGGACAATTTGCTGAACTGTTCTCAGTTTCCTAATTCAAAGAAAGAAAGAAAGAAAAAAACAAAAAACAAAGTCATCCTACCAGTATGAATAGTCCTAACCGTAATTCTACAGGATAACTGTACAGTGAAGAAGAACATTTGGGTTGATCTCTGGCCTGCACAGGTGATCACACATACACATATGCCTTCACCCAGCCATGCACCCATGCACCCATATGAACATACACATGCACACACACACATGTGAACACACACACATACATGCACACAGCCAGGAGAAGCTATATACATACAGACATGCATGCATACAAGAAGTCAAGGCTTTAAAGCTTAAGAGATAAGAAAAGAATGACCCATGCAAGTGTATTGAGTGGTACCTGACAGGGAGGCTGTGTTCAGTGCATTTATAGAAGGGAAATGAAATATATTCAAGCACATTGAACACATCTTGAGTTTTGGTCCACTGGAATCCATAGTGTTAGAAATAACAGATATAGTGTGTTTTGCCTAAGAGCATTCTGTGTTTGCCCAAACTGGAATCAGCTGTTACCCCCTTTTTTCCTGTTTCTTCTGAGACCTCTTTGTCCCTGAGATTTAAAGTCAGGTGATTCCAATGTGAATTACATTTCTGATTTATTTGCTCTACAACCTTGGTCCATTAACATCTTTTAGTCGCCCCCCCCCTCCCCTTTCAGCTGTAGCATTGAGATCATAGAAATACTTGATCTGGGACACCGAGTTGGAGCCCAGTTGACTTAAAATTCAAGTCTTCTCAATTTCTAGCTTATGGTAACAATTTGCTGAACTGTTCCCCGTTTCCTAATATGAAGAAAGAAAAATAATCCTACCATTACAGATAGTCCTAGTCATAATTCAACAGGATAACTGTGTACAGCAGTTAATGTAGTCCTGGTCACTCACAGGGGCCAATCTCCATGCTACAGAGTCATCCACATGCACAACAGTCTTAGAGATGTGCAGTTACTGGAGGTGTCTGCCCACACTGTGCAAGAGAAAGAGTAGGTTGGAGGCCAGTTGAGATTCAAGTGCCCTAAGCTTTGGAAGGCTGCTGTTCAACCTTGTAGTGTGGGTTCCCCGTGTCAGACAAGGGTGGATAGAAGGTGTCTCCCTGCTTACCTCATGGAGTGCTTTTGAGTGTTGTTGGTGGGGAAGCGAGGAAATGTGAAAGTGCACTTTGACAAGTTTTTGAAATGTCTTTATACTTCTTTGGTTTCATTTATTTAAACGTAAAGTAAGACCCCAGCTGTGGTCTTATTGATCCAAGATTTGTGATTTTCGGAGGTCTTTGATATTATCCTCCACACGGGCTGGGTATAACACATTTTAGAGCCACGACACCACTCAAGAGCACTGTACCATGCCAACCAGTTCTTTACTTTGCTATAAAATGCCAATGGCAGACACCTTGCATTTCCTAACATTAACTTCTGTGTCAATCATCCCTCTGAAGAGAACATTGGCTTGTTAAAGTGCACCAGTCATTTTTCACATTATAGGGCATTCCACGATAACAATCCTCATTAGAGAGTCCAGACATTAAAGTAGTATTTTAGCTTATAACTTCCAGGTAGTCCATCATATGGATGGAGTTCCATGGGTAGTAAAACATTTTTTTTTTCTGCAGGGGTGACTGTTTATAATAAAGACTCTATATTCTGTACAATAACCCCACTCTTTCCTCACTATTTACTCCAGAATCCACACGTGACTAATACCCAGTCCTACTGATCTATGCGTTTGGCTTGCCCACTGTGTTCAGTTGGGAGAGAAGTCACACAGCCTTGGACTGAGAGGCAAGCAAGATGGATAACTCCTATATCTTCTAGTAATGTCTTAGATAAACCTGAGCCAAGTGTTTATTTCCCTTTGTGGCCCAGCATTTTCATTTGATAGTGGAAGGGGTAGAATAAAATATCTCTGATATCTTTCCCAATTTTGTCAATTTGTGATACTAAAATACGCTGTCATTCATAATCTTCCTGGCAAGTTCCCTGATAGAATTGTCTAAAACACCTGATAACATACTTCTCTTTTCTTGCCAGCACCCAGAAGCTTCTTTTCAAATAAAATTTTGAGGAAAGAGCCCTTTATTAAGCATATAGGATACTGTGAAATCCAGTAGGCCTCATGGCACCTTAAACCAGGTAGAAGAGCTCAAAGGAAGCAAAGAACTTACTCCTATTGATTTTCTCTTAGTCAAATAAATTGGAAAGTGCTTTTCCACTTTCTACAGTAGGATTAGGAACTATTTACTTGAGGATTCTGGAGTAAACAGTGAGGAAAAAGTGGGGTTATTGTACAGAATATAGAGTCTTTATTATAAACAGTCACCCCTGCAGAAAAAAAAATGCTCCACTACCCATGGAATTCCACCCATATGGTGGGCTACCTATGTGGCTGTGATAAAACACTTTGACCAAAACCAACTTAGGAAAGGGCTTAGTTGGTTGACACTCCTAGGTCATCGTCCGTTCTTGACGGAAGTCAGAGCAGGAAGTGTGGAGGAATGCTGCTGTCTGGCTTGCCCCAGCGTCACCCTTAGCTACTTTTCTTGCCTAGGGAATGTTGTCGCCCACAGAAGGCTGCCTCCTATATCAGTTGACAACGGATGTCAAGGTACGTCCCATCCTCATAGATACACTCACAGACCAATCTGGTCAGGATCATCCCTCACCTGAGACTCCCATCCTAGGTGACTGTAGGCTGTCAAGTTGACGGTTGTTAAAGGATACCCACCAGGAAAATTAAAAGTTAAAAAGAAAAGAGAGATTGCCTTACATCATTCTGCAGGCACTGGGCTCTACCCAAATGAAGGCCTCCTGTGGAGGAAAAGCGCAGACAACAGACATACTGCTGTTGTCTCTCTTGATTCTGGATGGTGGCCTGGGTTTGTCTGCTATCTCTGAGGCTTTTGTTTCTACCCATTGATGAGTATCTTGGACGAAGGATTTTTCAACGTAGAAGGACCACGAGGATGGTCTTGTTCTAATGCTGATTCTGATTCAGAAATGAGGCAGAAGTCTTACTGGGGACCCAGAAGGGAACACCAGAGGAACGTCAAGCTGCAAGTGGACCACAGCAAAAAACAGAGAGCAGCTTAGTTTGCAGAGAAAGTGCGAGCCACTGTGTTGTACAGGTATGGTCGCGCCCGCCCGCCCCACTGCTTCCCTGTAAACCTGGGTGGAGTGCTGCTGGAGAACCCAGGTGAGAGAGAAAGGACGGACCAGCTCCGAGAGAGGGGAGCCTGGGCAGCTCTGACTTCCTAACCCAGGGGCTGCATCCTGGGGAGCCTGGGCCTGGGCCTGCTGCTGAGGCTGGACCCTCAGGAGCTGCCTCGGGGCAGAGGTGTGGGGAAAGGAAAGTGCTTGAGCACACTATCAGTTTCACTTCCTGCCTCAAACCCAGAGAGTCCTTATATAAATATCGACCTCAGCAGCTGCTGCTCTCACCCTCTTCTCACTATTACTCCTGAGGCGCAGCTCTCAGGCGGGGCGCCTGCAGCCTCTCGCTTTCCCCAGGTCCCACAGCACTTGCATCAGGCCCCTCGCCAGGTGGGCGCCTGGGGCAGAAATGAATCACAACCTCTCAGTGGCCCTCCAGCCAGCCATACCCAGAGGCTCTTGCCTGGCTGAGCAAGAGAGGGTGTCCTGACTAGTGGCCCGCGTTAATCAAATTAAATCCTGTCCACAGACGTGACAGGCACTCGGCCCATCTGTGGGGGCCACAGAACGCACCGTCAGCACTCGCACGGGTGGCGTTTGGGCAGCACAGAGATTGGCGTGATCACCTGGATGCCCTTCCCACTCTGTAGACTGAACTAGAGTCAAGACCCTCAGACATTCTCCAAGGCAGTGACACAGCAAGCTATAAGGAGAAATCTGAACGGAAAGGAAAATGTCTCCTAGGCTCCGTTCTATCACAAACAAACAAAACAGTCACTAACCTTCAGCCAGAGGAAACCTAACTTTGAGCATTGGATCATTTTTAAAGCTATTTTATTTTGAAAGATAGTATTTAAACAAATAAGTGAATGAACCCAGCGGGGTCACATAATGTCCCTGAACCTCAATATCTTCCTAAGAATATTGGCAGGAGGGTCCTGGAGGGATGGCTCAGTGAGAGAGGATGAAGACTTGAGTTTGGATCCAGGAACCCACATAGAAAAGCTTGGCATGGTAGCTGTAATCCCCCTGTAATCCCATCCCTGTGGCAGATCAAGACAGAAGGATAGCAGGGCTGCTCAGCCACAGGTTCAGTGAGAGATTCTGTGTCAAGAAATAAGACAGAGTGACAGAGAAGGACATCTGACATCCTTTGCAGACGCAGGTGAGCACACCTGTACATCACACACACACACAGACACACAGACACACAGACACACACACACACACACACACACACACACACACACACACACACACGATGAACACAGAGAAATAAATAACAAAATAAACTAATGGTAGGTGAACTGCTTCTCTTCCAGGGTGGATGTGTGTCATCAGGAGATAGCTACCATTCCCTTTCAGCCTCCTGAGCACACTTGGCAAGTACTAGTGTCAAGTAAACCATAAGATGTTATTTAAAAGTATCTTAATTTCATATAATAGATGTGTGCAATTATATCTATATTTAATTTAATAATATATTTAATTATATAATGTATATGTTATATGATTATATATTTAATATATTACAATATGATATCATAATTAATTGAATATATTATATATAATATGTAATAATTCTCTATATTTAATGTGTATAATTTTATGTATATATGAAAAAATATACATGTGTATATACTGCAATATATATATATATATATATATATATATATATATATATATATGCATAAAGCAGGCCATCATGGTCATAAGCAGGACTTCTCACTGAGGAGGGAACATATATGTGTGTGTGTGTGTGTGTGTGTGTGTGTGTGTGTGTGTGTATACATTCCAGTCCTAGGGACTCAACCCAGGCCCCTCCACATCCTAGGTAAGCACTTTGCCATTGAGTTATATTTCCATCCCTTTTTACTTTTTATTTTTAAGACAAGGGTTCACCGTTTCTCTGACTGTACCTAAACTCCCTCGGCAACACAGACAGACCTTTAAATGTGCAATCCTCCTGCTGTAGCTTCCTGTAACTGGGATTATAGGCTTGTACTGTCAGGCCCTACAACTGCTCATATTTAGCAACATCACAACTTAGTCATTTTAGACAGTAAATCTCAGGCATACAGTGGTAAAGGGCTTCCCTGGGCCCCGGTGATAAGCAGAGCAAGGTACTGTTTAGGAATCTCAAAAGATTAAATGCTGTCAAAATACGTTTATTCTCTCCTTCGGTATGTATCAGATTAGATACTTGTGATTTAATATTAAATGAAGGAAGAAAACAGATTACCAAGCTGTTTGAGTAAGATAAATTTATTGAAAATAATATATAATCTTTGAACAAGAAGGACTGAAAAGAGATGGACACTCAACCAAAATGTTAACTGCTGGCCATCTCTAAGTGTGGTTTTAGGGTGGGTTGGATTTCTTTGTGGTTCTTTGAACCATCCCAGTTGAATAATGATTAGCAACAGAGAAACCACACGGATGTTAGATGTTCTTAGCTTCTCCTCACGCATGCATCAGGTGTCAAGTAGAGAGAGCCAAAGCAGGCCATCGTGATCATGAGCAAGACTTCTCACTGAGGAGGACTCTGGGTGATTTGTCATCAAATTTGCCTCTCACAAGTGACTGATTTCTGTGCTCATAAGTCTTTTATTCATCCATCCCATAAACATCTTTTACACCAGAACATGTATAGTGTAAAGGAAGAAAATGGCCCAGTGATGAGAGGGCCAGCTCCAAGTCCTGCTTCCATTGTTCCAAGGCCGTGAACTCTTCCTCCTCTGAGCTGCAAACATGAGACTTGGGGTACATGGAAAGGTTCTCTGAGATCAGCCCAGTGTCAGCGGTGTTGAGCTGAGAAGGGGTTTCTGGGAAGGGCCAGGCCCAGAGCTAGTGGTGGAGAGCAGACTTCACAGCATCCAGAGAAGCCCATGGAAATATCAGCGATGTGCATTCGCCCTCTGATTCTCAGTTTGGTGCTTTCTGTTTTTAAAGACAGGGTCTCTCTCATAGACCACTGCACCTGGGGGGACCCTGAAACATAACTCAAGTGTCTATCTATTAGCAGCCACTATGTGACACTGGATATTTCAGACAGTATTGGAATTCCAAAAACACTTCCTGGATCTGTCAGTGCTGATCTTGAGTGGGACCCTCTGATGCTCTGTCACATTAGGAGAGAGGTAGGGTAGAAGTTGTACATGGTGAGTTGAAATCCACTTGTGATTCATCGACAATAAACAGAAAAACATGAAATACTTATAATGCCTTTGCCTACTGTGAGCCTCACCACCAATGAGCTATTCCTCAGATCTCACCGGGAGTCTGGAAGGCGGAGGTAGAAAGTGGGAGTCATGATGGGCCCTGGCATGGCAATCTGTACCTCAGCTAGTGACTGACTTGATGACTGACATTCATTCGATCACTTGTCCAGGAAGCATTTCTGGAGCCCCTACCATGTGGTAGACATCTGAGACTGTAAGTAGGAGCTAACCAAGCTTTGTGCTTCTGGAAAGCATGCATGGCCTGTCCTTATTTACTCAGCATCTAAACATGGCCCCGTGCGGAGGAGGAACACATATGCTAGCAGAGTCCTCAGGCAAGTTTTTTCTTCTCCTTCGTGATCGCCAAAGTCTGAGTCTGCTGTTACGTGGTGTCTTGCATTGAGAAAGGTCTCCATACAGACACAGAGCAAAGGTCACAGAGCAATCAGCAGCAGAGGTTAAATGAAACCACGAAGCCTCCAGGGAGTGTGTGAACCAGCACATCCCCGCCTCCCCAGCTGACCCAGAAGTGCGATTGATGTACTCCGGCTCAGCAGGAACTAGAGCAGCGTTGGGTCTGTGAGGCCCTGTATGGAACCCTTTGGTGGAGAGGGGGCTTAATGAAGATGTTTGGAACCGCGTCCTGACTGCCCCAGTGCTCCAGACTTGGAAGAGAACAATGAACACACTATGCATAGAAATACAGAATCACTCAGGTCTTGTCACCTTCCCTGCCCCCCCTCCCCCCCCAAGCTTTGCCTGGGTCTCCTGAAGTCTCAGACACTAGCAACACCTACCTCACATTTAACTGGGCTGACTGAATGTGAAAACTCATGTCAGAGGTCTTGGTAAACTCTAAAGTGCTTCATACATGGAAAATAGAATCATTATTCATGGAGGAGGGAGAGATAAAGGTACATTAAGAAATCAACAGTCACAACCCAACTAGGTAGCTGTTTAACTGGCCCAGAGGTGAGTACAAAACCCAGTTCATGTAAGTCCCATGAGGTAGGACTATCACTACTCCCACCCTCCAGATGATATGGAGGGTGAGTAAGTAACTTGATTAAGGCCTCTCTCAGTAAGTGGCAAAGCTGGGACTCACATAAAGTAGTCTGCTTTCAGTGTTCTTGGCCACTGTGCCCTTCTGTTTCCTGGAAGGAAAGAAGTTTACTTCTACCCAGTGAACACGATCTGAGTGCTGGACTGTGCACAGGTTGCTTGATGAGGAAGCACACGGAAATGCTCCAAGGGACAAGGCCTTAGATGAGGGGAGTATGGTTGGTATTGGAACAATGTGAAGAGTGCTGTGGATATGAGAAAATGAGCATTTCAGAATTCCTATGTTCTGCAGCCCAAGAAAGCAAGAGTGTGATAAAGATGAACTCAAGGTCAGGCTCAAAGCTGATGAGATTGGACTTTCATGGTGAAGGGTCTTGAATGCCCTACTAATTTGATGGCACTTTAGCCTAGAATTGGAAGGGGGCTGTGGCAGGCATACGTGTGATAACGTGGGATTTGAAGAAAGCTAAATTAGAAGGGAGCCATTTACCTCAGGCCAGCACGATCATCAAAGTCTGAGGTCTGAGGAAGATGAAGAGAGATGAAAGGGAGGCTTTCAAAGTAGACCTCTCATGCAGAAGAAAGGGAAGTGAAGTTTCATGAACTGGTTGTATCTGTGATGGTCAAGTGATGAAGAGTGGAGCGACGGAGACCGGGTTGAAGGGACACTTCAGAGTGACCCTCCCTAACCCATGCTTGACTTCCCTGCCCCATTATTGATGTGGATCTTTTCCACTTGTAGAAAGTCTTGTCTGACCAGACAGCCCCCTCACTGCCCCTCAGAGAGACTCTACTGCTAGAATGAGGTACTGTTTGTTTTTCTAGCTCTTATTTAACTCCAAGTGTTTAGACTTTATTTTATGCAAATCTAAGCAAGCTTTTGTCTCAGAACCCCTCTGTTGACAACCTCTTGGCCTTTCTTGGTTGTCAACTCAGGAACTTTAAAGTGATTGGAGAGGACTGTGTCTGGGAAGCTCAGGACTGAAGAGAGCAGCACCCTCAAGAAGGGCAAACTAAGATCATTTAGGGGAAGGGCGCCAGCCAGGTATGGGACACCCAGTGTCTACTGATGGAAGATATGAGGTTATTGTATGTGTGGTCTCATAGCCAAGCACAAGAACAGAGTTTGCATTGTAACTGTTAGGAAATTCGAGAAGTGACGCAAATCAGACCTATTTCTTAAAAGCAACTGAGACCTCACAGATCATGCAAACAGTAAATTATTGGTGTTAGACAATGAGATTCATAAGTTGATTAGGTGGGACTCCTGCCTCTGAGGGGTTCACACTTGAAGGAGGCAGATAAGGGGAAGCTACATGTGTGTCATATTACTATGTTATAATTATAGATTATCTTCAGTGTATATGTAGGGAGCCACCAATTCATATAAAATTCATGAAATCATCATTACCTATGGTTTTGCATACAACACTGTGTCCCTTATGCTTAAAACAGGGCCCAGAACAGCCTCAAAAATATTTATTATAACATATAAATGAGCGGATACAAGGATAAGTACTTGATAGTAGCTTGTATGAAACCACAAACAGGTTCTCCTGCCCTTCAATGGAATACTTCACTTGGTATGACAAGGTGAGCCCCATATTATAATGACTCCAATGTGAGGCTTGCCTAATTGAGGATACTACAATGTCATTTCCTATTTTAGATGCTAACACTGTCCATCTCAGTGCTAGTTTCTTGGCTACAGGACAAGAGTCTTTGACCCAATCTATCAGGAGCCTGATCTCAGAAGGAAATGACCTTATCATAAATCCTGTTCATCTCCTTAGCCATCCAGGGATCTTGGGCAAGTCATTGCTTGTCTTTGAATTTCAATTTCTTGTATGTTGAAGGAAGGAAACATCACATCTATTTGGAATAGTTGCTAAATCATTTCATTCTGGGCAAGAGACTGATGCTGTTGAGAAAGGCTCTAAATTCAGTGACCAGGCCTCATTCCTGAAGTAACACAGTCTTTGCAAGCATTCACAGTGAAGCTTCAGCTTGAGAGAGCAGTTGATGAAGTGATATTTGAACCTGTGAACTTTTAGCTTAAAAGTAAGAGTTCACCTTTTTCTGGTGTTACAGTGTTGGCCAAGTGTGGCTGCTGTGCCCTGCCTGTGTCGAGGACCGGAAACCTCACATTAGGTTGCATTCATCTGACAGAGGCGCCTTCCCCAGTTCCGCCTCCAGATGTTCCATGGGGGTTGATGTGAGGAGGAGGAGTTAACCATACCTAGTGTCTCTGATGAGGTCAAGTATGTGTACCCACATGTGCGTGTGTGTGTGTGTGTGTGTTTGTGTATGTGTGAAAGAGAGAGAGAATGAGTGTGTGCGTGGAGAGAGAGAGTGTGTGAGACAGACACAGAGTGTATGTGAGTGTGTGTGAGAGAGAAAGAATGAGTGTGCATGAGAGAGTGTGTGTGAGAGAGTGTGTATGTGTGATAGATAGATAGTCTCTCTCTCTCTCTCTCTCTCTCTCTCTCTCTCTGTGTGTGTGTGTGTGTGTGTGTGTGTGTGTGTGTGTGTGTGTGTTGGTTAGGAGTTTTCCAGCCTGCTGACACAGATCAGGCTCACATCTACAGGGTTTTGTTAGCCAGAAGGAAAAGGCCCTAGAAACACACTAAAGCTTCTCTGTGAGAAAGTTTAAGGCCATTGCATTTCCAGAAAACTGCTGAGATTCCCCCATCAGCAGGAATTGTATCAGTGACTTTTGCACACCTTCCTGCTTGTGCCATGGTGAGTAGGGCTTTGCACTGACGGCCTTGTGCAAGGCCTGACCTTTCCATAGGAAAGGAACATTCATAACCAAAGCCTATACACAGAAGCTTCAGACTGGAGCAGATAAAGATGCAGGTCACGTGGCAATTTTGTGTGTGAATCGTAGAGCAAGAGGGGGCGTAGCAGACAGCTCAGAGCTCTTGAAATACTGCCGTTGGCTAGAGCCTCCCCAGTATTTGTCAATGCCTGTAAAATAAATGCCTGCTTTCAGCTCAGAATTCTAATGCCATCTCCCATTCCTGAGCACAGCTCATTCCCACCTAGAGGGGAAATTTTAGTTTACAAATATCTTTGCTTCCCTCTAGTTCTTCATGGTGACCATCCATAGTTACTCGACAGCCAGGTATTTAAAATGGTTTATGTCATTTACCAGAGGGAATTATTTCCCAAGAGCCATTGGTTTCCCAGGTCAGCATAGGGCAAATTCCTCAGTTTGGGGGCTAGCAGGATCTGGAAGTTGCCGTCTTTCTGATGATGTCTCCGCCACTCCTCTTTATTTTGTTTACTCTATCAAATTGCACACCATCTGTGCCTACCAGTTCCTTGGTCTTCATCTGTGATTTTCTTATGGATCCCTACTGGCTAGCCTTCTTCAGTGTCTCTCTGAATCTCTGTGTCTGTTCGGAAATACTTGAGCTGCATGCGATTGTCTCCACGAATTCTTCCTGACCCTCCTTGCCCACGCCTACCATGTTCTTTGCTTCTAAATGATCTGGTCATGGGTTAATCTGCATTCTACTTTGCTGCCTATGCTTTATTTCCTTCTGGTAGACCAGGAGCTCCTTGAAGGCAGGTTAAGAATAATGACTGAGGCATTTTGTATAACAGGATGTGCCTATAGAGAGAGTGTTTTGGGGGGTGGGGGTGGGGTGGGGTGTATCTGTATATGGTGGCACATGTTATCCCAGCATGCTGAGGACAGGAGGATCAGAAGTGGAAATATCAGCCTGGGTCACACAGTGGATTCCATGTTAGTCTGGGCTACAAGTAAGGCCCTGTTTCAAGATCGATACATACATACATACATACATACATACATACATACATACATACATGCATACATAATTCTTGCAAGCTATTGAGCATCTGAATTTGTTTGGAGAATGTACCAGCAATGATTTGCTGAGCTTTCTTTATTGTGTTCTTGCTGGTTCATTTAATCACCACACAAAATCACCGTGATGTTATTATCGTTGTTACCACCCTCAACAGATGAAAGAACCGAAGCTCCAAGTGTGACACAATTGGCTGATCGATAGGCTGGTTCTGAATCCTTGAGCATCTAGGCCAAGGACTGTTGGGAGCTAGCTTCCTGCAGTTCACAAGATCTGACTGGTAAATTTCAGAGGCTTGGTCAGTGGGCTTGAAAGTACTATTTTAAATCATAATATTAACTTACAATAATTAATTCTCACAACAAAAGAATTAGCAAAATGATACTACATGCCTACAACTTGCTGTTCCCTATTTACTTTGACACATTATTGATAAGTATACGCTTGATGTTGCTTACATTATCAGGACTTGGTATGCTGGAGATAGACAGTATACAATGGTGCATAGCTTGTGTCTCCTCCAAATTTTATGTTCAGAGATGTTCCGCTACCAGCTTGAACTTGGCCATTGATGAAAGTGTTTTCACCAAGGATATTGGCAAATAGAGCAGCTGAGGGCTTCCTATCTGTCACTAAACATTGGAAGCCCACCCCTGGCCTGGAGGGCAGTTTACACCGCAGGACGCGACAGGCTTTGAGCCCAAGGCACACGTAGGCCCTTTCATTTCTTGGCCCAACTTTGGACCATCACAGACAAGCTGCCTCCTGAGATTAGAAAACGGCCCTTTACAAGGCTTATTCAGCCTTCTGGGCTGGAGTAAACACAAATCTGCGTAGTTATCCTATGCTTATAGCCCAATGTCCTCTACCTTTATCATAAAACGTGGCTGCACATTCATCACACCATGCACAGGAATAGCTGACACAACTATGATAGGGTAAATGGGAGTTCTGAAATGTTAACGGAAATTTATTTACCCAATGTTTACGTTACTCTAATAACCCATTTTTTAAAACATAATTTCTTTATTGATTCATTGGGAATTTCACATCATGCACCCCGATATATGTCATTTCCCAGTCCCTCCATATCTGCCCTTCACCCTTGCAGCATCCCCTTTAAAAAATAAAATTAAAAAAAAAAAAAACCAAAACATTAAGATCAAACGAAACCAACCAATCAAACCAACAAAAAACCCCATTTTGCTCTTCTGTCTTTCTACCTCTCCATCTCCTCTTCATCCGTCTTAGTGGCATTGGGAGCCTCGGGGGTGTCACGTAGTACACCCCTTTGTCCTATCAGCATTACTTGCAATGTTCATTGCAATGAGTCACTTGTCTGGTTCAAGGCCTCTGGATAATCCATTGCTCTTCTCAGTTAACTTCAAATCTCGATTTCATGCACCTTCCATACTGTGCATATTTTATGGGATTCCATGAAATGAGACACACACTTAGGGTCAGAAGTTATGCAAGCCAGCAAAGGTGCTTTAATTCAAGAAGTCCATTAGCATTGGGACTATTTCTTCATCTGTCTAAAGATAAATATGGCCTAGGCGCTCTTTGGTGACCCTTCTGTTTCTGTTCTAAATGATACTACACAACCATTCCCTTCTGCAGAGCTCAGATCCCCGACTCTACACTATGGACCACTGAAGTTAATGACGTCTTTGAAGTCCTTCATAGCTGTACAAGCTTGTGGATTAGCACGGAAGGCCAGGTTTTGCACTAAATATGTCATTTCTATCAGATAGTGTCAGCTTTACCACCCCAAAATACCAGCTTACCCACTGATTACCCAGATCTCTGGTGCCAAGAAAAGACTTGAAGACAGACAGCTTTTCTGGTCAAGAGCTCTTACTGCCTTAGGGGCAAACTACAGCTAACCTCAAGTCAAGGAGAAGGGTATGAATGGGGAGAACTCCTGAGCTATTCAACAATCTAGAAGACTAAAAAAGAAAGGTTGAAATCTGTACCAGCGTTTTGTTTTGACATCCTGACTGGGTCTTCAGTGAAAAGGAGTAGGAAAAGGAAGACATAAGACATAAGGCAGACGATACTTCCTATTGGATTAGGAAGAGCAGAGGGGAGGTGAAGGTAACTAAGGAAAAAAGTTGATGCACTGGCCTCTGCCATAGTTCTCCTGATCAGAAGAGCACACATAACGCTCAGATAGAGCGTCTGCCTCCTTTCATTTGTTGTTCTTGACCCTGAACCTGTAGATCACACATGTCTTCACAGAGAATGAAGGAGTGTGTCAAGTTAGATCAAGTGGCCTTAACTCCCCACCCCATGTCCATCTACTCAGTTCCTTCAGGTTCTAGCTTTACAAGCACCATGGCTTCCATCTACCAATCCTCAAGATGACTTTGTGAACTAGACATTATAAGTTATTTTTTACAGAAGAAAGAATTGAAGATTCCGATAGCAAATTAGGCCTGACATGATGGTGCATGTCTAATCCCAGTATTCAGGAGGCTGAATTGAGAGGACCGGTATGGGTTTGAGGAAAATATGGGCTACAGAGAGAGGTCCTGTCTGAAAAACAAATAAATAGGCAGGGAATCAACTCATAATCACCTGGGTGTTGAGCGGAGATTCAAGCTGAGCTTGTCCTCTGACTCCACTATTGGCATGTTTTTCCAGCTTCCGGTGATCGTTACCTGGTGATGTCAAAACTGTTCACCAAGGTGAGAAATGTTTAAACTGCTGCTTGCTTGAGAACCCACAGCACCACACTAGAGAAAGAAAGACTCGATAAACACCTGGGTTCAGCAAAGCCTGCAAGGAGAAAGGGAGCCCCTTCAAGTTTCATGAGGAGAAATGGAGTCCATAGAGATATGTGTCATGTGCCAAGCCCTGCAGAGTCAGAATCAAGGCTGGGACACACACATGGAGCTCCTGTCTCCGCCTCCTTATCACTGTCCTCTCTCCCAACATTCTTCCTTCTCCCCCTCCTTCAGCCACCGCAATATTAAGAAGAAGATCCTTGACCATCGTGGCAAGGACAGCAGAACGTTTTCTGCCAGCTTGGGGATGGACTGAGGAATGGGGACAGAGGGAGGTGCGCATGCTCCCGTCTCCGCTGTCACTTGGCTTTGCGTCTGCCCCGCACCAGGCCCTGGATTTATTGCTGGTGAGAAGGATGACTCATGTTCTTCTGATGCCAACCAGCTAATTTATCTCACCATGGCTTGGTAGGCACAAACGTCTAGTATGCGATCAAAAATAGAGGCCACCTGTCACCCAGTACCTTGGAACTGGTCTCCCAGCCCGAGGACCTACTCAAACCCATCCCAAACTTTTAGCCCAAATATAACCAGACCGACTTTATTTTTAGGAATCATCATTTTATAACAGAATGACAGAGATTAGAAAAGGGTAACGGAGAGAGGCAGCTCATGTGGGAGTCACCTGTCCTGAGTTTATTCCCACTTGACTTATTAACTGACTTGCCTTTTCCTTTCTTTTTTTGTGGGGGAGGGGCAACTGATTTTTCTCTCTCTGAGGCACATCATCACTGTCCTGGAAAGGGCTAAAATGGACGAATCTTAGAGGATTGTCTTTATTTCTTAAAAAAAATTACATTTTTTGTTAATTCTTAACCAATTAATAATTGTTATTTGTTCATACAATATATCTTGGTCATATTCACTCCAGCTGTTCCCCAACCCGATCCAGATCTACCCCTTCCTGCCCCTCTTTTGTGCTCTCTCTTTGCTTTAGACTGTTACACAGCAGATGTCCTGGTCCTCTGGCTCTTACTACCTTTCAGCCCCCTCTTCCACGATGTCCCCTGAACCTTAAGCGCAGGGGACATGTTGTGAATGTACTAACTGGGTCTGGTCACCCTACAGTCAGCTGATGTCTGCATTTGGCCAGTTGGGCCTTTCTATGATGATTCTCATCTACTGTGACAGGAAGCTTCTTTCATGAGGAGTTGGAGGTACTTCTCTGTGAGTATAAGGACAAGTATTGAGAACGCAGTTAGGAATTGTTCTGGTTTAGGAAAGTGGCGGCAGCAGATTCTCCTCTGGCTTCCAAGGCCTCTCCAGTCAGAGGTGGTAATCATCAATTTGATCGGCTCCTTAGCTGATCATACCTTATCAGAGGCATCTGCTCCATCTCCTTTTCTGTAAGATTCACACAGTGCTAGAGCCTTCTCTATGCTACGGAAAATGGTATAAATTCAATAACGCTTTGACCAGCAGCTTAGAATCTTCTGCTATTTGGCATATGTACATTTCTGTGACTTAAGGCGGAGGCTTCAGAGCCCTAAGAAAGCTTCAGGCAGTCTGATGGTTAGTGTTAACTGGGCCTGACTGTTGGGGATTATCTTGATTTCATTATAGGAACATAGGAAGACCCATCTTAATTGTGGGCACCATCATTTCCTGAGCAGAGGATTCTGGGTTTTATAAGTGCAGAAAGGGAACTAACTGAACCATGGCCTGTATTCATGCCTCTCTGTTTCCCAACTGTAGATACAATGTGACCAGATGCTTCCAGCTGCTGCCACCTTGACCTTCCGACAAGATGGAGTACCTAGAGCTGTGAGCAAGCATACATTGCTTTCACCAGATTATTTTATCAGAGCAATGGGAGAAAATGAAGTCCTGTCGTTCAAAAGAATCTGAGATTCCATATCATTGAAGAAGAGTATCCAGGGTCTTGATGACGGTCAGACAAAATTCTAATGCAGTGTAAATAAAGGAGCTTGAGAACTTATCCCAGTGTCATTCACCTCTTAAAAAAATCTTTAAAATGGGTTGGGAGCATCAGCTTCATAAAGGAAATCAGCATGCATTAGCACTCTTACACAAAACGTCCTGAGACATTTTAAGTGCTTAACATACTAATTTTATTCTTAGGGTTTGAGTGAAATTACCTACAAGTTCCTTGTAGTCTCAAAAGATAATTGTGGAGGAAGAGCCATGATGGGCCAAGGGTTTGCTGTCATACATTCTCTCCCTCTGTCCAACAGCTCTTCTTACTCAGTCTGTGCCTCTAATACACACACACACACACACACACACACACACACACACACACACACACACACACACACGAGAGAGAGAGAAAGAGAGAGAGAGACAGAGAGACAGAGACAGAGAGAGACAGAGAGAGACAGAGAGAGACAGAGACAGAGACAGAGAGATAGACAGACAGACACAGAGAAACACAGAGAGAAAGACAGAAAGACAGAGACAGACAGAGACAGAGACAGGCAGACAGAAACATGCATGCACAGTCACATATGCACACTCATACACACACACACACAGAGACAGACAGAGACACGCACACACACACACTCACACACATGCACACATACAATTCTTTTCTGCAGAAACTGGACTGGTTATCCAAAGCCCCTAGCACAAGAGTCTACCAAATACTCTTTGGAAACTGAAATTGCTTTGGAGATAACAGACTCAAGAATGTGGGTGTAAAATACAAATAACAGGCAAGTTGATACTGAAATCTTTACTTTTAGGAGTCGTGGGCTTTCCTTTTCACTTTTTTTTTTTCTTTTCCAGAAGCGTCATCATTTATGTGGTTTGTAAATGATCTTTCCTCTGGAAATTAGACATCACAACATAAAATGCAAAATTGCAACTGATTAAATATATGAAAAGCTCAATTAAAGGCAGGTTAAGTCCTCCTCCGGGCACAGCAGCCTATAATAACCAATTTGCTTTGAGTCACATATTTTACATAAACCAAAGAGGTTACCCCTAAGAATGACTGTCTGGCTTACTGTTCCCCGCCCCCATGGTGTCCCACATACTATAACAGGAAGACAGTAGCAGTTTCAAGACTTGAACTTTCTCTCAAATTTTTCTTTACTTAAACCAAGCAGAGTTTCTACAGTAAAAAATAGTGATTACCACGATGCTTGTCATGAGTGGTCATGGGCCGTTTGTCCTTTAGATAAAGAGACAGTGACTGGATATTCCTCACACACCAAGGGTGCCAGCCAGTGAGGAAAAGGTTGACCTCCTGGATTCAGCTTTGTTTCTCTGATTCCTCAGTGATAAGGGTATACAGTTGGTAGATGTTGGCCCAGATTAGGTTCTTAGGGATTATCTTAGTTTACCCCCAAATCTCTTCATGATTGTAGAACAACAGAAAGAGAAAGAGACTTGGCCAAGGTCATTCAGGGATCAGATGTTTGAATCACAGTCCAGGATTCTGATAACAGGACAAAAGGTTAAAGCTCTAACACATAATACTGACCTCTGAAATGTTGGTGTGTTCATAAAATAATTAAAATATGATGGCATGGTGCAATAGTTTTGACCTGACAAGATAGAAAAGGAGATTCATAACATAATAAAGTGAAATGTCTGTGTAAAATCTTCATGCACGAAATGGATGAAAACACTCAAGTAAAGTGAATATCAGGTTGTTGGATTGCTTTTGTTTTTGTTTTCCAAATAAAATAGAATATCCAACATTTTGTTTTGAAGCAGTGCTTCCTGAATCCCAGGCTGGTCTCATGAACTCACTGTCTCCACCGCCTGAGTGCTGGGATTACAGGCATGTCCCACCACATCTGGTATGTGTGGTGCCGGGGTCAAACCCAGGACTTCCTGTACACTAGGCAAGCACTCTACCAACCAAGTTAAAGCCCTGCTTTGGTAGCTGCTGTAAATATCTGTGGGGTACAACCTGCTTCCATCCAAAAGTTTCCTTGGCATCACTCAGTCCTAGATGCTTCATGGCATATTCTAGAACAGAAGCCTATTTGTGTCCACAGGTCATACAGTTGAGAATCTGCAACCAAGTACCAGTTTTGTCTATGGTCAAAATTAGGAACATTAAGTTTTTCTCTGTTATTTGTTGATCTAAACTCAAGGGAGGAAGTCTCAGCTTTGAATGGAGGCTCCACAAGGCATGAGGTAAACAGTATCTAGGACATTCCCAAGACTTGCCCTCTAGAGCAAATGAGATTGGAAGAGCCAGCTGAAGATGAATGATAAGAAGGTTGTCAACCTGGAAGTGCTTACAGGCATCGGACTTTGAAGATAACGATTTTGGACAAATGGAGTTACCTGACAAATTGGAGAACATGCATTCCACACATGTTGGGTGTAGGATCAGACTTGATTGAGGCTAACAGGACGAGGAAATTGCTACTAGACAGACTATAGTTAAGAACTTCTGAAGAGTCTAAGCTGATAGGACATGGGGCTGTGCTGCTCTGTGGTTAGTGAGAGCCTCATCCCCGAAGCCCTCCCACAGAGGCAATGGTGGGAAATGAGAAGAGAAAGACAAGAGGGTCGCAGGACAGGAAAACGTCCCAGTTGGTTTCCCATGAATCTCTCCAAAGGTCTAGAATTTCTTTCTTTGAATAAAGAAGATTCTAGAATGGCCATGGGAACAGAATGGCAATAAGCAGATCGAAACTTGGGCAAGCTTACCTCTCCTCTCCCACTGGAAGAGAATGGTAGGATTCTGCCCTCTGGCAAATGAAAGGACTAAGACAGCACAAGCACTGTCTCTCTTCCTAAACTCAGGTGGCATGAGGAAGTCTTTGCTTTCAGATGAGTTGTGGGTACTTTTTTTTTTTTTTTTTTTTAACACAAAGGTTTCTGTGGCTGGTGTGATAGGATCCAGATTATACATATGGAATTGCTCAGCTTTAGGTGGCATTGGGCTTGGAGGACCCACACACTGCATGGTCTAGCATGTGCAACAGTCGCAAGGGGTGAGTGTGGGGATTTGTAGGCTGGAGTGGTTATAAAAATCTCTGTCAGAATGTATGCTACTGCTTTGCGTGATCAATGGGGTCATCAGGGATGCTCTACTGCTTATTGTAACAGCACCGTGGAATGCTTATCCCTAGAGATCCATGGTCTAGGGCTAAGTTGGAAGAATGTTGCATGTCTGTAGACCCTCCCATAGACTTATGAAGTCTAAACAGGACTGAAGATAGGCACCGTTTTGAATAATGGTGCTTTTCACTAACTTATTTTGCCATAGAAGTCAGGTTACCATTTTTGCCCAACAGTACTACTATCCTGGGAACTCATGCTCCAGAGCAAATACTTTGAATTCAGCAGTCACTCATGCATTAGTCCACAGAGTGTTTGAAATGAAAGCAACACTAAATTTAATGCCATTTCTTCATCTTTTGAGTAATGAAAACCCAGGCCTAGAAGGGTTGCGTCAATGTTAACGACCAATAGCCATTAACCCTGACCTGTAAAATCCTCAAATTTAAAAAGCCACCGGGTGCCAGTGGCATTAGATCACGGGCTGTGGTGAAGTAAAGCATTCTATGTAAGGTTAGATGGAAGTTACTGGAACACTGGCCTAGGAACCAGAGCACTAGCACCTCTGGATTTCTCACTGTTACTGCGCAGGCCCATCTTTCCGCTCTCATTAGCATCGGGTCCCGTCATCTCTGAAGTGGGGAGGGTAAGGCTTGTGTGACTGATTTCACAAGTTCTGGTAAGAATCAAGAGAGAGAAAGGATGTGAAAGTTGTTTGTAAGTTGTACTGTGCTGTGGAAGTCAGGAGGTCCTTCCTTCAGCTCACAGGCTGATGCTGCAGACGGTACCTAGAGGATGTGTCTGTTTTCCGTTGCCCCGCTCCTCCTGAGGGTGCTTTGCATGAATCTGTCCGCAGACTTCATCCCTTAACCACTGTCACGAGCGAATGAGGTGGTCTGTCACCCTCGCCAAGCCACTTGTCCCCAGGCATGGGACAACGGAGCATATGGCCGCACTGCACTCACAGAGAGCTGGGGGGGGGGGGGGGGCTAGCAAGGAAAATGGGAAGTCCTGAGCTTACCCATACTCTCAGCAGGTGTTTAGCTATTCAACTTCTGGTCATAAACACCACTGGGGGAGAGCAGGGGCGGGTGGGGGTGGGGGTGGGAGTCAAGCCTTCCACAGCCTGTGCTGTTTAGATGAAAAGTGAAAAAGTTGGAAAGGAAGAATCCTATAATAACAAAGCAAAAGAAAGGGGGTAGCGCCGGGAGACAAGGACTGGGCTGGTGAGGCATTGGTATCTTATCTCTGGAATGTAATTGATGATCTGAGTATAGTGTGAGATCTTAAGTGAAATGAATCGGTGGTTTCAGTTCCGGATATGGTATGCAAAGAAAAAAAAAAAAAAAAAAGACTCGCTCTTTGAAATTCAGCACTTCCTTGTCTGTGCTTCAGGAAGCCACACGCCTGATGTTGAGTGTGGAAACTGACTCATATCTGGCCCTTTGAGATTAGCCTCTCCAGCCCCCAGACTGTGGGCAGGATCTGGGGCCTAGTGGGAAGCCAGAATGGGGTCTAGCCTAGTCTAGAGGAGAGGGACCAGACACAACATCACTGATGCCCGGGGAACTCCACTTTCCAGATGGTTCCATAGGCAGTGCATCTTCTGGACCATCACCAAAGCGTTTCACCGCGTCCTTGGCAGTGGCTGAGTGACCTGAAATGACAGAAAACAGAATCACAAATGCAGTGCCTCCCCACACCCTCTTTTCAGAGTCACATTTAAAGGAAATCAGCCAACTGAACCACTTAGTAGAACCATGTGACCCTGAGATCTTATCGTGTGTTTTCTCACCAAGAAGCCCCAACAATTCACAGCCACCCTCGCCTTGACTGTCCCAACAAGTTTCTGTAGTTAGATGTTGGGGATAGCTTGTCAGAGAATGAAACATGAAGCCCTGGGTGGCAAGGAGCTCAGATCTCCTACAGGGATCCATGAGTGGTTTCCAGACATTTTACAGTCCATCTCAGCATGGGAAAGATCCTCTAACACAGCACATTTGCTTCGTTCTAGTTGACATATTCAAAAATGTTTGCCCAGGAATGATGAGAAGGGGCTGGCTTAGATGAGAAATCAATGCAAGACAGGTGGTACAGAGAGAAAACTCCAACAGAACCCAGCTTAGCATTAGAAGGTCCAAGTTTCTCTTTGACCTCGGGCTAGCCACTTAATCTCTTACACTTCCCTTTCCCCTTCAGTACAGCGCAATCACTGCTTACAAAATGAGATCATGCATGGGGAAGTATTTGCCTGGTAGATGGAAAGAGCTCTGCAAAGAGTCATCATTTTTCTTTACCTACAGACAATTGAATATTAATGGCTAGCCTCTGCTGGAAGTGCAGCTATAGCGATCAACCATAGAATAAGGATTAAGCTTCCCAACTTTCTTATCTGGAAATCTTTCCCAAGATATATTAGTCTGCATTTTCACCTGCCTACTCCTTACTTCCAAAAAGGGTATGGTGATTACTAAAGCATGAAGTAAAGATTAAGACCTTGTCATGGAAGAAGAGAAAAGTTAGAGGAAGAAAACACACAATAATAAGAATAATTTTAATGAGGCATGCAGCCTGATTTTGAGGCCCTTAGCAGCTCAGAACAAAGAAAAAGGGGGCCGATTACATTCTGCAGCTGTCTTTATCCACTAAAGAAAGAGCAGTTACGGATCAGGGTCAGCCAAATCCTTCCTGGCCATAAACATGATAAGAACTGTGCATCCTTGATTAAGGGCTATCAAGAGTAAAATGATAGGATCTTAAGGAGCTCGAGTGAGGATGCTGCTCCAGTTTGAGCACTGGGCGACATTTTCCCTGGTGAATCGGTGTGTGCCTTTCCAGAACTATATAAGCAACAGGATGATTGCTAGAAGGCACGGGCTGCCTTATAAACAACAACCACAATAACCAAACAGTAACAAACCAGGGCAGTGGAAATCAGCATGCTAGTTCCCAGGTTGGGGTGCTACTGACCAAGATGTTTACAGAGGCAGTTGCTTATTTTTTAGGGGGACAGCAAAATGGGCAAGGTAATACGCAGGGTGCCTAGCACAAGGTCACTTGATGTCTCTGAAACTGATTGTGCATTCTGAGCTCCTCAGTAGGATTTTGTAGGTCACGGTGTTCTAGGCAAAGCTCCCTGTTGATGTACATCTCTCATGTAAGATTTAGATCACCTCTTTTTGGGCAGAGCTCCATGGAAACACCGCCCATGATTTTTGAAATGGAGTCTGACTGGGTCCCTGTAACGCCTGGTTGCCGTGGACAGCAGTTCTGCAGCTCACACACCACTGGACAGTTGGCAAGCCAGAGACAATGGTGATCTAGTCACCGTAGGTCATTCTCATTCTAATGCTAAAGCAAGTTCCTGTTTACAGAAAATAGCCAGGGAATGGAGTATCCGTGGCAATGGAAAATTCTGGTTCATCTGGTTACCCTCCATATCATTTGAGATTCTTGGTTTCCAAAGAAGTAATTACAACACACTTTGCTGAACGCTAAAATGATAGAGTGTGACTTCAGCGTTCTTTGGTGATTCACAAGGTGCTTTAGAATCTGTCAGCACCCGATAGCATGATTAGCATCGAAGCTTCTCATTTTCTAGGACCAGAGTGGAAATGTAGAAAGTGTGGAAATCTGGGTGGTACCTGTAGGACATCCCTAACCAGACCATTGCCACAGCCGGCGCTGGCGCGGCTGCTGGAGCAGCCCATCCTCCCTCAGTTTGTTGACCAGTGGAAAGACAGCTGTAGATGTATTGCATGTTATTGGGTTCACAGTTGGTTATTGCATTACTAATATTCTTTTCAAGAATACCGGGGAAGCTGGCCACAGTGACTCCTGCCTGTAATTGCAGCTCTTGAGAGGCCGAGGCAGGAGGATTTTGAAGAGTGCAAGGGCAGTTTGGAGTACATAAATGAGTTCCCAATTGGAACTCTTAAAAAAGCAAAGGGGGAGAAATAGATGGATGGATGGATGGATGGATGGATGGATAGATGGATGGGGAATGTTAGGGAAAAGGAAACAATCTGATTCATTTACTTCTCCAGCTTGACATTTGTGCAAAATCCGCGAACAGAGCATCAGTTGTGCCCGGGGCCGCAGAGAGAAAACTGCAGATTTCACCATTCCGTTTTAGTCATTGTTCTAACATTTATTGATTTACTTATGTGTGTGTCCACATGCCTCTGCATGCTCATGTTCACACCCGTGTGCGTGAGCATGTTCCTGCCTGCATTCAGAGGTCAGGGGACAACTAGCAGGTGGTTGATCTAAAGCCTCATGGGTCCCAGGGATCAAACTCACGTCGTTAGCCTTAGCAGCAAGCACCTTTACCTGCTGGGCCATCTTACTGGCCCACCATAATTTTTTACGAGAGAAAACTCAGGCATAGAGAGGGCCCATGAGTCCTCTACAGCGTCATGCCCACTCTGGGTTACAGTTTACTATCACACGCACGCGCACGCGCACGCGCACGCGCACGCGCACGCGCACGCACACACGCACACACACACACCACACACCACACGCACACGCACACGCACACACCACACACACACACGTACACGCACATCATATCTGCTGAGGCCTGGCTAGGACTCCCGGGGAGCAGAATGACTCCCACCACACACACAGCAGAAGATGGCGGTGGAGCACACACGGGACTTCGCTCTGGGACTCGAGGAACTCATCATCCTCTTTGAAGGTTATCAAAGTCCTCTGCAGTGAGAGTGCCCTCTGTCCAGACCCGAGAGAGTTCAGAGAGTAAAGGATGAACAGAGTCCCCAGGATTCAGTCAAAATGAAAACCTTCCAAAAATAGCAAAAGAGCCACACTCCCCACATCTGTGAGCAAAACTTTCAAAAAGCCACCCAGGCGGGTCTACAGTTATGGCTGTCGTGCTTTGCCTGTGTTCTGAACTTGAATCATCCCTCTCTCTACCCCTTGGGTACTTTAAAAAGTAACCTGTACTCACTGCATTTCCACGATGAATTTGCTGTGACCCTTCCCTCTGAAGGAAGGGGAAGAAGGAAGTTGGTGATTTCCATGCTGGTATGCTGATTACATTTTTGTTTGTTTGTTTTTCGAGACAGGGTTTCTCTGTGAAGCCCTGGCTGTCCTGCAACTGGCTTTGTAGACCATGCTGGCCTCGAACTCACAGAGATCCATCTGCCTCTGCCTCCCAAGTGCTGGTATTAAAGGCATGCGCCACCACCATCACCAGGTGTTGCTTACATTTTTAAGGGCAGGATTCAGTCTGTTTGCACTGGGCTCTGGTGGTCTGGACATAGTTTCTCTTCCTGAGTTCCAGAACGAAGTGCCTCTGTGAAAGGCTTCTGCTCTTCAATGCTCCCTCCTCCTGCCTCTGATCTTGGGCCTGGAAACCTGCTGCTTGCAGCAAAGACCAGGGGCTTGGCTCACAGTGCAGAGTGAAGGCAGGAATCTAAGATCCCAGGGTCCTGGGTCCTGGCCGCCTTGCCAGAGCAGCACCTCACGTGCCCAGGCTTCTAGACTGTATCTTTGCAGTTCCAGGTGACGTCAGAGATAGCTGAATGTGTGTCCGTGTGTGAACATTTCCCTATTTTCTACAAATGCCTTGTACTGTTATAAAGAGACTCCACCACAGAATCTCCTTGGAAGAGGCATGGGGGTTTCATATCTGACCCTCCATGTGGGTGGAGCTATTGCCAAGCCTTTTGGGCTAGTGGTCATCCAGGTAAGAAAGGGAAGCAAGTCCACACAGATCTCTAGTACTCTCCATTTCCTGCAGTGTGTTCTAAACTGTTGTGGGTATTGGCATTCAGAGTTAGCAACAGAGTCTCGCAGAAACTGCCACCACGTAATTTTTTTTAATTAAATAAGGAGGCAGGTCCCTTGAGGTGGCCATTCCTCCTTTCTCCTATCTTCAAACATCATAGGATAAACATCCTCTTTTCTTCTCTCACCCACAGCTCGCTCTTCTCCAGAGCTCTGTGCTCAAGCCCTAAACACGTTTGCTTAAGCAGTTTTCCTAGCTGACGTGGCGAGTCCCCGTTTTTCTCTGTTGAATGCACTTACTTCTTCGTCCCTTCCTTCATCCTTCAGAGCTTCATCCACACGGCTTCCTCTCTGTGCTGCATCTTACTTACTGATACCATCTTTGTCACTGATCTTCTCTCATGTGTGTAGACCCCCCAAAGACGGGTGACATTGGATTGTGCCCTGTGTCCTCCATATCACCTGAAATAGGGCTTAGCACATGGCTGCATCAAGGTAAGCCTTCTGGCTTGAGACAGACCCCCAATGAACTTCTCCTCTAGCCAGGCAGAGAGGACATGTTGTGTGTTCACTCTGTTCTCCTCAACTGAAAGCAGAGGCAGAGGTTATATCTATCTGTACAAGTCTGTTCTAAACTCTGCACCCACAGGACCAAGGAAAAGGCAAAGATGGCCACTGGGACCATGGGAGGTAGTCATGCGTATACACCCAATCAAGACCTCTCATGGCCCTGGAAAGTTACAGGAATGTATAGCTGGGCTGGTTGTGAACCAACCCAGAACCTGTTTTGCTAGAGGTTTCTTCCCTTGGCAGGTATGATGGTGTATTGTGAGTGTTGCCAACTGGGACGGGAGGACACTCAGCCTGTGCCCAAGATTATTATTTTTTTAATCCTAGTATAGCTGTCTTTCAGGTCAGGAGACTACACACTTTTTGATCTCTACTCATGAACCTGGAAGCCCTCTGAGTTATCTCAGGCAACCAGACTAAGTAGGATCCCTGATTCCAATGACAATAATCCTTTGTGATTCATTGACTTAGACCCAAGGACATCAGATCTGGAAATAAACTTAAAGATCACCTCAGCTCATTCATCTTTTCAAAGATCTGGAATCAGATCTCAGCTGGCTTGCTTTTAAAATGGGGGATCAAGTATCTTTCATTCATGCAATAGTAGATTCCACCTACCTACCTACCAACCCACCTACCTACCTATCTATATCTATCATCTTCTATTCATTTTTTTTCCATCCAATGCTCTACCTACCTGATAGTTCATTAAATACACATGAATGCTAAGCATACAGCCTGTCCTTGGCTCTCTCTATAAAAACATGAAGATATGGTGCTTGCTCCCTACAGTTTCTTCTACGTACACACACACACACACACACACACACACACACACACACACACACACACACACATACAATACTTATGATTCAATATGATGTGTACAAGTGTGAACCATGCATGTTTTGAGCACACAGAAGTTGCTGGCTAATCTCCTCTGCCTGGACAAGTGAGGAAAAAGTTCTAAAAAGTGACATACAAAAAAAGGGGGGGGGATTCTAGGGGAAGGAAGGGAAAGGGTCCTCCAAGCAAAGAATAGTGACCACAGAGGCAAAGACTCCATCCCAGTGCCCAGCATTCCATGAGAGCAGTGAACAGGAGGTGGGCATGCCAAGGAAGACCGAGGCTTGGATGGAGAATTGGTCCTGTGACTAGGAAGGCAATGTGGGAGGCTGGTGTGGAACGCTTCACAGCTGTGCTGAGGACTGAGGTATTAACCAGGCACTGACAAGGAGCCTTGAAAGTTTTCAGAGGGGGCTATGTCCTATCTGTCGGGACAAAAGACTACCTGTGGTGCCCATTAGCATACTGAACAAAGGTTGGCCTCTAGACTTCCTCAGTATCACAACTACCCGTGGCTCTTCCCAGCTCTTCTCAGTTCATCACTCCTTACCCTAAACTTCTCTGGCTCATGGCCTTACCTTCCCCCAGCTTCACATTCCATCTAACCCTGTCATTTCTGTCTGGGTGTCTCTGTCTCTGTCTCTTGTCTCTGTCTCTCTCTCTCTGTCTCTCTGTCTCTGTCTCTCTCTGTCTCTCTCTGTCTCTCTCTGTCTCTCTCTCTCTCTCTCTCTCTCTCTCTCTTTCTTCTCTCTCTTGGTCTCTTTTGCTCACACACTCTTCTTTCTCTCCTTCTCTCCCTCCCCTCTCTCCTGGTCCTGGAGAAGATGCCCGCCAGGTTGAATCTATTACTTTCTCTGCTCTGGATCCTTCCAGATGCCTCTGGCTGTACTCTCCTCCACATCTACAATAAAAGTCTTATCCTCCCCTTATACAATGTCCCCTGTAAATTTTTTTTAAAGATCTCTTTGGCTGCAGTAAGAAAAGATGGATAGTGTCATTGAGGAGAGGGACGGCACTGCTGTGCGAAAGTCCACCAGAAGAAGGGTTCAAATGCACACACCAGGTTGTGTCTCCCTCTCGCTTATGATTGCTCATGACTCATCATACCATTCCCCGCCTCCTCTGGGGAGATCTTGCTCACTGGTCTCTGTTGACTTTCTTACTTTGCTTTTTGACTAGTACCTACTGCTATGTTAAATCATTGATTTGTTTGCGCTATCTCCCACTGTAAGGTGAGATCACTGTGTGAGCATAAGCCTTCAATGTCCTCCTTTCCACAGGATCGCCAGGCTTCACAAGTGAACGAGTGTGCATATCGTGATGAGTAGAGAGACCTTGACCTCGGGGAGTGGTAATGAGGCTGGGATGAAGATGGCTTGTAAAGGCACACAACCCATTATTGTCCTTATTGAACACATTTTTAAGAGTAGATAAAGCTGGCCTCAGTCAAGAGGGGATGAGTCCCTTCTCACCAACAACATTTGCTGCCCATATCTGAGAACTTATGGCCCCTGATTTTGCTAATGTCCTTTATTTGTGTTTCCACACATTCTCTGGAATAGAAACTTCCAGGGCCCTTCTGCCTTGTGCTTCTGTGTTTCAGTCTCAAGTCTGTCACTGGTTGTCTAGAGGACAAAGCAGCTGCTTTTCTTAGGGCTTTATTTGCACAGTTATAAAATAAGAGCATTAACCAAGGACATAAAAGACGCTGTCTAACTTACATGCTATGTATGGGTCTGATTTTTTTCTAGCTAAGGTAAGAGTTCATCTGTTTTCATTTTCCTAAAAATATGCAATAATTATACACAAAATTTCAATAATTTTTTATGTTTCTTCATTATGTTTTAATGTTTAGCTGTATTTTTACCATCAGAACATATGGATAGACACGAGTTCCATTGTGACCCTTAAACATTATTTGTTATGTGGCTTTCATGTTGCCACAGAGTCTTCTCATTTATCATTTTAATGGGTACATAATTTTCTATGGAGTTAATATATCATAAGTTATTTAACCATCTCCCAGGGAATTTGGTTTCTTTCCAGGTTTTGGTATTTGAAAGAGCTCTGAGCACAGTTTTCCTTTCTTTTTAGAGACTTTTGCCCTAGGGTAAATCCTTAGGAGTGGGATCCCTAGATGAGTTTTATGGCTCTTGAAAAGTATTGCCAAATGGCTCTCCAAAAGGATTGTTTCAATTTGTGTTCAATTTCTGTTCAACACAGAATGCCAGTTTCACAGAAACCTTGCCAGCGTGTTTTTTTTTTTTTTTTTAAATCAATTTCCTTTCTTTTTTCAAGTTGAACTTGTATGCAATGGAACTTCCTGATTGTTCCTCTGTGGGGATTATCATCAGCAGGGCTGAAGTTTTAATACAGCACTTGGCAAATAGAAATACTCAATAATCAGGCTGCTATTAAATGAAGAGGGAACTTAGGAGGGGCAAACACACTCGGCCTACCCTTGAACTCAAATTTTTCTACCCACTGTCTCCAGTTCAACTTAGTGTGTTTACCCTTTACCTTCCGTGTGGCCTCCTGTAACAGTGACAGCAGTCCCTTTCAGTTCTAAAGTGGCCAGCTGTCTTCCTGGTGGGTTCTTCCTTCCCTTTTGTATCTTTAATGAGAGTGTCCTCAATAGACATGGGACGTCCCTTCCTTTCCCAGAGCTTCTCATACTCACCCAAAGCCTTTGAGAGCTAGCTTCTGTTCATCATCCCAGAGCTAGGCCCCTGGCTACATCATGCCAGAGCTAGCCCCCTGGATACTTCATCCCAGAGCTAGCCCCCTGGCTGCTTAAAGAGGATGATCATTTCCCCAGTGAATATTTTGTCTATTTCCTTCTTCAAGTTGGAAATTGATCCCTCATTCCACTAAAATTCTTGTCGTCTTACAACCCAGGTTGCCCTGGCTCTGAGTGTGAGCTCTAATTAGTATGCTTGTCTCTCCAAGTGCTAGACCCATTTATTTATTCAAATGTACTGAGAGCCATCCAGACAGCAATCAGGATAGAAAAATGACCATGATCCAGTATCTGCTTTGGGGCCCAGTGGGTCATAGAGGAGCACAAGCCTCTGTCCTTTGAGACTCTTGAGCAGTTGGCTAAATGTTAGTAGGTCAAGGGATGACAACCCCAGGCAAATCTGGTGTCTCCTTTGTGTAACCAGCCCTACCAGTTCATTGGTAACATGGTGATTGTTCTATAACGTCTAAGCTTCCATGTGCCATCTGACAGAAATGCCACTTCTGTTTAGATCCTAAATTTTTGAACCTTACACCAAGAAAAGACTTGAAAGTAGGATGGATAATGAGCAGTCCTCACCGAGAGCATCAGAGGAGAATGATGCTAGGTGAAATGAAGATACCTACCCAAATGAGATTTCTACCCAAGGAGACTTTTGGCAGTTGTGGGAGTTGGTAGGAAGCTAAAGCAGGCCATTCTTTTAGGCAGAAAGAAGAGGAGTCTCATATTAGCTAGAGAAGAAGTGAATGGGGGAAAATCCAGCTCTGCCATTGTTTGATAACTTGGGTTATTCCACTCAGCTTCTCTAGAATGCAGTTTATTTATGTATAGACTGTTTAGGGTTGGGCGGTTTATTTGATCTGTAGAATATACCACACAGCTTTATAACCCATGATTCTTAGAACAATAAATCTTGATTGGCCCCCCTTCATGTCTCCAATCCTCCTTCACCTATCCCTGAAAAGCACAGGAAAGAAGGCGACCTCATTGCTCATGGCAGATGTGAGAGAGGCCTCTGGGACTCCATGTCCTCAGATCACCGTAGTAATGGCGACCATGCCCGGTCACAGCTGCAATCTGTTGCTGGCAGGGTTTGTGCTGGAGCTGTGGCCATTTGCTTCCTGTCATTAAGGCAAACCACCGTCTTCTTTTGTTTTGTTTTCCCCTCATGTTTTGAGTTTGCTGCTCTCCGGTGCTTGTTATTAGAACCGCCATAATTAATAACTCCTGGCACGTGGAACAGCCAGATTGGACAATCTGCTGGCTGCCTTCTTGAACAGTTTTCTGAGCAATCTGAAAGCCTGAATTTATAGCCTCAACTGAATGCAATGGATTGTTTTGTAATCCTAAGAAAGCACCATAAACTCACCACACTGACAGATGAAGAAATAAATTTTCTTTGTAGTTCTTAGTAGATGTTTTACCCAACCTCTTCAGTTAAGAACTATAAGCAACCCAGTCATGGTGGTCCATGATGTAATCCCTGCACTTTGGAGGCTATGGCAGGAAAATTGTCAATTAAAAGTTAGCCTGGGCTACACAGTGAGTTCCTAGGCTGTATAGTGAGAAATTGTCTCAAAAATTAAAACATGCAAATAAATACAAATAAAAATAATAGGTATGTTCTTTTTAAATTTCCATTAAAAAGATGATTCTCTGTCTTTCTTTAGCTACAATTCCAGAATCTTCCATTCTGAGTCATTAGGATTTACTTTCTAAAATTTATCCCATTTAAGCCTAGACCCAGTTTTCTTAGAAGAATTAAATCAAAGACTCATCATTCTTGGCTTAGTTTTCGTGTGATGGGAGATAAGATCATGTCCTCTGTTTTCATTATGTGCAGCCACAACTCCAGAGCTTTTTCTACTGAGGGGCTCCTGTCCCAAAATACTCATCATCCCAAGCCTGCTGTCTCGATTCATTAACTTGTCTGTATTCACTGAGTGGCTAGAACCTAAGTAAATCAATGTAATCATTTAATAATGTCTTCTGTGCTATTCCTTTTGTGTAGTTCTATGGGGAGCAGAAATTTAATAAAACAATTAGCTTACAAGTTATAACCAGTGGTATATTAATAATTACAATACAGACTTTACTGTGTTTGCGTTATGACATTACTGTAAGCCACTATTTCCAGAAAGCTTCTATGTATTGAATCTTGGGGGAGAAACTTAGTAAAATATTAAGGGCTCGTGTCATCCTTTGGAGATTTCAGGATAATTGCTGTGGAGGCACCTTGGACCTTGAGTGCTTTAGATCTCCAGAGGGCCTCGTGTGCAGACCATTTGGGGGGCTGCTGACATCACAGAAGCACGGAGAAACACAGCAAAGACAGGAGCTGTTACTTTCCTAAGGATTTTAGGAATACTTCACTGGCGTATTCAGAATAGAATTCCACTAAAGGTTCTGCTCACTGATGGGGATGAAGCTGCTGCCTTGGGGGCGCTGTGGGCTAGACTGGAGTTCAGTTCTGTTAGTCTTAGCTGCTCAGTGCCTTTGGGTGACTTACTCTGTCTGAAGACAGCCAGGAGCAAGGGCACAGCCATTCCAGAGGAAGAAGGGCACACGATGGGAGGGGGAGAGGGGGAGTGAGGGGGGTGCAGAGTTTTCCTGATGGAGAAAAGTGTGGGGGAGGGTTTGCAGGACAGGTGGGCTCGGAGGACCCAGAAAGGAAGTGAGTGGAATAAATCTGATTGAGTTAGACGTTCTTCAAATCCGAAAGAAAGAGTCCTTCCTCCCCATCTTACCTTCTCATCCGTAAAAAAGAGTACTTTCGTTGAGTTCCTGGCATGAGCTACACACGCACGCACGCACGCACGCACGCACGCACGCACGCACGCGCGCGCGCGCACACACACACACAGAGTCTTAAGTGAAAATGGAATGGAACAAGGCTGGAAAAAAAGACACAGGTGACTTCAATCATTTTGGACGATGCTTGCCGGTAGATCAGGACTTAACGTCTAGTGTGTATACACTGTGGTTTCTAGAGTTTTTTCTTTGAATTCTCCCAATGTCAACATAAGGTATGCACTGTTATTATCCTCATTTTACACACGGGGAAGCAGTGTCATAGAAATTGCCTAAATTGTACAAGTGGATGAGTGGAGGTGAAAGTCAGGTCGGGCCTGAAGCTGGGGTTCAGGCCCCCCCCCATTATAGAGTGGGTCTCTGGTATCATCCCTTCCTGGAGTAGGAAAGCTCCCCATACTAATGCAAAAGCCTCAGCACACTGTTTCCCCACAATCCTCCGGTCTTTATTTTTTAGAAATGACTAATTGTTTCACTCAGAAAGACCTCAAATATTACCCCAAACAACTCACTTCCAAAGAGTTGGCTATTTCCTTTGTTTTTAATGTTGGGGGGAAGAAACCTAACCAGTTATTTTTCTTTTCTGCTCCAACGCTTTACTAGAACAAAAATAATCATATTAAGATGTCAGAAATAAATTTTAAATGTGCAAATGTGGGATAAAGGCACCTCTTCTCTGAGGAGTTCTGAAGACATTTAAATAGAACTCATATGTGCTCTCCGTGTGGAACAGGGTGGCCACACTTCAAATGAGGCTGTTAACAGGGCATTAATGAGAATGAGCTGGGGATAAATACGGGATTGCAAAATAAGTTCACGAAGTTTAGACCAGGAGCACGCTGGTGGGAAATCCACGCTACCATGTCCTGGCCATTCACGCTGACCCCTGGAGACATCTTGGGTTTCTTCCAGTTGCTCCTCCATTCACAAGTACACTCCAGGGCCTCGTCAGTGCCTATCCCTGAGCCAGATACAATGGGGAAGTGAGGGACTAAACAGTTGGTGTGCACAGGGAACTTCCGTGTGGCTCAGGCACTTGACTTTGGTTAGAGTGAGCAAAGCTTATGCTCAAGAGACCATTAGCATTCATAATTCCAGGCAGGGTTGGGCATGTCAGAGTTTCTCTTTAGTCCAGCACTTGGAAGGCAGAGGCTGGTGGATCTAGTCTATATAGCAAGTTCCCGACTAGCCAGAGGCACATAGTGTGATCTTTTCTGGAAAAAAAAAAAAGAAGTTATTCAGGTAGGGTAAATTTCATGGCTGAATGGTTGGTGGAGCTTGGTATCTCCTGATGGACACTTGTGAAAACTCCCTTCATAGAGAGGAAGGGACCATCCAGAGTAATACTCTATTACTGTTAATAATCATGTCTATTCATTATATTTTATATTTTACAAATTCAGACTCTTACATACACCATGACAATACTTGGAGGTAGATAAAGAAAATAAGGGGGCAGTGGTGGCGCACGCCTTTAATTCCAGCACTCAGGTGGCAGAGGCAGGTGGATCTCTGTGAGTTTGAGACCAGCCTGGTCTACAGAGTGAGTTTCAGGACAACCAGGGCTGTTACACAGAAACCCTGTCTCAAAACAACAACAACAACAACAACAACAACAACCCGAAGTAATACTAGAAAAAGGGGAGGAGAACACAGGTTATGAACACCCTGGATCTTAAAGCATATGGAGTGACTTACATATGAAAATAAAACTTAAAATCAAATATGGTATTATAGAAATCCAAACAATTGCCATGAGAGATTAGGGCAGCATTACACTTATGGTTGGCTGGGAAAAAGGGCCATTTCATAGAGGGGTTGCAGTGCCGGTGAGGTCTCGAAATACAACTGAGCTTGCCCATCACAGGCCAGAAGCATATCCCAGAAAATGGTGGAGACGTGTGCAAAGTCTTCCTGCTCCCAAATTGTCGAAGAAAGCGGCATGCTGATTTAAGAGCTCCGGGTAGCTGCACGAGGTGATAAGGATGAAGACGAAGTTTGTCAAGAGGGATGTGTGCCGCGCCAGAACATCTTACCAGTTTTGCAGGCAGTGGACCAGACGGGGGATTTCAAAGCGGAGTGTGCCTTGGTTATAATGGCTTTCTAAGGAGACAACACGAGGGGACATTCGGGAGTAGGTTGTAGGTGGTGCAGGAGTCCGGCTAGGAGAAATGAGGGCTTGAGCCAGGGCATTATGGGTGGAGGGGCAGCAGAGCTGAGAGATTACCCTCCAAAGTTAAACTCCCAGGGTTTAGTGACCGGCCTGTGCCGATCAAAGGAAAGCCTGCTTTCTAACTTCCTCGCTGTAGAGGATGCAAAACGCTCCTCATCAGGGTTGAACACCAACCACCAAGAGCAGATTCAGCAAGTGGGATGAGAGGATGGAAAAAGAGAACTCTCTTTTGAGCACTTCCCTGGAGATGCAGGTCGATGTTTGGGAAGGCAGTGCTTTCCAGAGAAAGGGGGAATGCCAGCAGCATGGAGTTTGGACACATCAGGATTTGAAATATATCTAGAAAGGAGACATAGATAGAAACTCAAAGCGGATTCCTGAAGAATCTCAATACTGGCGTGTATACATCAGAGGATGGGCAATGCAGGGGGTGAGGGGGTGGGGGGGGGCAGAAGAGATGTTTAAGGCCCTCAGATTTGAGATTGTAGCCTCAGAAGTAGTGTGCTTGCCTAGCAAGTACAAGTCTATGGATTTGGTTCCCAGAACATTAAAAAAAAAAAATGGATGCCGGGCGGTGGTGGCGCACGCCTTTAATCCCAGCACTCGGGAGGCAGAGCCAGGCGGATCTCTGTGAGTTCAAGGCCAGCCTGGGCTACCAAGTGAGTTCCAGGAAAGGCGCAAAGCTACACAGAGAAACCCTGTCTCGAAAAACCAAAAAAAAAAAAAAAAAAAAAAAAAAAAAAAAAAAAAAAGGATGAAGCAGTTAATTAAAAAAAATATGAAAATACTACTGTGGGTATGAGAATGATGAAAATGGAGGAAGATTGACTTGGCAATGTGGAGTCCCCCGGGACCACAGAAAGAGGGCTGCACTGGTGAATGGGGTACGTGTAGGGTGTCCTGAGCCAGCGGTAGGAGGTTAGGAGTGATGTGAGACCACTTCTGGCTAACTTGAAGTTCTTTACCAGTCTAAAATTTTGTTTTCAAGAAGTTTTCTAAAAGTGTTAATCCAATAGCAATTTACAGGGAGCATGCCACCCGGCGGCGGCGGTGGCGGGTAGAGAATGAGCCACTGTCTCTGCCTTTGTGGAGATTTTTGTCTAACATTGGGGGTGAAATGGGAAATTAAATAAAAAGCGTGAGGGCGCTTAGCAGGGTGCTCAACATCTAGGTGAGAAACTGTTTTCATTTTCAAACTGATGTGCACATGTCACCGAGAGGAAAAGGATGGGAGGGGGGCGGGGCTCCCGTAACAAAGGGCTTCCTAGATTTTCCTAGGGACTTCTTTTCTTTGTTGTGTTTTAAATGAGTTCTCAATGCCATGGCCCAGCCTCGTCCTCAACTCACAGCAATCCTCCTCCCATGGTCTTCCAAGGGTGGAGACTGCAGGCGTGTGCCACCTCGCTGGGCCAAGGAAAGGCTTCTAAGAAGCAGCTAACTGTGAGCATGAAGTATGGGTGGGATCTGAAGAAGCAGAAATGTGGATTATTGGGGTTCAGGGAACATTTCAGGTGGCTGGAACTTGCATGGTTAAGCATCTGAGTTTGAAAGCGAAAAGAACTATTGGTAGGGGCCGGAAACAATTTAGTACCTATCTCGCAGCAATTGAGCACCAGAAACAAGCATGGTTCCTAAGGTAACTACCAGAAGCAACGCCCGCCCGTTCCTAAGAACAAGGGCCAGAGACCCTGGAGAGTCTTCCCCTCCCCCGTTCTGACTCATTGCGGAACTGACTTGGGTTTTAGTACTTCATTTCCCTTGGTCAAATCAAGACCATTTGAATGCACCTGCCTCCCTTCGTCACCCCTGCCTGGCCCAGTGAGGGCGGCCATTGTGAAGGGCAGGGACCACTTCCTAATTACACTTCTGTGGCCAAGGCGCCACGTGAAGGCTTTTGGCGGTCTCACTCAAATGAAGTGGGGGGCCGGCTGACTGCTCCGCCACATGTGGAGGGCAGCTTGGCTAGTCCTCCCAGTGAACCCCTAGTTTGGTTTTGAGGTTGCAAATTTCAGATGTTGGTGGCTAGTCTTAAAAAAGGCCGAACACCAGGAGGGGTGGTGAAGTGGAGTTCCACCTGAAAAAGACCCGCCATGACCTGACCGCGGTCCCCTGTCCCCAGTGTCCTGCATTCTGTCAATCTTAATTCCCCTTCTGTCCATCCAAGTAGTTGGCCTTGAGATCCCTAGCAAGTGGCCTTGTAGGAGAGAGAGAAAGAGAGAGAAAGAGAGAGAGAGAGAGAGAGAGAGAGAGAGAGAGAGAGAGAGAGAGAGAGAGAGAGAGAGAGAAGAAACCAGGGAAGGGAATAGAAAAGTAGCAAGCATCACCATGCACCTGGAAGGGCCACTATAAAGTGATCTACCTAAGGATTCCTGCTTCACTAAGCAGCGAGCCACCTTGTTTATCTGCAAGGGCACAAGAGCTTGGCTACTCTCACTAATCACACCTGCACGACAGCCAACAAACCACAGAACCCTGAGGCGTATTATAACAGCATTGTTTCTAAGGACTACAATATAGTGGCGTCAATATTACAAACGGCAATAATGAATTTTCACCTATTGAATTTTCTTGGTCTCCAGAACAAATGGTGATAGGGATGGTGATGATGATGATGATGGTGATGGTAGTGATTATAGAGATGATGGGAATGTGTCCTGACTCATTCTGCATACTACAAAGTACCAAGACACTTAGAAACTCATTTCCTCTCAAAAGCATGTCTGAGACGCCGGTCATCCTCCGAGTACCTGCACAGGAGTAAGTACCGTATCCAGTAAAGTTAGACAAGTGCAGGTTTGTTATTCAGAGCTGAACAGAGTAGAAGTTCACGGTTTTGCATCGTGGTCTTGTCCTTACCAGCTGCGTGACCTTGGACAAACCATCTCACTCCTCCGAGCCTGAGTGTCTTCATATGTAAAACTGTGTTAATAATAACCGTCTCAGAAGGTTATCATAGGGGTTTAATGATTTCATGTAAATACAAAGGGACATTGTAAACTCCAAAGCATTATGCAAATATTAATTACTATCTATACAAGAATGGGCTATCTGCAAGAGTGAATGCCAGTGCGGAGAGGCAATGTGTGCTCGGCCTGAAAGAGCATTTAATTTTGAATCAGAAGACACACGGGTTCTATTTTGGTCCTGCATGTCAGGTGGCAGAGGAGAGTGACTTTCAACAGGCAAACACAACCAGTGCTGCACTTGCCAGCCCAAAACAACTGCCACCATCCACCTGTCACCGTTATCACCTGTGAGAGGCTGAACGATGGCCTCAGAGGTGCCCACGACTTAATCCCCAGAGCTGTGAATGCATGATACCTCCCTTCCCAGACAGGATTAAATTGAGAACTGAGCGGTGGAAAATCAGCCTAGGTCATCCAGAAGGGGCCACACAAGCACCCGGATGTTGAGAAGCGAGGTGAGGGGAGCGCCGAGGTTGATGGCATGCAGCAGGATCTGAGTGATGGTCTTTGAGGACTGAGGAAGAGGTGCACATCAAAGATAAAGGCTGAAGAGACGAGGAAAAGAATCCTCAGATTTAACTCCGACTGCAGAGGCTTCTAGAACCTTAGGGACATAATTTGTGTTGTTTTAAACCACAACGGTCGTGTACTTCCTTATAGCAGCAATCAGAAACTCACACATCAGGCCCTTCTTATGGCCCTCAGTTAACACACCGACTCTGGCTTTCTTCTAACCCTTACCAGCTACTCCACGGGCTGGTGGGCTGTGTGCTGTCTGCTCCACACGCTCCCTCCTTTGGCAGGCTCGTAGGGAGCTGCCCTTCCTGGTTCTCCAGGACTGACACATTTACCAAGATTCGTAACTGAACGAATTCTTCTGTTTCACGTCTCGTCTCCAGTTGCTGGAGCTCTTTGTGGTGCATTCAGGCTGAGGAAACGAGACTTCGTGCCTCTGGATGAGTTATTGAAACTCCTGGGCTCTCTGTTTTCTCATCTGTCATTTGGAGATAATCTGTGTTTCTATGCCTGCTTCACAGGGTGGATGGAGCCTTAATAGAAATGTTAGCAAGAAAGCCATGTGACCCATAAAATTCTGCCTAAGTGTGAACCACTGCTGTCATTGTTGCCTTCATTTTGAAATATTTATTTTTACGTGTGTGTGTGCATGTGCGCAGGTGCCCTTGGAGGCCAAAGGGCTTCACCTCTCCTGGAGCTGGAGTGACAGGTAGTCGTGAATCACCCATTGTGAGTGATGGGAGTCACACTTGGCTTGACAGCAAAGACTTTGCAAGACAGCAAAGCTCTTAACCACTAAAGCTTGCCCTCCAGCCCCAATCACTATCACGTTAAGCGCGAAGAACCTTCCAGCTTAAACTCTTCCCACGTATACTGTGACAATTAGAAAATGCTCTGATTCTAAGTAAGTGAAGATATTTTTCCAGGGCTACTTTCCACCTGAACATTGGATTTTTAGACACCTGGATTATCCTTGAGTTTGAACACTAATAAAATGTGGACCACCAACCCCAAACATACAAACCTTATGCCATCAGTATACAAAACAATTGTGTTTAATGCTGCCCCTTTGAAAGTGGTAAAGTATGGCAGATTTCACTCGTGGAACAACAACAACAAAACCCAGAAATGACACATGCTGATGAGTAACAAGTTCATTCCAAAAGGAGCCTTAAGATATCTTTTGGCCTCAAGATTGCCAAGAGATAAGAGTTATCCGTGCAAGCCTGTCCTTGCTGTATCTTGTCATTGGAAATGAACATTTTATCAGTTCATGGCTCTTTCCCACACACTTAGGCCAGAATTTACCTAAAACTCAACTTCAACCCTTCAAACCCAACTTTCAAGCCTATTACTTTGACTTCGCTAACCAGGAAAAAAAATCAACAATTACCATCTAAGTTTAATCAAAGGAGTAGAGATTTTCAAATGCAAAGAGAAGGGGCTGCTGGTATGGGGTAAGATAACATTTATCAATCACTTCGTTCAAAGTTCTTTGTGTTTAAAATAACGGTGATGCTCATTGGAGGACTGGTTCAGCCGTTGAGTCTATATTGCTCTCTCCAAGGACCTGAGTTCGGTTCCCAGTACCCATGCCAGGGGGCTCACAACCTTTTTCTGAGCTACCAAATCAGTTCACGCTCTAGTCCCATCGTCTGGCTATTAATCCCCATTTTGGAGATGAGGGACTTCATATCAGAGGTACATACAACTGTCCAGAGGGTGTGTCCTATCTGACTTTCAGACTCCTTTTCACTGATTCTTTTCAAAAAGAAGGAAAATCAAAGAGTGTTATTTGTCCTGGGGTCATACATCCTAGCATTCTCTGGGTTCTAAAATTAAGGTTATTAAACAATCAGTCTTCTTGAGGCTACTCATTGAAACTGTTCCCAAAGCTCTCGGTGTTCTTAACGAATCCAGGAAAACCTGATAGGAGAGTGTGGCCATCCTTGTACCCAGGTTTGGTGCCTCTGGGCTGCCTTCCCTAGGGAAGCTCATGGCCTCCTTTGGAGGTGAAGTCCCTCCTCTGACTCTGCGTTTTTTGTGGTGACCAACACTCACTGGGGCTCGTGAGGAGAAATGTTGCTAAGACTTTCCCATGCCTAATGTAAGAAGGAAAACAAAGCTTGTCTTTGAACCAAGGTAGTGGAGGTCAGAACCTTGCTTAGTGGTTCCTCCCTGGGAAATGTGAGAATGAGGAGTGGGGCTGGATGATGACCCAGGCCTGCAGGTCTCATTTCAGGGTGTTCCGTTGAGAGCACTGGTTGAAAGCGTGGATGTATGTGATGGGTAAAGAGGGTCTCTAAATGTGGCTGGCTTCGATCATCTGAAATCTGTGTTTCTGTTTCCTCATATGAGAATAAGCCTTGTGTTTCTTGGATGGTCCAGCAAGCTACAATGAGACTGTGATAAAATGCACATTTACCAAGTAGCTAGTGCTAGAGATGGGAAAGAGGGTGGCTGGGCACAAAAGGCAACACTAGAGTAGATCGAAGGGAAGGGAGAAAGGATACAGGAGAGAAAAGGCTAAGGTAGGCTGCGAGCGCTGATGATTCATGAGACTGTCTAGTTGAGAGCCAAGGTCCAGAAAGCAAAAGGATCTCCTGGATTCTGGCCAGGGGCTTGGTGTTCCTTGTCCTTCCATGAGCTGTTCAACCTATCCTAGTCATTTTCCTGGTTGCACAGCTGCACCACAACATGGCCAGAAAAATTATAGGACAGTGGTGTATTTGAATCATGGTGGATACTTTCCTCATCCCTGTCACCAAATACCTGACAGGAGCATCCTAAGAGAGACAGACTCACAGTTTGGGGGTATCCTTCATCTTGGTATGGAGGGCGTGGTATCAGGAGCCTGTGGGTTCTTCTATCTGCACCTGTCATGAACTCAGGGAACTTAGGCCAGGGCTGGCCTTTCACCCTCAGGCCCTGCTCCTATGGTCCTGTTTGTCATCTAGACCCCATGTCCAAAAGGTCCTACCACCTTTCAAAACAGAGTCAGAGCCACCAGCTAGTGACCAGGTAGTGACAAAAGCCTGTAGGGGAACATCTCACATCTAAGCCATTACAGGAACATTCCCAGGACGATGTGGAATGTTGCACAATGAAGTCATCCTAATTTGCTGTAGAGCTCCCATGGTCTATACTATTAGCAGCAATTATATTGTCATTTATTATTATTATTATTACAACTTTGAGACAAGGCCTTGGGTTGAGCCAAGGCTGCCTCAACTCAAGTACAGTTGCTGTGTTCGCAACTCGGCAACAAGTCTTGTTCTTCATTGGATGAGGAAAATAATGCCTCAGATACTTTTGTGAGGCTTTCATCAGGTAGATGACAGAGCCAAGCTGCAATGCCACTAACAAAGACAAGAAGGAAGGGGTATGGCTGAACATTGACGTGTCCTGCCATAGAGGCCAGAAATAGCAGTGGGGCTACTACAAGACAAAACAGCCCAGAACAAAGTCGCTTGAGCTGTGGCCTTGGACTCTGAGGGTTACACGCAGCATTTCTGGCTCAAGTAGCTCCAGTGATCACAGTGTCCGGAAGCGGTAGAGTCGGCAGCTGGAGAACCGGAAGCTGGGGTGGGGTACTAGTCAGACATCTCCTGAGACCATCCCTGTGGTCTCTCACCGTGGGCCACTGAGTTTCCTCACAGCATGGAGAATCAGGGTGTGTGCACTGCTTCCTTGGTGGCTGTGAGCTACGTGTGCAAGTGTTCTAGAAGACAAGAAAGAAATGACAATCACTTTCACATCATACCTTCAGAAATCACACGGTGTCACTCGCATTTAGTGGATTCTGAGGGAATTACCACTGTGGCCAAATTCACTCAGAGGAGACCAAAAACCCTGCCTTTCAACCGGAGAAGCACAACTTGCTGAAGGAATAGGCGGTATGGGAGGAATTGTTCGCACCGTCTTCTGAAAAGCAACCATCTATAGGGAGGAGCATCTGGAACCATCAAGGGAGACTGGGGCTGAAACCTTGTGAAGTGGCCAAGGTTTTTCTTCCCAAAGACATTAATTGTCAGAGTCTCATACTGACACACAACATCTCTTGTGTGGAGAAGCTGGAGCAAACACCAGCAACACCCTACCATCCTCACAAACGGATGCGATGAACTGTCAGTAGGCCAGGTATACTAGGGATGGGCCTAAACTCTTACCTGAGCAGGTCTGCCAGCTCCCTGGCTCTGGAAGCTAGCAGAGAGAGCTGGGGACCAGTTGTGAAATGGCATTTTACAGATCCGGCTTCTGTAAAACATTTTAAAGTGTGGGCCCTACACAGCTTAATCATCTTAGGGCATCTCTGTGCTCCCTGGCCAGCCCCTATTGCACATTCCCACTTCACAGAGAGCCAATAGATTCTGAAAATAAATCCGTGACCCCTTTCCGCCTAACTATCCTTTGGCAGGGCTGTTTAAACAACACGGGATAGTAATTTATCCAGGAGGGTCACTTTCTTCTTTTCGCCATTCTCGTGTATCTCAGCTAAGGGCTTACCTTGTGCCAAGGACCACACTCGCTTCTGGTGCGAAGAGATATCGGGGGCAGGGGCTCCCTATGCCATCAGAGGAGTGAAGTGTGGCCAGAGAACACAATCCAAGTCCACAATGTGTGGACTGAAGAAACGTTAACAGAGGCGGTGCCGAAATCCGCTGTGTAGCTGAACAGGCTTGAAACCGGCTTCAAATATGTGGCTGTTAGAGTCCCGGAGTCCCTACATCATCACCATCATCATCATCATCACCACCACAACAACCCCCAAACCAAAACAAACAGAGGAAAGAAAGGAAGCAAGGAAGGAAGGAAGGAAGGAAGGGAGGAAGGAAGGAAGGAAGGGGTAAATGTTCATATTCAGCACACATTAGGGTGGATTAATACTTTGAGCTTATTTTACTTTCTTTTATTTGCTAGTGAGGTGAGCTCAAGTAGGAGATCTCCATCACAAGCTCCTGACTACTTGGGACTGTCTGAACGGGCCACTCTATCCAGCCCATCGGTTAACATCAGCTGTCACCTGAAGAATGATTTCTGGTGTACAAACCACTTGTTTAGTTGTCGCCGCAGCCCTGTGATCTGGGCAATGTAGTGAGGTCCCCACTTCACACTCGCAACATTAATGTTCAGGGTGGTCAAGTGGCGCACCCAGCGGGAGGGCCCTGGCCAGGAAGTGGCAACGTGGGCATTCTGAGCACCATCATACTCCAAAGCCACCCCTCTGACCCTGCCTTGCTCTTTCTAAATTGCCAAGTGACCTTGCGTGGGCCTTCTGTGTCCCGTCCTTCAGTCTGGACTCTGATGTCTGTGCTTGCAAAGTCAGAAGCCTGAATTAAATTATGTTGCAGGTCCCCTTTGGGTCTCAAGGTCTCTGATGAAACACGTGTGTTCCAGCCTGGCTCCTGCTTGCTTCAGCTCTTTGCACAGTTTGGATTCAGAAGGGCCTGGAGTCTGACCCCATTGCGGGAGCACAGACCTGGGTTTGGCTGTCATAGTCGCCCCTGACGACTAGCAGGACAGAATTCTTGTGAGGACTAGGATGCAATCTGGCCAACTCCCGCTGGCCTCAAGTTCTCCTCTGACCTTGGTCTTCTGGTTATCCGAACTTTATTAACCACTTAGCAGTTGTTACAATCTCTCTCTGGTGACTGCTTCCTTACTCTCAGTGAATGCCTCTAGCAACAGAGAACAGGACCTGGGAGGCAGGCGATCTGTGCAGTCTTGTCCTCAGTGCTACCCTCGCTGTGATGCTGGGAAAGTCACCTCAAAACTGGGCGCTACCAAGAAGGGCTGTCGTGGCCTGAGGGTGTATGGAGCCATGCGGCTTTTGGAGGAGAAGATGACTGATCCAGGTTACAGATGACTAAGATAAGAACATCACCCGATTTCTAGTAATGGTTGGGAAACTGTCCAGCGATGGTCCATTTCAAATGGCTTTTCTGTTTTAAAGTCTTAGGGAAGACAGGATCCCAGCAATGCTGGATGCAGCCTTTGCACCATGGCCTACCATTGATTCTCCTCAGTCACAACCTTCCTCCCCAGCCTTAACTTGGGGTCTGGCTTTCTGCTGCAGAAATTCAGGCAGGCCCATCTGTTCTGCTAGGACATAAAAGGTGTACACGTGTAGAGGTCGAGGGGCAGACCCAGGCCTGCCTCTCTGTCCTCTCGCCCACTTTGAGAAACTTGGTTTTGTTTTCATTAATCAAAATCCATATTTATTCTTTTTATAAAGCATAATAAGGTTAAATAGTTTTGATTTGTGCCCATTTTATTTACTGGTTTAAGAAGTGAGATTATAAGCACTTATATGTATATATACATGTATATATATTATGTACATATGTGTGTGTATATATGTATATATTTGAACATGGGATATGAGTGTATCTGAGATTCTGTTTTTAAAAATATGAAATCTTAATACCTCTCTCTTTTTACTTCTCTCGTTCCTCCTTTCTTTTGTTTTAGTTTAAATGTTTATTTTCATTAGTTACTTAACACTGAAAATTTTCCTTTTTATTTTTTAAACTATCTAATCTACAATATCTTAGGGACACTATTAAATGGAGTAAATATCTTTAATATGAGAATATTACTAGGGGACATAAAATATTTATTCTAAATCTAAAATACCAGTCTTGATACTCTAATTTTTTCAGAAATTCTTTCTAGTTTTGGGCCCCTGTTCAGACAATGCTCAGCACTGTCTCTGGAGGAATTTTAACGTTAAAGGGCTTATGTTTCCATTCAGAGGAGGGAATCTCTTTAAAACTAGTGGCAAATGCCACTTTATGGCACTGCAGAAGTGACTTAGTGCTTGGAGGTGACAGTATGTTTGCGAGGTGGGGGATTTTAACTGTAGGCTTTCCTTGCTTGGCCTGAGAGTGAGGTTAATTCTTTTTTTTTTTTTTTTTTTTTGATTTTTTGAGACAGGGTTTCTTTGTGTAGTTTTGCGCCTTTCCTGGGACTCACTTGGTAGCCCAGGCTGGCTTCGAACTCACAAAGATCTGCCTGCCTCTGCCTCCTGAGTGCTGGGATTAAAGGCATGCGCCGCCACCACCGCCCAGCAAAGTTAATTCTAATACTTAACCAACCTTAAAAATGAGTGTGCACATAGTTGCTTGTGATTTTTCTTTTTACTGAAAATAGATTTTTCATCTACTATATCCTTTGTTCATCTACGATACAGTTTCCCTTCCCTCTACCACAGCTTGTCCTGCTCACATCCCCTCACATCCAGACCCACCTCCTCTCTGTCTCTTATTAGAAAACAAACAGGTGTATAAGGGGTAACAAAAAATATAATACAATAAGATAAAATGAAAACAAATCAGAAGAGTACAAAAATAAAAACATTTAAAAAAAAAACCAACAGAAGGAAAAGAGCCCATGAAAAGGCATAGGGAGGAGAGAGCGACCCAGAGACCCACTCATTTGCACACTCAGGAATGCCACACGAACACAAAACCAGAAGCTCTAATATATATGCCAAGACCTGATTAAAAATTAAAACAGAAAATTTTTAAAAAGAAAAAACCCTGACATTATGAAACAAGGAGTCTCTAAAGACGCTGCTGGATTCAGTTTGTGGTGGTCATCTACGGCTGGACATGGCAGCCTGCCCTCAAGAGTGGTTTGTTACTCCTGGGAGACGCCTCTGAAGAAAAGTAAATTTTCCTTTGCAAGTGGCTATCGGTTGGCGAGAGCCTCTGGGTTAGGGAGGGGGCACTGTTTCACTTCTTTCAGCTCTGGGACCCCATCCGGTGCAGACCAGTGCAGGCCCCGGACATGCTGCCTCTGTCTCTGTGAGTTCATGTGTGCTTTGGACATGTTGATTTCGGGAGGGCCGTGTTTCCTTGGTGTCCTCCATCCTGTCTGGTTCTTACATGTTCTCTGCCTCTTCTTCCCTGGGTTTCATGAACCCTGAGGGGAGCGATTGGATGGAGACATCCCATCGAGGGCCAAGTGTTGCAAGGTCTCCCACTCTCAGCAGCATGTCTGGCTGGGGTCTCTGGGTTTGTCTCCATCTGCTGAAGTGGAAAGGTTCTCTGATGATGGCTGAGCATGGCCCTGGTCATATCTGTTTTGGTTTCATTTTATTTTTATTTTTATTTATTTATTTATTTATTTATTTATTTATTTATTTATTTATTTATTCATTCATTCATTCATTCATTCATTTATTTATTTATTTATTTTTATGGTTTTTCGAGACAGGGTTTCTCTGTGTAGCTTTGCGCCTTTCCTGGAGCTCACTTGGTAGCCCAGGCTGGCCTTGAACTCACAGAGATCCGCCTGGCTCTGCCTCCCAAGAGTGCTGGGATTAAAGGCGTGCGCCACCACCGCCGCCCTGCTTGGTTTCATTTTAAAGGGAACGGGAAGACAGTTCTCTGACCTGCGGACCATTTTCAGAATGTGTTCAGACTCCAACGTTACCAATTGTCCCAGGGGTAAAGAAGAGGTCAAGTGCAGCGGCCTGAGGACAGCACTTGCACAAGTCAGCCCCAGGCTCCAGGACAATGTGGAAGAGAAGACGCCAGCCACATAGGTAGTGGAGAAAAACCGGACCTTGGCTCTACTCACAGCTAGGCTACCACCTCACTTCAAAAGAGTCACGTCTGCTTCCTCACCTGTCACAGTGGGAAACAGGATGCTCCGAAGAATAAAAACCAAGTTTCTGTTTGCAAAGAACCTTTGGTATCATTTAGTGCCTGTTTGTTTCCTGCAGTTGGAAACTGGGTACCAGAGACAGGGAATTAGTAGCTTGTCCAGGTTCATCTCTAGCACTGAGATGTCCATCTAGGTCCATTTCTAAATCCTGAGATGTCCCTCTCATATCCAATTCCTCGTTTCTCTTCTAGATGGTTCCTAAGGTTCTTCCCAGGCCCAAGAGCATTTCACTCTAAAGATGGACCCCCCTCCCAGCTGCACTATGGACTTATTCTTGTATTGGTCACTAGAGGCTCTGTTCAGTACTCTTAGTGGAATACTGTGTACAGCTTCTTCCTTCTCCACAATTTGTCGACTTCATGGAAATCTGGGCAAACGATCTGCACTGCCAGGCTCATGGAGGACACACTCTGCAATGTGTCTGACCATTCAAGGGTCAAGTCAGGCAGTGTCTTTCAGTGGACTATTGGGCAAGGACAAGATCAGCTTGGCAAGTTGACACGGTAACCTGGAACAAACCTCATCCTCCACTGAGCTCCAGCTTCCTTGTATTTAAAACAAGTTTGTTGACCGCGCTGATTCCTTAAGGCGCTGTTCAGCTGTGTGTTCTGTTGCAGAGTGTTTCCTAATCTTTCTATTCCTGGGGGAGTTTTAGTTAGAACCTAGCGGGATGTTCTTTACCACAGGAAACCGAGGAATGCCTGTCAGCTTTGGGATTACAAAATAAATTTGAAAAGAGTTTGTGGTCCTGTGCTTTTTGCTTGTGTTTTCTAAGTTCCACATTGAATATTCACAACCTAACTGCATCTTAATCTTTTTTATGTATAGAGATATGGATGAGGGAGGCAGGAGTGATTCTTGCTTTATAAACTAGCCGTGCTTTATCAGAACATTACTGTGTGTGCCTATGTTGGGGATGCATGATTAGAACCCCAACTTCATAAAACTTGGTCCTACTAGCCAAGTGTTTATCTACCAGGGAGCTCAGACGTGTATATAAGCAACTTAAAATATATGACATTTCATAGCCAGGAAAAGTGTCCTAGAGGGAAAGAGAGAATTGTGAAAGCATTCATAAAGAGGGAGGAAATAACATGAACAAGAGTAGAAAAAGGAAACTATGTGAGGTCTAGTGAATGGGTGTTTGCCTGGCTTGGGCACAGTTCTGTACAGAGGTCATATTGCAGAAGACTAATTACATGCAAATGTCATATTTTCCTGGCTGGTATATAAGTTTTGTTTGTAGAAATATTTATTCAACTCATCTTTGGTTCCTTATTAGGACTAACACAAAAGACATCTCTCAAAACCAGTTAATGAGTAAATGAACTATATATTGAGGCACTTTCTCCCAAACTATTAGTACGCTGTGTAGACATAACCTTATCACACACTCTTGGGAGGAAGGTTGGACATGACACTTATTTTATTGACTGTCACATATGTGAAATGCTGTCCCTCAGCTCTGAAACTGTCGATAGGTTATCTCTCACCTGGGGAAGGACGTGTTATGGTCATCAGGTTTGAATGGCTAAGATGTGATGTGTACGTGACAGGAACATGATGCTGAATTCAGTAACTGAAACAGAGATAAGCACATCAGGCGCAGATCTTCCTAATGGCCCATGAGACCACTGCTACAGACCACAGAAAAGAGACACGCTGGGAAATGCTCCTGCACATCGCCTAACAAAATGTGCTGGCAATTGTGGTAGTTACTTTTCTCATTATTATAATAGAACCCCCAGCCCAAGCAATTTAGGGCAGGAAGGGCTTATTTTGGTTTGAGGATAATGGTCCATCATGGTGGGGAAGCTGTGGAGGGAGGTGTGTGAGGCAGCCAGTCACATTTCATCCACAGTCAGGAAGCAGAATGATGAATGCCAATGCTCAGTCCAGGATCTCATACCATGAGACGATGCCGCCCACAGTTGAGATGCACGTAACTAGCTCAATAACTTCATCTGCATAATTCCTCATAGGCATGGCTGGAGGCTTGTCTCCTAGGTGACCTCACATCCTGTCAAGTTGAAAATCAACATCAACCATCACAACAAAGATGTGTCCAGATTGTGACAGTATGGATAAAAAAGGAATCTAGACATTTTTCTGTATCTGGATTCCAGTTATAGATAACACGCCAATACTTAAGTGAAATTTTCATAGACCTAAATAGAGATGCACATGTAAGTACAAGTGAAGTGAATAAATTTAAATAACATAGATTGTGTCATGCAGGCATGGTGGGACTCACCTTGTGATCCCAGCACTCAGGAAGTCGAAACAGGAGGACAGCTGCAAGTTTGAGCTTAGCTTAGGCTACAGAAGGAATCTGATGTTAATTTGGACCACATACCAAGACCTTGGTTGTGATATAGCACTACACAGCCACAAGATGTTAGCACTGGGGGAGACTAGGGAACGATAAATAAGGTCCCCTCTGTTTCCACTTACACCTGCATTAAGGCTACAGTTAAAATGAAACATTTTTCTTTAAGGGGGTAGGGGGACCAGATGGGTTCACTAAGTGAATTTTTTAAGAAAAAAATTGCATCAATTCCCTTTCAGAGGATAGTATAACAGGAAATCCTCCCCACTGCATTCAGTGAGGCCACCATTACCATAATACCAAAACCGGACCGTCAGTACAAACAAAGACAACTTCTGCAGGCCAGCATCGCTAGTGAACACAGAGGCAAAAACTCATGAGCAAAATAATGGCAATTGAATGCGGCAATGCTTTAAAGAATTATACACATGCAGCTGGGAGACTGCTCAGTGAGGAAGAGCATTTGCTGTGCAAGCTTGAGGACCTGAGGCTGAATCTGCAGCACCCCCAAAGTAAACCCCACCAGACATGGCCACCTAAGACTGTCTTAGCACTGGGAGGTGGAGATACGAGGAGCCCGGGAGCTCACTGGCCAGTCAGCCTGGCTAGAAAGGTGAGTTAGGGCTCTGTCTCAAAGAAGTAAGATGAGAAGCCACAGAGGAAAACACTGACAGCCCTTTCTGGCCTCCACATGTGTGCACATAGGAATGCACACTTGCACGCGCGCGCGCACGTACACAGTTAATCAGTTAAAAAAAATAAGAATTATGAACCACAGCCAAATGGGACTCATCCTAAGTGTATAAAGAAAAAAGTATTTGACATTCACAAACCAATTCATGACACAATGTGGTGACAGATTAAAGAGTAAACAACACAGGGGCATATTAATAACACAGAAAAGGCATTTGACAAAATCCAATACCCATTCATGATTAATAAAATGATACACGACCATGGTGGATACTTGGCATTATCTCTTTGTCAAAACCCATGGAACACACAACTCCCACAGTGAACAGCAATACAAACTGTAGGTTCTGAGTGATAATACTGTGCATTCGCTGGAGGGACACAGACTAGAAGTGTTCCTCTGGGGTGTGGGACATCAATAGTGTGGGAGCTTGAACATGTGTAGGGACAGGCTATATGGAAACCTATTAGTGTTGTTCTTACCTAAAACTGCTGCAAAAAAAACCCCAAAGTTAACAACAACAACAACAACAACAATGAATAAGGAACATAAAAAGCAAGGACAGCTGTAAGCCGTGGTTCTCAAGAGTGTCGTCCTGGAACCCCTGTGGCTCTCTGGAACCCTGTTGGGGAGAGCCAGTTTCACAACAGTGATTTCATAATGACCCTAGCACAGTACACTACTTGTTTCTCTCACACTCATTTAATCATGAATGTGGACGGAGTTTTCCAGAGGCGACATGACATGTGATATTGCAACAGAGGGGCATGTGGCAGCAGCTAGGACAGTTCAGCTGTCCCCAGTTAGGCAAGACACTGGAGAGATTTTGCAAAAAAAAAAAAAAAGTTAAACTGCAATTGTCTTCTCACTGTATCTGCTTCGGTGAAAAAAAATTATTAATATGCCCTTTTAGCATGTCATGAGTTTATTATTTTAAATAAGAGATAATAAACATTTTCTTTAAAAAAAAAAAAAAAGGAATGTGGCAGGTCTGCTCCTTTGTGCCAGAGATTAACAAGAGTCCCAAAGGTGCCCTGGTGGATTATCACAGCTGAGTGAGTGAGTGTTGACAGAGCTCAGCGGACAGGAGCCCTCCTCACACCAGTCAGCAGAGGCTCCTCCTGAGGGAGAGGGGAACCGGATGGAGGGGTTAGACCTGTGGAGTTCGCTAAGGATGGAGAAGACACTGAGCAGAGCATGCAGACATCATAGAAGTCCTGTTGGCTGTCAACTGAAGCCCGAGGCACAGAAAATGGAAGCTGACGCCGGCAAACAGGATGGATCAAGAGTGTGTATGTGTGTGTGTGTGTGTGTGTGTGTGTGTGTGTGTGTGTGTGTATGTGTGTGTGTGTATGTGTGTGTGTGTGTATGGTGTGTGTGTGTGTGTGTGTATGGGTGTGTGTGTGTATGGGTGTGTGTGTGTATGGTGTGTGTGTGTGTGTGTGTATGGGTGTGTGTGTGTATGTGTGTGTGTGTGTATGGTGTGTGTGTGTGTGTGTATGGGTGTGTGTGTATGGGTGTGTGTGTGTGTGTGTGTGTGTATGGGTGTGTGTCTGTGTGTGTGTATGGGTGTGTGTATGGTTGTGTGTGTATGTGTGTGTGTGTGTGTGTGTGTATGGGTGTGCTTAGGTTGGGGGTGGGGCCGGGAGGCCCAAGGTCAGTTAAATAGAAGAGGTTTTTCTGTTGCCTTGCTGTTCCAAGTCAGATTTATGGAGATATAAATTATCTGCAATAATTTCCTCTCATTTTCAAATTCCATGAGTTTTAACCAATGCATATAGTTGTCTAGCCAACGTCAGAGTCAAAGCACAGCATAATTTCATGAAAAGAAAGCTTCTTTTTCATTCTTTGTAGTCAATGCCTCTCCTATCCCAAGAGCCTGGTAGCCAGTGCTGTATTTTTTTTCTTTTGAACAGTGCCATAAGTGGAATGAATCACAGAATCATGTTTTAGAATTATTTCCTTTTGTTGATTTGAATATTAAGGCAACTCCACGTAGTTAGAAGGGAGATTTATTTTGTGGGGTAACTTACAAGTGAAGGGATGGGTAACAGGGTCTGGGAAAGGTGTAGTGCAGTCCAACGGTGTTCTCTGAAGAACTCTGCTCGGTTTACCTCCAGCGTCCAGGATCCAGGAACCAAGAGAGCGGGCACATCCAGATCTCAGGTCTTAAGGGCTCCTGTCTCAGCTCCACCTTGTAGGCGTGACAGTTACTGGAAGCCTCAATGAGGGTAGTACTTCCAGGTCAAAGTTGGAATAGCTACCCACTACATCCTTTACTTATAATTCACTGGAAACTCAAGTCAACAGATTTTTTTTTTTTAATTGCTGAAGATGAGTTAACTGTATGGATTTTCTAGGGCTTTGACCAATCCATGGACATGTGAGTTGTTTCCAGGGTTAGGTGACCGAGAATAAAATTTTATGCATATTACTTTATGGCAATTTCAGTGAACATGGGTTGGGAAGTAGTTTTACTTGACGGGAGGGTGGTAGAAATGGTCCAGGAAGACAGACAAATAGTCTCAGCTTAAGCAGTGTGCCTACCCTTGTTATATTCTGATTGTTGGTGATTTAAAGACTGTTGCTGCAGGATTCCTAAAAATCAATTCTTTTAGAGTCAGTTTTACTAACAAGAGACATGAAGTTAGCAACTTAGATCAGCTTGCTCACGTAGACATAGAGATTGCCTTGAGGAGGCAGAAAATCGCCAGGATGAAGTAGACAGATAAACAAGATCTCATGGAAACTCAGAGCAATCCTTGGTCTTTTCTCCACTCATCTTCATGGTGGTCAGTCAAGAAGATTAGAGCTGGGCAGCAAAACATCCCGACCCCCAAAGCGACCACCAAGAACTGAAGATGAACTTTGGCATCACCAAAGAGCTCAGGTGTGAAACATCCTCTAGAGTCCATTTAATGCATCTTAAATGGGTTGTCATCTGAGTATCAGTTCATTGGAGAAAGGAAACTTGTGTTTTTCTGGGGGAGGTTCTGTCTGTAGGTTGTTGAATTAAAGATTCTGTCAGGAGCTTCTGAGAGTTGAATCCCATATGGCACTGCACGGGTTATCCAAACAGAATCAAGTTTGCCCTGACGCCATCTCTTGTGAATGGGTTTCCTGGGAATGTGACGATAGAATGGCGTGTAGAAACCCATTCTTCACAGAGCACTTTGAGTTCCCACTGTACTCAAAGTAGCGGAACATCACACTACCCTATTAACCGCAAATGCCAGGGTCCTGCCTGGGTGACCACTCTACGGGCAGAACCTAACAAACACTCTATTCCTAACTTTTCATATTCCCGGGGTGGGAGAGAAACTGAAAATCTTAAATTTATTATTTTTAATTAAAATATTACATCCTCCTCCCCACTTCCACCTTCAAAGATGAAGTTTTTGAGGTTTGTTTGAACCAATAAGAGTGACGGACTATTTTGGATAAAAGAAACTGAAAATAGAGTCCAGCCAGTTCTCCAGCACAGTCCCTCCCATGGTTACTATTTGTCCACCCCCTCAATGCCTGCATATTTCAGGTATTCTATCGTGGCCGAATTACTTCCTCAGCTTCCACTCAAACCTCGTCTTCTCTCTCAAGCCCTTCTTGATCAGAGACTTTTAAAAAGTCCCTCCTGTGGCCCTGTATGTCACCTCCACCTCTGCCGGAGCGTTTGTCAAAACAGACTGTCACTTGCTCTTGTTGTTTCCTGTACTTGTGTTTGCTTGAGATCAATAATTCTGCTGTCTTCATTCCCCGTAACTTCATTTCTTTAAACAGTGCCTAGCTTGTACCAGGTACCCAATAAACATTTTTTAGCTGACAGTGACTCACTAGCTCCTGAAGCAGTCTGTCCCGTTTGTCATTTGTAAACTGTTCTCACAGAGGTGGCGGCACTGTCTCCTTCCTCCTCCTCCTCCTCTCCTCCTCTTCCTCCTCCTTCCCCTTCCCCTTCTCCTCATATTTCTTCTCCTTCTCCTTCTTCTATTTCTTCTTCTTCTCTTTTTCCTATTCTTCCTCCTCCTTCCTCCTTTTTCTTTTCCTTCCTTTCTTTCTTTTTTTCTTCCTTCCTTCCTTTCCCTTCTTCTTCTTCTTCTTCTTCTTCTTCTTCTTCTTCTTCTTCTTCTTCTTCTTCTTCTTCTTCTTCTTCTTCTTCTTCTTCTTCTTCTTCTTCTTCTTCTTCTGACAGTTGGTCTTGAATTTACTGTAGACAAGTACAAAAATAAAATCTTGACCCTGCAGATTCCATCTCTTAACAGCTGGGATGTTGGTGTGTTCCACCACATTGAATTGAAAAGTCTTCTTTGTAGTAAATCAAACCAGGTCTTAATGATGCTTCGCCGGCCACTCTTCGTGTTAGTAATTGGGACCTCCACAGGTCTCCACACCCATATTCAACCTGCACATTTGGAAAAAGCTGTCATGGGCATATTTGAATCATCTAATTTCCCAGTGAATTCTGCCTGTTTCTCTACTTTGTCTGAATTAATATTTATTTTATCTATGTAATTAAGGCAAGAGAAGCCACATGAAAAATGTCATCAGGAATATGATAATTAACATAACAAACTGGAATTGGGAGGTCTGTCATGAATCATCCACAGTGATTTCACTAAATGATTTTTATTGATGGTTTCTTAACTTTTCTTTACCTAAGGGACGGGCGTACAACTTGTGATTTTGAGGCACTTGGTGGGAGATTTTTAACTGCATGAGGCCTCTTCCAGGGATCACAGGTGTGTATCTTTTGAAGCTGGAACTTCTTGCCGGCTTAACAATGGCCTAATGAACAAGACCTGTGTGAGGCGCAGGGCGAGAGGCTCTCAACTCTGGCTTCATACTTTCATACTGACAACGCACCAGGCAACGTAGACGACTCAGCAAACAGTAACTACAACAAACAACACAAGCTTGCTTGACTTCACGGATCGGGTTTCCCAGGCCGAAGCAACACCAACAACAAACCTCTTCTAGGTGCACATTTCAAGACATTCCCCAACTAAGGCTATTTCACTTCAAAACTGGTTGATCACTTATCCAAAAAAAAAAAAAACCCTACCATGGCCACCCCAGGTTCAGTTCCTCAGCAAAAAGCTGAGGGTGTTGAGTTTGCTCTGAAAACTGATACTCCCTCCACAGGCCAGAATTCCTATCTGGACATCTGATTATTCACACGGCATAACAGAGAAATAAACAAGATGACAAGATGCCAGCACACACTGGAAACGCTGCTCCCTCTGTCTGAGACAGTCACGAAGGATGGTCCGGGACAAAACACTGGAGTCCACTTCAGTAGTGTTGTGTAGACACGATACCCATAAAGATGAGCAACCAGAATAGTTTCCATAATGAAAAAAGTCACCAGCAAATAAGCAACAGAGTCTCTTTCCATTTTACTACAGGTATTTGGTTTTGTGATTTGGCTGAAATCTTACTACGAATCTCACAAAGTCCCTATGGCCACCAAATATTGGCACAAAGAGAAACATGAATGAAGAGATACAGGGTCTGTGGACTCACACACACTTAAGGAAGAGGAAGATGCTGATCCCTTGAAAAGGGCACGGACTCCAGAGCGACAGGAGAAACTCATTCTAGAGCTGGCTTAGGCTCTGTTTACTCATCCAATATTTACTGAGCAAGGCAAACACAACCCCTCAGAGCTCACAGACCGAATGCTGTCACCATGGGGCTGCGAACAGTCACTTCTCCTTTCTAGGCGATGTTTCACTATGAGCAAAGTGGCGGCTGTACTTTCACTAGTCCAGAATGCAGTCGCTTACCACCTTCTCTCTTTGCAGATGAACTTAAAAAAGGGGAAATGAGAGATGGACTGAGATTGAATCCACTTGTCTCAAAATCCTGGATTGGGCAATCCGCCCTGACCCATAGGGAGAACCGAGTCTTCCTTTCATTCCAATGATCGTGTTGACAAGTAGGATCAAGGTGGGTGGAGTACTTTGTTGTTACTGAAATGACCAGGCAAGCCGTACTAAAATGTTATCAAATGGTTGTTTCTGCCTCCAGTTATTAATACATGTAGATCCCGATAAGATTGCCCCCGATTCCAGCACTTGCTCTTTATTCTGACCTCCTAGTTCCACGTCACGTGTGTTCTCACCACCCTTTCCCTTAAGGACTCTTCCCCCCACTCATGTGCCCCTTTAGAAAACTCAGAAGCTACACATCTGAGAAAGAACTACAGTATTTGTCTTCCTGAACTGGGTTAACTTACTTAATACTTTCCAGCTCCATTCAACTTCCCACAAATTTAACAAGTTTCGATTTCTTTTTTTTTTAAGATTTACTTATTTTTTATTTTGTGTGCATGAGTATTTTGCCTGTCTATATGTATGTGTACCACAATCATGCCCACTGCCTGAAGAGGTCAGAAGAGGGTGTCAAATCCCCTGAACTAGAGTTACACATGTTTTTATTTTATTTTATTATTTTATTTTATTTTTTCAGAGGTGAGGACCGAATCCAGGGCCTTGAGCTTGCTAGGCAAGCGCTCTACCACTGAGCTAAATCCCCAACCCCAAGTTACACATGGGTTTAAACCATTGTGTGCATTCTAGGTCCTCCACAAGTTCTCTTGTATGTACGTTGTGTGTCTATACTATGCATATACATTAAAATATACAGACCATGCTTGATGAACATCTAGATTGATTCCATTTCTTTCCTGGTTTTTGCTCTCTGCTCTCTATCTCTGTCTCTGTCTCTGCCTCTCTCTCTTTCTGTGCATACTGGGGATTGATCTCAAAGCTTTGTATGTTCTAGACAAGCACTCTACCAATGAACTATGCTCCAGCCTTAACCACAAATCTTAAATGTAGTCCTAGTCTCTTTTGTTTCAAAACGATTCTGGATATACTGCTGTCTTTCCCCGTTAACCCAAGGAAGACTTGCTTTACACAGAAAAAGCATGTATTTAGGCCACAGTTCACAGCTCTGGATGTTCAAATATCTATATATGACTGGAAACTTCTTGCTGCAAGAGCCTCAAGGCAGAGAGAGGGAGGGAAATAGAGGGGGAGGGAGGGGAAGAGAGAGAGAGAGAGAGAGAGAGAGAGAGAGAGAGAGAGAGAGAGAGAGAGAATACCTTCTTACAATGCCACTGCTATTCACTCACAGGGACTCCACCCTGGGGATCTGATCTAAGTCTAACCATCTCTCAGAGGCCTCACCACTAAACAGGACAGTCAGGCTAAGAGTCCGCCCTCTGAAAACTTCAAAATGGAGATTAAACACTGACGGAGAAACTGAGAATTGACACATTCAACACACATCCAAACTGGACCAATTTCCCTGAATAAAACTGGTTGGAATTTGCTGGTTGGAAAGGATGACTGGAGGGACATCCCTAGCACAGAACACAACATAAGCAATGGCTGAAGGGAGAAACACATATGCTATGTTCAGGAGATGGCAGCCAGTTTGCTTGGAATGGAGGCGATTCAGGAGAGAGGGACACATGATTTGGGAAGAAGATGGGTTAACATTGCTTGAGACCTTGACTGTTGAGTTAGGGACCTGTTTTTGCTTGTTTGTATTAAATTGTGTAGTTTAAGGCCAGGAGATGTTATAGAAAGATTGTTCTGGATATTTTGTCCAGCGTGGGTTTATATATATATATTATGCACAGGTCCGTGGCCAGAAGAAAGTTCATACACTCAGCTACCCAAAGACAAAATGGGCTCCACTTTCCACACTTGCTCCAGTTCAGTGTGTGTGTGTGTGTGTGTGTGTGTGTGTGTGTGTGTGTGTGTGTGTGTGTGTAGGAGTAAGGGTGTGGCTTCAGCCCATGCTTCTTGTTTTGTGTTGAGAAGCATGAGTTCACACTCTGTGTAAATGGACTCCCAGAAGCAAATCCTCTGCTCCACTGAGAGTGGCATCATGCTGGATGCTGCTATCTGAGTCCTGGGCTCCTGGTGGGAAGGCAAAGCCAGCATCAGCTATGAGGGGAGCCCTTCCCTGCCTGACCTCAATGTTGCTTCCGTGTCTCCAACATTCCACTTGGAAAGTAATTTCGTTAATCAAAAGGAAGAAAAGGGCCAGAACTAGCCAGGTGGTTTCAATGATACAGGATTGTACAACAGGTTCGTTCCAAGAGAAAGCTCGCATAATCTGCTGCACTGTAAATAACAATGGAACAGATACAATTTTTTAAAAAAATATTTTTGTCTGTTTTGAGGTTATAATATAATTGCATCATTTCTCCCTTCCCTTTCCTACCTCCAGACCCTCCTATATATAACCCCTCTTGTTCTTTTTCAGATTCATGTCCTCTTTTTTCATTAATTACTGTTACATATAGATGTATTTACGTATTATATACATCCCTAAATGCATAAGTACAACCTGCTCAGTCCGCATAATATTGCTTGTATGTTTACTTTCAGGGCCGATACTTGGGTATTGGCTAACTCAGTGGTGTGCTCTTCCCTGGGAAAGACTTTGTCTTTTCTCCTGCATTCCCGGTTGTCTTTAGCTCTTTGCAAGGCCTTCTGGGCTTCCTTCCATCCACTTTGGCATGCTGTTTGTTGTTTTTGTTTAGCCCATGCTTAGACGGTCATGTTGGTGAGATCTTTAATGGGTGTAGTTTTATTTTATTTTATTTCATGGGTGTAATTTCTGACATTCCTAGGAGACACAGACTCACAGCAAACTGCCTGTTCTCTGGCTCTTACATTCTTTCCACTTACCTGCTCTTCTGCAGTGATCCCTGAGGCTTGGGTCCTGGACTGTTCTGTGGATGTGTCTGTCCTTTGGGACCTGGGTCCACAACTCTACGTGTTGATTGATTACAGTTTTCTGTAATGGTCTTCTTCTGTTGCAAAGAGAAGTTTCCCTGTTGAGGACACTTACTTGTGGGTATAGGGACCAGTATTTAGAGTGTAGTTAAGGATTATGCTGATATAGTAAAGTGGTGTTGATACATTCTCCTCCAGGATCCACAGCTTCATGACAGCCCTGGGTAGCTGGCTAGGTTTCTAGTACCAGGCATGTTTTCCCTCTTGTTGAGCAGGGGACAGATAAAATTTAAACTCTGTATTATAAAACAATTTCAGGACTATAAAAGAGTTGTAAATATAGATTATTTGTGAGTGTTCTCTCAGCATTTAGTAAAACCAGGAGCTGGGAAATTAAAGTTGATAAAATATTAATGTTAATCTATAAGCCTTCTAGAGATATCATCATTTGACCCACTAAAGAACCTTCTCCCTGCCAGCATGCTGACAGTAGTTTCCAGAGGTGCTGATGGGGCAGATCTGCCTAACATTATTCCTTTTCTTTTTCATGGAGCAGTATCATTGTTGATTAATAGCATTTTGTAATATTTATTGCATAAAAGAGGAGATGTCCTCTTTGTATCATTTCTGTTAAAATCAAAAAACACTGCTTTAACTAATTCCCTATTGGTGGACGTTTCAACTGTTTGCAGGGTCTCACATTCAAGCATCCTACAGTAAGGAAATGTCTATACCCATCTTGTCATCAACATGTGGTTATTTCTGTGGATAAAATCAGAGAAACAGAAGAGGTCTTAGAAAGGTACGTAACTGAAATACTGCACTGCCCCAGCTACCCCAATAATCATTGTGAGGATCATTCCGGTTCTTGTAGCTTAGATAAATATTTATTCCCAACTGAGCAGTTTCTAGGATTCAGGAGCTGTACACAAATATGGAAAGGCATAACCCTCCCCTCCCCCCAGCTTTCTGTGTTTTTAATTGCTGTGGCTCTGAGAACAACTTCCCTCCTCCATGTCGGGGAGACATTACAAGTTTGAACAGACTCTGGGCCTTATGCAAATCTCTTATCATTTGGGAGCCAAGGAGCCATTTCTCTGGCTGAGGAGGTAACTGAGTTGCTAGAGTTCTTGTCTAGTGTTCTTGAAGCCCTTGGGTCAGCCCCTGTACCACATACACCAAGTGTGGTGCCTTGTACCTGCACTCCCAGAACTTGGGGATAGGGACAGGAGGATCAGATGCTCAAAGCCATCCTTGGTCAGATACAGTGAGGGAGAAAACTTTTTTCTACCAGACACACTACAAGGGAAAACAAAGTAGCTATCTAACCAGAGGCAACAGGAAGTCAACCACAAAGCAACTGCAGGTATCCAAGAGTAATTTTGAAAACAGATTTATAGCTACTCTTTCTCATAAAAGCATGTGTTTTGTTGTGATATAGTCAATGATGTGAGGAGGCCATTTTGTGGACAGCCCGAGCATGATGGAAAGCCTTTATGTGGCAGCAACTGAAGCTCAAATCCTTCCCTTGATGAACATCTGTATGATGCTGGCTGCCACACATGTCTTCCTGTTAAAGATCAAGAAATAAAAGATGTAAACACATCTGGTAAACACTGAAGTCCTGTGCAAATGAGATATTACTTATTTGACTATGAGATTTTAGAATGAATTGATAGAATAAGTTTTCTATGAACCAACAGGCAAATACCTGAGCAGGGATAGTCAGGGTTTTTGTTTGTCTGTTTGTTTTGTTTTTGTTTTTTAGTAATGTGAGTAGAAAAATGATTCAAGGGAGAAAATAAACTTGGACTTAACAACATGGTGTAACACTGCTGTGGATTACAGTCATTGTTAATAATAAAGCTGACTGACCAATAAGCTGGGCAGGAAGAGATTGAGTGCAAGAGCCAGACTAATTCTGGGAAGAGGAAGGGCAGAGTCAGAGAGTTTCCGTCAAACTCAGAGAAGCAAGATGAGAATGCCATACTTATCTATGTTAGGGGTTAATTTAAGTGTAAGAGTTAGCTAGTAACAAGCCTGGACTATTGGCTGAGCATTTATAGTTAACATAAGCCTCTGTGTGGTAATTTGAGAAGCGGCTGACAGGTATTTGGGAATAAGCAGTTGGGACAGGAAACATCTGATTACATAACATTACCAGGCCCAGGCTTTGACGCTGCCTTGCCACGGGTATGAACTTGGTCAAGACAATCTAGACCAATGTCTGTTTCCTCATTGGGAAAGAGTCATTGTAAGGGTTGAGTGAGATGGCATATGGGTGGAATCTGGCATGGTGCCTGGCACACTGTAGGTTCTAAAAGCATGTTAATCTCTCCTCCTTCCACTCTCCTTCCAGGGGTTTCTAGAAATAGCCTTGTGGTAGTTTGAATGCATTTGGCCCCATGAACACATAGGGAGTGGCACTATTAGGAGGTGTAGCCTTGTTGGAGGAAGTTCGGTCTTGTTGGAGGAGGCTGGATGACACACACCTTTAATTCAGACCTTGAAGCTAGAGGGTACACCTTTAATCAGGCCCACAACTTCTGTTGGAAGTGAGTCACCATGTGGGTGGGCATTGAGGTCTTTTTCTCAAGCATCCCTCAGTGTGACAATCAGTTGACTTCCTGTTACCTCTGAGTCAAGATGTCAGACTCTCCGCTCCATCACTGCATCTGCCTGCATGCCGCCATGATCCCCACCGGGATGGACTGAACCTCTGAAACTGTAAGTAAGCCATCTCAGTTAAATGTTTTCATTATTTAAGATTTGCTGTGGTCATGGTGTCTCTTCACAGCAATAAAGACCCAAACTAAGATAAGCCTACAGAAAGCTCTAAGTAGCCTATCATTCTGTCCATTGCTTGGCATCCAAATATAACAGGGCTTTTTTTGATGGTTGCTCTAAATTTGTTTTTTTATTTTTGTTCTTTTTTCCCCCTATGAAGCACACTGTATTCAGCTGTTTTATTTTATAATAGGTATAGCAATGCCTTGTTTGATGGGCAGTTGGATTTAATGGTCTCTAACAAGGGATTAATTTGAGGCCTCAAGACAAGAGCCTTTGGTCTTAGGAGTTCAGATACTGCAGCAGGATCCTTATTAGAATGCTCCCCAACCAGAATCCTTCAGGAGCAGGTATCATATACATGTAGTATATGATTGGTACAGAACATTCCAGTTTCCAGAGTGCTTTCACATCCATTATCTGTTTGAGTGACTTGGACATGTATATCTAAAGAGAAATTGTAGATCCATAAAACAAAGGCTGTTCTAGGGCTGTAAGGCCAGGCAGCAGACAGTACTGGAACAGACTGAACCTGGAACATCAAATAAGTTGTGTTCATTGCTCAGAGTTCCTAGACTCAGCTTCTATTGACACTTGAAAAACTATACCCAGACTCAGAAACACAAAATAATTTTACCAGGAGCATGGATTCTTTGTGCCAGGAATTCAAAAGCCCAGAAAAAGAGTCAGTTTGCTTTTACTTCAGGATGCTTGGGCCTCGGCTGGAAGATGCTCAGAGGTAGATTAGAATCACCTAGAAGCATGTTCAGTCCAGAAGTTCATACTGCCTCTCTGCTCAGAATAGAGAACTGGTTAGTCACCTCTCCCTCTCCTTGACTTTCCTTGCAGCATGGTGGCATTGGGGTACGATACTCCTGGCACATAATGACGGCTCAACCTTCTAAGTCCCTACCTCGAAAGGCAGGAGATAGGTGACCTTTCTTGACCTGGCGCTGAGGTCCTGTCCTTTGTATTCTTTGTTGTATACTGTACTGATGGAGTTCTGCCTTTGCTTGCGGGGTGCCGGGGATGTAAATCCTACTCCCTCAGAGGAAGAAAACTAAGAGATGGCAAGTCCGTTCAGTGGACTACGTCCTCCAGAAGTTCACATGTTGGGACTTTAATTGCCAATATAACAGTCCTGAAAGATGGGCCTTTAGGAGGGGATTTGGTTGGAGGGAGAGCCCTAAGGAGTGGCCCAGTCCCATTGCTGCAGAAGCAGGCCCGTCCTCAGAGTGAGCTGTTCGAAGTCAGCTCAGCTGGCTCTCACAGCCTGTTTTATACACATTTGGGTTTTACATTCTGCCATGTTGTGATGCAGTGTCAAAGCCCTCTGCATATGCAGGCATTCTGTCCCTGAGATTCCCAGTTAGTAGTGACAGACACCCTTATGACATTTGATAACACTTTGTTTTGGTCAATGTTTTCCCTCCCTGCTCATCTCCCCCATCATTTTAATCTGTCTCTCACCTGTACCCTTCTGCTCCCCACCCCCACACCATCTTTCTGTTTTCTTGTCACATGCATCCTCTCATCTTCCCCATCCTTTCCCTTAGCACTTTTTTTTCCCCCTTCTCTCATGGCCCGTTTCTAGTTTCATGAACTCTGTCCACAGCCACTCCCACATAAACACAAAAATATGATATAAAAGTTGGGAGCTAGGATCTGCATATGGCAGAGAACAACATGTAGGGTTTGTTTTGCTGAGCCTGAGCTACCTCAATTAACTTAACATTTTCCAGTTCTATGCATGGTCCTGCAAATTTCATATTCCTTTATGGAGGAATAAAACTATTACCCGGTCATCAAGTTATGGACACCTAAGCTGCCTTAACATCTCTGCAACTGTGACTAGAGCAGCTATTAATGGACATGCAGGCACTCTTGTGTTTGAACGTAGAGCCTTGTTCAAGCATTAATCGAGTGGCTTCACACAAGGTAGATCTAGTCTAGCTGCTTTTGTTTGTTTGTTTGTTCGTGGACTTTTCTGGTGGCTGCACTCATCCAACAGTGACAGATCCCTCTCGCTCACATCTTACTGGCACTGTTGTCATTTGTTTTCCTAGTGATTGTCGTTATGACTGGGTTGAGATGAAATCTCAAAGTAGCTTTAATTTGCATTTCCCTGATGGTTAAGGATGCTGAACATTAAAAAAAATGGCTATTCATATTCTTCTTTTAAGAACTGTCTGTTAAGTTCACCTGCCTATTTATTGGCTGTTGGTGGTGATGGTGGTGGTGGCGGTGGTGTGTGTGAAGTTTATTTTTGTAGTTTTTTTCTATATTCTAGATATTACAAAAATTTTAAGAAATTTTCAACACCAATACTTTCGAACTGCTCTACGAAATGCTAAATTTATCTTACAAAGCCAGATTGTCCTTACACCAAAACTGGTAGCAGTAAAAAACAAGCAACAGACTAATTTCTCTGTTGAACATGCGTGCAAAATTGAATGACAAAATAATTGCAGATCAAATTCAAGAACATGTTAAGGAAAGCATGCAACTTAACCAAGTTGGTTTCATTCCATGGATGCAAGGTTGATTGAATATAAAAACCAATAAATGTGATACACAATTAAAAAGCAAGGAAATTCTTGACCATCTTAACAGAATCAGAAAAGAAATCTGAAAAAGTCTAACATGGCTTCATGATAAATGTCTTAAAAAACCATGAATAGACTGAAAGTAACTGAACATAATGAGGGCTGTAAATGACAACCTATAGCCAACATTATACTAAAAGGGGGAAGGCTGGGTCATTTCCTTTAAAATCTTGAATGAGACACGGATGTCCACTCTCTCTAGTCTTATTCATTATGGTACTCAAAGTCTTAGCTATTTCAATAAGAAGAAAAAGATCTAAAAGAGATTTTTAAAAAGTTTGCAAGAGAAGTTCAAGTTTTTTAACTTGCAGATGGCATAACTTTATACATTAAGATTCTATCAGAAAAACTTTCAGCTCTAATAAACAATTTCACTAAAGTTGCAGGATACAAAATTGACATATGACAACCAATAGCCTTTTTTGTATACCAGTAATGAACTTGCTGGGGAAAATATTCAATTCACAACAAGTAAAAAAATTAAACTACCTGAGAACAAATCTAAGAAAGGAGGTGAAAGACCTCTACAAAGAAAACTGTAAGGCAATGAAGTGGGAAATTGAAGAAGACACTAGTGATGTAAAGACTTTCCACGTTCCTGTATTAGCAGAACTAGTGTTGTGCTCATGGGTAAATTACCTAAAGTAATTCACAGATTCAGTGCAATTTCTATCAATATTCCAATGACATTCTTCACAGATCTAGAATAAAAAAAAATATTGCAAAAATACATGTGGATATACAAGGACCATGGATAGCCAAAGCAATCCTAAGTAGAAAGTGCACATCATACTTTAAGAGATCATTTCCATAATTTGTTACTCAGGAAGAACACAACAGGAGGATTATAATATCCGGCCTTAAACTATACTATGGTGCTACAGTGACAAAGACGTCATAGTACCAGTACAAAAACAGACTCAGAACAACTGGAGAGGATTCAGAAACAAGCCCATACAGCTATCACTCCCAACTTTTTGGCAAGAGCATCACAAACACACCCTGGGGCTAGTGATGTCACTCGTCAGGTAAACATGTTTGCCATCAAGTCTCACACCCTGAGTTCAAACCCCAGAACCTACATGGTCTTAGCACAGAGCCAACTCATGCAAGTTGTCCTTTGACCTTTACATGCATGCCATAAATAAATGTATAAGAAATACATCCTGGAGAAAAAAAATAGCTTATTTAATAAATGGTGCTGGTAAATCTGGATATGCCCACTAGAGAATGAAATCACATCTTTATCTCCCACCTTGCACAAAAATCAATTAAAGGAGATTAAAGACCTTAATTTAAAACCTGAAACCATAAAGCTGCTAGAGAAGAGGTTCTCAACCTGGGGGTCATAACCCCATTGGGGGTCCAAATGGCCCTTTCACTGGGGTTGCATATCAGATATCCTACGTATCAAATATTTATATTACGGTTCATAACAATAGCAAAATTACAGTTATGAACTAGCAATGAAATGATTTCACAGTTGGGGGGGGTCACCACAACGTGAGGAACTATATGAAAGGGTCTCAGCAATAGAGAGGTTCAGAACCACTGTGCCAGAGGAAAACATAGGGAATAGACTTCAAGACAAGGTATAGGCAAGAACTTTAAATAGAACTTCAATAGCCCAGGAAGTAGTCCAAGAACTGACAAACAGGATAATATGAAAATAAACCTTTGGCAGAGCAAAGGAAACTATCAACAAGGTGAGAAGCTTACAGTTTGGGAGACGATCTTTGTAAGCTGTACTTCAACTTCTTTTCTTCATAAACTACCTGATCTACAGTGTTCTGTTAGAGCAACAGAACACCATGACAACAGGAGCTCCCGGGCCCTTATTTGGATGATGCATTCTTTCTAAGCGTGTTTAAGAATGAGGAAAATCAAACCTCAGAGTGGTTCGCAGAATGCTTCTGATTCACACAGCGAGAGTAGCCTCTCACCTAAGGGTTCAATTTTGAAATAAGTAAAGAAAATGCTGTTCCTCCCCAAGAGTGCCTTGGAAAGCCTGCAGTTTTGGGCTGAAGCGCAGAATATGTGGTTCTGTGCCAGCAACAGGCTGCAGTGTGTCATCTCCTGGCTGCTGAGTTACGTCGACTAACTGAATGAAACTGGGCAGAACCATCTGCACTGTTCGTAAATGGTTCTCTCGTTATTTTCAAGGAGCTAATATTTTAATTCCCAAGGATTTGATACATTGGGAAAGATGGATCATGAATTTAACCCGTGTTGGTCTAATTCCAAAGCCCATGTTCTGTCCACATAGTTTGCTGCCTAGAAACCATGTCTGTCTGGGAGGTTGGGACAGAGACCAGAGTTTTAGAGCCATTTCGGTTGGTCCCTCTGATCCACAGGGGCACCTCCATCACCAAGTCTGTGTTTGCTACTGAGAGGCAATTTGCAAGCTCCATGCCTGGCTTAGTTCTCCATGTTTATGCCAGCCCGGTTTTTCATCACCATGACAAACAAACACCTGAGGAAAACTGTCTCAAAGAGGAAAGGGTTTTCTTCCTTCCTTCCTTCCTTCCTTCCTTCCTTCCTTCCTTCCTTCCTTCCTTCCTTCCTTCCTTCCTTCCTTCCTCCCTCCCTCCCTCCCTCCCTCCCTCCCTCCCTCCCTCCCTCCCTCCCTCCCTCCCTCCCTCCCTCCTCTTCTTTCTTTCTTTCTTTCTTTCTTTCTTTCTTTCTTTCTTTCTTTCTTTCTTTCTTTCTTTCTTTTTGTCTGTTGTTCCAGAGGTTTCATTCATGGTTCGCTTGCTCCAATGCTGTGAACTTAAATTGAGGCATAACACCACGGTGTCAGGATTGTATGATAGAGAAAACTACTTAACTCTTCAAAGCCAGGAAATGTGTGTGGGGGTGGGTGAGGATGGGAAGCATATCTAAATAAGAACCAGATACTCCTTTACAGAGCCTGTCCTCAAAGGTCCAGCTCTGCCAAATAGGTTCTACCTTTTGCTATTTTCATAATGCCAAGGTATTATGAGTCTGTCAAGGGATACATCCATTGGTTTGGTCAGAGCCCACAGTAACAAACCACTTCTCACCAGCTATCAGCCAAGGCCCCAGTGCTTGAGGCTTTGGGGCAGATTTCATGTTCAAACCATTGTTCCTTCTTCGCAGGTATTCAACGAAATGGCCACAGAGGAGCAGTGGGGAACGGCCCAGTGCTCACCACAAAAGCCTGGTGAGTTTGGATTCCGAGAAGCCTTAGGAAAGCTGGATTCACACACATCTGTGATCCTTGTGTTCCTGAAGAAAGATGAGGAAAAGATACGGAAGACTCCCTGGGAACTCCTGGCCAGCTAACCTGGAGCACACAGTGGGAAAAACAATGAAGAGACCCCATGTCAAAAAAAAAAAAAAAGTAGAAAGCAAGGGCCAGCATATGACATTGATCACCATCTCCATGCTTGCACCATGGTACACATGTGTCTGAACTCACACATATGAACATTATCTCACACATATCATTAATACACAGCACAGCATACCACATATGAGAGAGAGAAAGAGACAGAGACAAATGAATGAAAGATGAAATGAGCCTTGAAAATGAGTAAAATGTCAATAAAATGTGAATGTGATCATTGTAGACAGGATGGGATGGACAGAAGCACGGGGAAAGTGTGAGTGTGCACAGTTGGGGTTTCATGACCACACAAAGCTACTTATATTTTTCTACAGACAAAATCTGAGCTCATTAAAGACCTGATTCCAGAGGAAATGATAGCAAACACCATCTGGTCAACCTTGCCCTTCACAGTGCTCTGGAAAGCTAAGGTGGAAGACTCTAAGGAAGAGTGGAGCTGAGGAGATTGGCTAGGCTACTTCTACTTCAGAAACCATGTGCCTGCCTCTGGTCAGTGTTAAAGTATCTGAGCAAGGCAGTTAGGGATTTTACCCATGGTCTTTAAAACACATTTAAGGAACTATGCAGGCCTTCAGAGGCAATGAAGCAAATGTCATCAAATTATTCTGACTCAGATAGTTCTACCACTAAAAACCTCCCCCTTCAGGGCCTCAGTACCTGAGGTCTGCTGTTTGAAATATACTGTACACGTACACACACACACACACACACACACACACACACACACACCTCAGACACAGGAATTGAAGATTAAGTTAGTTATAATTTTTGCATATGTAGCCTTTAATTTACTTAGATAATTTAACTTAATAAACACTCACAAAACATCTTTCTGTGTGAAAATAAGGGCTTTGACCACACGAACCCATGTGTTTGTCTGTTCCACTCGTGCCCAAAGAAGCCACTGTTATGGACTGTGTGTTTCTCATTCCTTGCTTTCCTTTTCTATGCAGTTATTGTTCTTATCTGTATGTATTTATCTTAAAGCATGTTTTATTAATGTTGTTCTTAACATTATATAAAGGACCTCATGAGCAAACGGCTCCCAAATACTTTCACTTCTTACCTAGGATTGTATTATGAAGAGTCACCTATTTTGCCTCTTACAGTTCATTTAACGTTACTGTTGTTTGGCAAGAATATCAACAGCTTATTCATCAATTCTTTTATTGAGTGGATTTTTAAAAGCTTGCTGGCCTGTACAGTTGTTCTGTGTACATTTATATCCAGATGTCTGGTGTACACATGTAAGGAGTTCTTTGAAGCACTGTTATTTGAGTGGAATTCATAATGTTCATAGATGCTCACTTTTGCAAGATCATATCAAGTTTGTTTTTCTTTGGGGTTTTCTAGAGTTCTAGTTCTAGCCATGCCTGTCCCTCTTATGAAAACCAACTGTTAAACTTGGTCAAAGTCTATGAGATAATGGTGTGTGAGCCTGGAAAGAAGCCAAACCAGGCAGAAGTTGAGGCATTCCTCTGCTTGAGTGGTGGGAAGCTCACAAAGTGGGCACCCCACTTTTCCTTTGCTCCCCTTTCCACTTCAGTTGTGGGGAAATAGTTCCCAAGCAGAGGGGTGGAGGGGGAATCAGGCTCGCTGGGCTGAGGAGCAGAGAGAGGAGTTCTGAGGAGCTAGCTAGGCCAGAAGGGGGAATCCTGAAGAGAAGAGGAGCAGTTCCTAGATATCTGCCCAGTTCCTGAGATGCACATGTGAAGAAAATTTATAAGCTGAGCTGAGCTGTCAGCAGCAGGAGGGATTTCAGACCCAGAAGATGGAGTAAGTTCTACCATGCTGAAGGACCCCAGTAAGCCATGTGGGCATTCTGTTAAAGTCCATGAAGAATCACAACCCAGAGAGGATGCCACAATCATGGGAGCAGGGCCTCGCCAGGAGTGAAGAGGCACTGAAAGGGACATCTAACCAAGTCTAAAATCAGGCCTTGTGCGTGGCGCTCACCTGTTCACCTGTCAGAAACAAATTTCATTGTCTTTATATAAAAATAAGATCTCTGTAGTGGGTAGCTGTTCCAGCTCTGCCCTGGAAGTACTACCCCCATTGAGGCTTCCCGTAACTGTCACGCCTATGAGGCGGGGCTGAGACAGGAGCCCTTAAGACCCAAGATCCAGATGGGCTGGCTCTCTTGGTTCCTGGATCCTGGATGCTGGAGGTAGACCGAGCAGAGCAGAGTTCTCCAGAGAACACCGCTGGACTGCGCTACACCTTTCACGGACCCTGTAACCTATCCCTTTACTTGTAAGTTACCCCCCAAAATAAACCTCCCTTTTAACTACATGGAATTGCCTTAATACTTCCATCAATATCTGGTGCCAGAGCTCCCAAAGTTTCTGAAGTTCACATCTACAGTGTCCAGTATTACATCAAAACTTAAAAGGCACACTAACAATAATGAACAAGTAACTGCAAACTAAGAGGGAGAAATTAGGTAGAATCCTAAACTCAGAAATGAGTCGAATTCTGGAGTTAACTGATAAGGATGAGGAAGTGTGGGATTATTAAGTTCAAGAAAACACAGGAGACATAGAAAACCTAGATGATGTTATTCTTTTTAGCAGCTGAGTAATACTCCATTGTGTAACAACCTAGATGTCCCTCAACTGAAGAATGGATAAAGAAAATGTGGTACAAATACCATCACTTTTAATAGATTGTGGGTAAATTTCTCTTTCTTTACAACTTTTAAAAATACTTTTATTTTTATTTTATGTGTTTTAGTGATTTGCCTGTATGTATGTATGTCTATCATGTGCTTGTATGATGTCCAGGGAGTTCAGAAGAGGGTGTTGGATGCGCTGGAACTGGAATTCTGGATGGTTCTTAGCTACTTTGTGGTTGCTGGGAACTCAACCCATATCCTCTGCAAGAGTAGCAAGTGCTCTTAACCACTGAGATATCTCTTGAGCCCATGGATTTTTCTAAGAAAGAAAATATCCATCTGCCCAAAAAACGGTGGGGGGGGGCAGTTTTATCTCTTTTTCCCTGTCCTTAAGCACCCAATTTCTTTTTTTCTTTATTTACTGGTCATCTTTAGTTTGTAGGACGAATTATGTTTATGGCTTTTCTAATATTCAAATTATCCTGTACCATTTGATAAGCTCAGTGTGCTAAATTAAAGGAACTATTGAAATGAATTTATTAAAATTCTGTTGAGCTGTGTAATTTCTCTCTCTGTTTAATTGTTTGTTTCATCTCTTCATTAGTTTTGTTATAAAGTTTGTAATCTTCATGTTATCTGATAATAGTAACCGTCTTGGTTTCTTTGCCTGTTGCTGTGATAAACTAAAAGCCTTTAAGGAAGAGGGGTTCACATTGACTCACAGTTCCAGGGCACAGCTCATCATGGAGGAGGAGTTCAGGCAGCAGGCACTTGAGGCAGCTAATAAAACTGTGTCCACCAACAGGAACGAAGAGTCATGAGTGCTCTGCTGCTGAGCTTCCTTTCTGTACTTGCGCAGTCCAGGATTCCAGCCAGGGGATGCGACCGCCCACAGTGGTCTCCTTTGCTCGCCTCCATCAACACAATTGTGATGATCCTCACAGTGGTGCTGGGGAGCTCGCCTCCCAGGTGGCTCTAGATTTCATCCAGTTGACAATTAGAGCAATCATCTTGCATACCAAGACCAGCTCTACCTACTGCTTGTTGGTTAATCATTCAAATCATATTAAATTTTTTTTAATATATGTTGTTTTAGAATGTGTGTAGTAAAGAACAAATATGTGGATTTATTTTTTTATTTGGTTAGTCGACTAGTTTATATATGGAGTGGTTATTCATATGACCATTACTTCTACTCTAGTATGACATCAGTTTTCTCCATGTCTCTATGTTCTTTTTCCTCTTTGGGTTGTGGTATATAAAGTTGTCCATATTTTCACTCATATAAGACAAGGTCTTTAATGTTCTTTCATTATTCCCTACCTGTTATAGGGATCTCATCAAGACTTTAAATTCTTGACCTTTTTGGACATGCTTTCACTTCTTCTTTGGTCTCTCAACTCGTTTTTTAAGACAACAACAAATTTACAAAGGTATTGGTCACCTTCCATGACATATCTCTTGCATGGTCCTCTCATTTGTTTCAATGGAAAATGGTCTACATATGGTTGTTGGCATGCCAAGCTTTCAAAATTGCAGGTCCTAGAGCCCTTTGACATGCCTTTCCATTTGAATGAACATTTGACTGGATACAAAATTCTGAATTGTCAAAATTGTGATAACATTTCTCCATGGTCTTCTTACATCCTCCCTTGTTGCTGAAAAGTCTTAATATCATTGTTGTTGCTTTGTCTTTATTCTTTGGAACTTTCGTACACACACACACACACACACACACACACACACACACACACGCACACACACACACAGTGTACTTTGCTCATAGCCACCCCTGACTCCTCCTTCAGATCCCTCCAGGAGCTCACCATCACATCTCCCTCCCAACTTCGTGCCCTCTTTTTAAAATCAAGTACGTATCCTTCTTTCTTCTACACACTGAGTCAAATAGTGCTGTCCATATGCACATAGGTGTAGGATCATTCACTGGGGCATGGAGGACCTACCAAGGGTGTAACATAAAGAAAAGTGACTCTCCTCACACACCCCACCCCCACCCCATCCCCTCCTACAGCGATCACTGGCCAGTAGCTCCTTATCTAGGAATTGGGCCTCAGGAACAACTCCATGCTGGAATTTCTTAACTGGCTTTATATTAGGCTGGTCTTGAACTGGTGATCACAGCCGCCATGAGTTCACATGTTCAACAGCCATATTTGTTCCTCAGCGCTCCTCTCTGTCCTCCAGTTTTTCTGTTCTTTCCACTTTTTCTGCACAGTGACAGTCTCTGCATTAAGACGGCAATAAGAAGCCTCTCTGATCAAGATTGAGAGCAGAGCAAATCAATGGATAGAAAGAACTATTTAGAAAGCAGTTTGACATCATGGCTGAAAGGACCTCGTAGTCAGCACAAGACCCTCAAAACCCAGTTGTCAGCACAAGGGAGATTTATTCTCCCCAAGGGACAAAGGATAAGGAATAGGAGACAAAGACAGGAGACAGAGGACAAGGGAGAAGGGGAGAGGAATGAGGAGGGGAGAATGGGGGCAAGAGAGAAAGGACATTTGCCCCAGGGAGACAGAAGACTACCTCTGGATAGAGAGGAGACACACATGGCAAACGGCGGTTTATAAAGGAAAATGGAGAAATCCCGTGTTAGGATGAGATGCTTGATTTTGATTGGGCATGTTAATTAGGGTAGTCAAGAAGGGCTTTTCATTTCTGGACCTTAATACTTTGATTGCTGGACCTTGGTGGTCAGCCTCAGGAGGAGGAAGTATCCAAATAAGGGAACAGATCTTGGTGGGTAGCTTTAGGAATGTAATCTAACAGTTTTTAACAAGGCAGAGGGAATGGGGGAGAAGGGCAAGGCTGCCAGAGCCGTGTTTGCCATGCTTGGGTCTGCTAGAGCCCCTTCAAATGACCACTTACAAAATAAGTATCAGTAAGTTCTCTGGTAGAGCCTATGGCCTCCCGAGACATGGGTTTTGACCATGTTTACAGTTTTAGGTATAAATTTCATCCTGGATCAGGCTTCAGATGCAATCAAGAGGGAAGTTGGTTACCCCATAAACAGTATTGCCACTACTGCGCCAGAGGCACCTTGGTAACTTTGTAGTTGATACCTCTCCCCAACTCCTTGTCTCTGTCTTGGTTTGACTGTTTTTTTTTTCCTGGAAGCTTTTACCATTTTTTATTTTCTTCACTGTTTCACTGTAATTTGTGTCCAGTGTTTTTCTTTATTTTCTTTTCTTCTATCAGTTCTTTTGATCTTTGAACTTTTACCTTTTATTAATTATCTCCCATTATTCTCTCAAATATTTCCTTTTCTCTTTAAAAAAATTTTTTTTAGAACTCTCCTTGGCATTTCTCTATTGATTATTGTTGTGTGACAAGATTTTTCCTGGGGAGATGCAACACACACATTTACTCACTCCAGATAGGAAGCCCCAAGGACAGATCAAAGTCCAGATACCATTAAACCCCAATTTGGTGAACCAATGAGTTTTATTGGAGTTGTTTACAGGAATCTGGGTGAGGGATCACTTACAGGAATAGAAATGACTCAAAGCCCACCCCGGCAGGGGTGACAGCTCACAAAAGCTGGGAACCGGGAGCTCACTGCACAGCCTGCAGGCATCTCAATAGGTTAGAGAAGGTCCTTTCCAAATGACTCAGTTTGTCTAAACCCCTTCCAGGCAATTTGAATGGTTTCTGCTTCTTCCAGACAACTGGGCTGGTCCCTAAGTTTTATTTGCATCCTTGATTGTCTGAAAGTGACTCTTGGCAGTCTTTATTATTTATCCTTGGGAGAGAGACGCCTAGTGAATCCGGTCAGTTTCAGGAACTTCCTGGAGTTGTTTTGTGTTGATTATCTTCTGGCTGAAGGAGCTTCCCTTCAGGAGGGATCATTCCAATCTCAGAGGACACTGCTATGTAACATCTGCATATTTTCCACTTTTAAAATGATTTCCTCAAGCTGGTCTCTCAGTTTGCTCTCACATTGCACTAATGAATCAATGCTTCTATTTACCATCATCATTTACACTCTCATACTAGGAAAGATTTTTTTGTTTATACTTATATATGTGAGTATGTGTCTAAGTGTGAGAACATACACATGTGTGTGGCTGCCCCCAGAGGCCAGAAGAGGGTGCTGAATAGCCTGGAGCTGGAGTAACAAACCGTTGTGAGCCTCCTGACGTGGGTGTGAGGAACTTTCACAAGAGCAGTACTGTCTCTTAACAACTTAGCCTTCTCTCCAGCCCCAAATTATCATTTTTTTACTTTCAACATTTTATGTGATTCTTTCTATGGCTCCTTTTATATTACTAATAGGACCCCTTAACTGTGTGTGTAAGTTTTTTTTCACTATTCCATTGGGGTAGGTAAACCACTTCTATTTATCCATTGATAAATCCAGTTGATCCATATTTAGTTCCATATTTTTTCCACTCTAGCTACTATTTTTGGAGAATTTTTTTTAACTGTTATTCTTCTCTCATATACTACATCCCAACCTGAGTTTCCACTCCTCCCAGTCTCTCCCTCTAACTCTCCTCTCCCCAGATCAATTCCTCCTCCATTCCTTCCCCCTAAAAAAGAGTAGGTTTCCCAGGGATATACACTGAACATGTCCTGACAGGTCATAGTAAGACTGGGCACAAACCCTCATATCACAGTTGGATGAGGTGACCCCGTAGGAGGAAAAGGGTGTTGGTAAATTCTTGACCTGTCACTATGAATACCTCTGGTTTCTGTGGAATTGCTGATTGTTTGTTCTTCTCGTTTGGAAACATTCACCTCTTCTTATGACCCATGGGCTTCCACTCCTTCAAGTCGGTGGGTGGTTTTGTCCAGCAACGTTGATGGCAGAGGCTGAAGACAAGACTCAATCTTCACAGGTCCTGAAGGGTTCAGGCTGGAGCTGGGGGATGGAGGATGAACCCAGAGTGAAGGCTTATGGGAATGAGAAACCAGAGCTGATCACTCCTCACCCTGCCAAGCAACGCCTCAAATGTGCCCTCATAGAAGAAGAGACAGTAATTGTCCAACCCTGGAGGTTCAGGGGAGAGCATGAGGCCGTGAGAAACTGGGTCTGATCCATCTGGGGTTTTCATTTTCTCTTAGGCAGGTACTGGGCCTCAGCATCGCCCTGGCTTCATGCCTTCGGAGCCCTTGTTCACAAATTCTAGGTTCCAAGGCATTGGGGTTGAAAAGGAAGTGAGATGGAGACTTGGAGAAGCAATAACCCTGTACTTTGCCACAGCAGCCTGGTTACTTTCTGCTTTAAGTCGGGACCATTCCAGATACATATACCCCACAGCCAAAAATAAAGAAAGAAAATAAAAATGGTTACGTTTTTTTCCTCTATGGTTTCTCAGAACCGACAGGTCAGACCAGCTCAGCATCTTCAGAATCCCATTCTGCATTTTTTTTTCACATAGCTTGCACACTGTCTACTGCCTTTCCTCCACTTGCCTTTTTGAAAAAACATAGGTATTTTTGAGATGGGACATGCACCAAGTACTCATGTGAGAACCATGTGAGGTGAGCTTTTCCCCAGGTAAAGAGAGGGTGAGTGCCAGTCAGAGGCTTCACTGTCATCCTGGTCTCATTCATCCCTGGACGAGCTGAGCAGCCTTAGAAAAGTCACACACTGGCTTGAGCATCAGTGTTCACATGTGAAATGTCAGATTAGTACGAACACCCGACTTAATGAGGGCGATAACAAGATGGGAACTGACTGGGGAAGGCTTTGTCAACTCTTAGAGTGTTTTTATTGATCATCCGGAGGGGAAGGGGAGCCTTGGGCTAGATGAAAATTGACTTTGCCAACTTCAAGTTTTTACTAAGTGTTGGCCCTGCTCAAAAGCCTGATGCAACTGAACGTTCTCTTAATATAGAGAATGACGAATCTGCATTTGTTGCCAGAGTTGTCACATTCTTCCAAGAGTGCAGACTTTTATGGGTCCTTGGAAGCTCTGCCGGGCTCTATTTCTGAGGACGGGAACATTGTGCCTCGTTGGCAAGGCTTGTTAAACCGAGGCCACTTGTGGTCATTGAAGAATCTGGGTCTGCTTGGGACGCTGGGGATAAGTTATTAGAGCCCCTCTGCCACTTCCCAGTTTGGATACTTAGCTTCTGCGCAGTTCGGTGCCTTTTGCTTGCTTGTGTCATGAGGGTCTATTTCTTTTTCCAGTCTCGTTAAGGAATGAAAAGTAAAAGGAGGTGGAGCAGGTCCAAATCAGAGACAAGGAGCAGAGGTGGAGAGAAATAAGAATAATGTGTTCTCTGGGAATGTATGCAAGGACAAAGCTAATGAGACTTTGTTTTCAATAACTTAAAATGTAGTTTGTCACTGGAAAGATGATGTAATGGCTTTAAAACAGAAAACAAGCCAGAATCCCACACCATATCCAACTATTTGTATTTCTGCATATTCTTATCTATTTCTTGTCTTTTCATCATATGCATGCATAATGCATATTTCATTTTATGGCCTGATTTTTTTCACTTAACATTACATAATGAGCATTTCCTTTTAAAGTTTGCATTATAATGCCTAGATAATATAATTTGCATGATGTTTTCTAACTAATAAAACCATGCTCTCACTTTGAAACCTTTGAGTTGTCTTGGGTTCTCATTTTTTTTGTGGTGTTTGCTTTTTAAAAATTGTGACTTCATGAAGATCCTTGTGCATTTCGCTTTCTGTGTTGTTGAACTATGTACCCTTTGCTTGGATTCCAGAATCCATTGAGGAGATGATTGGGGAACTATGCCCAGACATCTTAGGACTCTGCCATACTGTTTTTTGTGTGTGTGTATACATATATTTAAAAGTGTTAATTCAAAATACTGCTAATCAGTTTAACCTCAAGTCTTCCAAGTATTCAGTTTGCTAAGTGAAGGGTTTTTCTACTTTAATATGTAAATTTTTCAATTTGTTTTCACTTGTACTTCTCTGCTTAACAGGGAAGTCTAATGCTTTCCATGTGGCCCTTACATTTTTTTTTCTAGATTGTGTTATTAAAATTATAAAATAATCTGCCATGGATTTTCAGAATTTTTGAAAGCTCCCAAGAGAATGCTCCCAAAAATCCCTCCTGAGGAACTCAAATTTCCAAATGAATGAAATATAAGTGCTTTGGTGGCCAAAAGGCCAAGTGTCCAGTCAGTGTGTCTTTCATTTTCCAGTTGCTTTTCATATCTAATTATCTCGCCAGGAGGGATATTGAAGGCAACACAATCAGGAACCATCTTCTCCCATACACACTCCAATGTCACAGTCCAGAGAGCGATTGACTTAGGAATTACCAGGATTCAAACAGTGCTCTTTGTTGTAAGGAAAGGAAAGAACAAGACTTGCAAATATTTGGAGAATGGAGCAATTATATTTCCAGCTTGGCTGGCAGAACGTGGAGAGTCAGAGAATGCTTATTGGAAGAAACCGTATCTGAGCTGAATGAGCAGGACCTGAGGTAGGCTCTATTTTAGGGCTGCTGTGGGGTGAGGGTGGGGTCAGAGCCTTTCACCCAGTTTATGTGAGGGAGCTCTTGGGATTTGGCTAAGTCTTTTAAGTCACAGATTCTCTTCTCTAAATAGGGAAATCGAGTCAGGCAGTAGGGACAGGTTGGTGCTCACCAGTTCACATGGAAGGGGTTCACACATAAGTATGACTTTAGAAACAAAGTCGGCAGAAACAAAAACCTGGCTAGTTTTTGTTGTTCCCATCATGTTTAAACAACATTGTAGCCAGGCAGCAGTGGCCCATGCCTTAAATTCCAGCACTGGGAAGGCAGAGCCAGGCGGAGCTCTGTGAGTTCAAGGCCAGCCAGCCTCACCTACAGAGCAAGATCCAGGACAGGCACCAAAACTTCACAGAGAAACCCTGTCTAAAACAAACAAACAAACAAACAAACAAACAAACAAAAAGAATATTTTGAAAGACTTAACGTTTACTGTGAAGCTCAGTGTGTCTTTCCCGCTAACCCCCAACCCCACACAGAGATCCAGCCATGATATCACTCTTCTGGGATAGGCAGGGAAGAATCCTGGTTGCTGGAGGCAAATGGCCCTGGATCCTAGCTGCTCCAGGTGCAGAAAATGGAATGGAATGACTCTGAGACTCTTAGAAGTCACCCAGTAAACACTGCATGGGATATTCTATAGGCAGAGAATGATGACTAATAAGGTCAACTTTCTGATCTAGTCAGATAGTAATGGACTGGCCCTGCCCTGATACTGACAGGAGAGAAAAATGAAATCCTTGGCTGGTCCTACCTTCACCAAGCTGTCGTCATGGGATGGAGAATTTTTCCAGTCTTACATGGGAAATGACAGAAGAAAAACCCTAGAATGTTGACCAAGACATATGACTCTTGGAGTTATCAGTGAATAGCAGCATCCACTAGTAACTTTCTATAAAATCCTCACCAGAAGCCGTCTCACCATTAAACTAAGTATAGATGAGAAAATAGTACCTCTTGGTTTAACAGTAATCTTGAAAGATTTTGAGCCTACCCTGTATCCTAGAGAAATAATCCTGCCAAAGTGTTCCTGATAAGCCCCTGTCTCCAGCTAGGAACTCAAGCTTCAAGATCATCTAGAGATAGAAAAGGTTCCCCGTGGGACAAGTTACAGGACCACATAAAACGAAAGGTATTTTCCCATTGTCTGCTGGTCTCAGCTCACATCCCAAACAGGCAGAAAGGCAGCAAACAGATTTCTTACAGTCCCCATTCAACACAGAGAACAGTTTGTTCAAGTTTTCGGTTACTTACTCAGACCCTCTCTTGCTTCAGACATTGTTTCTACCTGAAAGGATGAACCGGTTATCTAAGAACTTGGATAGTATAGAGATGTGGGGTTATACAAACAATGCAGAAAATGATTTTGCATATTTACAAAATAGGTTTTGCATGAAAACGTTTTCACAGTTGCACAATTGGCTTCGGTCCTTCTGTGGGGGAATCCTAAAAGCCTCTGGGGCAGCGTCGCCCTGCTGACTGAAGTGGTTCTATTATCGTCCAACTTCAGGAAAGAAAGCAACATCGTGGGCTAAGGCCACATCAGAGGGCCATGTTTCAGCATTCCAGTGGCATGCGTTACCAGAACACAGTTTTCCAGGAGCTCTGGCCGGCCCCTCCGTTCTTGGAGGTAGGTGTTGAGTGGTTGGTCACTCCAGAGCAGATGTCAGAATTCGTTGGTTCTCCTTCCAGATTGTGGTGAAGCCCTGGATACACTTTTTTTTCCCACCTCAGTTTCTCTGGTAAGGCCCTTTGCCATGAACTGAGGCTTGTGGTCAGATACTTGAATGATGGCCAGGTGGGAATAGGATTTAGGCCTGCTTTGCATGGTCTCTGAGAACAGAACCGAGACCAATAAGATGGCCAGCGGTGCCAAAAGGACTTGGATTGAGCATAAGGGCAGACAGTGAAGAAAATACATCTTCTTAATTACTTAATGGTACTTCTATGGGACAAGCCACCTAATTTGAATTCTCAGCTTAATTCTCTCAACAATCCATAGAGTAAATATTAATTTTATGGACTAGGAGACTAAGGCTTGGAGAGGGAAAATAACTGGATTTGGGTTGCATCATTTCCGAGTAAGCCAAAAAACAAAACTTCAATCAAGCCGATGCTTAATCCCAATCATTTGGATAGACCTGCCTCATAAATTAAACTGTGAGTAACACTCCCTTGATTAAAGAACAGGAAACAAAAACACCTCAAAATCAAACTATTTTTCAAGCAATAAGTTCCTATGGGCTTCCTGAGTGATTAATGTGAGCTTGGTACACAGACAATAGAGACTCGTGGGGACAGTAATTCTCCAGGGAATAACCTACTGTACAGGAACTGGGTCACAAACAGCGGATCAGCTGACAGCCAAGAGCACCGAGGCATGTGTAATCAGGGACAATATTAGCATGCTTGCAAACCCTTTCTGATAATGAGAGCTCACCCAGACAGAAATGGCCGCCTTGAGAATCAGTGGGACTCTCGCTCTCTCCTGACATTCTGGAAGAATAGATGTTGTGACTTCAAGCCACGGTAACAGGAGACTCAGAGGAAGGATATGACTTTCCCTAGTCCTCAGGCAAACAAGGACAGGCTCAGCCCAGGAGCACATGCCTTCCCACTGAGCCTCCCAGCTGCTGGCTGCTCCCCATGCTGATAAGGAGCTTATTTTGCCAGGACTGTGGCTCCATGAGAGCTGGCTGGGCTCATCCCTCACACTCACTCGTTTTTAATCCCCACATTTCCACGGGGCTTGGGGACTCACACTCACTTCCTTAAAGTGATTCCCATTCTTTCTGTTTATGAAGTTAAGGTATTCAGCTTGTCTAACACTTGCAGTTAGAAATGGAAAGCAGCACAGAGATCATTTCATTTAACCACTGGATTTTACAGATTAAAAGTAGGAAGTGCAGATGTGAGCTGGTATCCCAGATACTGATGAACACTGTGCAAAGTACCTTTTATGTGCCACTTCTGATGTTGAGGTGTGCCAGTTGCTATGACAACCCATGAAAACCAGGTCTCTCCTCTCAATGAACCTACAAAAACAATGAGTTCGAAGGACACATGACTAAGATAAGGAGGGAAGCTGGGATTCCTTGATCAGGGTGTTTTCTAATGTTGAGTGACAGGAAACTTGAATCATGGTAGTCTCTTGGAGATGTCAGTTTCTCCAATGATACAACGGGGGAAACTTGGATACAGCCTCAAAGAATCAGGAAGCATCATAGTGCATTTGGCATAGTCTTGAAAAGTTCCACCTCCACCCACACTCTCACAGTGTTGAGTCAGGTCTAGGGAGGAAATGTGAGGATTGGGGTAAGCTGGGGAGTGGTGGAGGATACTAGATAGTCCATCTCTTTCTAGGCTTGATATTGTCGTAATCAAACCCCATCTAGCACTGCCTCATGGCATATCAAAGAGACCCTCCCTGAGTGATTCACTTCTTTTGGGAAACTCCCTTTGCCTGGACTTGCTCCTGTGGGGACCTTGACATTGTTCTCTGTGAAGGGCTCTTTTCTCTACCTGCCCTTTTGCTGTGCTTCCAAAGCCTATCTTACAATGATGACAGATCATGTGCTGCCTGCTCATCTTCCATTTGTACGTGTGTGCTCATCCACTCCTTTGTGGACCACTGAAACTTCTGTGCGGCAGGGAGGTAGCTGCAGCTTCCTGTACTAGAGGAAGTGTCTTGAGCACATCATAGCCATGGAGAGCTGTTTCAGTAGGATTCAGGAGTCCTAGCTATGAGTACTGGCTCCATGCCAGGATGCTTCTGGTGAGCCACAGACATCTAAATGCAGTCCTGTAGAATTTTGAAATCTGTCGAAATATGATCACATGTAGGCTTTATAATAGCCCTCTACATGCAGCCATGTTCAGAATTTCTTTTCATTTTCTGGAGAGGGAAAGTGGGTCTTGGGCACCCCAGATGTTTAGGGGTCTTGGAGGTGTACAGCAGTGCTGGACCTTGCCATGGTCCCTTTCCTCACCTTTTCCGTATTGACAGTAACGAGGGATGGATCATTTCAGGTGTCTAAGCTATACCTGCAGGAAAGAGACTGAAGATCTGTTGGAAACCTACCTGATCCTTGATGTGTGTAAAGGGGCAAAGGAAGACAAATGTGTGTCAAGTTGTTGGAAGGAAGAACAACCACCCCAACTAAAAGCTCCCCTCCTGATAAAAAAATAATTTAGGGTACACTTTTAGATCATACAACTTATTCATATTGCTCCTTAAAATACCTATGTTTACTTTCATATTAAACCAGTAGGTAGCACAGAATGGATGCCCAATAGATATTTTGTTGAACAAATACATTAATTTATTTAATGAAAAAGAATGTTCTCTGTGTGTGTGTATGTGTGTGTGTGTGTGTGAGAGAGAGAGAGAGAGAGAGAGAGAGAGAGAGAGAGAGAGAGAGAGTGTGTGTGTGTGTGTGTGTGTGTGTGTGTGTGTGTGCATGTATGTACAGATATGTGGGAGGTACAGTTGTGTGTACCTGCACGTGGAGGCCAGAGGACAACCTCAAGTATTGGTCTTTAGAAGTTGTCCACCATGTTTTTGTATCAAGGTCTCTCACTGGGACCTGGGCCTGGCAGATTAGAACAGGCTTTTTAAAACAAGTTCCAGATATCTACCTGTCTCTACTTCCTCAGAGCTGGGATTAAAACTGTGTCCTAAACTGGGTGGCAGTGGTACATGCCTTTAATCCCAGCACTCAGGAGGCAGAGCCAGGTGGATCTCTGTGAGTTCAAGGAAAGGCACCTAAACTACATGAAGAAACCCTGTCTAGAAAAAAACAAAACAAAACAAAACCCAAAAAAACTGTGTCCCACCATATCTGGCTTTCATTTTGTTATTATTATTATTATTGTTATTGTTATTATTATTTTTTTTATCTTATGTGTACAAGTGTTTTGCCTTCAAGTCTGAATTCATACCATGTGTGTGTGTCTGGTGCCCAGAGGACAGAGGATTCAGACCCCTAGAACTGGAGTTACAGACAGTTGTGAGCCACCATGTGGGTGTTAGAAACCAAACCTGGGTCCTCAGGAAGAGCAGCAAGTACTCTTAACCAACTGTCCAGGTCTGGTGATTGAACTCCAGTCTTCATGCTTCTACAGAAGACTTCTCTTTCTTTACAGAGCTGTACCCCTACTCCAACTGCCCCAAAACAAAGCCTTTGCCAACTGAGTAAAATTGAAGATGCAAGATGAATCATCAAACTTAATAGTGGCTATCAATACTGTGCCAGGGGTTGTCAGTACAGCCCCATCATCCCCGAGACCATGAAGCAAACAGAGCTATGTCCTTCTACAGATGAAGATCCAGGCTCATTTATACGAGGCATCAATACCAAGCTAGTCAGAGGCTCAGGTCTCCTAAGTCCCACCCTAGGCCATACCACTGAACATTGTTTTGTCCTCAGGCTTCAAGGCCCTCAAGCTTTTGACGACTTGACTCTAACGTTACCCTGATTTTGGATCACTTTACACACAGTACTGGGAAGCACAAATTAGAGAGAGCTATCTGGGCTGTGCTGAGGCTGTGTTTCACAAATTTGATAAATAATGTTTACTCATGTTTGATCTTGGAGTTCTCAACAGTTCGATTTGTGATTGCTCGTTTTCTCCCAGGTTTTGTCTTAAAGGCGTTTCAGTAGGGACTTTATGGGAGGTGTGCTTGGGAGAAAAGCTCCTTAGCCTGACTTTGTTTCTAAGGTGGTCCAGAGTAAAGAAAACCTCTTAGCCAGATGCCAACCCAGGACTCACAAGCCGTATTGCATTGGGTGCCTTTTGCAGACCTGCAACAGACCAGTTTTCCCGCTTGGGTGCCATGCTGCTCACAGTCTGCTCAGGGAAACGTTCCAGACCTAGACACCCAGTTCTTCTATCCTCGATGACACCTCCCTCAAGACAATCTCTTCCCAGCATCCTGAACATTTCCTTTTTCTCTCTTCCCCTCCCCTCCCCTCCCCTTGCTGGCTCCGGTCCTCCTCCGATCCTCCGCTCAACATTTCCCTCGTTGTCAGAACTTGTCTCTTGTCAGCCGCTTCTCTTGAAGCCTCGAAACACCCAGAGCAGTGGCCTTGACAAACAATGTGTTGTGGTGATGCAACAGCCCAAGGTGTCAAAATAATTAGGTAATTAGAGCCGAGGAAGGTCAGAGTTTCCTCCGTCTGGAAAGACAAACACAGACGCACAAGGAAAAAAGCTGGACAAAGAGACCGGTTTCACATCTCCCTTTGCCCCCCCATCCCCCCTTGTTCTTCAGCTTTGCTCCTAAAACCAGTACCTGGGGCAGCACGATCCCCTCGCTCGCCCTGCACCGAGCGCCCATCTGACTGAGAAGGCGTGGCCGGCTTGAACCCTTCAAGGTTTCAACACTCAGCTTGTTTTCGTCTTCCTTGTTTGTTTTCACACCAGCCCCACCCTGAGCTCCAGTTGGTGCAATGGCCCCAAGTGGTGGCTCAACGCCATGGATGGGATATTGCTCAAAGGGGGCTGTGGGTGATGAGGACAAAGTCTTCTCCCAGGACACCGGGCCCTCGGGGTCACCTACCTTGGTCTCTTGGTTCATCTGTTTGGTTTTGTTTTCTTCTCTTTTTCTTTTTTGCAGCATGGCGCCAAGAGCCCGCTCACGTTAGGGATCGTGCATTGGTGGGAGCAGCAGGGATGGGGTAGTAAGGGCAAGAGAGTGGTCACAGGAGAGACTGAGCGAGCTTTAACTGAGAGCCGGAGGAATTCTGGAGGTGCAAGAAGGTGGCATGACCAACTCCCTTAGACTGTGCCTCAGGAATCAACACTGAGTGTGCCATTGGAATTACACACTTTCTCCAGACAGGCAGGAAGAAAGAGGGCATTGTCACTAGAGGAAGAGCGTGTGCAAAGGCTGGCGGTAGGGGGCGGGGGAGTGGGCGCAGGAAAGGATGGAGAAGCACCGTGTTTGCCCAGACTGAGGCTCTTCAGGAGGTTGGTGGGAATAAAGACTCAGCTAAGTCAGGTGATTGGGGCAAAATGGGGCACCTTTAAGAAGATACCAAGGAGTGGGACCTGCCCTACAAGACCAAGGAACGAATGGAAAATCAGAAACAGGAAAGATGTGATTAGATCTAGGTGAGGGTAGAAGCCACTTGTCCACAGCCACATTCCTGCTCCAACGTCAGCCCTACTAACTTCAGTCATGAGATAAGGCAGCTTTCGGCTCACCTTCATCCCTCGGGGGACTAGCTCTGGAGGTCCGGAGAATCTCCTTCCACAAAGTAGCCCCTTAGAAGGGTAGGATAGTAGATGTTACACATAGACCTTTGTTCTCAGACGGTTTGGTTCTGCACTTACATCTGTTGCTAATCGCTGGGTTATCCTGGGCAAACAACTGAACTCCTCTAAAGCCTGGTTGGCCCAGGTGAAATGGGATGAAAGGACCATCCTGCTTCCTTACTAAGGTTTCTAGCCCAGGCAACCCAAGCACAGCACTTACATGAAGCACCTGGAAGTGTTCGTCAATTGTGTGTGCTAGGCTTGACCAATCGACTCCACATAGCTGCTGAACCAGCTCTCAGAAGCAAGCAGGAGAGCTTGCTTTAGGCTGCTGGCTTGACCTCTGGAGACAAATGTCCCTGTGTATCCTGAGCACAGAAACAACACGATCCTGGAAGAGAAGACATAGCCATTTCGGTCTTTCAGGATCCGGTTCATAACCCAAATGATTTATTTTTGTGACAGACCCTTCTCTGGCCTTCAGATCTCCTGCTCATTTGTTCTATGTCTCAGACACAGCAAACAGCTGGGAATGGTTGGGAGCTGAGCTCCATGTAAATTTGGGGAGATGGGTAAGGCTTTGGAGAGTAAGGTTTGAGTAGAATACTACAGAGACAGGAGTCCATTAGTGAGCTATATTCTTCCTGTTAAATAGCATAACTGTGTAGAGGTTTGCTAACACTAGATCTGAGTGCCTACATTCTTTCTCTCTTTCCTTTCTAGTCTGTGACTCTTGAGGTGGTCATGAATTAGCATGAATGTCCAATTGTTCCACCACGAGGGAGCTAAGGGAAAATTTGTAAATTAAGTAGGTCAGGGAAAATTTGTAAATTAAGCAGGTGGTATTACTTTTAAAGCAACAAGACCTGTACACCGGGTATGATATTGATCCATGACATTTTCAACTAAGTAGCCATCAGGAACTGGAGTTGTTAAGCGGTTCTCCTTGCTCTTTAGAGCAAGTTAAAACAGATTGGATTTTCAAAATCTTAAATTTAAAAACTTGGCTCTACTGAAGGAATTTTTATTTTAAGACATTGGTATCATTTAATTATAGTTTGTTTATAGATTTTTCTGGGAATCTTATTTCATAATTTTTAATATTTAAAATATTTTCGAAGAAATGTGTATGAAAAGTAATTTTAATTTGCTCTTTTACATTGACTTGCATTTACATTTTAATGAAAATATAGCCTTATTCCTTAGATCAGCATTGTCTGCTCGAACTCTCTGCCACCCTGGAAATGCTCTGCATTTGTGCTGTTGAAACCCAAACTGAGAAAATGCGGATGGTGAACTGAAGATGGTCGCTCTCATTTCATTTCATTCTACCGAGGTTTAAATGGTGGTCTGTGTTTACGGCTATCCTATCGCAGAGCACAGCGTTAGATTTTTGCAAGTAGAACATGTACAGATGTTGAGAGAGATGGGGAGGCCTGAATACGACTTTTCTCTGAAGAAAGAGAGTGTGGGTTGGAGAAGCACCAGAGAGCTTTATGGAAAAGGAAGAGTGAAGAGAAAATGTAATGGCAAAGTGAACTGGCTAGTTCCTTAACAGAACTGATGGAATGAGAAAATTGCTTTGTGGACAGAGAAGTCCTGGTGGGATTGTGTGGACAGAGAAGTCTGGTGGGGCTGTGTGGACAGAGAAGTCTGGTGGGATTGTGTGGACAGAGAAGTCTGGTGGGACTGTGTGGACAGACAAGTCCAGGTGGGATTGTGTGGACAGAGAAGTCCAGGTGGGATTGTGTGGACAGAGAAGTCCTGGTGGGATTGTGTGGACAGAAAAGTCCAGGTGGGATTGTGTGGACAGAAAAGTCCAGGTGGGACTGTGTGGACAGAGAAGTCCAGGTGGGATTGTGTGGACAGAGAAGTCCAGGTGGGATTGTGTGGACAGAGAAGTCCTGGTGGAATTGTGTGGACAGAGAAATCCAGGTGGGATTGTGTGGACAAGGAAGTCCAGGTGGGATTGTGTAGACAGAGAAGTCCAGGTGGGACTGTGTGGACAGAGAAGTCCAGGTGGGATTGTGTGGACAGAGAAGTCCAGGTGGGATTGTGTGGACAGAGAAGTCCAGGTGGAATTGTGTGGACAGAGAAGTCCAGGTGGGATTGTGTGGACAGAGAAGTCTGGTGGAATTGTGTGGACAGAGAAGTCCAGGTGGGATTGTGTGGACAGAGAAGTCCAGGTGGGATTGTGTGGACAGAGAAGTCTGGTGGGGCTGTGTGGACAGAGAAGTCTGGTGGGATTGTGTGGACAAGGAAGTCCAGGTGGGATTGTGTGGACAGAGAAGTCTGGTGGGATTGTGTGGACAGAGAAGTCTGGTGGGATTGTGTGGACAGAGAAGTCTGGTGGGATTGTGTGGACAGAGAAGTCTGGTGGGGCTGTGTGGACAAGGAAGTCCAGGTGGGATTGTGTGGACAGAGAAGTCTGGTGGGGCTGTGTGGACAGAGAAGTCCAGCTGGGATTGTGTGGACAGATGGGTAACATGGTGCTCCTTCACTGACAATGGGCTGTGCTGTGAGCTCACTGTCATGAGCTGGAAGTGGATCTATTATACCTACCTTTCTGAATATTGCATCTCTGAGACACAGAACTTCAGAGTGTCCCTTGTTTACCTTTGGGATTACGTGGCCGAATGGGAGCTGTAGTTTGTATGCTAGCCCATGAAAATATCAAAATTCACAATTGGAAAAGTGAGTTCTACTTGAATATGTCTACGTAAAAAACCACAGCTCTCATTTTAAAGAGATAAGAAATTATGTGACCATGGCCAGGGAACACAAATTTAGGTTACCCCTCAAATCCATATTCCAATGTGGAAGCAGTTTCACAGGGATTTTACAGTTTTACAGAACAAAGAAAGTCATTAATCAAGGCAAGTTTAAAACACATGGATGGGTCACACCAGAGAGTCAGGTACAATGTGATGGGGAAGCTTTTTTTTCTATTATAGTCCCAGGATGCTTTCTGATGACATTCTTAGCTCATGGGTTGGTGGAAGCTGGTGTTCTGCTAAATCAATAGCTCCTAAGAGGTTTTTATTTATTATCCTGAAGTGTTAGATCAGATCCAGAGTGGGGCAAGGTATGGCTGCTGAAGAAGGCTAAAACTAGCCCAAGATAAAGTAACTATATTCTGAACCAACAAAATTCCCATCTCTCCACAGTACTGAAATTCCTATCAGTCCATTAGTCTCTGCAGACATAGAAACTCTTTCCAGTTTTCTGTTCACAGCCAGACACAGCTTCTTGTCAGGATTTTCATTCATAAACACGTTCTGGTTTTGCCCCACAATAAAGGAAAGAAAATGACTGGTTGGGGGTGGTCTGACAAATCATGCTCTTAGATCCATCTTCTCAGGAATTTTTTTTTTTTAAATCCTGGATTTAGTAGAAATGATTTGGAAGGGAACTGAAATGTCCAAACACATAAGACAAATAAGGAAGAGCAGAAGAAGTTTTCATTAACAAATTGACCTAGATTGTTCCAGGGGCAAAGTCACATCAAACACCGAGCAACAGGCATGCGCATCTCTGACCAAGAGAAAATAAAGATGTCAAAGTTAACTTTATTGGTTTCTGGGAGTCGGGGGATTACAGGTTTTAAGTAGGAAGCTAAATCAGCAATTTTCAGTTTTATTCATTTATTTCAAAGATTGACTAAAGCAAGACTGTTTTACCAGTAATGGGAATGTCAACCCAAAAGTTTCTGAACTGCGATTCTAGCCCCAAATTCAAAAGTGGTTTTTTTTTTGTGCTCCTTGTGGTTTGTAAATTCTATCATTACTGAGAGATGAGCCTCAGTCAGAAACTTAAAAGTCTGAAATCATATATGTCAGGAAAAATCAAAGATTATACTTTTATGTATTTCCATTTTGGGGCCTGCCCAAGGATCTTGAAAAAAAACAAAAACAAAAACAAAAACAAAAACAAAAACATATATTTGGTCTGAGAAACATCTTAGATATACAATGGAGAATTCTATTAATGGGCATTTTATTAAAATTGATGCAAGATTGGTCCAAACAAGGAAAACTAGAAGAGCTCCAAAATATTATGGTCTGGTTGGAAATAAAATTAATTCTGAATTCATATTCTCTCCTGTTATTTACTATAAACTGCTGATTGCTACTGATATTTAAGTTGTAAAATATTACAAAGAGAGCCAAGTTCAATGCTTTTTTGCTTTTAAAGTTTTTTAATGAAAATATTTTTTCTGAATTAAGACATTTAGTCAAATATGCTAAAAAATGGTAAAATGTGAAAAAAATTAGAACAAAATCAAACATTTTGAGATCATGAGAGAGGTAAGATATTATATATAAAAATAGCCTTCAAAATGTAGAATGCATTTACCAGCCACTGTACGTTATAACATGCTCTCCATTAAACAAAAGCCTGAGCAAATTGAGCAACACATCACTGTTTTCTAGTTGGGTATTAATGTTAAAGCATGTTGAAAAACCAAACTGGGGAAAGGTTGAAAAATTCTGTGGACACTAGAATTTCAAAACTTTTTGAAAACGGTCATGACATACATAATTTTCTCATATGTATTTCCTAACAATCCTTGGAAATGTACGTGGAATTATAGCTCACTTAAAGTATGTGTTGGTATATAACATTATCAACAACTCCAGTTGCTATTCTCTCTGGCAAATGAGCTGAAGAGCTAACCTGGTCTCCAGGCCTTTGGGTTTCTTTCTGAGAGCTGGAGAAACAGGACTTCTGGAGACTTGAGGGATGGAGTAGGGTATGTTTGGGCTTTGGACTATGACAGTTTCCTTCATGTTGACTTTGGTAGTTAGGGAGAACACAGACCTTAGTCTTGCATGAGATGGAAGAAAATCTGGGTTTTCAGATTGCTAACATGTTTAAAGGGATACTTAGCAAAATGGCATGGAGCCCTGGGGGTAACGGGTGGCTATGGGTATCTGGGAATCATTTGGAAACAAGACCATTGTGTCTTCCACAGGCATGTCTTAAACACAGTTCCCCCTTGGTTTTAAGTTCCCATGCATTTGCCAGGACACTGAAATCCATACATTCATGATCTTTCCCGATCTTCCTGTACAAGCATAATTTTGCACCAGACATTTGATGTGAGAGGTCTATCTTTGAACGGAAGTTATATTTAAGTCTGTGTCTGGATCCATATCATCTATATGCCCATCTACAGTGCAGAGGATTCCATCGTTCACGAGTGCAATTTCAAACTTGTTGCCAGCAAGAGAAATCCTGCCTGGACCCCTGTGTGCAAAGTCTCTGAAGAGCATTTTGAAAGTTAGCTTCTCCGGGATGGCTTCGGTGTGAGGCACATTTTCGTTAAGGTGTTATTCTTTTAAGTTTCTGATTAACATAAGTTTTTTTTTAAATTATACAAAAACATAATACCATGATTATGGAAATAAAAAGCCACCCACAAGCTTACTATCTTTACGAACCATCTATTTTCATTCTTTCCTGTCTTTTCCAAAAAAGCATTACCCCCCCACCCCGTGTTGGACATGTAGCATGAATATGCCTTTGCGTTCTGATCTTTCTGGTGAGCCTCACTCGATGAGTAATACCAATGTGGTCTTAGGAGCAGCAGATGCAGGTGACTTCAGAGCACGGCATTATTCGATACATTCTAATTTATATCAGCATTCAGATATCGTTGTGGGACTCCTAGGATACCTGGGACTCACTTCTGTTTGCAATAATACCTTGTTTCTCCCATTTCCCCTTAATTTTCAACTATTTTCTTAGAACAAATCTTTAACATTGGAGTTACAGGGTCCAAAAAGCTGAAAATGATGAAGAGTTGGTTCTCACCTCCATAGATTAACTTGTTTTTAAATCACTCTTTCTTTGCTGGTGTTTTGTTTTGTTTTCTAATGTGGGGTCTCTTGTAGCCCAAACTAGTTAAATAGCTGAGGATGACCTTGAATTTCTCTACCTCTCCACCTCGCCTCCACTGTCTCTTGAGTGTTGCTATTACAGGTACCAACCTGCTCTTGTCTTTTGGACTGTGAGCCTAGCCTTTAATGGTTGATCTGTCTCACCAGCTCTTAATCACAGCTTCCCTCTCTCACTGAAGCAAACTAATGTAGTGTCTCCCCAACACACTCATTAGCTAGATTTCCAGGTTTGTATCTGTTCAGCTGCTCACAGAGCCCCTGGCTTTGCCTTGTACCTGACAGTGAGCCACAGGGTCACACGTCCTTACACAAGGGAGTTGCGATGGTAACCTTTCGTTCCAGCTCAGTCCCTTCAGAGACCTATTTTCTGGCTTCCAGGAATTCCCCATCTGCAAAAACATCCGTGAGACTGTCTCAGGATTGTGAAAGGGGCATTGATAGGCCAGGGAAGGGCTAGGCTCTCTGGCTATCAGCTCCTGTCTATTACCAATTTGCTCCTGGCAAGGCACCTTGGGTTCTGACATCAACCTGTCCCACCAGCTCTTACCTAAATGCAAGCAGCCATGTGAGTGTGGGCACATGCACCCACTCTTCCCAGAGCTGACCTAGGTCTCATGAGCAATCCATTGAGAACTCAGATGCTATCTTTTCCTTCAAGAACCCCGTGGCTCAAAGATAAGATTCAGATTCGTTTGCTCTAAGAGTCTAGCTAAGGGTTTATGCCTCTCCTGAGTTTCAGAAGTGAAGGCTATATCCAAGACCCTAAACTAGGATTAAGTAGCTAGGAATCCAAGGGACACACACATAGCATGGGAGCTTGCAGGACACTTAGTCAGCAGGTGTGGTTAAGCACTTAGCACATCCAAGTTTCTGGGCTAGGTGCTAGACACCCACAGGTGAGTTAGAGAGAACCCCAGTTTTCTAAGAAACTACGTGCTTGTGGAGACAATTAAGAAGGTCAGCAGGACAGTGTGCAATATTTGCTAGCCAGAGAAATTAGCAGAAGGATGCCTTTGCAAAAGGCAAAAAGCTGAGACAGAAAAGGAGGACCTTTAAAAGATGTGGAGTTGTGGCTGGGCCGTGGTGGTGTACGCCTGTAATCCCAGCACTCGGGAGGCAGAGGCAGGTGGATCTCTGTGAGTTCAAGGCCAGCCTGGTCTACAGAGCTAGTCCAGGATACAAAGCTACAGAGAAACCCTGTCTCAAAAAACCAAAAAAAAAAAAAAAAAAAAAAAAAAAGATGTAGAGTTGCTCTATGGAAGTCACATGAATGGGGGAGGGGGAGGGAGGATCTGAGCCCCAAGGCTGACTCCTCAGCAGAAAGCTTTAATCTGGGATCTGAGAGTCTCAGAGCCTTGGTTTTATCACTGGAAGTGCTAGATTAAAAGCGAATGGTGATGATTAAGGACCAGCTCAAGAACTGCACTGTTATTGTTGTTACTATTGGAGAGGGAAGTGTTTTAGACATCCTCTGACCCAGATAAGTGAGCAGTTATTGATATGATGATGGCTTGATTATTGCTACTCTCCCTGTTTTATTCTCCAAGTTTTTGCTTATACTTGAAATAAAAGGGGGTGACTAGGACTGACCAGAGCTTATCCTTTCTGCCCACCTTATCTTTTTTCTCCCCTTTGGGCAAATTCTACCCCATAAAAATTCAGGGTATTGCTTTACATTCCAGAGTTCTGAATTTGATTATTAGCACGTATTTCTTTTTCTTTCAGGAAATGAAAACACACAGAACCTCGTGAACGTATGGAAATTTAAACTGCACGAGGATTAGCTGCATGCCCAGGGTCACCTACACACCTGGGCATTACTGTACAGGCCACTAGGTTCCTAATGTCTCAGGAGACACCATAGCAATAGCCAGAGAGAAAAGAAGTACCAGATGAACCGGAAGAGGGTGACCCAAGGTAACTGCTGTTCCCTGAAGAGGCATCCTTGGCCTTGCTGGCTGCCTTGCGGAGGGATTCCTCCACTTGCATACTGCTAATGAAGAGTCAAGGATTTACATTCCTGGGAGCCTCCTGGGTTCCACCCTAGGCCCTTCAGATCATGCCTAGTTCATCCCCTTGTGAGGAGCTGAGCTCACATTCCTAGGCAGTTCGCTCTGTCTGGGATCATGCTGTTTTTACACTGCCCTACATGTGTGTAGGTTATCTCCACCTTATAGAGGAAGACACTGAGACATAGAGAAAGTAAGTAGCCCACAGTTACAGCCGAGAAAGCTGGCATGGGGATGTAGGCTGGCTGAGTCCGATCCCATGCTTGTGATGGGCCTAGAATGCTGCCTCCTTCAAGCAGGTGAGCCTGGGGTTCCCATGACACAATGCAAGCCTGATTGTCTCAGATTACAGATCAAAGCTTAGAACCCGCTTCTTATATAGCAAGAAATCAAAATTGGGAAGAAAGGAAGGAGCTGGAGGCGTCCAGCTACCCTCTTCCTGTGTAGCAGCCAGAGGAGGCCTGGTTCATAGAACAAGACCCACACAGTTCTTGCTGGTGGTTTGAGGTCAGTGGCTTACCTTAGTCGGGAGAGAGGACAGGTTTTGGGGAGAAAAGGAGCCAAGCTTTTTAACAACTCACCGCCAGACTTACCTCCTACCTTCTTTTGCAACACTTTCTGGGTTTCCTTGGGAGAATGAGATAAGACACCCCTCAATTCAGCTCAGAGTGTAATTCCTACCTACTGCCCGGGCATCTTTGGTGATGGTTCCAAAGAGCATCAAGCAAACTTTCCTGAAAGCTTAGCTCCTCTGGTTAAAAAAATAAATAAATAAAATAAAATAAAAAAAACCCGCCTGCCTGTGGGAGCCCCAAAGACTCATTGCTCATGTGTGAACTTATCCGAGTAAATCCATCCCAGTATGTTAGTCACATAATAGCCAATCAAAGCTAGAAATCATAAAATAAGAGATTAATAGAGGGTTTCTAAATGTATTGGCCTCGACAGCATTGTACTGCCTTCTTAGGCCTAATTAGTGTTTCTGGAAGCTTCACCATTAACAATAGTTCAGGAAATGTATTTTTCAAGCGTTGTCTCTCTGGGTATTTATTTAGTTGTCCACTCACTCTGGCCCCCCAAAGAATAACTAAAGGAAAGACAGGAGAAGCAGAAATTCCCTCATGATCTTTCTGTTTGCTTGGTGGCTCTGGGCTTATCCTTAATCCCCCAGGGGTTTTTGCAGCTATCTTTAAAGAATGCTGGTGCCTGTCTATGGCTGTCCCACCTCAACGCCCCAGGTCCAGGAGCTCAATAGGTAAGGCTGTTAGCGTCCGAATGGTCCAACACTGGCCCATTTTTGTGAGAGTTTATTTGGTGTAGTCTGTATAAGGAATCCATAAAGCTGTGAAACAGGCCGAAGGAGCAGAGCAGACCCCCACAGCCTGCCGTTCTCACAGTGCCTCAGAAAAGCCTTCGCTGGAGACATAACAAGAAGCCACTGGACAAAGTGCATATATGAAATAGCAGTGATGTCAATTGTTTTTCTTTTCTTTTCTTTTCTTTTCTTTTCTTTTAAGTGAAAGTAAATACAAATGAAAAATGAATACAATTTGCATTTCCTCCCAGCAGCAGCACGTGCTTCCCTTTAGAAACCCTGATCTACCAAGATCAGAATGGTTGGCCTTCCAAGATCAGTGACCTACTTCTTTACCCACGCCTCCCCGGTCTCTGGCCCCACCCCTTCCTGTGATCGCCCACGCGATCCACCGAACAGACGACACACAAGGTACTCATTTTCCTCTGAAAACTGTCTTCCCTTGGGACTTTGCTCCGAGGGCTCCTTTCTTGGAGCAGCCTCGTTTCCCTTCCATGTCTTTCGCAACTGCGCTCACCGGGGAAGCTCACCTGCCCAGCACCTCCCACGTGCAGTCACAGCTGGACCAACCTAGGTGCGTGGAACTCGGTGTGCCGAACGCCGTATCATTTCATCTGACTGTCAGGGTGATCCCAGGAGAGGGAGAGAATTACGACAAAGTTGAGAGACTCAGAGCTGCAGAGTCACACGGCTAAGAAACGGGAAAGCCAGAAACCAAACCCATGAAAACTGCGGGTTCCCACAGTCACTGCAACCTCACTTATCCAGAACAGGCAGAGCCTTCTCGGAACCTTCCTGCTCCCTCATGGCAGGGGTCGGGCCCCTCCTCCTTGAGCTCCCAAGTCTGCTTACTTACACATAGCACGCGCTACACTCTATCCTGTCGTATAAGGCTGTTATTTGTGCATGTCTCATCCCCCCAAGTTTACAGTGAGCTCTTTCGACGAAGAATCATATTGAAGCTTTCACTGCATATAGCGGATGTAGTAAATGTGGTCACTCACTGAATAAATAAATGAATGAAAGAATTGCTGGAACAATGGGAAGCAACGGTCTTAGGTTGGGTATAAATTCTGTCTAATGTAATGATATACTACAAAGACAAATGTGCCTTGATCTGTACAGCTTGGGAATTCTCCTAACTGGAGCTGCTGAAGTGAATGAAGAAAAAACAAAACAAAACAAAACAAAAAACCAGACACACAGGCACACATACAGAAAACCTGGATCAGGTAGGCTATGCACTCTGATGGTAACACACCAACAACGCAGAAACTCAGCACATTTATTTTATGCTGAATTAAATACAAGTTTATTGTATACAGCTGGAGAGAGAGAGGGAGAGAGAGAGAGAGAGAGAGAGAGAGAGAGAGAGAGAGACTCAGAGACAGAGAAAGAGAGAGAGAGACATTCAGAGGTTGATACTTTCTGTATACTCTCTCGGCATTCCCATTCTGACCTGGGAAAGAAAGGCCTTGCAATTCCCATGTGTATGAGGCACTGGGGTCTTTGACAGGATGGTGCCAATATCAACAATACACATTCACTCAGGACTTCATTTACTCCCCACACAAATGGGAACACATCTGTGCTGTGGGACAGTCTGTATGTCAAATTGCTCTGATTGGTCAATAAATAAAACACTGATTGGCCAGTGGCCAGGCAGGAAGTAGGTGGGACAAGGAGAGAGGAGAATTCTGAGAAGCGGAAGGCTGAGGCGGAGAGACACTGCAGCCGCCGCCATGACCAGCAGCATGTGAAGATGCCGGTAAGCCACCAGCCACGTGGCAAGGTATAGATTTATGGAAATGGATTAATTTAAGCTATAAGAACAGTTAGCAAGAAGCCTGCCACGGCCATACAGTTTGTAAGCAATATAAGTCTCTGTGTTTACTTGGTTGGGTCTGAGCGGCTGTGGGACTGGCGGGTGACAAAGATTTGTCCTGACTGTGGGCAAGGCAGAAAAACTCAAGCTACACATCTGTGACAGGTTAATAGGTTACAAAGACTCTAACCAAAACAGAATACAAAAGTTTCTTTTCCAAAATGCATTGAGTAGACTGGGGTGTAATTGGTAACATGTTATCTCACTAGTTAATGTATGATGACTCCCTTAAAAGCTCACATTTGTTTTTATGTAATATAACATCCTGAAACACTGAGGGTGGTGAAAGTCTATCACTCTGTTTTATTAAACATTAGCATTTGATATCTTGGATAGCTGGATGACCCGGGGGTAGGCCATTCTAATAATAATAATTAATTAAGAATAATTGAAGTAGGTTATAAAAGAATTGTGGCACATTTGATATTGAAAGCAGCAGCAATAACACACACACACACACACACACACACACACACACACACACACACGCCCCTCAGGAATGTTCTTCCTCCATTTTATTGATTGAGACTCGAAACTGAAATGATTTGACCAATAACTCACAGACAAAAAAAAAAAAAGAAAAAAGAAAAAAAAAATGAAAGTCTGTACTCCAACCTAGGTTTTTGGACTCAAATCTGTTGACCGTCATCCTTGTGCTCTTCAAATACAGAATGAATCCCAGAACGTCAGACATTTGAGCTCAGAAATTCTTTACTGTGGACATAGAGCAAGCAGCTTCCTTCTAGTGCTTCTGGAGTGCTGTTCTGTATACATCTGCAGCCTCGAGCATTCTTCATGACAAGAGAGAGAGTCTTGTGGGTGAGTGGTCCCTAGGGGACTAAACAGACCAGGTGTGTCGGTGATGAATATCTCTTCTGGCGGCCACAGGCGTGAAGTAGAGAATAAACACCTTCCTTCTCCATCTCCTCGCAGAGGCACTCATCCTCTGTAGCTAGCTCCTCCTTCCATCTCTCCTTCCTTCTTCTTCAGTTTCCTCATTAAAGTTTGTGTTCTCCTGCAGAGGCCCCAAACAAGGCCCTCTAGTGAGAAACCAAAAGGCACCTCCAGGACACATCTATGTGAGGACGTAGAAAGACCTCATTCCAAGATCAACAGGGATGGAAGGGATGAAGGCAGATCTCAGTGCCAGAAGCCACCTTTTCACGCTCACTGGAGAGGGCAATCTCAAGCTCCCTAGAAAGAAAGGACAGGAAGATGCCTTCTGTCTCTGGAAATGGAGATGGGAGGCAGGCTCACCTTGGGGATTCGTTCAGAGGACAATGTAGTGAAGGGTGGTGAAAATGGAGAACAGTCAGGCTTACATTTGATGCAGGACAGAGCTTCCTGACAATGATGGACTGCCAGGAACTGGGTGACCTTCTGGAAGGGACATCAGCTGTCGGGAGAAGTATGCACATTGGGCCATCTCAGCCTAGGGAGGCAGCCTGTGTTGGTCCAGTGGTCCAGCAGGCCTGAGGCAGGGATCATATCAGAAGCCTCAGGGAGGGTGAGCTTGAGTAGATGGTCTGGTATGCTAACTGCTAAAATACCCCTCTGGCCATGGCATTTGGGGTTTCTACAGATATTCCGCACTTGGATGCCTCGGGAGGTGAGTTTAGGCAAAGCTCATTTGTTCCACAATCCTTGGCTCCAGTACAATGCCTGATGGCTGGTCACAAAGCATTTTATAGACAGCTGTTACCACCCTTATTTCAGAAGTGTGGTGAAAAGAAAATCCAGAGACCAGTGAGGGACTAGCCACTATGGGAGCAGGTGGGGAGGTGCCCAGCTCCAGCGCTGTGGGTGCCTGATCCCACACTGTGATTTCCAGCCACACAGAACAACACCACCCACTGTGAAGGCCCCCTCCCCATCCTTCCTCCTTTTATAAAGTCTCATGGTCTCAGGGCTCAAAGCACTTTAGGGGGCAGAGTCATGCTCCCAAGAATCCACAGGAAAGTGGTGTTCCCCCTTTGACCTCACTGAAAACTACTCAATGCAATAAGTCCTTGTGGAATCTTCAGGAATTCTGTCCGGGCTCTGAGGCAAATAGGATAGAAGTCACAGCCTTGTCAGGCAGAAACAGAATTCCTCCCTCTTGGGGTTTAAAAAAAAAAAGAAAAGAAAAGCTGAGTTCCAGGAATGGGGTGAAATGGGATATTGTTTGTCAGGGTGGCAAGCATCTGTGGTGCCATGAAGCAATCATGGCACAATCAGGAGGAAACATTTTCTTGAAGAAATACCTTGAAAGTCATGGATGTGAAAGCAGAGAGATGTAAGCAATTGGTGAACTCCAAATCAAAACCACTTAAGCTGTTCCAGACTTGCTGTGTGACCCTGGGAGAAACCAACCTCTTTGGGGCTTGTTTCCCTTACAAGGATAAGAGTTCATGGCCAGACTCGACTGAGGGCATCGGATGAGACACTAGGTGTGAAACTCCTATGACTGGCAACATTAGAAAGGAAGACATGCCAGTATGACCATCCACATCCTTTGTGTTTCTTCATGTGCCCAGGCAAAGGGATTGTGCTGGTATTGCATTGTTATCATTCCCTATTTTCAGAGACCAAGACACAGGGATAGGAAGAGATACGGGTCTCATTCCATAGCCCCTGGATTGAGAAGAGGGGTGTCCCTCCGTGGGAGGACAGCAATGCGTGCCCATGGCATGGGACTTCCTCTTCTGCTGAGAATGGCACCATCACAGAACAGTCCAGGGTGGGGCCCCAGACCACAGACACTTCCTTCTGCCTGGCTGCTGGAGGCGCATCTGCTGGGATGGTTAGGAAGGTACCCACTGTCTCACAAGCTCCGGGGCCCAGCACTGCCTTCCGCCTCCCCACCCTGCCTCCTCCGTCTGTTCTTGGTACGGTCTCTGCTTCGAGGTGGAAGAGTGGAGGCCTGGATGCTGGCTCTCCACCAGGGAAGGGACGCCTGCCCTCTCTCTTGTTCTGTGCCCTTCAGCCTTTGTCTATCATCCAGAGCGTTACCCAAACCGTTTGACTTCTGCTTCTGCAGCCGTGTGGCCTGCTGTGAGGTTCTCTAACCATGGGGTTCCCCACCCACTCTGTCCCCCAAAGCTCCTCATCCTCATCATCGTGACTCCATAAAATGACAAGAGAAGAGACTTGAAGTGAGTCACCACGCATGGGGGAAGGGACAGGGAGGGAGTCCATGGCTCCCGGTGAGGATTTTTCTTAAGCAGTCTCTTGACTGCTTCATAGGATTTTGCTGAACCCCATGAAAGGAATATAAAAAAAAAAAAAAAATCAGGGTGGTGCCATGTTGTCTCCGAAGGCAGCCAGAGTGAAAATGAGCTGTGACCGAAACCTCCCAGAACACAGAACAGCCCTTCCTTCCTCACACCCCCAGGTCTGAAACAGTGGCTGCCTCCTCTGCAGTGGGGAATTACACCGTCACACACCTGAACCTCAGCTGCCCCCCTATCTAGGGCTTGCCTGTGTCTCAGCCTCACCCTCCCTGAGGCCCCTGACATGAATCCTGCCTCAGGCCCGCTGGGCCAGGATGCCAACATAGGGTACCTTCTCAAAAGATCAACCATTAGAGCCCTCGTTGAGGCACATTCCAGGGTCTTAAACTGTAGACATCCTCATCTTAGAGGCTAGGGAGTTTACTGGGCAGAGTGCAGAGCAGGAATGTGTAGGCCCCTGCTCCTTCATCAGCCAGAGGACTCAGCCTTGGCTCAAAGAAAAATAGCATGTTGTGACTACAAACAAGGAGGAAAGGACTTTGAAAGACCCCGTGGACACAGCCCCATGGTTCCCAAACTTGACTTTGTCTCAGACTATCCGAGGGCCCGATAAAACAGGCGGTTCAAGGCGCTCCTCTACAGCTTTGCTGGTTCAGACTGTCGGTACGCATCTCCACTCCTGATGCTCTCTTACGGAACGCCATTGCCGCTGCTCTGGGGCTCACCTTGAAGAGTCACTGGCTGGGTTTTGGTTTTGCCTTTTAAGAACCTGATTCTTTCATTTCATGGGACAGAATAGGTGACATCTCCAAGCTGCCCCAGTGGGTGAGAGGTAAACTGGAGTAAAGAGGTAAACCATGGGGCTGTGTCCATGGGGTCTTTCAAAGTCCTTTCCATCTTGTTTGTAGTCCCAACATGCTATTTTTCTTTCAGCCAAGGCTGAGTCCTCTGGCTGATGAAGGAGCCGGGCCCCACACATTCCCGCTCTGCACTCTGTACTTTCTCATGGACCCTCTGGCCGCCTCCCACCCAGAACTCTTTGTCCCCGGTTCCACATCGCACTCAACCCTCTTCCATTACAACATGGTCCTGAGCAAAGAAAGCCATCCCAGTCCCGGCTCTCTGGTGGCTTTATCCACTCCTTGGATGAGACATGCCTAACTAAGGGCTGGCACTCAGCCATCCTGTATCCCAACTGGAGAGGGAGCCCCACCCTTAGGATTTCAAGGTGTTTCCCCCAAGTCTCACTGATCTGCTTCTTCACTCTGCTTTCTTGGTTTTATCCTTCTTTCAATGTACTCTGGTTGACAACTTGGAAGTGCTGGGCACTGTCCTAGATACTGAGAAAGATACCTGGGGGTGAAAGGCCCCATCTTACATTCAGGATCTTCACTTCTGGTAGGGAAAGAAAAAGAGAGAGAGAGAGACAGAAAGAGACAGAGACAGAGAGACAGAGAGACAGAGAGAAAGGAGAGGAGAGGAGAAGAGAGGAGAGGAGAGGAGAGGAGAGGAGAGGAGAGGAGAGGAGAGGAGAGGAGAGGAGAGGAGAGGAGAGGAGAGGAGAGGAGAGGAGAGGAGAGGAGAGGAGAGGGAAAAACCATCAAGTCACTAGCCTATGAAGGTGAAAGCAGCAAATGCCTTGAGTGTGTGAGGAGGGAGGGATGGGGAAGGATTCCTCGGGCTGCCAGGAAGAAGTTAAGTCCTAGGGAGAACCCAACCAATGTAGGGTGTGATTAACTAACAGAGGTACTTAGCGGGTCTCACTGGAGATCAGCCACCCTCCATCCTGCGTCTGTCTTCACAGCCATCCCTGCAGAGGTGCCGTACGTATCAAACCCTTCTTTTGAGGTGAGGTCACGGAGGCTCGGAGCAGCCATACAGCGTGCTGAAGGCCTCACAGCCGTCAGACATGAGTTCTCTGACCCCCGAGGCACATCTAACATCCCAGCTTTGTTGCTCTTTGCCAGAAATCAACAACTATCACTGGCTGTTGGGCATGGAGGGCCGGTTTAGCAAAACACTGGACAAGTGGCGGGGGGGGGGGGGGGGGGGGGGGATTGAGTGCGGTAGGAAAGATAAGGGGAGGTTTTGTGTGCTGTGACTCTTGACTGGCAGTGTGAATCATTGGCACCTAAACGCCAGGGGTGCTGGGGAGCCAGGGAAGGGTTTCTGCACAGGAGAAGAATGCATGACACAGCTATGTTTTAGGAGGACGGGCAGAGGCGGGTGACGACAACCCAGAGAGCATGTGGCAGCAGAAAGCGAGGGCCTGGCTTAGGGCGGGTGGCAGGGGCAGTTGAGACTCAGGACAGATGTCATTCTCACTTCTGCCGTTGCAAATATTTGACCACTGACTCCATGCTTGACCTATGCTAAGTCATCTGATCCTGGCAGGTCTCATCCATATCAGATCTCTCCCTCTTCTGTTTCCGCTGCCCATGATTCTCCATTTCTCCACGCTTAGTACTTTTGCTATTTGGGAAGGGGACCTAAGACTCCTTCCTGAATATAAGGGGGATCCAGGGCTGAGGAAACTCAAGATCAAGGAATCTCAGGTCCCCTTCATTCCCCGGACTGGACAGCAGAGGAGTGTGAGGCGTGGAGACAATCAGTAACTTGTTCCATCTAGGAAAAGACAGTGTCCTGACCGGAGGCAAGAGGGCTTCCCTGTACCAATGCCAAGCTCCCACTCTGGACTTCTAGGCCAGGCTGGAGGCCCTGCAGCTGTGGTGGGTGCCAGATGGCATCCCAGTGGCCAGGCTGCAGGGCGCCTGAGGACCCTGTGGTAAGCCGCGGCTGGCATCACCTCCTCCCTCTGATGCTGTGGGCACAGAGCGCAGAAGGACTGAGTGAAGGGAGAGTGTGCCGGGGAGAGGGCCGAAATGCCAGTGACTCACCACTTTGTAGTGTGGGCCACAGCTGCTCAGGGCCATCCCAGCCTACGTGTGACAGCTGCCATCTTCACCTTGTCAGAAAAACACGCTAGCCCGGGCAGCCAGAGCAGAGGAATGGGGGTCTGCCTGGAAAATGGCTGCATTGCCCAAAGAAACAGGGACAAGCCGTGAGTTAGGAAGCCCCGGGTCGCTTGCAGCTCGGTTCCTGCTCTTTCCAACCATGGAGCCTTAATGAGTCTCTTTATATGTTCCTGGGTATACTCCTCTTTGTCCTCCCTGGCCTCGCAATATAGGGGCTGTCTTGAGTTAATGTGAAGAGAAGAGAGGGGAGAGGGGATGGGGAGGGGAGGGCGGAGGAGGAAAGGCCGTTTGCAACCTAAAGGTTCTGCACATGTCCTTAGAATGATTACCGAGTGGTGCTATTGTTCATGTCGCCAGTCTCCAGGAAAGGAAGCGACACAGCTCATCTTTGCAAGGAGTTTATTTGAAACCTGTATTGTCTTTGCCTCTGCTCTATGAAGGTTAAACTGCCTCAAAAATGGTGATGCTCCCGTTCTCTTTAATTGCATTCTCTTCCACTTGGGCAGCTTTGCCTGAGCAGGCGCACTTCGGGCACCTTAGGTCCACATGCCTCTGTAAAACTTGCTTCCCAGCAGGAAGATCAATGTCATTCAACATGATAAGTAAGACAGAGTTCTGTTGTGCCAAGAGGGGTTACGTACACCCCAGCAGCAGAAAGCCCTGGCTTGGGGTAGCCAGGGACCTGACTCACAGGCTGGGGGTGAGATTCCAATGGCCTTGGTGGAGAGCAGGGGCTTACCAAGCAAATAGCCATAGAGGTGCCTGCCTGGGAGCAAGCCTCAGAGTACGTTCTAGAAACAAGGAGGCCGTGTATTGCAGCAGCCTCTGATCATCATGCTGGGGTAGAGGGGCACGGGAGAGGAGGGGTCATGAAGGTCAAGGAGGCGGCATGGAGCCAAGCCTGAAAGGCTGTGTTAGTGCTTTCAAAGATTTGGGGTGTCACTTCGAGAGAAATGGGACGTGGAGGGAGAGCTTGAGCAAAGGGGTGTCACAGTCCAGGGCGTAGTTGAAGAGAGCCCGTGTTCCTCCACTGGAATGTTCTTTCAGTCTGGCAGCCCTCCTGCTCTCCTTCCCTGACCCATGCCCTCTGTGCTTCCTTTTTAGGTTTGAGACTGAGACTTCTAGAATTCTAGAGTCAGGGAGGAGGAACTCAAAACCTCTCAACTGGAAGGAACCCTGTAGTCACATTTTAGAAAGGGCCTGCTTCCCACCCCCAGTGTTTAACGTGCCTTTTCTAGTCCTGTGACAGCCCACACAGCAGGACTCCAATTTGTTCAAACCTTTTCCTTCCACACTCGATGATCCCTGAGGCCCTGAAGCTTATATAGCTTCAATCAAAAGGCCCCTGGTTTCCTGATGTTGAACTCAACTGGTTGAGCATCAGCCTAGCCATGAGACCACCAAGGGAAAAGGTCTTCCCTATAGAACAGTGTGTTGCAGGTGGTGGTGGTATGCCAAACCCTCTTCTATCACTTCAACAGGTCAGTGCCATGCCTCTGTGCCCATCTCCACCCTCCGTGAGTTCATTGGAATGAGCAAACTCTGATCTGCTGTGGAGAAAGACTAGAGACATGTAGGAATCAAGACGCCTCTCCCTGTCCATGAAGTGCTTAGCATTTATCCACAAACCACCCTGACTCGGGGTATGCCATATGGCCCACCAGGCTTTGGAGTTGAACTAGCTTCTCCCTTGCTTCTTAGATTTTAAAGGCTCTTTAGGAGTAGTTACAAGCAATTGCCTGAAAAGCTACTTGGGGGTCTCTTCTAGAGATTACAGGTCTCAGTGCCTAAAAAGCCAGATAGGAGGCAAATAAACCAAGCAGCTGAGTGGGAGAAAGTTAAGAATGGTGAGGGGTGTGGTTAAAAAAAAAAAGTGACTGTGGTTTCTTTGCTGGGAATGCCACAACACAGTGCAGACTGGACCAGCTCAACCATCAGAAGGTATTGTCTTCCAGGCATGACTCTAGATGTCCAAAGTCTAGGTGTAGGCATGGTTGGTTCCTTATGCTGACTGAGAAGGAAGGATCTTTTCCGGGGCATCTCCTTGACTTACAAGTGGCATCTGCATATTCACACAGCATTATCCCTGTCTGTGCACAGATGCTCTCTTTTATATGGATACCGGACATGCTGCATTAGAGTCCACCCTGAATTAGACCTCATTTTAGCTTGAGTTGTTCTGTGCTGACCTTATCTCCATTGAAGATCACATTCTAAGTTACAATTGGTTAGGCCATCAGCGTAGTAATTTTAAGGGGGCACAATTCACTCCACGACGTTCATCCAAAGCACAAACAAATCAGAGTATTGGATCTGGCAGGCTCCCTGCTCAACCAGTGCATGAGTGGGAACATGAGGGAAGCAACTGGCTCTCCAGAGCTACAGGCAGGGAAAGATAGGAAGAGTCCTACCGATTCCCGGGCCAGGGACATTGTTACCGTCGCCTGTGGTTTAGGGTCTATGTCTCATATTTGTGTGATGTCTCAACACCCTGGAAGAATCTGTCCACATTCAAAGGCCCAGGATATGTGTCCTCTGTGTTCCTAAACTCCCCTGAGCATGCAGCTGGGTGGGACCGTAGAAGACATTCAGAAGACACAGGTGGGGAATGGCCTGGTCTGTCCTTAGCCAGGATGTTTCAGGTGAAGTGCTGGCCTAGGGCTTTAGGCAGCTTCGAGGCTTTCTCTGTCAGAGGTGATTTCTGACTACACAACCCACCGAGGGAAAGAGAAAGGACCAGCCTCAGACTTTGTGGTCTCATCTCTAAGAGCAGGCATATTAACAGAAAATCAAAATTTAGACTCTAGTGAATGGGCCTTAGCCAGGCCGAGTGGCTCATGTCTGTAATCCCGGCACTTCAGGAAGCAGAGGCAGGAGGATTCCTATGTGTTTGAGGCCAGCCTGAGCTATTCAGGAAGTTCCATGCTATTCTGGGCTGCAGAGAAAGACCCTGTCTCAAAATATAATGCTATCGTCATGGGCTTATTCTCTGGTTAGTGGGCTAGTAGACTCACTAGTTGGACACAAACAGAGTAGAATAGAAAAATCAGGAAAAATAAAACTAGTGTGGGTGTAAAATTGTTGAAAACCATGTTCTCATCTATAATGCTCAAGGCATGCATCTACTTCAGCAACCACAGTGGCTCTTTCTTGTCTGTACAAAGATTTTAGCCCCATCTGACTTTGGATCTGTTGGTTTGTTCTATGACCTTTAACTCTCTGCACACACCTTTCACTCATCCTAGAAGCCGCGCTCACTCCAGCTCCTTTGTGGAGCACACACGGTAGGGAACCCACCCCAGCATTCTGTTAATGAGAGCCAGGCCAATAGCCTCCAAGGCAGTGGTTCTCAACCTTCCTAATGCTTTGACCCTTTAACACAGTTCCTCATGTTGTGGTGACTTCCAACCATAAAATGATTTTTGTTGCTACTTCCCAACTGTAATTTTGCTACTGTTATGAATTGTGATGTACACATCTGAAATACAGGATACCTGATATACAACCCCTGTGGAAAGTGTCTTTCAACCCTCCCATGGGGTAGAGACCCAAAGGTTGAAAGCCACTGTTCCAAGGCATATGTGGTTGTTTTTGTACTGGTATATGTACCAGCATAAGATATATCCTCTTTTAATTCAATGTAATATTGTCCTATATTGCACTAATTATTGCCCTATATTATACTAATGTTACTATTTTGAATGATTTATTTCCTGGTTAACAGATATAATGCAAATAACAAAAGGAGCTAGAAAATTAGGAAAGAATATGACAAGAACTAGCATTTTTTTTTCAAGTTATGTACATAAATGCTGAACGTTTCCCTCCCTTTTTTAAAAATGAAATGTCTCTCCAGGCATGGGGGGGGGCGGCACACATCTGCAGTCCCTGGCACTGTGCAAGCTAAAGCAGGTGGAATGCATGAGCCCAGGAGTCAGGGAACCGCTTGGTCCGCACAAGAAGATCCTGCCTCAGAAAACAAAATGATAAAACGTTCTCTGGTAACTCGCATTTGTTCAATGATCTGTCAATGATAATGCACAACCCCCTCCTGAAGTTGCTCTGTCCAGATCACACTGTGAAGTCCACTGCCCTTCATTCCTGTTCTCTTGTGACGTAAACTTACCTAGGATCACTGCAGTCTAAGTTGTAAGTAACAAGACTCTGGGTCCTCACTCTAGCTTCTGGCTTCTGTTTACCATTCTGGGCCCCTTCTCCCGTTACCTGCACCCACTCAGTCTCTGTGGCCTCTTCCAGCTTCAAGAGCTGGTAGCATGGAAGCTCCTCTGGGCAAGCAACTTGCGTCCTGGTCCAGGATAGTACTCCATAGTCTAGGGCAGGGCCTGACAAGTCCCAGGAACTTAACATACAGCTGTTGCCCACTGAGTTGAAGTTTATGACTTACACACTGCTGTGCTCTCTAGAGCTGATGCTGAGAAGGTTACCTACTGGTAAGTCGGCAGTTGCTGCTGGGAAGCTAGCAGACTAGACCCTTTGAAAGACTCACTCCCCAGCAGCAGAGCCTGCATCCCAGGGGTGCTGGGCTCTGTGTCACAGCCTAGCTCACCACCACTGGAGACGCAGGTGGAGTGACAGGCTGAAGAGACATCCCTAACTCCATTCTTGATTTTCCCCCCTTTCTCTAAGGACAGCTCTACAGGATGCTGGAGATGTGTATTCTTATAATTTAATCTGTAAAAAAAAATCCCGGGGTTTTTCCAGCCTGTTTGCACTTCCTCCTTGAAGCTTTTACTTTCTCAAGTTGGTAAGCATTAACTTTCAGTTACAAAATGTGCTGTTTATTGATGTGACATTCGAGCCTGATGATGTATCCATCAAGACCTTCTTACAATTTACACAGTGTCTTGCCAAGAAAACCATTGCTAGAGCATGAAGGAGAAGACTTCTTTCCCCAGACCTCCTGGTCATTCCACCACAGCCCTTGTGGTATATAACTCTGGGACTGCCCACCCAACAATCTGTGAAAACAGTGGGCTGTAAGGGAACCAGGGGAGCCGGCTCACTCGTTCCTGCTGAGAATCACTCTATGTTCACCATGATTGCTTGAATCCACCTCATTTCCCACCCTGTACCATATGCCTCCAGGTTTACCATTAGGGCCAGTGGTGACTGCAGCAACATCTAGAATTCATGTGAGATGAGGTGTGAGACCCTGCTCAGTTCCTGATATGCTTCCTCAGCTTGTGAAAATTAAACTCACCCTGTTGTCCCCAAACTCTTCTGGGGTTGTGAGCAGCTGACCCATGTGCCTCCATAAACCAGACCTCTTCTAAGCTCCTCTCCTCCACGTTCAGTCTCATCGGCATCTAATCCCTAAGTCTGGCTCATTTTCCTTCTTCACTGTGTGGTTTTTAAGGCCCTGCTAGATGGATAGGACCCAACAGTAGGCACAGAGGGCCTTTGACTCTCCCAACAATTCATAGATAATTGTGCCACCTGGGCCCCATCAGTGAGCTTCTTTGAACCTCGGCTTATATAAGACCAGTGTAAGTCGGGAGAGACAATGTCTATGAGTCATCACACAATATACAGTGTTATGATGGCATCCTAATGTTTGTGGAGTGATTTCTAGAAGGTAATTGTTGAATCATCTCAGCTCAGGGTTTGCCTCACAGCTAAGCCTAGCAAGTTACTCTTCAGAGGTATTTGCCTGGTTCTATTGTCTGAGATTCAGCACAAGGAGTCCTTGACCCTACCTGCTGAGGAGAGCATGCCCCTGGGGCATGTGTGATACAGGCCTGGAAAATCCCAAAGGAAGGGATCCTGTTTGTCTGGAAATGGTCTCTTGGCTGTGGGTGGTCTGGATACCAAACAACATTTAAGTATGAATCAGGCTCCAACAATGGCGTAAGGACCACAGGATGAGGCAGGTCCTTCCAGGGCAGGAGCATTCACAATGCCTCAAAATATCTGGTAGGGGTTGCCTATTTTATAAGAGGGTATCCACAAGTGTGTTTCAGGTGTGTGTGTGTGTGTGTGTGTGTGTGTGTGTGTGTGTGTGTGTGTTTGTGTGTGTGTGTGTTTTAGCAGATGCTACTGGTCTACCTTTGACCCACGCATGTTCTGCAGCCACGTTAGTCATGCGTACAAAAAGGAAAAGCAGAGAAAATGCAGGCCTGACTATGTTCTACCTCTGCCAGACTAGACCGCAACCACACAGCTTCACATTTCAGGGTCTCACTTATCCTTCCACAAAACCCTACTGGCCTCACTGGAGTCTATATGGGCCATGGTAGTGTTCAGGTGGAAAAAAATACGGGATCCTCACTGTGATGGGAGAGTCCCCCTTTTGCTCGGGAGCTACTGGGACTCCATTCCCACAATCCAGGACTCATCTCTCCCTGTAGCCCTACCGAAGTGCTGTTTGAAAGGTTTGCTCCTGATGCTCCACATCAAGGCTCACTGAGAACTCAGAGGCCCACAGCCAAGACTCCAGAGCATTGCAAATGAGCAGGATACTGAAACCTGAAGACATGTGGAGACAGGGTTTCTCTGTGCAGGCCTGGCTATCCTGGAACTCACTCTGTAGACCAAGATGGCTTTGGGCTCAGAAATCTGCCTGCCTCTGCTTCCTGAGTGCTGGGATTAAAGTCTTAAAAGCCTTGATTTAAACTTGTGGGGTTGTAGGGAATAGCCATAGGGAGGCAGGCTTCACCCAATGACAAGGATGAGCCAAGGTAAAGAATACCAGATGAGAGCGCTCAGGGCTGGGGGCTGGGGTACATGTGCTTCCTCTTCTGCTGAGTTTGGTTTGTAAGTGCCCTGAGGGCCAACCTCCACTCAACGTTGAATCTCCTCATGCCTGGCAAAGCCAGAGAAGCTATTTACGACCCTACTCCACTTTCTTCCCATGCCTTTCTCCACCATTTCCTTTATAGCATTATGTCGCCAAGCTCCCGGCTGCTATATACCTTCCCAATTATTCTCCTCTCTGCCCGGAATAGCCCCCCTTAAACTCCCACATGAACCAGCTGCAGTTTCCATCTCCTCCATAAACTTAGCTCACCTCTAGAGAAAGGAAGTATGTGTTTGCTGGTGTGATAAGACAGTCACGCTCTTCCATAGGGGCTCACAAAAGCAGTATGGACAGTGTGTTATTTCCACGGAGACAAGTTCTCAACATGCTATGCAAGGGTTATTAACTTTGTACAATGTCATTACAAGTCATTCACAATTCTTCCTTCCAATGTCTTCATTTCCTTTTGGACTATCACAATAAACCACAACAATAAAGATTTTAGGGTTTAAAAAAATAAAATCCCAATTGCTATAAAATTTAAATATTGACAAAAATTGTCATCAGGAATCAATAACAGATGGTGTTTTGTTTTCAGCGACGTGTAAGCATATGTATGGTACCCTGATATGTAGTTGGAGCTAAGAACATCATGTTATCTAACCTGTCAATTCCAATCAAATTGAAAACAACTCAAATGCTCAAAAGCAAAGATCTGGGTCACTAAGTTACAGGTTATCAGCACCCTGAATGAAGAGCCCTCCGGCCCCAGCCTGCCTCTCTGTGTGCCCATCGGGCAGGGCACTTCTTGGTGTAGCCTCAGTTTTATCCAAGACACAGGCTAATGGACCACCGCTGCTGGTCTTTTGCACTGGTCATATTTTATTCTGAGGAAACATTCCCCAAATGGGAAAACTCAAAAAGAACTGGGAAATCAAAGCCCCTGGCTCCTCTTTCTAAGTTCCTTGGTCCCTATCCCCTTTGGATTAACTCAGTTTCCTTGTGAGGTTCCTGCTTAGGGATGTTGGGATATGGCAGAGGCTCTTAGGGAAGCTAGCTCCCAGGTGTGGGAAGAATGAAAAGGGGGTATGAGCTTGGACTAAAGTCCCAGAAAGGTTAGGACATGCAGCAGGCTGGGAAATGGCATTTTATTGCCAGTAGAGACCCAAGTTAGAACATCGCCGTCTTCCTGCAGCATCCAGTAAGGAGATGTGGGAAGTCCTGGGCCCGGCAGCAGATGAATCCCTGTGATGAGGATTTTGGGGTCAGGAAGGCAGAGACTCTCTGAGTCTCATGTCTCAGCTTGCTGCTGCCTCCTGGAGAAAGGCTATCCTGAGTGCTTCTTCCAGAATTGGAGGACCTATTTTCACAGAGCCCGTTTCCTCATCTGTAAAGAAGAGGTTGGACTAGATAAATTCAATTCCACTCCAAGCCTGGCCCTGAATACAGATCATGAATTCAAATTTTACCCTACTTTCCAGTCTCACGGTTTGGCTTCTGTGGGGCGTTTGCATAATACCAATTATGAAGCAGCAAGGGCTGAAGAGACGACTCCGTGGGTAAAGCGTCTCAGCAAAAAGCATGAGGACCTGAGCCTGGATCCACAGCATCCAAGGAAAAGCTGGGCATAGTGGTGCATGTCCGTAATTCCAAGACGGGTGAGTCGGACAGATAGAACCCCCGAAGCTCCTGGACGGCCACCCTAGCTGAATAAATGAGTGCCAGACGGTTCCTGTCTCCAAAAATAAGGCAGAGGAGTGACAAGGAAGACACCTGATATTGACCTCTGACCTTCCCATAGGTGTCCACCTACATACATGTGCACGTGCGCACACATGTGCACACACACGCACGCACGGGAACACATACGTACACCAGAAACACACGGATGATGATGATGACAATGATGGTGATGATCATGATGTTCTGAAGGTAAAAGGTATTCTTCTCTCTTGTGTGATGAGAATGCTTCAAGTTGCATGAAGCTTCTAGATCTTTATCCATTTATCCTCTGTGCCAAGAAGGGCAATATAGCATTTGACCTTGCTGTGATGGGCTCAACTTTGATTCTTCATTATTTTTCTTCTGTATATTTTGTTTTTTCCACTTACTTTTTGTTTCCTTCTTTATTCTCTGTGTAATGGGGGGTGTCTATTTGGTGTTTTATCATCTAAGTCAGAGCCTTTACATTTCTGGTAGCCCTTATACTTAGGGGAACAGGGCCAGCCGACTGCATACTGGGGATAACGAGGGACTCTCTACTGCCCCAATTACTCAATTTGAGATCTGAACTTGAGTTTCCATTTTAGTTTGAAGCTAGTTGTTGACAATGACATGTAAAAGGAAACAATCCTAGTCTGTGCTTACTCCCTATAAACACATATACATATAATATGTATGTCGTTGTTCATATATAAAGTGTAGTGTCATATATTAGTTGCATGTCTAGCACTTGTGAAGGAACCCTTCCATCCATCCAGGCTGGATTCTCCACTACAGGAAACCCAGAGCATTCCACCCAAGGTGGGGCATTGCTGGGCTGGAAGAAAACTGAGCTCATCTAGGGGTGTGTCTTGTTAATATTTATGTCTCCCCCAGAGTGTGCTGGGGACTCTCAGGTGGTAATGACTTGTCAGATCAACCAACAAGGTTTGTCTATGGATCATGTGGACTATCAACTTCAATCCTGAAGAGTGGTACGAAAGGTCCTTGCAGCAACATCTTAGGCCATGACGCTTTCCATTTCATCAACTGTCCCTCAACTTTGACTTCCTAGAAAAGTCATTCCCTGCTCAAGACAAGTAGACAGATCACCCATTCATCTGTGGGAGAGGCTTGTTTCTTGAAGAGCCACCTCAGGGAGAAGAGTGTTGGCTGTGGGGCCAAGCTCCAGAGTCGTAGATTCTCACTTCCTGGTTGTGAGAGCATTTGGCCAATCACTTGCTTTGCCTGGTTTTCAGTTGCCATGTTTATAAAATGAAACTAATAATAACAGTCATTGCTTCATTGTGTGGTTGTAAGAATTAAACAATGCTCAGAACTGTGCTGGGCACAAAACAAACACACAGGGCGTTGTCAGTCAACTAACTTCACCAGTGGGGGAGAGACTGTCAATGGTGGAAGAACATCAGGGTGTGTTATATTCTGAAATAGACTTACGTGATAGGGAAGTGATTAATTCTGAGGAATCACAGATGACTTCAGAACAGTTAAGTTTCGATCGAGGAAGCAAAACATGAGCTATGATATAGACCTGCTATTGAGCCTTAATCCACACAGTTGTAAGGGCTGGCTAATTAATTTATGTCAGGCCCTTGCTCTTCAGTCTATGCTTCATTTGAATCAGGACAGGCAGCTGGGAAAAGGGGAAGCAGAGTCAGCTGGAAGAAAACAAAGACAGCCTGAACCCCACCAGGATACCCTGCCTATGCTGGTCTGGGATTCAGAGCTGCTGCAAGAAGAGAGCTTGCAAGAACTGGACGAACTAGGAGGTATCAGCTGACGTCACTCCTTAACCATGCAAGCCAGCCAACCAGGGACAACTTGTATCTGACACGGTAACACGTGTTGTCTACACCTTGCGCCAGCCACCTTCAATGTATTACAACAAGGTAGCTTCACTTCTGTATTCCAGGTATCATTCGAAACATCTCCTATGGCCAATATCAATAGGTAACAATGCAGTGGAAGGGCGTTCTGGGAAGTGTAGTTTGTCTGCCTGTATTAATCTGGCAAGACCCACCCTCCTTCCAGAGAGGAAGCAGTGCAGCTAGGTTTGAAAGTATAATGACCTGTTATGGGAAGAAATGGGAGGGGTATTGCAATCCCAGGGAAGGTAACAGGCAGAGCATGAACAGGTCTGGTGTATTTAAAGTATTCATAGTGGCTGCAGGGCAGGATAACACCCACCTCCCCACCCCCTACCCCTGCCAGGTCAGAGAATCAGTCCAACATAACCATAACCGCTGCCGTTTGTGGAAGTGAATTGATCTGCTCACTGGGTCCTAATGTTTTCACTAAACGAAGACCCAAAGACTGACTTCATAATGCCTTCTAGGCTAATTAGTCTCTTTCCTACTATGAAGATAAGGAGAGAGTCCCCACGTTAGGAACACTGAACCTGGAGCTGGCAGACCGGATTTTGTTGCAGCCTCTCCCCATGCTCTCTTGGTTACCTCGAACAATCTTCCAGTACCCTCCTCCCTAGAGCTGAACTGAACTGAAGCAAACAGCTGGATCTCCAGAATCTTTTTGAGTTTTAGTTGTCTCCTGTTCTGTGGCGGGCACAGGGTGACGGACTGGGCACCGTAGCTTCCACTCTGGGACCCGTGCCAACAGAAAATGCACTGCTTTTGCCACACAACTTGACCTTTAGCCCTAGAACTTGGAAGAGGTACAGGGCAGTCCAGTCTGCTGTGTTTTTGCTTGAGGCCCAGACCTAGCTTGAGTTGGTTGTTCAAGGCTAGTTTAAGGGTAAGTCTTCTATGTCTAGCCCTGCAGCAAGCTGGGAGCACCCAAGATTGCCAGGAAGTAGATGAGCCAACTTGTAAGATCTAGTCCCATATTGGTCCACAGGCTTATGGATCCCTGGATGGGCAAATTTAAGGAAAGCGATACTACAGACTCCAGAAACTGATTCTTCAGTGCGTTCTTGTATTGACCTGTGTTCCTAGGAAGACTACAGGATTCACTACTGGGGAAAGGGCTAGACACAAACCTAGGGCACATAGGAAGTGACATGAATTCCAAGGTGACAGCCCCCCCCTCTCCCTGCCCAGCCTTTCAGCCAATGTACAGGGAAAATACTTTTTTGTTTTGTTTTTCAATACAGGGTTTTTTTTTTTTGTGTAGTCCTGGCTGTCCTGAAACTTGCTCTGTAGACCAGGCTGACCTCGAACTCAGAGATCTGCCTGCCGTTGCCTCCAGAGTGCTGGGATTAAAGGCATGTGCCCCCATAGCCAGGCTAGGAAAATACTTTTGACTGGAGTAATTCTAGATAAGGAAATGGATTCCTGCTGAAATATTGGACAAAGTAAGACCGTGTCTTCATCCTCTCTGGCCTATATCACAGATGTTTAAATATTGCAGTCCTAGGAAGCTGACCCTTCACCCTCTGAGTCTTCCAACAAAAAGTCAACACATTTCTATTTTTTATATAAAATTAGGGTTTTTCCTGATTAAATTAAGGTTTTATTTATGACTATTTCTTAGAATTGTGAGAAATATATGAGCCTTGGAGTCAGAAAAGCTGGTTTCAAACTTAACCTTTATTACTTAACACTTTTACATAAACTTGGTAAATTATTTCTTCTGTAAAAGGAACGTGATAACATTGGTTGTTCACAGACTATTTATTTTTTGATTATAGCTCTTAATGGAGACTATACATGAGCCATGTGAGATGTTTTAAATGTTTAGTAAGTATTATTTTTTATTCTTCTTGAAGCTCAAAAAGCAGAAAATAATAAATATCCTGTTTACAATTTTCCTGCTTGCTAGTTACTGTCTGCTTGCCCTCTGAGCAGGCAAGTTATGACACACACAATAAAAGCAGACTTATCATATCAGCATTATTATTATTATTATTCATACAAATCACCAACGATACTTTTGTTCCTTGTTGTTTGGAGGCAGAACTCATCTATCTGCCTACTGTGGGACACCCAGCAGCAGCATCTATCTGTAGTTGCTTGTGAGCTCCACACAGCCATGTTTTAGACACTAAAGAGCCCTGAGCCTTGACTGAAGGGCCAGAGCCCATCAGAGCTAAAGTACCCTTAGCCATCAAGTGAAGCTGCTCCTCAGGTGGAGAAAACGAGACTCAGACTGGCCCCTAAGTGACTTCTCCAAGAGCTCCCACATGGTGATCGTGGTGTGAGGACTGGTATGGATGTCATGCTTCCTTACCCAGTGACACATGCCACCAGACAGCCTTTGTTGATGATCTTGCAATCTTAGGAAATTTCTCTGACTTCTAGGTACCCATCTTTCCAAAAAACAAAAGATGGTAAGACATTGTTGCCCACATCTCCATCAGATGCCTGCAGATTAAGCCCAAGCTTCAGTAAACAGTCAACTCCCTGAAGTTGGGCACAGCTCAATTATTTTTTATAGAAACCATCCCAGTGTTACAAAGGGAGATGCTTCTTCATTGAGAAACAACAGGACCCTTCCTCCACATAGTTGGCTGAGTCAGAGGTTAGCCGGCCATTAACATGTGGAGCAACCCAGGAGAAGTCCTGTAACTTCTCTTCCCCCCACTGTAGCCATTGGTCTACTCTGGTTCAGAGACTCTCTGAACTTCCTCCTAGGCCCAAATACAAAGTCTACTCCCCTCTAGTTTCCCTCAATTTAGAACTCAGCCGTGGGCTAACTGCATTTTCCAATGGCAAGAACCTTGATTGTCTTAGTCCCCAGCAAGGAGATTTCAAACACTAATGAGATTGAAACTGGAACAGGACAGGAATACACACTTCTTTCTAAGCACGGTTCATCTGGTCTAGAGTCGTGACCAAGGAAAGGCATACTCGGATTGCTTCACTTTGAATTTTCCAGTCAGTGTCTTGGGAGCACTCCAGGTTTCTCTTCCCTCACTTTTGTCTCAGGGCAAACATCTTCCCAGGGACTCAAGTCTGTGGATATTTATTGACTACCAGTGATGAAAAACCAGGAGATGAAAAGCCATGCCAACACCACATGCCAGTTTTTTGGCTTTCTCTCACTCTGCCTTCACTGGGTCTGACATGGTGAAGAGAGCTGAGTCTTGGTTTGGGGGTGGAGGAGGCCGAGCCTGAGAGCCTTGGCTTTCTCGTTCCGTTCCCAGCTTCCTCGGTAGGAGAAAGCAGCGACTCTACGACATGCTCTTCACAGTTCATTGGAGAGATATCCTCCCACCCCGACTCCTCTGGGTTTTCAGAACAGTCTCCAAATCAAGTGGGACAGATAAGCTTCCTGGGGATTTTTTTTTTTTTTTTTTGACTCTTTTCCAAACAAGCCTTTGAGCCTGAAGACCTTTGCCCACCTGGACATGTTTGTTCCTCAAATGTTCAGCTGGGGCTTGCCCATTATACCGCTCATCTCCATGAAATTGTAACTCTTTCCATCCACAGTTTAAATTCCCATTTAATCCTCAATTGAGGGTGAACTCATCAGGCTTATATTTAAAAGAGACCTCAATGAATGTGTCAGCTTGTGCTCGGTCTTCATAGATAAAAGCTCCCCTGAGGGAACGTACTAAACTCAGCTAGAGAGAGGTCATGTCATTTGGACACTGTCAACTCAGCAGTCTGAGGGTGCCCGAGCATTTCACGAGGAAACAGGGTCTCCCCTCCAGCTCTTATTCCTCCCTTAAGCCTACTGTTCGTGCCATGCTAATCAGAGTCCTTGAGGATTGCCTCTGGACTTATTTATCGCAAGCTTTGGAAAAGCTTTTGGAACACAAAATGGGTGTTACAGTGGAAGAGATTTCAGTTGCAAATGGATTAAACAGGATGCCTGCTTGCCAGAGCCCTGGAGGGATGTGGAATGGGGATCCTCAGAGTGGGGGGACAAACTTGGTTAAGGATGCTTGCTTTGTAAACTGCTCTGAAAACCGGGGGAGGGGGGGCAGAACTCCCTGTGAAGGGTCTGGAGTGGGTGGAACACCCTGCCAACCTGAAAGCAGTGGCCCAGACAGGGAAGCAAGAGTAGGACTCAGATTCAGTTGCCCCATCCTCCACCCCTAAGCAGGTCCTCCCACCTCCGGCATAAACACATCAGATAAGCTTCAGGTCCTTCGTCAGGACTTTATAAGTAACTTGCTGCGGAGAGGCTGCCCCTGGAAAGAGCAGCGAGGGGGCTGGAGATGCGGCTCAGCGGTTAAGTGGACAGACTGCTCTTGCAGAGGACCTGAGTTCAGTTCCTAACACTCAATCAGTCAGCTCACAAATGCCTGTAACTCCAGCTTCAGGGAGATCAAATCCTTCTGGCTTCCCAGGGCAATTGCACCCCCCTGCCCCCCACACCCACATAATTATACACATAATTAAAATATAAAATCAATTATAAAAGAAAAAGCAGGTAAATCCCCTGTACCGATGGACAGTGAAAGAAGCCAGGTCTAAGGCAAGCAGAGCGAGGCAGGGAGATGGGGCTGGAGGCAGAAGCGAAAAGACAGGAACTCACACATCACATCGTCTGGGACCCTAAATAAAGGTTGCAGAGCAGTGTAGAAAGGCCTGAATTCGGAGTTAGGCCCCGGTGGCTCAAATCACTTCAGTCGCATGGCCTTCTGTTTCCTGGCCCATCCTCCGGGCTGTCTTCCGACGTGCTATGTGGCTGAAGATGCTCCTAAACTCTTGGACTTCCTAAGCCTACTTCCCAAGTCCTGGGATGGTGAGCTTGCAGTATCACACCATGCTATTCTTCACATACAAAGCAGGCGTCTTTCTCTCTCTGTCTCTCTGTCTCTCTCTCTGTCTCTCTCTCTGTCTCTCTGTCTCTCTCTCTCTCTCTCTCTCTCTCTCTCTCTCTCTCTCTCTCTCTCTCTCTGTCTCTCTGTCTCTCTGTGTGTGTGTGTGTGTGTGTACCTCCATATAGAGTCAAGAGGTAAGCCTCTGGTGTTGATCCTCAGGAGCCAACCATCTTGTTTCTAGAGACAGGGTCTCTCACAGGAACCTGGAACTCGCCGATTAGGTTAGCCTGCCTGGCTAGCAAGTCCCAAGGGTCCACCTGCCTCAACCTCCTCAGCTGTAGGAACACAAGCTCATACCACTACACCTGACCTTTTAAAAACTTTTTTTTTGTTTTTGTTTTTATATCAAACTCAGGTCATCAAGCATTTATATCAAGCACTGCACAGTCTTTGATATCTTCCAAGACCTATAAAATGGACATGTTGTTCAAAAGTCTCTGCTTTGTGTGGTTATGAAGACTAAATTAAATAATATTTATGGAAAGTTCATGTTCTGTACCTGGCACAAAATAGGCACTGAATCAATATTTGCTGCATTTTAAATGTTTAATTTAAGTAAGATTTTTATGCAAACTTTTATTCCTTCTCTGTTCCCTAAACTGGTTCGCCCTGTCTCCCATTTACAAGCACTAGTCACCAAGAGCAGCAAGGCGTGCATTATCTCTGGAAACAATATAAATTAGCTCCCATATTTTTTCTTCACACTAAGCAAGGCGATTTCAAAATGCTGGGAAAAGCCAGAGCCAAAATAAATTACCCCAAACTACCCTTCCAACGCTTTCTCCTCTCCCTCTCCACCTCCCTCCAAACCGCCCCCTCTGTCTGTCTGTCTCTCTCTCTCTCTCACACACACACCACACACCACACACACACACACACACACACACACACACACACACACACACACACACACACACACACGAACTTTTAAACCTTGGAAATCAGACAAGAGCAGAAGGGGGTGGGGTTGAAAACAAGGCAGGGCCCCGCCTCCCACCGGCTCTATCTGCTCACTTCACAAACACAAGGTGCACTGTCAAAAGTGCCCTGGGCAAAGTTTGTACTTTGCTTGAATTCTCACTCGTGTTTACCAAGGTAATAAACCAGTCCTCCAGTGCTCCAGGTGTAAAGCTATTATGAAAAGGCGTATTTGTCTTTCACCCTACCTCAGATGCACCGTTCTTGGGACACTCAGCTCTGGAAGAGCAGCGGGGGAATTTATTTATGGAGAGAGGCACCCAGACTCCAGGCTTGGGGATGCTGAGGCCTGTCCCCTGTGTTGGCAGCCCCTGGATGCCTCTGAGCGCTCTCTCTCTCCCTCTCCCTCTCCCTCTCCCTCTCCCTCTCCCTCTCCCTCTCCCTCTCCCTCTCCCTCTCCCTCTCCCTCTCCTTCTCCCTCTCCCTCTCCACTGATGGTCTGTCAGACACCTGCACTTGTCCCCTTTGCCCTGACAAATAACTCAACCTGCCAGGCACCTTCCAGCAGCCTCCTCAGTCTCTGTTCAGACAAGACACGTTGTCTTTAATTCTCTTCCCTAATTTACCAACCAGCCCATCGCCAGCACATTGTGTTCACTTGGATCAGTGCAGATGAGCACAGTAGCTAGGGACACCTCAGCCCATCGTGCCCTGCCTGAAAACCTCCAGGAGCTCCCCACCCCCCGCCCCTCTGCAGAGGTTGATTACACCCTGTTGGGTTATCTGAGGCTTAGGCAGAGTGGGAGGAAACTTTCACCCAAATCTCTGACAGAGCTAAATGGCCTGGAACCCACTCGAAATCGCCGGTCGACCAAAATCTTGGCACTCGGAGCAAGAAAGAATGTATGGAAAAGGGCAGGCTTGGAATGCTAGGGCCGTTGGCCTAGGCACGTGGGAGAGCCACGGAGGGTGTCGGGGAGATGTTGCTGACTTCGGGCCCCTCTGGCAGACCACCCAGAAACACAGACGACACACAGCAGTAGCATGCAGCTGCACACCTTAGCGGCAGACACAGGCACTTCTCTGCCCTGGCTATAGTCTGCTATCCCCTCCCAGCATGGATCCTGGAGGGGGGGGGAGGTAATTTAATTCCTTCACAACTTGAGTTCTCATATTTCCTGAGCTAGCCCTTACTAGGTGAAAGAGCTTAGCCAGGGTGGGTATGGGGTAGGTGCAGCCCATGATAGGCACTCCATAAATATCTTTGAACCATGAATAAATTCCAGCATCGTTGCTTCAAAAAGTGTGTTCTCACAGGACACTTAACCCCGTGAGCTCAGATCCAATACCTATAAAATTGAAATCACAATAGGAACAAAGGGAAGAGCCCTTTGTAAATTCCAGCTGAACACTGCTAGTTGCAAGGGAGGACACTTGACTATGAATCTGTGGTCTCCTGCCTTCCCACCAGGCTTCCCAGTCAGTACTCCTCTTAGATCACCTAGATTTTCAGTATCACACCCATTCACTGAACAAACAGTTAAGTACCCAGTGTGGCATAATACATAGACCATTCCTCTGTCCTCGGGGTGCCTAGTGGATGAGGAGTGAGAATGGGAAACAGATATCCCACCAGGGAAACTCTGTTCTTGAGTGTCTAATATTCAGTCAGGTACTCACTCTCGCTGAGGGCCAGTCACTGTACAGGAGATGGTTCTCGGCACTGGGGATTGTTTGCTGGGCAGGCTAACATAATGAGTCAACACCGCTTACTTCTCATTGGACAGTCCTGGTTGGGCATGTCAGTTGCTGGGGCAACCCTACCGAACTTGGTCATTCAGGAGAAAGCCCAGCTTTCTCTCCTCTTGTGCCTCCACCATTTCCCAGGGCCTTATCATTACTGGGCAGGAGGTGAAACTCACAGGAATGGGCAGAGAAGGTTTTCACATCCAGCTGCATTACACACGTCCACTAGAGTTCTATCAACTAGCGCTCACGTCCACCAGAGTTCTTCCAACTAGCGCTCGGGTGCACGTAACTAAAACGGATCTGAAATGATCCACCTTGTTCCCAAGAAAGCACGGGCATCAGGAGACAGCTCACTGATGCTGATTATAAAGGTATACCAAGAGGCAAGACAGTATCGCTGCCCTCAAAGAGCTCTATGTCTGGGGTAGGGGGTAGGGGGTATGATGAACAAGTCAACGCATAACAACCAGTGTCATCTCCTACAATATGAAGATAATAAAATAGGGGTGCTATAGTGCCTGGGGTGGGCAGGCTCCTGTTTTAGATGGAGAGAGGGTTGATCTAACCAAATGACAGACAACTGGAACCCGTATGGGAACAAGTTAAGGAAGATTACGAAGGCACAGGCCCTGAGAGGAGCCAAGGGCGGTAGGACCTGCCGTAGAAGAAGGGAGACCACTGGAGAAGAGCCAAGGAGACAGGGAAGGACCACACTGTCATGTCTTAGAAGCCAAGCTAAAAAAAAAGAATGGATTTCAAACATAAGCTATGTGTGCGTACCCACTTCCACCTGCACGATGTATTCATTAACCTAGTCATTGCCCTTCTCCATCTTTGCCACAAATCCAGGTTCCCACATCAGCAGGCTTCTAGAGGGGAAGCAACATCAGGATGCTAGAGAACAAGAGAAGGGGAGAAGCCTTTCAGGAGGAACTTTCCTTTTCTACCTCAACAGAAGGGCTTCTGCAGCCGGGTTCTATCATCTTCATGGCTCCTGCTCCTGCTCAATAAGCATGCCACGGTCCAGCTTTCACTAGGAGATTCTAGACTCTGGCCTCCTTTGGCATGACTTCCTTTCTTTGTCCCATTGGCCCCACCAACTGCTAATGGAGTACCAACTCTTCTTGCTAATACATGCACTGGCTTCTCAACCTTTCAATCACCTGTGTAGCCAAGACCTACCTGCAACTCCCTCTGTGTAGACATGGGAAGGACTTGAGTTCCTCAGCTGGACCCTAAGGACTGCAGCTTGGGAAAGTCCTGCAGCGTAAGGTGCCAGGTCCACACTCACTGAATGGGTTTTCTACTTACTGCTGTTGCAACCATACATGTTTCTTATCATGCGGTTCCAAACATTAGAAGTCCGGCTCTCACTGAGCTGAAAATCCCTTGAGTGGAACTGGAGAATCTGTTTGCCAGGCTGTAAGGGCTGCACCCGCCCATGGCTCACAGTCCTCCTGCCTGAACTTCATGCTAGCAATGGAGGTGGGACATTTCTCAAGATGCCACCACTCCGCTTGGACCCTGTTGGTCCCTGTTCATGAATGTTCGTAATGACGTTGGTGTTGCACAGACAACTGGCATAGTTTCCTGTGTGAAACCAGCTGCCACAGGCCTAATTCTATCTGGAACGTTAGCTGACCCTTGCCATGTGAAATAACCCGTTCATAGGTTCCAAAGATTAGGACAGGGACATTTATGTGAAACATAATCCTGCCCACAGGATCATGACCACGTAAGCTAGTGACAGGGAATAAATAGGAGGGCGTCAGCAGGTTTGCTAAAGGACAGCAGTGTGGTACTGTATGCGGTCCACATGAGAACCTATGCCCGTGTGCTGACATGAAAAGTGGAGACAGGGGTCCTTTGGTCTCTTGGCTCAGAGATGTTCTCTTGTGATGCTTGGATCATGACTTGCCGTGGCCAAGTCCTCGGCACATGCTCTTGCCTGCCATGCCTGGGATGCGATGGTGGGACACAGCTCCTGTTTGTCTCTCACTCAGGGTGGCACGTAGGTTTCTTGTTTTCCCCCAGAGAAAGGTTCATTGTGGAGAGGGGAGTGGGTGAAGGCAAACTCTTGGCTGCCGCACGTGAGGCCCATCAGTTGCATTTCAGAGACAACTGGAGTTGACGCAGGCATCCTTTCCAAATGTAATCAAACGCCTCCTGTTGCCAGACGATGTGTTATTCAGTGAGGTTCTGGTGAGGGTTGTTGAGAATCCGAGATGCCTTCTGTAACTCTATCAGATGGGTCCTGGGGGGAGAAGGAGGGCGGAGAGGGACTTACTTCACAGGCTAGTTACCTTCCAAACTGTTACGATTAGCTGCTGAGGAAGAGATCCCCAAAGAGGGGGCAGGGGATGATGCTCTTGTGGGAGGGTAGGCCATGGGAAGGACCCACAGCACAGACTCTCAAGGAATGGCTGCTGAAACAGAGATCCACAGAACAGTGGCAAGCCAGAGAGTAGGGTGGGAGAATAGGCCATGGGCAGGACCCACAGCAAAGACTCTCAAGCAGCATCCTGTGCCCTGCTAACCTATTTCTGTGTGTTGGAGGTAAGTTTGAAGAGGACAGAGCTTGGGTAAGTACACACACACACACACACACACACACACACACAGGCAGACACACACACACACACACACACACACACACACACACACACACACACACACACACACACACACCCTGGATGACCTAGGCAAAACAAGATGAGAAAATCTTTGTCAGTCTGATCTGTGGTGAGGAAACATCTGTTTTCAGGGGCCCCAGGCTGGGAGTGAATGTTTTAGTAGCTACAGCCAAGAGACCTGAGTCCTGGGAACCTCTCAAAAGAGTCTTTGGGACAGACACCTATCAAGGGAACATGTCTTGACTGGGTGCCTCCAAATACTGCTGTCAGTTGGGAACATGTTTTAGAAGGATCTACAGTATAAAATTGTGGTTAAGCAACATGGGAATGATGGCATAATTGTGTCTTATCAGCATAGATACATTGCATTCAAATGTTTCCTCTTTATAGGCACTTTTTGGTTCCTGAGAATGTTCAAGGAATAAGGGCTATTAACTCACCCAAATATGGACAATGGCAAACTGGAGATTTAGGAAAGAGTGATAAGACACTCAGGAGTAAGCTGGGGGCTGGAGGGGGATTGACTTCCTACTGCCTGTCCTTCGGTACTTAACTGCATTTCACACCTAATGCGTGTGTTCTCTATAAAAAGAAAATTAAAGTTTTAATATACAGAATAAGTATAATTTCAGCTCAAAAAAAAATCAGACAGAACAAGGAAACTACAAGGAAATTTAGATTATATTCAACTCCCTGTAATGAAACTGTCTCAGCCACGAACTTGAGATATTTTCTACATCTTCCTCAACAAAGAATAATAATTGGAGCCTTTTGAATGACTATAAGTTATGACTTGACTGATCAGGAGAAGGCCAGGGTTGGTTATGATGCTGCTGCAGTCATCCACAGGTCAGGCTCAAGTTGGTGAAGTGGTCTCTACCCATATGCATTTTCTATCTCCCAATTTCTATCCTTTACTCAGCCGTAGTGAAATGTGAGCATATTGCCCTGGGCGATGGCTGGGTTTCGGCATGGGTCACCATCACATATTGGCGTCTGCCCATCAGCTAGCTCTTCTTAGTTCGGTACCATCTGCATGTCTTAAGCATCTGAAATCTCTGGCCCCTCAATTTTTGGTTAAGCTATGTGCTGGGGTAAGAGTGGGCCAGGAGTGGCTGCATCCAATCTATTCCTTCCTTTGATAGAGTTCCAAGGGAGGCAGTGTACATGACTCCACTTGGATCTTGAAGTGATAATGCCCTTCAAAGGCACCATGACAAACGACTATAGGAAGCAATAATTCCTTCTTTGATCAGCCTCTGGCTTCCCTCTGACCTTGACAACACCGTTGTGTGTCATATTTTCATGTTGGGGATTTTCTGGCTCAATTGAGTGTCACAGTGACATAGAGAACAAACAAAGCGCCATTGGGCTTACAGGAAGCCGGGCTTTAATGCCACTTGGGAAGCAGAACACATTGAGGAGGTTCCATTTGCACAGATTCTGAGGGGCAGGTGGCATTCCACTGACTGGAAGGGAAGAGTGTCCTCAGAGCAGGGCACGCTGTGTGAGGACGTACTTGTCTGAACTTCAGACTTCATGTGCCATGTGGAAGGTGATTACACCACTAATCCAAGAAGCTACTGTGTAGCCAAGTGGCACACTGCGTGGTCCAGGGACATTTCTACACACAGCTGCCCACGGGCACTGAGCTCAGGAGATCAGGGCCAAGACACACACTCCGGGTTTGGGGGTGAACATCCTTCACTCCTATCCCACACGGTGTGCGCAAGGCGAAAGCAGGCCAGAAACGAAGGTGTCTACGGCCGTGGCTTGCATTCTTCCTCCTGAACCTGACCTGCAACTCCAGAGGCTTCTGATGGAAAATTCTACTTTGGCTGGGTGTCGTGGCATAAGCTGATCCTGGCACTCGGAAGGTGGAAGAAGATTTATGAGTTTGAGGCCTGCTTCAGTCACAGAGGGAGATCTTGTCTGAAAAAAAAAAAAAAAGGAAAGGAAAGAATAGGAAGGAAAGAAGAGAGGAGGAGGAAACTGTGGTTTGAGCCTGGGCTCACTTAGCAGCATTCTGAGTGGTCTGGAGCCTGCTGGCCTTCTGTCTGTTTCCTAGGGCCTGAACACTACAGCTCCAACCAGAGGATCTAACCCGACTGGGCCTATGGCATCGAGAAGGCCATCATCCACCCTAGTCCTAACTGGCCAGAGCTCGGGTCATCTATTCCTAGGAAACTGTCAGCTCACCCCACGCCTCTCTCAGTTCTGAGGATCTCAGTTATTGAAGACACAGCCACTCAGACACCTGACAGGATGACAGGCTTACTGAGGAGAGAGGCAGCCCAGAGCCAAGCTCCTCCCAGGTACACGGACAGTCAACTAAAACTCTCTTGACTTTGTCGAATCACATGATACTTTCTTTGAGGGGCTGCTGTATATACTGGAGACATGCAAAGTAACTCCCAGGGCAGAAGAATGAAGATCTTCATTGTTTCATTTTATCCTGTCAGGGGACCTATGATGTCACCATTACCATCCTTGACAAAAAAAAAAAAAAAAAGAAAGCCCAGCAGTAAAATATCTGTTTCTTCAATTTCTCAGGAAAAACAAACAAGCAAACACCAAACAAGAAATAAACAAGAACAACAAACCCCCATACATTTGTTCTGGTTTTTTTTTTTAAGTCCTATCGTGTCCATTCTACATGTATAACTCTTAGTCTTCCTAGCAACCATGAGGCAGTGTCTGAATACTATGGAGGATGGGAAAAAGGATTCATGAAGAACCCTGAGGCTCCCAGAGGCTAGTTAAGCTGATGAGGATCACAGCCGGTCAGTGCTAACGTAGAGATCTGCCTGGAAATCCCAGGCATTCTACCTATCCTGGGTTCCACAGAACACCCTATCTTTAGGTCTTAGGAACTACAGGAGTCTCTGTGGTGCCTGGTTCCTATACCCACTCCCCACCGTGTCCACTCTGAGATCCTTCGTTTGAACAGTCCATCCACAGATCCCCCTCTCTTCCCTCCTCTTCCCTTGGCAATACAACCAAACCTGGAAATTCTCAAGTAGAGGAAATTTCTTGCTTGGGGAGCATCTGGCAATGTCTGGGGTACCCCAGTGGGGAGGAAAACATGGGCATCACTGGGGGTACATATCAGAGATACGGCAGAGCATCTACACGGCACAGAATAGCACCCACAGCAAGAAATTATTGCATCTCAACCAGTCATATTTGTGCAGAGAGTGGGAATCCCCACATGACATGCCCGTAGAAAGCTGTGTCTCCTTTCTTAAGCCAGCAATGCGTATTTTGCCAATGTTTTTTCCTTCTACCACAATAAGGGTCTGTCATTCAGAGATGGAGAGCGAAATCAAGGCCCAGAGGAAAAAGATGACTGTCCAAGGTCTCCCACATAGCCTTGATAGAGAAAGAAATGCTACTCCTGCCCGCCCCCCAGCCCCAAGCTGAGACGCTTCCTACCTCCCCATGCTTTGCTCTCCTCACATCAGCTCGGCTCGAAGCCTTTTCTGACTCACTGATTCAACAAAATGTGGTCTGGAACTACTCACTGACACAGACCTGCTTGTCACCCCTTCTAGTACAGAACCAGCAGCCATGTAGACTGAGGCAGGCAGCCGCTACTTAGGGCTTCGGTCTGCCGAGGCAGATCCATGCCTATGGCAGAGGCAGAGGTGCGCTCTCTCTCTCTCTCTCTCTCTCTCTCTCTCTCTCTCTCTCTCTCTCTCTCTCTCTCTCTCTCTCTCTCACACACACACACACACACACACACACACACACACACAAAATCTGGAAATAAACTGACGTCATGGAAGCCCTCGAGTCTCAAATGACTGAAAATGAAGAAGATTTTTTTCTTTTTGATTTTTCATAGCTTGTGCTGTTGGTGCTTGTTTGTTTTGTTGTTTCTCAGTCAGGGGAACAGGGATGGTCAGGGAAACTCTCTAGGATCTGCGGTTTCACTTTTGGAGTCTACGATTCGGTCAGAGCTTCTTCGGGCCTTCACAGAGGCAGCCAGAGTGCTGAGAATCCAAACCTGTTTACCGCCACTGTGGATGCAGGAGACGCTCACATAGTGTTTCCTGAGCAGAGTGATTCCTGTGACATATTTATCCAATGAGCGCCGTCTGGACCCAAACAGAGTTAGAGCCTGGGGCAAGAACAAGGCGGTTCCCTCCCTAAACTCCTAACAATCTGGCTGGGGACCTGAAGGAATAGTTTTCTTCTCCTCAGAAGCATCCCTTGTACTCACTGGGGGACCCAGCTCTAATTGTATTCTTTTCCTACACTATCCTTGCGGGTTTTCGTCAAATGGCTACTTATCATTCAGCAACAAGACCAGATGCCACTCCCTTCTGAACACCTCAGAACCCCCCCGCCCCCCATAATGAGGATGTTTGTTAAATGCGTCTCCACTTCTCCAGATGGTTACATCTGTAAGACATCCAGTAAGGACAGTAACTTCTTGTAGGGAGTAGCGAGCCAGGTTATTAGGAGGTATTCTTGATGCTACCCTAGTTACATTACTTGCTGATGCCTTGAGTAGTTCCCCTAACCTTTCTCTGCGTCCGGTTTCATCATCTGTTGTAAGCATGAAGTGTCATGAAAGATTGAGTGGGTGCATATGACTCAGTGGGAGAATACCTGCCCAGTATGTGCAAGGCCCTGGATTTCATATCCACCAATGAAAACTAAAAAAGACGTAGTGTCATAAGCCACGTGCAGTAACTGGCATATGACAGCTGTCCCATGCAAAGTTAGCTCAAGCATCAGGCACTAAGTTCTTTGTACAGCAGAAGACCTTAAAATCCAAGTGATACAGGCAGGTCTTCCTAAAAGTCCATGTTATAGCAAGTAAGCAGGAAAGAGACCTCAACACACATCAGGATATTTACCATAAGAAACATCAGGGAGTGGGTAAAAATTCTTTCTGAATGGGTGCATGAACTCTTACAAAAGATAGAACTCAAACTAGCCTCTGAAGAGAGGCTAAGATGTTCCAGGCAGCCAACCTGTATTGGGCCTTCCTGGAAGAGGTGGTGGCTTTAGCTTCAAGAGCGAGGGAAGTGACAGCCCTCGCTGAGGTCATACTGTCTTGTGGCGGAAGGATGAGACTTCAGATATAAAGTTGGGATGAGAGAAAGAGGGTGAGTGCATTAGCGGAATTCACTGGAAAGCTAGTATCAAGCTCTAAAGGGCTTTGGATGCCCAGGACGAGGGTCTGGCTTTCTCCCTGAGGACAAAAGGGAGCCATTCAAGGTTGTGAAAGGACAGCTCCTGCTCATTGGTTCCCTGCTACTGAGTTGCTAAGCCTGGCGTAAAGAAACAGTTGGAGAAGGAACGGTAATGGGACGTGAAGTGTGAGGGGTTAGAGGCATAAGAAAGGGACTATTAAGGCGAAGCCTTTGTGAGAGGGAACGGAGAGGCTAACATTGGAGCACCCCCCACACCAACAGCCCCACATCACGTCTTCATGTCCAGCAACGTGTCGGTTTTCTCCTCTGAACAGTGCAGTGCTTAAAAGGCCCAGGAACAGTGTGGTCATTCAGCAAGCCTTCAGAAAATGTTGATTGAAATGGAAAGTTGTAGACAGCTGTGGACACAGCGTGGAGCATGTATTTGGAAGGAAAAGTATAGCAGCTGGGAGGCCTGTTAGGATTTTTTTTTTTCTTCACCACAGCTCATATGAGAAAAGGCAGGGCCGGAAGAGGGGCAGCAGGGAGGAGAAGGGAGAGGTAGGATTGAGCAGAAATGGAAGAAAAAATGAGACTTGTTGAAGGCGAGGCCAGTGGCAGAGGAGGAGTTGGGGGTCAAAGTCTACCGAAGATGTGTCTGGTTGCATTGAAGCATGATGATGCCATGACCTGTCTACTCACATCACATGGGCACCATCCAGGTCGGAACTCACTAAATGTCTGTGAAAAGGATGCATGAGTGAAAAATGGATGGATAAGTTCTTGACACTAAATAGGACTTAGCAACTCAGTCTTATGGGGGTTGAGGGGAAGTTACAAATCGCCAGCTCTTTTGATCCATATATGAGGGAAAAGAGGTAAGGTGGCAACTTATAACTTTTGATCCCATAGTTGCCTGGTGGTAGATTTAAGGCATGAAACTAAATCTCTGGACTCGCAGGCTAGTTTCTTTCCAGTATGTGATATGGTTATTTTCTTCAATTCTTAAAAAGAACTTCAGAGGAAATGGTATGCATGAATATCATATACCACTTGTAATTTATTTTTTTAACTAAAAGCTACATTGGGAATTTCATTTCCGTTTCGCTGATTAAAATAGGAATTTTGAAAGTCATGCATATTGATTGAGGCATCCTTGGCTTTGGGGCCAAATTGTTCCAATAACTGTTACCTTCTGCAATCCCATTTCCCCAGACATTTCTCTCTGGCCCACCCAGATCCAAGAGGCCTGGTCTGGTGAAATGGGCAGGCATAGCTAGCGCTGTTCCGGCCCAAGACAGCTCTGAGCACAGCTCATCATTTGCAAAGGTAAATTTTGACTGAAATAAATATTCACATAGTAATTTCATCAATCCATTTCCAGGAGGTGTGGCTTTAATTTTCCTAAAGTTAGACCAAAAACCAGTCCTGATGTGTGTCCCTGCTTTGTGGATATTGAGTGGCTTCTGAAGCTCTTCTCCACCCTTGCCGCTCTGGTGGGTAATAGAATAGGTTTAGTCTGTCCTCTCTAGAGTTTCCATCCTCACTGAGGAGGAGAAAACACTTGAAAAACAGTAACAACCCGGCTTCTGTGCAGTGCCTGTCTCTTTTCCCAGGAAACCCTCGGCCATTAAACAGCTGAGTGAATGTTGCCTCCGAAAGCTGTGGTTCTCATTCCCAGTGGGCATGTGAGTGAGTGTGCCTCCCTCATCTGAGTCGATCATCATTAGTCTCTGTAGGAAGAAGGAGGACATTCCTTTTCACTTTTTTTTGTCCCATGGGGAAAGTAGTGTGGCGGACAGAGAATCAACACATTTAAATTTGAGGTTCCAAGATGGCAGAGTATACATGGAATGGAGGCCAAGCCTTACCTTCCGGCACAGGGAGACCAATCAGGAGCCTCTTCACAACTCTCTTCTCTCCTTTCCAATTCGTCTTCTGCACTAAACCAGCTGTCAAAAGCTTGAATGGTTCTCAGCTTGGGCAAGGTGCTTTACTAAAAGCAATAGCAAATATCTGGTGAGTGTTTACTCTGTGCTAGGCCCTGCTCTTACTAATTTACGTGCGTCACCTTCTTGCATGGTGGCAGGACAGGAGATCTTGGTTCTGGCATTCAGTAGCTGTCACAAGCTGTGACCGTTCTGCTGCTGGAGGGCTGGATGGGGGAGAGACAATCAAACAATTGCCAGTTGGAGTATAGACCAGCATGGTCTTCGGAAAAGGAACGACGCAGTTCCTAATAAGATTATAGATGCATGGTTTCTTAGATTTAACGATCTTAACCTCCAGGAATGCATGCTATAGCAAGAGTGGCAAAAATATGCAAGGATTCATGCGTGAGGCTGTCTGTGACAGTGCCGCTTGAGCAACCAAACATGTCAAATCGTCGTCAATGTCTGTCAACAGTAAAGCAAGTGGCAAGATATCGAGTCCATAGAATGCTAGACTTCAAAATAAGATGTGGAAATGGAGTTGTTTTCACAGAATATTTTAAAATTAAAAAAAAATTATATGTTGGGACTGGAGAAGCAGCTTAGCAGTGAAGAGTGTGCTTATTGCTCCTGCATAGAATTTAGATTTGGCCGGGCGGTGGTGGCGCACGCCTTTAATCCCAGCACTCGGGAGGCAGAGCCAGGCAGATCTCTGTGAGTCCGAGGCCAGCCTGGGCTACCAAGTGAGTTCCAGGAAAGGCACAAAACCACACAGAGAAACCCTGTCTCGAAAAGCAAAAAAAAAAAAAAAACAAAAAAAACTTAGATTTGGTTCCCAGCACCCACATCGGGCAGCTCACAGTCACCTGTAACCCTAGTGACAGAGAATCCAATGACCCCATTTGGCCTGCAGGTTTACCTACACACATATGGAACACATAGATAAACTCAAGGCACGCATGTCATGTAAAATAAATTAATAAATAGATCCTTAAGGGGTTGGGGATTTAGCTCAGTGGTAAAGCACTTGCCTAGTAAGCGCAAGGCCCTGGGTTCGGTCCTCAGCTCCAACAAAAACAAACAAAACAAAATAGATCCTTAAAAGAAAAAAAAAGTATGCATTAGTATTTGCTATGAATAAGAATGTCAGTGTAATGCACACATCCATGTGTTTCACTCGGGAAAATGCTCTGTTTTGGTGGTGACACGTTCTCAGTGCACAGTCCAGTCCAGACTTGAGCTTGCAATTCTCCTGCTTCATCAGCTCCAGATAGAATATCTTGACTGGGTAAATGCTAACAGAGTGGAGGGGGAGATCTTGCACCTTTCAAGCTCGTGTTTTTAAACGGGAGAAGGCTAGCTTTTACTGCTTACTGCCCTTTCTCCAAGATGAGCCAACTGTGGAAATGCTTCCTTAAAAGCCGTTGTTTGAGGAAGATGGCCCTGACAGGAAGCTCTTATGACCTAGCTCTAGGGAGACGAGCCAGATGGTCAGTGCTGACGAGGACCCCACAGAGAGAAAGCAGGCCACGGCTAAGGTGGCAGGGACGCAAAGGAAATGCCTGAGCAGACATAAAGGGCAAGGCCTCTACAAGAAAAAGCCGCCAGTGAGGACAACCGCCATCGGGTTCTCCTGGGGTTGAGCATTTGCCTCGATTTACCTCCTTCCCAGGCCCAGTTCTAGGTGCTCTTCCAACTTGTCCAATTCCTACCGACCCCTTCATACACAAATGCTCTTTGAAAACGTCAGCTGAGCAGATGACGTGTGCACTCCTTCAAGCTCCTTCTGACTAGCACGTCCGCTATCGTCTCTGACGGGTGTCTGTTTCTACCTGATTTCTTCTTCACCTATATGCCTTGTCTGGCCGGGCCTGCGCGCTACTATCCAACTTCCATGTCAGTTCACACCTTTGACCTTTCACCTTTCACCTCTACCTGCCTTACCTTGGATTCCTACACTTCGTCCGCCTTGTGGGTCCTACTCAGCCTTTAAGGCTGTTCTCAAACGTCTGTCTCCCTTGCTAAGCACCTTGCTTGCCTCACAACAGGACCAGCCATGCTCCCTGCTGAGCTCTGAATGAAGCAGTCCCTTAGTTGGGCAGGGGAAGCTGCCTGGCCACTGTTCTCCCCAGAGGACACTGAATGTGTGTCTGCTCTTGTCTGCGTCCCCTGTCTCCATCACAGTGGCCATGCGAGGCAGATGCTCAAAAGTGGGTGAAGACGTACCAAATACACGGAGTCTCAGTCCCAGCTTTGGCCTAGCTTTTGTTCCAAAGGTCTCTTGGCACAGAAAACTTTCTCCCTAGAGCATGTTTTTCTGCTGGTTGAAGATCCATGGGACTGTCCTGCTCCAAATGACTATTGCTCCACCCACAAACATGCCCAAGGACTACCCTATGGGTTGGTTGTACTGGGCTGTGCTGACTCCTAGGGGGTCCTTGAAATGGGTTCAAACTCCAAGGGGCTGAGTCTAACTGGGTTCTCAGCGGAGCCTGGAACAGAGCTAGCGGCCAGGCCAGCAGAGGGGTGTGATCCCGGGGCTGTTCTGAAGGTAAAAGACCCAGGCTGCCCCGAGCCACTGGCTCTTTAACAGTGCAATGATCATGTAAGAGTCCTTGGCCTGGCCTGGCTCAGCCGGCCACTGGTCACTGGCAGCGGCACTCCACCCAGGCTAATTGATCTGTTTCTGTCCTCTGATGGCCCCAGGCAGGAGTCAGCACATTTTCCTCTGTGCCCAGATCTTCCTTGTGCCAGGCTTACAAAAACAAGCCTCTTGAGCTGAGTGGCACAGGCATGCTTGAAGCTGTCCTACGTCTTGTCCCGTTCCTTTTCACCTTTTCAAGCCTTTCACCCCACCTTAGTTGTGTTTCTCCCTGGATGCTTCAGTTTTTCTTCATTGTTGTCTCCCTTCCCTTCCCTCCCCTCCCCTCCCCTCCCTTCCCCTTCCCTTCCCTTCCCTTCCCTTCCCTTCCCTTCCCTTCCCTTCCCTTCCCTTCCCTTCCCTTCCCTTCCCTTCCCTTCCCTTCCCTTCCCTTCCCTTTCCTACCCTTCCCTCCCCTCCCCTCCCCTCCCTCCCCCTCCCCTCCCCTTCCCTTCCCTCTCCTCCTTTTCCCTTCCCTTCCCTCCCCTTCCCTCCCCTCCCCTCCCGTCCCCTCCCCTCCCCTTCCTTCCCCTTCCCTCCTTTTCCCTCCCCTTCCCTCCTCTTCCCTTCCCTTCCCTCCACTCCCCTTCCCTTCTCTTCCCTCCACTCCCCTTCCCTTCCCTCCACTCCCCTTCCCTTCCCTTCCCTCCCCTTCCCTTCCCTCCACTCCCCTTCTCTTCCCTTCCCTTCTCTCCACTCCCCTTCCCTTCCTTCAACTCTCCTTCTCTTCCCTTCCTTCCACTCCCCTTCCCATCCCCTCCCCTCCCCTCCTCTCCCCTCTCCTCCCTTTCCCTTTCCTTCCCTTCCCTCTCCTTTCCCTCCACTCCACTCCCCTCCCCTCCCCCCTCCCCTTCCCTTCCCTTTTCTTCCTTCCTTCCTTCCTTCCTTCCTTCACTCCTTCCATCTCTCTCTCTCTCTCCTTCCCTTCTCCTAGCCTTGTGCTCTGTCTTTCTGTCTCTGTCTGGTACCATACCTTCTTCTCCTTCCTGTCTACAAGACTTTCGGTCACTCCCACCCTGAGGCCAGCATCTCTTCCCCCCTGTGCTTGCCCGCCCACACTCCTGGGCAGAAGTCAGGAGGTGTTCTGTGTTCTCTGCTGCTCTGCCCTCCCCTAAGCACCTGAGCCAAGAGAAGATTGTTTCCGGAAGGCTTCCATCCAAGCTGCTTCAGGCCCAGGTCCTTTGCCACACTCCCTTCCCAGTGGCTCAGCTGACCTATGCTAATGCACAGAGCACAGATCCAGAACCTTGGCCAAAGTCAGTAGAGGGGTTGGCTCATGGATGCCCTCATGCTGAGTCTGGCAATCCAAAGTTTATGAGTTGTCTTTTTGCCCTTTCTCCCAGGGTCACTCTGTGTACTCAAGCTACCCATGAGTGGCCATGGGTAAATGCTATGACTTTACCTTTAGAAAGATGTCAGATGAGAAACTTGATGCATCCACAGCCGATGGAGCTGCCCATTCTTTGTAAACCCAGAACCTTGCACATGATAGGCAAGCACTCTACCACTGGCCTGTCCCTTGAGTCTGGCCCATTTATTTTAAAATCCATTCTGTTTTCTTATATAGAATGAAACATGGGCCTCTACTAAGTGTCTCATCTCTGAGGCCACAATTGATATATGGATGGAGTGCTTTCTTCATTTACGCATCCAACCAAGGGTGCCTGAGGATCCTTTATGTCTCTGAAAATAAAGTTGGTCCCAGTTTTGAGTGTTTGCAACTTTTTATTAAAGGGGGAAGAGCAGGCACAAAGGACTGTAAAAAAAATGTCTGAGATAATTGTTAAGAAAGAACCAGTGAAGTGACGTAGAATACAGATGTGTCCAGTGAAAAGAAACACAGAGTAGAGTGTATTGGAACTGAGTCTTGAGTTTTTATACAAACAAGCAAATAAACAGACTTTCCAATCTTTTGTGTGTTTGCAAAGCAGGGAGACTGGCTTTATTACAAAAAAAAATAATAATAATAACAAATGACTTCCAAACACATCTCTAAAGTGAATGTTGCCCTAACAAAAACTATTGGTCGGAGATTTAACCACTCTGTGCCACTGCCAAGCTCTGCTGACATTTTTAGTTAAAGTAGAAGTGTTCTGGGCTTAAGAAATGACTCTGCAGTGGTTAAGAGCATGTACTGCTCTTACAAACGACTGACATTTGAGTCCTAGCATCGCCATCCGGAGCTCACAGCCAGTGTAACTCCAGCTCCATGGGATCTAACACCCTCTATCTGGATTCCACAGGCATCCCTATTCATGTGTACAATCCCCAAACACACATGCAGAGAGATTTAAAAATAAATCTTTAAAGTAGGCTTTATTTTTTTTGAGAATTTCATACACAAGTACGACGTATTACATCATTTTCATACCTTCCTCTCCTCTCCAAGCCTGCTCCTGTTTCTACCCCTCTTGAATTTGTGACTTCTTCTTCTATAATTATTATTGTTGTTATGTATATAATGCAGACAGAGACACACACATACAAACACACGAAACTATTGACTACAATAGTGTTATCCACGTGTGCATGGATTTAGGGGTGACCACTTAGGATTGGAAAACCTATACAGGGGCTCATCCCTGAAGAACACTGATTCTCCTTCCTTCCCCAGCCATTGATGGTTTGCAACTTTTCTTCTGAGGGCAGGGCTATGTGAAGTCTTCCCCCATCTATGCTGAAATATCCTTCCCTCATCTATGCCGGAATATCAACTGATGAGGTCATTTTTATGGTCTTATGCAGGCCATCATATTGTTCATGGCACAGCATCCCCATCATATCTAGAAGACACTATCTCTCAGCAGGTGTTCTGGTCCTCTGGTTTTCTCATTTTTTTTCTACCTCCTCTTCCAAGTTGTTTCCTGGGCCTTAGGAGTATGAGTTGTGTTATAGATATACCAGTTATGGCTGGGTTCCCCGTGGCCACTTATATTTTGCATTTTGAGCACTAATGAAACTCTGCAGTGGCCTGTGTCTGCTGCAAAAAGAAGCTTATTTTATTAGGGGTGAGAGCTTATCTGTGGGTATAGCACTAAGTATTTACATTTATAATTATATTTTATATAATTTATATTTTATTATATATTATATAAAATTTATATAATTATATTTATATTATATTATAATTACAATTTAGGAAAATGACATTAGTAGGTTCTCTTCCAGGGTCTGTGACCTTTCCCACCATGGATATTACCTAGGTTTACCATATGGGTTCCTCCTATTGAGAAGGCCTTACAATGTGTTGGTAGAAGTAATATTGGAATGACAGCCGTCCTGTCAAAAGCAATTCACAGATTCAGTGAACCTTTGTTTAAATTGTTATAAAGACCTTCACAGGGATAGAAAAAATGTCATAAAATTCATATAGAAGCACCAAGAAGAAGAAGAACAGGAGGAGGAGGAGAAGAAGAAGAGAGAAGAGAAGAGAAGAGAAGAGAAAAGAAAAGAAAAAGAAAGAAAGAGAGAAAGAGAAAAAAAGAAAAAACCGAGATAGCCACATTCCTGAGCACAAGAATAATGTAAGATATATAATAATAACAACAGCATGGTATTAGCACAAAAACAGACATATAGATCAGTGAAAACAGAACAGAAGACCTAAACTTTAGTTCACATAATTATAGCCACCTGACATTTGATAAAGATGCCAAAAATACACACGGGGAAAGGGCAGCATCTTCAACAAATGATGCTGGGAAAACCAGATGTGCACATGTAGAAGAATGAAATTGGACCCATATCTATCACCAGGCACAAAATTCATATCCAAATGGATCGAATAGCTCATTGTGAAACCTTAAATGCTGAAACTGCTAGAAGAAAGCATATGGAGTATCCTAAGAGACATAGGCCCAAGAAAGGATTTTCTGAATAGGACTCCATTCTCTCAGAAGTTAAGGCCAACAATGGGCAAATAGGAACTCATAAAAATTAAAAAGAAAATATCAATTGAGTGCAGAGAAAGTCAGGGAGTAGGAGAGAGTCTTTGCCAGCCCTACATCTGAGAGGACATTAATATCCAGACTATATAAAGAATTCAAAGCACAGAAATCAAAAGAACAAATAACCCAACTTTGAAATGTTTTATGGAACTAAACAGAGAATTCTAAAAAAAAAAAAAAAAAAAAAAAAAAAAAAAAAAAAAAAAAAAAGTAAAAATAGCCATAACTAAGAACTATCTTTAAGTGGTTTCTGTCTTTAGCAATCAAGGAAATGTAAATTAAAACTGCTCTGAGATTTCATCTTTTCCCAGACAGAATGGCAAAGATCAAGAAAATAGCTTGACAACAAATGCTGGTAAGTCTCATCCGCTGCTGGTGAGAGCACAAACTGATGCAACCACAGTAGAAATCAGTGTGGAGAATTCTCAAGATAAAAGTCAATCTATCAAAGGGTCCAGCTGTACCCGCTCCTTGGCATCTGCCCACAGGACTTTACATCCCACTATCGAGACACTTGCTCACCCGTGTTCATTCCAGCTGTAGTCACAATAGCGAGAAAACAGAAGCAGCCTAGATGTCCATCAACCAATGGACAGATAATGAAAATGTAGAACACACACACATAATGGAATTCTATTCAGCTATAAGTAAAAAAAAAATGGAATTTTCAGGTAATTGGATTGCACTACAAAATATACTGAGTGAGGTAACTCAGACCCAGACATGCTACATGTCCACTCTTTTTTGTGGATCCTAGTTCTGAATCCTTAGATGAAAATAGACGTATTTTAACCTGTCTATAAGCCTGATTCAAGGTTAAACATTATAAAGGCAAAGGAAAAAGGCACGGGGATTTAGAAGCAGGACACCTGGACTGTTCTGCATGTAATGTGCCATTTTAAGCAAACTCCTCTCTCAGCTCTCGGTCATATTCCCACATCACAACACTTTAATTATGTTTGATTCTCTCGGTCTTTCTTCATGACCTGTGTGTTCTTCATGCCTTGCATAAGGCTTTCTGTGTACTGCACATCAATTCTGTGTTTTTACAGGGAGAGGAAATATGGGAAATATTTTCACACATTTTGTAAATGAAGAATAAAAAAATGTTTAAGTATCTTTCAAGTACCATGTCTTTCCAAGTCACTGGGTGGAAAGGGGCAAAGTGAAAGACTTATGTGTTACAATGGTAAAAACCCAAACCACACCAACAAATAAGAATCTCTAGGGATCCTAGAATAGTAAGGTGGTACAATTAAATCCTATTTTATGAGCAGGGAGACTAAGACCCAGAGAACAAGTACCTTAACAGGTCTACGTAGCAGTGAGTGACAGAGCTCAGACTCAGTCTTGTTGAACCATTGGCCAGTGCCCTCTTTGTGACACCATACCATGTTTCATACCTTCAGCTCCTCAGTAGCTCCATGACTCAGGTTTGCCCCCTGGCATTCTGACACCTAAGTCCAACCCTTGATGGAGCTGAGACAGGTTGAGAAAATGTCAAGGGCCACTTCAAAGTCTACACTGGTACACTTTGCCACTGCTGCATTAATCTGATGTCTGTTGTTATAATAAAATACCCAAGGCTGGAGGACTTTATAAAATAAATAGGTTTATTTAACTCATTGTTCAAGCAGCTCAATAGCATAGCATTAACATCCAATTGGATTTGGCGAAGACTTCACCACAGGTGGCCTCGGGATGACAGAAGCCCTTATGAGAGGGAGGGATGGCCTGGCTAGAAAGAAACTCAGGGACTTAGGAATCAGGATCACGATTTTTATCTTATATTTTTTAAAGATTCATTTTATTTTTATCTATGTGTATATGTGCGTGTGTTTGTATGTGCATGTGAGGATGGGTACTTTCCTGAAACTGGAAGTACATGTTGTTGTGAGCTGCCAGATGTGGGTGCTGGGAACCAAACTTGGGTCATGAGAAAGAGCAGCAAGTGCTCTGAAACACTGAATAATCTCTCCAGCCCTTAGGGTTAAGATTTCACACTAACTCATTTTCATAAGAACTAACTCAGGAGCCTGTAAGAGTGACCAAAGTCCTTCCAAAAGCAACATTTCAAACTACCTAAAGACCTCCTTATGTACTAAAGGTCCTATCACCTCAACCTTGTCTCATTAAGAACCAAACCTGAAACCCTTGAACTCTTAGATGATGAATCATATCTGAGCCATAGCAACCACCACATTTTTTTAGCACGGGCTGCTGAGACTTCTCCAACCAGTGATGTGGTACCTCACTGGTCCAAATCAATATTATTTATACTAGTTGGGGGCATCAAGGGCAGATTCTACTATCAATCTTGAGATACAGCAAACTGACTTGTGCGATGGTTTGAATAAGAATGGCATCAAGAGGCTCATAGGTTTGAATACTTGGTTTCCAACTGGTGGAACTGTTTTGGAAGGATTAGGAGGTTGAGCCTTCTTGAAGGGCGTGTGTCTTTGGGCATAAGCTTTGAGATTCCTAAAGACTCACACTATTCCCAGTGTGCTCTCTCACTCTGCCTCTTGCTTGTAGATCAAGACATGAGCTTTTGGTTGCTGCTCCGGCTATTCTTACCACCATGCTTTTGGTTCACCATCATGGACTCTAAGCTCCTGAAACCACAAGCCAAATTAAACACTAAAGAAAATAATAATAATAAATGTCTTGGTCATGGTGTTTTATTACAACAATAGAAAAGCAACTAATATGTCTTGGTCTCCATTAAGAAGTGATAGTGAATGATAAAGAAGGAGGGAATGGAATATAGACACTTAATCTTGGGCAGAGGACATCTTCCCGTTTCAACCCAAACATTCCATATGCACAGAATCAGAGTTCTCCCCCTCAACCCTCAGGAAAGAAAGATGGTCCTTTAGCAATGAAGTAACGTGACCAAGACCAGGAAGGGCAAATGGATCTTCATCATTGTGAATCTATCCATAAGATAGAATTTTTCAGAGGGAACTATGAACTCTCCTTGTCTCTTCTAATTTTAAATGCTAATTACTCCTGGTTTTTTACGTTGGTGGAGCTAATTAAGGACACGTGCCTTTTTAACAATTGGACTGAATGTATCTGTGTTTGGACAATAGTGATTTATTTTGGCACATGTGATCCAGTTTGTGCTAATTCCTTGAAAGGATGGGGTTTCTCTTCTAAGGGGGAGGACTGAAGAACACCAGTTTGCAGTCCATGAGTGTAACGTCCAATTTTCAATGCATTCCTCCCCAGGACGGACTTAGCACCTTCTGGAAGAGATTCAGCTTGATACTATCAGCCATTCCCTAGACATGGCCTCATTAAAACTTGCTTTCTAGTAACTTGTAGGTGTGCCTGTATGGTTCTCTGTATCAAGGCCCTTTGGAGTCACAGCTACCCTCCAGTTACATACCTACCCTCTAACTTCTGGGTCAAATTCTCCCTTAGAGCCTTCTTTAATCACTGTGACCAAAGACTAGGTTTTCCTTCCTCTGAAATTCCCAGGAGTACTTTGCTGATCACCTCCTCGAAGACTTAGAACAATTTATTCTAAGTATTTATTGACATTTGCCCTCTTTGCCTTATCTGAGTTATCTTTGCCCTGGTGACACTGAAACTTTCCCCAGTGAATAGTAAATGATTTATATACTGACTTAATTGAGGTTTTCCCCTAACATCCCATCTGTACCAGAAAGACTTTTAAGTTTGTGTATTTTAAAATGTTTTGAATTTTTACGTAGGAAAGGAATCCATATAGACATATCTTGTTTCATTGCATGGCATTTTATTGTGTTTTGCAGATAATATACTTTTACAGCTCAAAGGTTCCTACAGCCCTAAATCAAACATGTCTTTAAGTGGACTGGAAGTACAGCTGGGTGGGAAAGTACTTGTGTAGTACTTAGAAGACCTCAGACTCTATCTCCTAGATTCTACACCATCAAAACCAACAAAGACTCCTCTATCAATGCCAATGGCCCAATGGCCTGCTCATTGTTTCTCTGTGTCACTTTTCTTTCTAAGATAGGGTCCCTCTGTCCTTGAATTCACTATGTTGACCAGACTGGCTCCAAACTCACAGAAATCTGCCTGCCTCTGCCTCCTGGGGGCTGGGTCGAAAAGCATGTGCCACCCTGCCCAGCTATCTTGTCACATTCTTCTAGTGTTGTCAATATTTTACAGGTTCCTGTTATTATATATGTGAAGGTGCTCTTTACTCAGTCATCTTTGGTGTAAATTTCCTGGATGTCATGAGTTCTTATTTTAAAAGCAGCTAAGTCAGCCGGGCGGTGGTGGCGCATGCCTTTAATCCCAGCACTCGGGAGGCAGAGCCAGGTGGATCTCTGTGAGTTCGAGGCCAGCCTGGGCTACCAAGTGAGTCCCAGGAAAGGCGCAAAGCTACACAGAGAAACCCTGTCTCGAAAAACCAAAAAAAAAAAAAAAAAAAAAGCAGCTAAGTCAGCTGAGGGGTACCATGTGTGTTCCCACTGCCCCACCAACCAGGTGTCTCCCCACTTTTCTCCCTCTTCCTGGGCCTCCCCCTTACCTGAGACACAACAGTGTTGAAATTATGTCAACTAATAATGTCACGGTGGCCCAGGTGTGTCCGAATGAGAAGAAGCATCTCATAGCTCTCACTTTAAATCAAAAGTTGGAAATGATTATGTTTAGAGAGTGGAGCATGCCAAAGACTGAAGTGGGCTGAAAACTAGTCTCCTTGCACAAAACAGCCTCTTGAATGCAAAGGGAACAGTTTTAAAGTGTAACTCCAACAAGCCCATGAGTGATAACATAGCTAGTTCAACAGCCTTATTGATGACGTGGAGACAGTGTCCGTGGTTTAGATGGAAGCCACCGCAGAACTCCTTTAAACCCAAGTTCTCTTCAACTCTGTGAATGCTGAAAGAGGGGAGGAAGCAGCAGAAGAAAATGTAGCAGAGGTTAGCTCACAGGAATTGAAGAGACAAAACAAGCCAGCTCTGTAACAAAGAAGGGCAATGAGAAGCAATGAGCCTTGCTGTAGGAGCCACAGAACGGCTCCCAAGCCAGCCAAGAAAACCAGTGAAGATACTCTACTCAGCAAAGCAGATTGGTCTTGGAAGAGGAGGCGACCGTCTAGGGCTTTCAGAGACACAGAGAATTCAGTGGCTGGCTTCAAATGTTCAAAGGTCAGATTGACTTTTGCCAAAGGGACAGTGCCACCAGGAACTCAAAGTTCAAGGCACTTGCTGTTATAAAAAGCCTAGAGCACTTAAGGATTGTTCTAAATCTACTCTGCTGTGTTGGCTAAATGGGACAAAGCCTGGGTGATAGTACCTTTGTTCATAATGTGGTTTACTGAGGATTAAACCCACTATTGTGACGACTACCCCAAAAGGTAAATTTATTGATCTCCAATATTGTTGCTTATTAACAAAGTACCTAAGAGTTCAGATGGGGACACACGGTGAGATGAATGCTTTTGTTCCTCATGGACAACATCCAATCTGTCAGACAAGGGGCAATTCCAAAACCCAGGATGTAGTTTTAAGAAACATATCAGACTGTATCCACCATAGATAGCAACTCCCCTGATGGGTGTGGGTAAACTGGAGACTGTCTGGAAAAGGTTCACCTTGCTAGGTGTCATGAGAGACATTTGTGACCCATGGGAGGTCTCACGAAGTAACAGAAGTTTCGAAGAAGCCAGACCCAGTGTATGTGAATGACTTGGAAGGGTCTGTGACGTCGGCTGAGGAACAACCACAAATGTAGTGGAAAGAGCGAGAGAAGAAGAAGTCCGAAGAGCAGCTGGCTTGTGCAATCTTACCATAAAACTTACAAAGTTAATATTTGCTTTTAAAGTGTTGTTGTTGTTGTTGTTGTTGTTGTTGTTGTTTTTGACATGGCATCTACTCATGGCAAAGTTGCTCTAACACTGTTGGATAACAACAAAGACTCCGGAATATTATGAACATTTAGAGGAGAAAGCAGTTCTTCTTTGAGAAGTATGACTGATCCATTGTGAGGAAGATGTTCTCAATCTGACAGGCACAGTATCCAAGCCTTTAACCCCAGCATGAAGGAGAGTTTGAGGCTAAACTTGTCTGCATAGTGAATTCCAGGACAGCCAGGGCTATGCAGAAGGACTGTCTTGAGAAACAAAGTAAATGTGTAATCAGTTTCTTATACTACAGGGAAATCTTCCATGAAAGGAGGAGTCCATTGATGCTATTAACCCAACATTCTCTGTATTAATTTAAGAAATTGCTACAGCTGTCCCAACTATCACCAACCTCCAAGCTGACTAGCCAACAGCCATCAAAATTAAGGCAAGAACATTCACTAGGAAAACAAAATGTCAGTGTGGCAGTAGGTTTTGTAGCGGAGTTGGTAGAGTACTTGGTGAACATGTACAAGGTCATACATTTGACCCCCAGCACCACATAAACTGGGTATGGTGGCACATGTCTATAATCCCAGTACCCTGGGGGTACAGTGTAGTCAGACTTTCTGTGGACCACCAGACCCCAAATAATGACATAGAAACTTATTTTTATTTATGAAACTTAGGCTTTAGTTTAGGCTTATTCCCAACTAACTCTTACAACTTATTAACCTTTTCTTATTCACCAACGTTCTGCCACGTGGCTTTTTACCTCTCCTCCATTCTGTATGTCCAACTTGTTCAGTGTCACACAGACGTTTTCCATGCACCCAGATTCTAACCCTGAGTTCCTCTTTCTCCCCAGAAGTCCCACCTATTCTTTCATGCCTAGCTATTGGCTATTCAGCTCCTTATTAAACCAATCAGAAGGCACCCTTAGGTAGAGACACATCTTTTCAGTGTACAAAAAGATTATCCTTTAACAGTACAGGCTAGCATCAAATGTACAAAACCTGTTTCTGCTACATAGTGAGTTTAATGTCAGCCTAGGCTATATGAAAGCAAATTGTGTGTGTGTGTGTGTGTGTGTGTGTGTGTGTGTGTGTGTGTGTGTTGTGTGTGTTTGTGTGTGTACACACACATATATATATATATATATGTATGTGGTGTATATGTATATATATAGATATATACACACATATAATGTATGTATGTGTGACTCACTTTAATGTAGTGTTTGCTTTATTGTAGTAGTCTTAAACCTAATCCATAATATCTCTGAGGCATGCCTATATATCCACATGCACATAAGTAAAATTACTGAAGTCTATAATAAGTGATGGATAACACAAAATGTAACAGTCATACCAAAAAAAAAAAAAAGCATGCTTGCTGTAGGAAATGACCGGAGGTAAGGTCAAAGGATTTAATTAATACTCAACTACTCCCGACAAAGGAAAGGAACCCAAATGGATGATACAGTATTTACTAAATGAACTGTTTGGATGAGCATTGCAGAGGAACCAGCAACTGAAGGGGGATGAAAGGTGCAGCCACAGAGTACAAAGAGTAACCGTGGAGCATACTGTGACTGAGGACATTTGGAACAAAGGAAAAACAGGAAGCAGGTCAACTGTAATTTGTTTGTTTATCTTTCATTTGTTTATCCAACAGAGCCTTACTGACATGTCATAATGTCAAATACTGTGCTTATACTGCAGATACAAAAGTAAACAATAATATCTAATTCTTGTTCTTCAGCTCTGCGTGCTATGGCCAATGGCCAGATCTGGTTGGACATCAATAAAGTTTTATTGGAACACAGCCATAACACTTCTTTTATGTGTGTCTTTCCTTCATCAGTACAGAGTTAAGTAGTACTAATAGAGACTGTATCTTGCAGTTCTGAAATATCAGTCAACACCATCTATAGAAACAAATTGTTGATCTTGATTTCAACTCACTTAAAAGTGATTAAAATATACAGAAAAACAGTGCCACGTAAGACACAGTGCCATAGGAGACACATGCCCTTGAAAAACAACCAAGAAAGGCATCTTTGACTAGCACTTTGGGGACAGAGACCACGTGTGCTTTGTTTGTTGTTGTGTTACAAACGACTGCATGGTGCCTGGCACACAGTATGCACTCAGCTCATATTTGTTGAATAAATATGTGAAGAGCAGGGCTGGAGAGATGTCTCTGTGGCTGCTCTCCTAGAGGACCTGGGTTCAATTCCCAGTACTCACATGGCAGCTTATAACTGTCTATAAATGTATGAAGATAAAATTGGGAATTATTAAAATCTGAAGAATAAATTAAGGTCATAAGAGTAGGTGTCATTTCCTAGAAAGAGAGAGAGAAAAAGAAAGGGAAGAAGGAAGGCAGGGAAGGAAGGAATCCAGAAGAAAAAAGCCAGAGGGATGCCAATGTTTAATAGAAGAATGGAGCCCAAGAAGTCCTAAGGGAAATCAAGAAAGAACAGTTCAAAATCAGGAAGAAAACTAGTCAAATTTCATGTGAAAGAAATACAGGACATGATTTGGTCAAGGTCAAGTGTTTCAGATGATTGAGAATGCCTCGTGTATAAATACTGGAGCAGAGGTAGAGGCAGGACCAATTTACAGCTGTCCTTCATGATAGCATTTATGACAGAGGGAGACAATGGAGGCCAGACATCCAGCCCAGGCCTGAGAGGGGCCAGGCAGCGCAGGGAGTGTGCAGGGTGCCTTAGAGGAGTTTGGGGCTTATTTTCTAGTTGCCCCTCACTCTCTTGCTCTTTCTCTCCTCTCTCCCCCTCTCCTTTTTACCCCCTGCCCCCCAGTATGGGAGATGTGATTAAGCTTAAACTCCTGAGGGGAAATGATATTTTCATTTTAATAATCATGAAAAGCTGGTTTCTGCAGCAGATGACTCTGTAAGCTTTGCCTCTGAAGAAAGAGAAATGTACTGACCCAACCTGTTCTCTTTTTCTGCTTCGTTTCCAAGAAGCTTAGAATCGAATTCGGTTCCCCTGGCTGACGGGTAACATTTCCTGACGCTTCCCTTACCTGCTTTCTGTTCTGTTTTATACCTACACATCTTACTCTAAAATGATTGCCATGAGAAGTTTGCAAGGACTTTCTTATTTACTATTCACAGCGTCTGTCCTCCACCCAGCAGTGGGACTGACAGACAGACGACAGACAGACAGCATGGCTGCTGCCCCAGTTTGGAGGATGTGTTGGCTAAGAGGGGCAGGGCTGGCTTTCCAGAGCTCTGCCGTGTGGCACAAAGTCCTTCTCCCCTTACGGTGACTTTGGCAATGCAAACGAGAAGGAAGCCATTCTGTTGTTTTAGCCATTCTTAGTGTGGATCCCTGTCAGAGCAGCTGAACCTGGGTCCTGCCTTACAGAGTCACCAAGGAACGGCAAGCAGAACCCTGAGCTAACACCAGCAAAAAAAAAAAAAAAAAAAAAAAAATACCTGTAAGTCACAAGGTAGAGTAAGCAAGGTGAGTTAAGCATGACCTCGACCTCAGGAAACCCAGCTGGGGACAGAAAATGCCAGACACACGCATTTCAACCATGCAAGAAAATAACAGCCACGATATCCGAAAGCAGGGTAATGGCCCGTTTCACAGATATTAGGGACAGAGTTCATCATTACAAATGGGTAATATTTGAGTTCAGCTTTCAAGGAGGGATAAAAAAAAATCTGTCTCATTGCAATAAGTAACAAAAAGGCTAAGGGTCTAGCTCATTGGTAGGGTTCTTGCTTAGCACCCAAGGTCTGGGTTCAGTCCCTAGCATCTCTGGAAATGAAGAACAAGCAGCAAGACATCTCAGACAGAAAGAATGCTATGTTTCCTTCAGATTTTAGATTCCAGCCATTCTAGGAGCGTGATCACACAGAGTGGTTCCAAGTCGTGCCCCGCCCCCAGGTCACATGCCGCCACCCCTCCCTCCCAAACAGGACACATTCATGTTGTGAAACTATGACAAAATTTTTTCCAGCATTTAGGAATAAATGTTTTCCAAGCCCCTGATCTCCCCCATTTACAAAGAGGCCCTTGATCTGCTCATTTGGAGGCATTTTGGTGGATTAATTAGAGCATTCCTCTAAAGGCTTTTCCAAGCCCTACTTCATGGGCTTATTTTGAGTTACAGAAAGTGCAAGAAGACACCAAAACTGCATCCTTCTGCAGAAATGCCCACAATGGCAACTTTCCCCTAATGCAAACAGACCTGTCCTCTGCTCAGTGTTCTTTAAGGAAAGGACTGGTGTCTTACCCTATTGCTTCATAGTACCTGGTAAAGGAATGAGCCCTGAACAAGCCCTGATGCTGCTGCTTTGAGTGAGAATAGAGGAGATTGTTGTTTTGCGCTATAGTATTGTCCATGTGGAGTACGGTGTGCCATTTCAGTCCACATACACAACATGCAAGGATTAGATCAGCTATCACCTGAGGCATTTATCATCACTTTAGGTTGAGAGCATTTAATATCTTCTCAGTCAGCTATTTTGACCGGACTCCGGGAGCTCAGCCTGGTGCTTGGCTGTGGATCTCTGCATCTGCTTCCATCAGTCACTGGATGAAGGCTTTATGATGACAACTAGGGTAGTCACCTATCTGATTACTGGGGTAGGCCAGTTCAGGCACCCTCTCCACTATTGCTAGTAGTCTACGCTGGGGTCAATTATTTTGAAAGACACAGTAATTGTTGGAACCGTCATCACTCTACAGTCGTATCCAACATGAAAAAGTATGCTTCACATCCAGCCGTGCCTCTAGAGTCTAGACTCGGATACCAAGAAGGAGGTGGTTGAGTTTGTGTAGGAGAAGAAGGGTCTACATAAAGGACCTGAAGCTTGAGGCAATAAAGGGTTGGATGAGTGAAACAATTGAAAGGAAAAATCTGCCTCTCAGGATGCTGTTGGTAACTGCTCTAGAAACAGGTGGAGCAGGCATGTAACTCTGAGCCCAGTTTAGATTTTCCCGAACTCATCCTCCCATAGTTCAAGCCTACTATGTTAGGTTAAACCTAAATATAGCCCAGAGATTTCTCTTTATTTGGACCCAACAATATGGACTATTGTTTGCTTATCTTCTAAACTCCGGAACTAACCTGTGAGTCATTCATTCTTCTCGCCACACCCTTCCACCTTCAATTCTGCTCTCCCCACAGCTGCTGGAATGGTCACTGGGAGCCTAAGTCCGGACGATCACGTGGCACGTCTAATCAGAACCCTCCAGCGGCTCCCCATCTCCTCCGGAGTTAGAACCAGCGCCCAGCAGGTTCCCCTGCTGACACGCCGACATCATTTCACATTCTGCTCCAGCTACCCTGGCCCTCGTGCTTTTCCAAGGATGCTCAATTAAATTCACGCTACAGTTCCATTCCATTTCCAACGGTGTCTGGGGCACTCTTCCTTCCGGCTGGCACAGGTGCACCCCTTCGAGACGCAACTCAGCATCACCTGAACTCACCAAGTGGCACACACTTGGCCCTGGACCCTGTGTGCTTTGCTTAATATAGTCTTAGCACAGACCTTGGCAAACCTTGTTGTGTCTTCCATTTGTGTCTTTTCCTTTGTTCTCCCCCTCACTAAATAGAAGCTCTGTTGTTTGGAGAATGTACCTGCTTTATCCATCCAATTCTGTATCTCTACTGCTTGGAAATACATATGGATTATAGAGGCAATCTGTGAATACTTAGTGAAAGACTATTCAGCCGAGAGCAGCAGTATATGTCTGGCACTCCAAGCTCTCTGTACACAGAGGCAGAAGGATCAGGAATTCAAGGTCATTCTTGTCTTTGCAGGAAGTTTGAGGCAAGCTTGGGTTATAGTAAAGCCTGCCTCCAAAAGCAAAAACAAAAATGATAAGAACAAAAGCAAACAAAGAGGTATTTAGAGTGAGATACATTTTTCATAGGTTGACTTCTTTGGGGTGTCCGATTTTTGTTCATTAAAAAGTCAGGGACCAAAGTGATGATCAGTAGGTAAAGTGCTTTGCAAAGCAAGCCTGACAACCCAAGTTCGATCCTTGCAACCCACATAAAGGTAGGAGTAGGGGCTGGCTCCATACAATTCTCCTCTGACTACCACATGCATTCCATAGCAGGTGCATGGCCAGATCCATCCATCATTCCCACACCCATAATAAATTAGTTTTTTAAGCTAAAAAATAATTGTGGGAAGATGTCAGACAACCCTTAGGTGTGATTAATGCTCTCAGCCTTGGTCAGATAAGCTTCCATCTGCAGTGGGCAGCAGGGAATATAGAGACCCGTAAATGGTCAGTAGGGAATGAACGGCAGGTGAGTGCTCAGCCCTACAAGGGGCATCTATAGTACCCTGTCCAAGGTGTAGGGAGTATCCTGACTGAAGGAGAAAAAGGAAAGTGAGAACTGCAGAATAGGAAGGAGTGCCGGGGAAAGCCGTCATCGAGATGTGACCTGGCCAACGCACTCACAGCAGCAGTGACTACCTGCACAAGATAGCCCATCAACCTTCCATCATGGATGGGGGTGGGCTCCTAAGGCCGCACTTATCCCTGAGGTGCTACAGGCAGCTGATCATTGCAGGGGATGGAGAGACATATCCTCCAATGGTGTGGCCACTGATAAATGGCCCTTGTTCAAGTAAACCATGACCCCCATTCATGTTCATGATGTTAAATGAAGTGAGCACACACAGGAAAGACGTGATAGTAGAAGAGGGGCTTGTTCAGAAAGGGATGAGTGGCAGGGGGTGAAGATAAGGGAGGGTAATTGGGAACAATGTGACAAAAGTATATTGTACATGTAACATGAGATTATAAAAAACTGAAATGTAAAACTCTGTAAACTATGTAACTGACAAAAAATGTAACTGCATTTAATTATTTTACTCTAATAAGATTGTACATGAGTGTTATCTGGTCAAATAATTCAAAATGAAAAACGTACTTCTTTTCTCTGATATTAAATCAATGACCATGCCTGAATCAACTGATTTTTTGTCTGTTACAAGTTTTTTGATGGTCAAAAAATTGACCAACATCGAGTCAACTTATGAAAGCAGAGAGCTCATTCTGAATATTCTTTTGTTTGTTTAAAAGATTTGTTTTTATTTTTATTTGTGGTGTGTGCCCACATGCTTGTGTGAATGCACACATGTGTGAAGAACAGAGAGGGAGAGAGAAAGGATAGGAAAGAGAGAGAGAGAGAAGAGGGAGAGAGAGGGGAGGGAGGAGAGGGAGAGAGAGACAACAGTGTCTGGAAAAGCCAGAAGAGGGTATGGTATCCCTGGAACTGGAATTCCTGGAATTGCCTAAAAGTTGTCAAAGTGTGCTGGGTACCGAACTCAGGTCCCCTAGAAGGAAAAGCAAGTACCTTTAAGCCTGGAGCAAGCTCTCTAGTCCAGTGTTTGCTTCTTTTAGACATGCTCTCACATGCTCTTAAACTTGCTGAGGCCACTCTGAAGGATCAGCTGGTCAAGTGGACAGCTCCCAGACCTAAGGGCCCAGAAGTCCTGCCCTATCACTCTCTTTGCGGTCGGTTCCATCAACCCGCCAAATCCAGATAACTATCATTTTCTGTCTGAGCAAACAATGTGACAGACATAGGTGCAATGTCATTGTGTCAGCCTTTGCAATGCCATTGGTACATCACCTTGTTTTACGGCTGCTGTCATTATCCGATGGTTTGTGCTGAGGCAGGCCGTGTTCCTGTTTAGCTGGACTGAAGTGTCTGGAGGTGTCAGAGATAGACACACCGTGTGAGCTCTGGGAACAGGCTTCAGAGCCTCAGCTGTGAGATTCGAATCTGCACTCGGCTGCTTCACACAGCCCGAGCTCCCAAACTTACTTGCCCAACACCCAGTCTGCTCTTGGGCAAAAGGAGTCACAAACAATTCCTCCCTAAACACCTCATCTTGTAAAATAAGCACTGTTAGCTTCTCCAAGTAGACAAGACCCTGTGTGAATTGTTTAGTGAGGGACTAAAAGCCATTATCCAGGGCCTTAACTGATTCCTGGAAAGATTAGTGGTCACATCTGGTAGACAGTCTTGCTCAAATCTCCTCACTGGAGAATAAAGCTGGGGGGATGAAGGAATCTAATTTTATGACACCCAATTTTAGGAGTCATTCTTGGAGATTTGTTCACTAATCTAGCTGTACATCCACCGAGCACCTACCTATGCATAAAATGTTGAACCTCAGATTTAGAGTCAGGCAAATCAGCCTAAACGTCACCCAGGTCTTGTCCTGAAGGTATTTCTAGAACACTGGTGAAGACCACTCCCACCCGGACACAGCCCCACATCGGTGCACCCAGTAAGGAATATATTAGGAGAAGGAACAAGGACCTGGAATGAAGTCAAGTTTCACATGGCCTTTGTCAATCACTCTGGGTCCCCAGACTTTTATTTTCTCCTCTGGGAAAGTTTAGTCATTGCAAGATGACAGAGAATCAGAATGGGACAGCATTTTGCGAGGGAGCTTTGCAAAAATGTGAATTGCTGTTCAGCAATTGCTTGTTCCTTCTCTTCTCTACCCTCTCCTCTCTGTCTTCTCTTTCCCCTTTCTCTATCCCACTCCCCCTTCTATATTCCTCTTTGATGGGCTTCCTGTAGTCTGAGAGGCACCTCCACAGCTGATTAGCTCTGATCACTTGATGGACAGCATGGGTGGAGATCCTAGGATCCAAGCTGTTTCCTCAGTGTATCACATGATGGCTCAGAGTCGCTGATAGATCCAACTCTTGCCTGATTTAGACATGTTTTTCCAGTTTGTTGCAATACAAAGGATGGAGTCAAGGTGAACAATGACCTTTATTTCGGAAAGATATACATATACCTCAGGACAAGGTTGTTTATAAAGTAGGCAGTATTTCAAGTCAGTTAATGCTAATGAGCTAAATAGACACACCCACAACTTCACCTCCTTCACCTGCAGTCCGGGAACTTGTGAATTTTAAGAATGATTGGAAACTTAGAGATCATATTCTTGATGCATATTTTTCCTCAGCTGGTAAACTGAGGCTCGGAAGAACAATCCAATTACTATACAGCTAAATCAACAATAGCAAGTGTTGAACTCTGACCTTCTGACCCCAGTTTCATTCTTTCCAATACTCTGTGGACTCTCACCAGGTTCAAAGGGTTGGACAGGTACAGGCTCACATTGCTTCCATCTACCCTCCTTTTTTTTTAGCTTGGATTTCCCTCTTTGGACCTTCTCCTTCACATTCAAACCTTCTTTCTGAGTCAGTTTCTAACAGCCAAGCCTCTCTGGCCTCAGGACCATCAAGGTCAAAGGCAAACTTACATATTTAGTCCAGCACACCAATACTCCATGTTCCCATGCATGTCGTCACAATCAGTGCTATATCTCAACGGGATCATAAAGACTCATTGTTTCTTCTTACAGACTCGTCACCAAAGCTGGGAGAAGTGTGTTGCCTGCACCAGGTCACACAGCTAGAAGGCAGTAGGTCCCAGATTTAGATCAGATCTACCCAGTGCCAGAGTGGGTTATTGCCTGAGTGCCCCTCAGCATAGCTTTGACATTCGCAAGGGAACCTGGTGGTTGAAGTTCATTCCAAGGGGTAATTGTCTCCCAGCTCTTTCCTGGGGGTGGTGGCCCTGTGATCTGAGGCTCTGGGACATTTCTGCAAGCCTAACCACATACTGCATGGTGAGAAGTAGGACAAGTCTCTTTCCTCCCCCTCAGATACGAGAAGCGATAATGCCTCCCTAGCAGTTGTGAAAACTAGGGATTAGGAGAGATAAGGTTCCAGCTTCAACCAGAAGTCTCTGAAAGCCAGCCAGCCAGCCAAAAATGTTGGCAAAGGATTTTTTCTAATGCATATGTTAACTAGGATATTGTTTACATTGTTTTATTGTGTGCCCCTTCTCTATTTTTTAGGATTATTTTTATTTATGCATATGTGTCCATGTGAGTAGATGCCACATGTGTGCCAGTGTCCTTAGAAGCCAGAAGAGGGCATTGGATCCCCTGGAGCTGGAGTTCTAGGCAGTTGTGAGTCACCTGATACAGATGCCAGGACCAAACTCAGGTCCTTTGGGAAATCGGGGAGGATTCTTAAATGCTAATGAATCTCTCCAGCCTCCCATAAGCCTTTTGTAATACCTTGCTTAAATGGGCAGACTATGTACAATAAATAAAGAAATAAATTTTAGAAACTATTGAACGTTTATACCTGACCTAATACCAAAGTTTATTTATAGCTTACTATGTAGTATAGCACCCTTTTAATCTAGACAAAAACATGCTGTTGGCATATTCACAAACACCAATTGAGCACATGTCAGGGACTGGGCTAAGTTTCCTATTTCCCATCAGTCCATTTGATTCTAGAAGAGGTAGAGCCTACTATTGTTTCCATTTTTTTAGATGAGAAAACTGAAGTCCAAAGTGTCTGAACACCTTAGTTACATAACCGTTAAACAAAAAGGCTGATTAGAGGCACATAAGAGGCATTGGATGTTGCCTGGAATCACTCCTGTCAAAAGAAAACATCCAAATGTTGTGGGTCACTTGTAGACTTAATCAACTGTGAATTTATGAATTGGCATGTGTGTATGTGTGTCTGGGGGAGGGGCATGTGCTTGTTTGTATGTGTGTGTATCTAAGTGTGTATATGTGTTTGTGTCTGCATATGTCTGTGTGTGTGTATGTGTATATGCTTGTATGTAAGTATGTGCGTGTCTGTGTCTTATATGTATATATCTGTGCTTGTGGGTGCATGTGTCTGCCTGTATGTGTATGGGTGTGTTTGTGTGTGCCTCTGTGTGTGCACATGTGGGTATATATCTGTGTATAAGAGGGAAGGGGGAGTTAGTAAGCAGGACTGTGAGCAAATATTTAAGCTACAGAAATAGTATATTTATGGATGGTAGATATTCCCTTTACAGAGAGACATGTGCATGATTTCTAAGTGAAGCCATTTACAAAAATGACCTGTCACTTGTGGTACACAAGGGCAAATGTGAAAGCTTTACACAACACAGAACACAGACACTGAGCCTGCCAAACTGGACCTCACAGAATTCTAAATAAATTGCTGAATAAGTATATTGACATGTTTTAACATAAATAATTTACATTTAAGTAAATTTTCTCTAGCATATGATTGAAATTTGTTGTGTTTATTTTGGGGGTCTGTTGTTGTTGTTGTTTATTTTTCAAGATGAGATTGAAAACGAGATTGTGTAACAGCCCTGGCTGTCCTGGACCTCACTACGTAGACCAGGCTGGCCTTGAATTCACAGAGATTCCCCTGCCTCAACTTCCCGAGTGCAGGGGCCAGGCAGAAGGAATAAAGAAGAATATTCAGTTTGGGGAAGTAAGAGGGTAGGTTTGGAATCGAAAGAGATAAGTTCTTTAAACAGTCAAGATGTTGGGCACAGGCTACTTTTATCTTCAGTGGAACTTTGAGCTTCTCACAAAAAAATCCAATGTCCTGAAAGCTAAATAAAGTGAACCAGGCTTCTGATTCCCCAAGGTTCCTGTCAGAGCCCAGCTCTTCTATGGAGGGCAGCAAAACTGGGAGATGGAACGTCCATATAAATAACCCCAGAGTCTGTTCAATAACAATTTCTTTTGATGTCCTTTAAAAAACCTGGGACGCGGCCAGAAGGAAGGTACTCAATAGACTAAGCCAAGAGCGCAGGAAAATATCTACAACTGATTTCATTTTCATAGCACTTAACTACGACAAATCTCAGCTGGAGGGCCCGCTGGCGAAATGTTCCCGCTCTGCCACTCAGGCTACGCGGCCTCTGTTACTCTAGCACGTCTGCATCCCCTAAACCCTACCCCAGAAAAGACTCCTGAAGTCAAAAACAATGACCTTCACCTCTTAGTTGGGCCATGTGACAGCTGCGGCAAGTTCTCTGGTCTCCCCACGTGCTTTTCTTCCTGGGTAAGTTGGCCAAAGAGCCCAACCGTCTCCGATGACGTCATCACCTAAGCAACCCGACCGATGTGAAAGCACATTGGGAGGACATCAAGTTTTCTGAGCAGGAAAGACTGTGTTACTCAAAATCTTAAGAGGTATGAGGTAGAGAAACAGCAGCACACTGGCTAAGAGGGCTCACTGTTCTTCCGGAGGACCTGAGTTCAATTCCCAGCCCCAGGTTTGGTTGCTTCCAACCACGTCCAGCGCCAGTGGCTCAAACATCTTCCTCAAGCCTCCACGTGCAGCAGTATTCACTCATACAGACACCTGTGTATAAAACATAAAAATAAATCTTTTTTTTTTTTCGAGACAGGGTTTCTTCGTGTAGCTTTGCACCTTTCCTGGAACTCACTTGGTAGCCCAGGCTGGCCTCGAACTCACAGAGATCCGCCTGGCTCTGCCTCCCGAGTGCTGGGATTAAAGGCGTGTGCCACCACCGCCCAAAAATAAGTCTTAAAAAAAAAAAAAGAGGTGAGAGTACAGATGTCCACTCCACCCACAGCTGCAAACAAAGATACAAGCAGTGAATGATGCAGAGACATCCGCAGAGGCATCCATCCCTGGACCGTGCAGAACAGAGCCCCAATGCCCTGCCTGGATCTTAAAGTACTCCTTTACGATGTAGCCGAGGATTTTCCCGGGGCTGCCTTAGTGTAAGCCCTTTATACCTTCATATTCATTGCCCAGTTGGACTCTTTGTACTTTGGGGGATATCTTCTTCTGACATGTCTGCCTGTCCAGATCTTCTTAATCCCCGCAAGAAAGGAAAACAAACACCTCTGATTCCTCCTGCTGTCATCCCAAGGTCACTCTGAACCTCCCTGGCCGTTTTATTTGTACCCCATATCCTAACTGTTCCCTAGCGGTGGATGCATGGTTCTTTGAAGTCAACCATTTTTCTTTGTTTCAGTTGCCTAGCAAACACTAGGAGATCACCGTTGACATGGAGAGAGCACTTCGCGTGTGAGATCCCCGGTAATCCTTTCTGCTAAACAACACTGTTAATCCCTCACGTAGCAGTCGAGGAGGCAGGCGCTCATACAGGTTGAGAAGGCGGCTAAGTTCATAACTGTTAAGTGGGGAAGACAAATTGGAAGCCAGGGTCTTAGTAGTCTCAATTGTCTTCATGCCCTTGCTTCCGCACACTGTACGGGTACAGAGCAGGACGCACTCACTAAATGCTTATTACTTAAATGAAGTAGAGGGCGAGGGACTCACCAGTCTTCAAACATGCGCTCGCTCGTCTCTCCTCCACACGGAGCAGAGCCTCATGTTCCTTCTAGGTAGCGGCTGCTCGGTGAGCACTTCCGGAAGGAATTAGAAGGAGCCTGCTGTGTCTGGCTAGCCCTCAGTCTTTCCTCCAACGTTTCTAAGCAGGCTGCCGCGTCCTGGACAGATGGCATAGGAGTAAAGAATACATCAGCCATTTGCTCTGTTCTTTGGGGACTTATCTTTGATAAAATGGGAATGACTGGCATTTTTGGCACCTAGGACGGAGATGTTGCTGAAGGAATAAGGGTTATTTGAACTCAGGGGATAGCCAACAGAACATTAGAGGTGGCCAGTAAGGCAAGCCTCATCCTGAGGTTGAATAAACTGCCCTTCGGAGAGGAAACTGAGCTGGAGATCATGAAGAATAAACCAGATGACTCACCCATCAAAATAGGAAGCTTTCTCTGGGAAAGATGGTGGCACCAGAGGAGGCCTAAACCACAAAGATCTGATGAGGGCCCTTACCACACTGGGGACTACGTTCTTGTTTCTTGGTGCCTGTGGTGGCTGGACCCTGCCAGTCTGCTAGGGTGTCACAGGGGCAGTGGAGCAGAATGGTAGGAGATCCTAAGACCTAGACTCACTCTGTCTGTCTCTAAACCAGTGGTTCTCAACTTTCCTAAGGCTGCGACCCTTTAATATAGTTCCTCGTGTTGTGGAGACCCCCAATCATAAAATTATTTCATTGTTACTTTGTTAATGTCCTTCGGTACTGTTATGAATCGTAATGTAAATGTCTGATATGCAACACTGGAATGGGGGTCACGACCCACAGGTTGAGAGCCACTGCTCTAAATACCGCTTCTTCCAGGCCGCAGCTGTGCAGGTGTGGGCACTGGATAAAGTGGAGGCAATAACGGTTCTACCATCACCTGACAGGTGAAGAACAAGGTGCTGCCATCTGTGAAGTACATAGACCAGTGGCTGGCTTATAGTAAACATTCAGTAAAGGCTGGCTGCTTTTCTGGTGCTCTTAACTCTGTAAATTTAGGCTCAAGTATTCAGCGACTTTGCGAAGAAAGAAACGATGCCCGCATCTCACTCAGATCTGAGGTGGGTGTGCAGCATCATTTATCTCACATCTTGTAACAACCTCATGGCTGGGATGATAGTTGTCCATCAGCCCAGAGATAGGCTCCCCTGAACGGCTGTTTACCACTGCTCTCTACAGCCACCTGTGAGTGGGCCATGCATTTTGCTCTGTCTATGACTTTCCTCAACTCTGAGAACAGCAGCAGGGAGGGTTATTCTTCTAAAGTCACGAAGTCATATTTGTTTTTATTTAACAGATCAGTAGATTTATCAGAACCCATGACTCTTTGTGGAACACAAAAATATTATTTTAACCTCAAAAGTAGATATTTTAATAAAATAATGAAATACTGATTTAAAACACATTTTAAACATAAAAAGTACGTTGGAGAAATAATAATTTTATGCAAACAATTGACAGCCAAATGTTAGACCTAGCTTTAATACAAAAAGTTCTGATTTTAAATTTTATAGATGATTTTTTAAATATAAACATGCTTCAGCACAAAAATAATTTTTTAAATTATACATGGTGAATAAGCGTTCTTAGAATTCCATTTATTTATCTATCATACATTTTCGCTTGCCACCAAATGCTGAAGGTTTTAATTTATTATATTTCCTATAAGATACAAGGACTATAACAATTAATATGGGAGATGCTTCTTTAGCTGATAGAGGAGATAACCAATCTAATTTAAAAGGAAAAAAAAAAAGAGCAAACAAAACCGAAGTTTATTTCACACCAGCAATAGCCATATTAGGGCTTGCGACTGAGTGAGACTCCAAGTGAGTCTGAGACAGTTTAGAGAGGGAGGTAGCCATGGTCAAAACAGAATGGGTCAGTCCACAGCTCTGTCACACTGGCTCTGTGACTGACGAGCTAACAAGAATCAAAGCAACAACACCAGACCTATGAGGTTGCCGGACAGCTGAGAGCCAATCACAAGTGAAAAGCACTTGGAACATAGTGAATGCAGCGCCGTACTGATGGAGATAACCTAATACATCTGAAAGGAGACACCACGAGGGAGTGTTTGTGATGTGTTTGTCTTTATATTGATATTGCTTCATACGGCTGTCACCTTGAGAGCCAAAGGAGGCTGGCTCATTTCTTTTTTCTGTAAAACTTTCTCTGGTCCTTCATGAAAGCACACCAGCAAGACCATTACACTCCACACGCTGGATGTGCTATGTTGATATTGATGAGTACGACACCCAACTAAGATTGGGAGATGTGTTCACTTCTGGTTTTATCTTAAAGGGCTGTGTGAACTTAGTTCAGCTGCTTGTCCTTCTGGCCTAAGATCAACTTTCTTCTGGGAACTTTGCTCTAAAACTGTCACAGAAACCTAATTCTCCGGGTTCAGACTTTTAGACGTACGTTCAAGACCAGAGAAAGGAAGAAAAATCTATAAAAATGACTTCAGGTGTTGGAGATGTTAAATATCCACAATACGTCCAAAAAGATGCAGTATTGGTTTTATATCCACACAGCTCTTTAAAATTTAAAATGAAGTCGATCAAGCTCTCCTCCCCTGGGACAAACTGTAGTTTTCACAAAAGGCTTCATCACTGATACCTAAGTCTGATGCTTGTACCTATAGTTTCTAGTCCTGGGAGCAGGCATGTACTATGCTTCACATGTACTCTTTCCTTCTTCCTTCTTGTACTGACCACAGATGTACATATGGTAGGGAGCTGAGGCCCAATGTATAGTCACAGATATTATTTTCATCTATTGAAGCCCCATATAGCCCCAAATATGATCACTAAGTGATACTGAATCGTGATAATATCTCTTCTTACAATTAAGCCAGTAAATAGTTCAAATGAGTATTTTTGGTCGACAGCCTTTAATGGCTGAGCCATCTTTCTAGCCTTTAAGTTCAAATTTAAACTGTTCAGCTTCCCATCTTGGCCAAACATAGAAAGAGTTCACTTGAGAGACAGACTATTCTCTTCTCTAGAGATACCCAGGAAGTGGATGCTATAGTAGACGTGGTATGTCAGAGATTCAAATATAGAGTAACATCTCACTTTCCTCTGAACCCAATGATCTTTATGAGCCTCTAGTTGTATTCACTCTTACAAAGCCAACTCTGGAAGTGGGGATGTGAGGTTATCTATTGAGATTTTTTTAAATGAGCTGTGCAGCCCTGCTGGGGAAGAAGGAGATACGACACACAGCTAGTTGAATCTTCGTGCTGACAACTCCTGTGTTCATGGGTTCTGAGCCATGCAACTCAACTAAACAGAGATGGCAGCATTGTGGCCCAAAAAAAAAAAAAAAAAAAAAAAAAAAAAAGTCAGTAGAGGAAACTGACATGCCCAAACCTGGACTTGGCAAGCAGAAGAGAGCAAAATCACCTTACTGGTATTCACTATGGTTCCTGCCGAATGATTACCTGCTTGTTTCTTCACAGATCTTCTAAGAATCCCGAAGCCTCCTTGGTCTGTGCCCAGCTCGGTGCCCAGGCTCACCAGATTCTCCTGTAGTTTAACCCCCTCCTTCTCTTGGCAGGCTGCCAGGTCCAACTCGGAAATTTAAAAGGTTGCACTTCCTTAAAATGCAGCATTTCCCAACAGAACCTGCATCAATTGACTGGCTAATCACTCCTGCACTGCTCACGGGTGAGCACTAGGTAACGAGCTCTGGCTTTGTCTGCTGTGGGGCTGGTCTTTGCCTCATTCATCCAAGAATCAGCTACTGGAGAGGAACTTCATGGGATTACCTGGAAGGCAGCAGGGAGAGCATCTGGTCAAGTCACCAGAGGCATCATCAGGAGGCAGTCCTTGAAGCATCTCTCCAGATCTGGTAAGGCTGTCGAGTCTTGGTTTAAACTTCAGGGTTTGGAGGGTGACTCCGGAGATAGAGAATGGTATAGTAATGGAGGGGTTTCCTGGCTGATTCTTGGCTCTCTGGGTCTTTAGAAAGCCCGACACTCCTCCTTTTCTGGATTCCCATGGCTTTTCTCGGATTTGTGTTGTCTTGCTGTCCTGATGAAGAAGTAGCATAGTCCAACGGATCATCCTCAGGGCAGTTGCGTCTTTGTAGCTCAAGAGAGGCTTGGAGCCTTTACAGGACTCACTTTGGCTTCAGACTGAACCCAAGTCTGGGAAGAAAGGCCCATCCCTGGTAGGACTGTACCTGAAAGGCCAGGCCCATGCTTGTCAAAGCAGAGTAAGGTGCTAGGGCCTGGCTAGCTCTAGTGTTCCCAGGAACCACAAATGGGTGGTGTCATCCGTACTCATCAATAGGGCTCATATTCCTGCTCCTGCATGCTCCTGTCTGGGGTTGCCCTGACATACTCTGCTGGAAGAAAACTACTTGGCTCTACACTAAATTAATCTCATTAGGTACCAACCATCCAAATACTCCTGTCCCTCTCCTTTCTCAGACCTGTCTTTCTTTTGTTTATCCTACGTGTTGAGTCAGGGACCCTAAATGTTTGACATGGTCACCAGGGAAGCCCGAACACAAGTTCTTTGAATCTGTTGGTGGAAAGGGGGAAGTGAAAGTGCCCATTGGTTGAGTGGTAACATCAAAGGGAAGCCTCTGTTCTGTGCCATGCACGGTGCCTGGAAGATTGTGCTCCAAGAAGAGGATTAAGTAACGTAGCTTTCCAGGAAAAGAATGGTGTTTTCTTTGTACTCCCTTCATGCCCCAAACCACTTCAGAAGTGTAAGCAATGGATACAAAGAAATCAACTCCATTCTGAGGAGAAACCTAACGTCATTGAAAATCCATACTAGAATTATAAGTGATTCAAATGTTGTTCTGTTAACTTTGTTGGTCTCTGAACAGTGGAATATAAAGCATGAGTTTAAATATTATCTCAATTTTTCAGAGGCCAGAATATAAAATATGGTGTCTATAGATGATATAGTTATAAATATTGAATATAGTATATACTTCCTTTATTTGGAATACTTTTAACCTATACCAGGAATAAGTCTCGAGAATCGACACTTGGTCCTAAGTACCAAAGGAGAGGGTTATTTTTTAAGTGTGGTTTGAAGATTCATTAGCCTACAACTGCTTTCCTGAGACCCAAAACAAAATCTTGCAAATCCAAACCAGACCTTTTTGACATTTCTTGGCTATTAGTTGTCGTAGCTGATCGGCTAGCTATGTTTTACCTTGACTAGTAAGAAGGCTTTCTGGGTCAGTGTCCAGTTATGATATTTCTGCTGTGGCCCAGGGAGTGACCGTAGACAAGTTCATCTCCCTTGCTATCGAGAGTGACAAGAGCTGGCACGTGCATAATCACACTTCTCCTGGCACAGATCACCCCCTGAGAGACTGTTGGAGTTCAGAATGCTACTGCGGTCACTCCAGCATACCTGTGAACACAGCGCAATTTAATGGGCTTGCCTGTGGGGGAACTTTCCACTTCTTATCAATTAAGGCTATGATTAAAGGACCATTTCTTCCATCTTTTCCTCTCTCAATCATTCTCTGCATCATAAAATTAACCGTGAGTGCAGCCTTTGAGAGACTGATGTGGAGTGTGATGTACTTACTCAGCTAGGAGTGTGGAGTCCCAGGTTATTTCCAGGGCCCTGTGGTCTTGGACAAATGGCTCAGCTTTGTGGCCAATATTCACCAGCTATCCAGTGAGAACCGGCCTACACAGCCTGGTCCTGGATTGATGCTCTCCGTTTCATCTACTTTCTCTTCCTCATATATATCTTTATATTTGTGAAAATTCATTTTATTTTAAATTGTATGTGTATGTGTGTGTGTGTGTGTGTGTGTAGGAATGTGCACATGGGACTGCAAGTGTCTGTGGAGTCCTACAAAAGGATGTCTGATATTCTGAAGCTGGGGTCACGGGCGGTTGTGAAGCTTCCGCAGTGTGGGTGCAGGGAACTGAGCTGAGCTTCTCTGCAAGAGAGGCGCTCACTCTTAACTGCTGAGCCATCTCTCCACTCTGTGTTGAACTTTTTCAAGGCAAGAAATCCTAGAAAAACTAAGACGTTAATGAACAATAGATATTCATAAATAATTTGTTTTTTTAAAATAACCATTTAATGTACAAAATTAGAAAACAAAAATGAATGGAATTAAAAATTACGCTTCTTATTGTCAAAGAGTTTCACTATGAACATGTTAGAGAGTTTATTTTCAGTGTTTTACATATGCATATAATATATATATGTACAATATAGGCACATGTATATTTATATGTCACACATAATACATGCACATATTTGCATGTTTATCATTTCTTTTTCAATGGTATTCCAAAGGATGCTTTAGGACTTGCTGCTGTGTGTCTGTGACCTTGTATCACTTACATAAAATCTAACTCCTATAATAAATTCTTAATTCTGGGTCGTTTATTGTGGCTTCACCTTCCTACTTGAGTTCTGACTAGTACAGGAAGGAGTTTTTTGGTTTTTTTTTTTTTCTTTTTTTTTGAGACAGGGTTTCTCTGTGTTGTTTTGGTGCCTGCCCTGAATCTCGATCTGTAGACTAGGCTGGCCTTGAACTCACAGAGATCCACCTGGCTCTGCCTCCCAAGGGCTGGGATTAAAGGCGTGCACCACCAACACCTGGCTCCAGGAATGAGTTTTAAAGCATTAAGACAGTATATTACAAAATAGCTCCAGGGCTTAAAAAAAGGTCTCCAGTTCCCTACTATATTGAACATTTACTGCACACATACTGTACATGTTAGAGGCCATGCTAAGTGATTTATAGGTACAATATTACTTAATCCTAACTCCCTGGAGGGAAAGTATATCATTTATTGTTGTTCTCATTTACGGATGAGGAAACTGGGATGTAGGCAAGTTAGTTGGGCCAAAGTCACTAGCTAATGAGTGTCAAAATCCTGATTCAAACACAGGCAGTTCGCTTTCAAAGTCCACACCATGCCATCAAAGTTAAACCACTCAGGCACACACTGATGTGAAGGGTCCTGTCCTGCCGGGGTGCTGGCAGGTCTTCGGGTGCTTGCTTACACTGTGAATGTGCCGGCATTCTGGAGCTGAGGTGTTGATCGAGGCATCAGCTGTCGTAGAAGGAGGTCATGAAGTCACACAGGCCTGGGAACCCACCATGTTGGCCACGTGACTTGTGTCTTAGTCACCATTCCATTGCTGTGGATAGTCACCGCAATGAAGGCAATGTACAAAAGAACGCATTTCATTGGGGGCTTGCTTCCAGTTTCAGAGGCTTAGGCTATGATCATTATGCTGAGGAGCATGGCAACAGGCAGGCAGGCATGGCTCTGGAGCAGTAGCTGAGAGCTTATGTCTGGCTGATCTGTAGGCAGGAAGATGAGAGAGCAATTGGGTCTGGCATGGGCTTTTGAAACTTTCAAAGTCCACCCCCAGTGGCAACCTCCTCCAGCAAAGCTACACCTCCTAATTCTTCCTACACAGTCTATTAATTGGGAACCTAACACTCAAATATATGAGCCTATGGAGTCCATCCTTCCTTTCTTTCTTTTCTTTCTTTCTTTCTTTCTTTCTTTCTTTCTTTTTTTTTTTTTTTTTTTTTTGTTGTTGTTGTTTTTCGAGACAGGGTTTCTCTGTGTAGTTTTGATGCCTGTCCTGGATCTCAATCTGTAGACTAAGCTGGCCTTGAACTCACAGAGATCTGCCTGGCTCTGCCTCCCAAGTGCAGGGATTAAAGGCGTGCACCACCACCACCCAGCAGAGTCATCCTTATTCAGACCACCGCACTGCACATGACACTTTCTTGTCTAAACCTCTGAGCCTGATTGATGAGAGTTGTGGTGTCAACCGAGAAGGTAATGTATGGAAATATTGGGCATGTTTCCCATGGAATAGTAAATTTGAATAATTTAACTGGCTGTCCAGTTGATCAGAAAAGGTCCCAATGGAGGCCTGGTCTTCAGTCTTGGATGGAACACGGTTGCTATGAGATTTTGAACAAGATCTTGCTGGACTAGGTCCTCATCTTTCTAGATGATCACTTGGTTGAACTGGGGCAGTGGTTCTCAACCTGTGGGCCAAGATCCCTTTGGAGAATCAAATGACCCTTTCACAGGGGTCATATGTCAGCTATCCTGCATATAAGATACTTAAATTACAATTCATAACAGTAGCAAAATTACAGTTATGAAGTAGCAACGAAAATAACTTTATGTTTGGGGGTCACGGCAACGTGAGGAACTGTATTAAAGGATCGCAGCATTTGGAAGATTGAGAGCCACTGCCTTCAGTGAAGGGGTTCTAGTGTTGAACGTTTTGGAGAAAGGGTGTGGTTCTTTCTCTACAGTTCCTCCCTCTAGTTGTCTGCTGGTTACTCTGCTTGATAACCTTACTCCAGATGTACCACTTTTCAGTCCTGAATCAAATATTGCCTGTCAATGAGCTCTTTCCTAGCCACCTATGTGCCCCATCACCCCCCCCCCCCACACACACACACACCCTGTTTTTGGTACTACCACTAACAGGAATATCATACACACTTACTATTGAACTGATTGCTACTTCTCTCTGCTAGAAAAAGAGTCCACAAGAGCAGTGGAGAATAACATCAGACATAGAGAATTATCACGCAAAGAAATAAATAGAACAGTTGACCAAAGACTTTTTTTTTCTTATCAAAGAGAGCCTGCATATCACCAACAGCACCAGAGTCAGAAAGACGGAGGGGAGAGGGACACAGAACAGAGGCCCCGGGAGGGGGTGATGGTACTGTGTAAGACTGGGTCCCCTGATCTTTCCCCCATCAACATTTACCTTCCTAACATTATTTCCTCCAGAATATCATTGCCTTTCATGTGGAAGTGATGAAGCCCCGTGGTTGTTGGTGTAGTAGAAGGCTCCTAGGGGGATTCAGAGTCAGGGACCTGAATCTAGGATTATGATTGCCACCCAGCCACTAACCCCTGTGACCTTCAGCTTGCGCATCTGCCAAAGCAGCAATGGCTTGCAATTCTCAGGGAGTGCTGTGCAGCTCAAATGAGGTGACTAATGGAGGGTGCCCCGCTCTCTCAGAGTTGGACCACTGTGGTGATTGGTAGAATGTAGGAGTGTGTAGACACACAATTACTGGGACTCATCTCGTTTACCTCAGTGGTGAGGAAAGGAGGAGGGGAGATTCCCAGACCTGTAGCTGGTTAGGGGATCTTTGTCTGGCTTTTGGATAGGGGAGTAACATCCTGGGGCGCGTGGCGGGGAATAGAAGAAGACGCATCTTCCTGAGGATGTGGCGAGCGTCCTAATAAGGTGCTCTGTCTTCCCTGCACACCAGGAATCACTTCTCCTTTCATCTTTACATACATGCTCGTGTTATACATTGGTACTGACTTCTTCAGAGACCAGCAGACTCAAGCTCACTTACTTATGGTTACACAACTGTGAGTATCAATCTGGGGGGGGGGGGATCTTCATCTCTACAGCCTGCACCCTTCTTATTGAGCTGACTTTTCACATACATTTAAAGTGGGAGCCAAAGCAGGCAACAGATGGAGTTGTTAGACATGTTCTAAAGGTGGGAAAGAGGGCCGAGGTGCACCTAAACCTGCAACCAGGCCTGGTGTGGAGAGTGTTCTATTCAGGTGGACATGATGACTTTTTTTTTTTTTAAGAAATCGGGTATTTGGCATGTATTCTCAGTCAGAGTAAATGGAAAATAGAGTTGGGGGTGATGCCCTCTGGTCTTTCTATACATCAGGTTTCCTTTTCAAATCAGTGGAATGAAAGTAAGATGTTTGGGAAGCTAGCCGCTCAGCAGCTACCTGTTGTCACTTAAGAGGGCTCAGCAATGGTTTCTAAGTACACTCGTGGGTCTGTGTGGACATACAGAATATGCCTGGAGGCAGCCCAGTTTGGCTAAATGCGTGAGTTCACTTAGATGAATGATGGATGGACAGAGCCCAGATAGCAGAGACGTTCCGTATGCACCCCTCGTGTGTAAATGTGTATGCAGTACTGAGAGATCCTATTTTAAAAATTAGTGCACAAGAAAATTTGTAGAGCACCTCCTGCGTAACCTTTCCGGTAACAGGAAATGGGAGGGATAGTACCTCACGGTGGCCTCAGAAGACCGTGAGAAATATACCTAGGCAATTTTAAGTTATAATAGGGACACTAGGATTTGGAGGTAAAGAAGGACAATTTTTTCTTCCATGTGACTCACCCACTAGAGAGGGTTAGAGATAAGGAAGACCGGGTCACTGGGTACACTGAACCATTTCAGATTTCAAAGTCGAGCCACATGAAGGAAAATTACACTCTGATGCATAAGCAGACTCAAATAATTAAAACAAACATGCCTTCCTGGGCCACCACTGTTTTCAGAAGGTACCGTGGAAAGTTCAAGAAAGAGGTCTTTGCAAGGAAAGAGAAACTTGGCTGAGGCCTAGGGATGTAGTTCAGTGGTAAGGTTTTTCCTTAATATGCACAAAGCGCAAGCTTCAATCTCCACACTGCAAAGAATAAAGAAAAAGAAAGGAAGAAAGAAAACTCTTGGGGAGATGGTCTAGAGTCAGGAGTGTGGACTTGGGAATCTGGGTTCAGCTCCACCTCCCTTGTAGTCTCTCACCTGCTTATTGGCCCTCTAATTGGGAGGGTAATTCCCTGGGCCCCCAATTTATAAAATATAGGTATGTGGCTGGGCGGTGGTGGTGCACACCTTTAATCCCAGCACTCGGCAGGCAGAGGCAGATGAATCTCTGTGAGTTTGAGGCCAGCCTGGGCTACAGAGTGAGTTCTAGGAAAGGTGCAAAGCTACACAGAGAAGCCCTGTCTCAAAAAACCAACCAACCAAACAACCAACCAAACAAACAAACAAACAAACAAACAAAAAGCCACTGTGTTACAAGGGCATAGGAAAGTTTGTCCCCAGTCCAAATGTCCCCAGTATCCCATCTCCGTCTCTAAGGTCCTATGCATCCTCACACGTGGGCAAGGCACACTCTAAGGTCTCCCTTCTCCTCATCTATCATCCTCGGGTGATCTAGAAGGTTCCGTTCAATGAATCTTTCTAGCCCCACCCTCCCTTTAAACAGAAGGCTGAGATGATGGTAGCACATGAAAATCCACTCTCTGATTTGTGCTTGCAAGATACCCACTGCGCCTTGCTACATTAAGTCCTCCATATATTGCCTGCATGGTAACAATTTCTCCCCCCTTCTACAAAGGAACAAACCAAAGCCTGGGCCCTACAAAGAAATAATGACGTCTAACATGTAGGGGAGACCCTCTCGGAAGACCTGACAATGTTTAGGAATGAGCCCTGTCACTGGCAAGATCTATAGCCTTGATAAACCATATGTCAAATTTTCAAATGTTCGCCCTGCGTCTTCTCTCTTCTTGTACCCCAAACTTTAGTTGTCTTTCTTTCTTGTTGTCTTGTTCAAATGTTGCCTTTCTGGGCTGAGATCACAACTCTCCTAAGAGCTGTGATAGAATCTAGAAAACAAAAGAACAGAATAGAGTCCTCTGACTAGGATCCCTGACTGAACATGCACAAACAGATCCAATGGTGCTTGGGAACCCAGCCCTTGCTGCTGGCTGTTGAGCTGGCTGTGAATTTTCACTCGTATCTTGATTGTCTTTCTTACAGCATTTGACTTACTTGCCACTGGGTCCATGATACAGACAGTCCTCTTCTCTGGGCACTGATTGTATAGTCCCCTTGGAGGGTCTTAAACTGTGCCCTATGGAATGGTACTTACTGAACTGTACCGGATGTGGCTACCAGTATAGTACAGGGTTTTGTCATTATTTCAGTGATAGACTGAGACTGGGGTGTTACTGGCAGCCTTGTTCCTAGCCATTTCCACACAGACACAAAGCCCAGTTTCAACTAATTCTAATAATGGAATTAAATTTTTGAAAACACTGAAGCCAGGTTTCATATTTAAATATTGACTTTCAACACACAGGAAGGGCGGCCAAATGTAAGAGTAACCGGAAGATTCTGGCAAAGATATTAATTGGGATTTTCCATTGTCAGAGAAGCTACCTAATGAACTCACAGGTGATGCTCTGGATTCTCAGGGTTCCAGGGTTCTTTGGGACCAAAATCTGAGCAGAGCCAGAAAGTGAATACTAGCATGGCTCAGTGGGAATCGCTAGCTTCCCCCAAAGGAGTCAGACTCGAGCTATTTCCCCTTTGAGAAGCAAGGACACCCACCACAGAGAGTGACCGTAGAGATGAGATGAGATCATTGTCTCCCCACATTGCCTCCCCTTGCCCTGTACTTTGAAATCTGTGCTTCCCTTAGAAGAGTCTAGAATAACAACAAAGAGCAGGCTGCAGATTTTCTGAGTTCAAATCCCAGCTCTGCTGTCCAGAATGTGATCTTTTCTGCACATCTGTTTCCAGTCTACATGATAGGGACAATACCACCAACATCAACACCAATTTTATAAGATTGTTACAGTGACTGAATAAATCACAAATACAAAGTATTTTTTATAACAGTCCATACTGAGTACTATGATAAAAAAATGAACTAATTATTTCAAAGCTGTTAATTGGTTTTGTGTCTGTTATTTCAGGGATAGGTTCTTTTTTTTTTTTTTTTTTTTAACTTCGTTTCAATGTTATGCTGAAATCTCTCACTTCCAAGAGGCCCTGTTAGATCTTTCAGTCTACAGTAGCATGTACTTATAGTCTACTAAAGTGTATTGTTGGTCTCTGACAACTGTGGTCACTGCTTTTGTTTGTTGGTACCTCCCTCCTGCACCAACCTCGGAGCACCAAGGGACAGAGGCTATGTTTTTGGCCTCTGTATACATGGTCAGTGCACACTGAAATAGTTGTTGATGGAAGGTATGCAACTGTATACACATGGATATGCCTAATCATGCTGGACAGCAGCTAATACACCCTTCCTAGGGCATAACCATATATTTTTAAAATATTTTATTTTTAAAATATCATATTTCTTGAGGTTATAATCTAATTACATCATTTTCTCCTTCCCTTTCCGACCTTCATACCTTCACACTACCTTCCCATATACCCCTCCTTGCTCTCTTTCAATTTCATGCCCCCTTTTTATTAATTGTTGTATATACATATGTGTATATACACATATATTCTTAAATACAACTTGCTCACTCTGTCTAATGTTATTTGTATGTATGTTTTCAGGACTGATCATTTGGTATTGGATAACCAATTGATGTGATCTTCGCTGGGGAAGACTTTTTCTCCCGCATTCCTTAGTTGTCTGTAGTTCTTTGCAAGGCTTCCTGGGATTTCCCCCATCCACTCTGGTATGTCTATTGTTGTCCTTGTTTAGCTCATATGTAGGCAGTCATGTTGGTGAGACTTTATGGGTGTAACTTCTGGCATTCCTAAGAGACATAATCTCACAACAAACTCCCTGGCATTTACAATCTTTCTACCTCCTCTTCTGAAATGTTCCCTGAGCTTTAGGTGTGGGAGTTGTCTTGTATCCATTGAGACGAGGCTGCAAAATTTTGGATTTTCATTGGTTGTGGTTTTCTGTAATGTTGTACCTGTTGAAAACAGAAAAGTTTCCTTGATGAGGGATGGGGGCTACACTTCTCTGTGGGCCTAAGAACCAGTAGTTAGGATGTTCAGGATTATGCTGGTTGTAGGCTCTCTTCCAATCACCATGACTTCACCAGCTCTGAGTTGCTGGCTAGGTTTCCAGTACCAAACACGATTTCCCTCTTGTTGAGTGGGTCTTATGTCCAATTAGAAAGCTGCTGGTTACCGCCTAGGTATCTGTGCCAATGTTGTACCTTTAGGGTTATTGTATCATGCTAGCTGTTGTTGGGGCATAGCATAGTTATATGTATTCTTAAATACAATATATTTTAAGGACTGAACAATTTTACAACCATTTGTACTCTGATTGAAACATAATATACTCACAGTAAATGTGTTTACATGAAAAATACAAAGAGAAACCAAGATATTACAAAGAGCTCAATAGAAGTTCCTATTCATTGGTTGCCTCTCACTCAAGTCATGCATTGAATAGGTAAATTGTTTAACCCACACATTAGGTCTAGATTAAGGTGCCAAGGAGAAAAAAAAAGTCTTAATCATCACATACTCACATTCAAAAGGACAGACAATTCAGTTAATAGGTAGTGCTAATTGGACATGAGTCCTGAGTAATAAGGACCTACAGAGAATATGCTTTAGGCCCAGTCATTCTGCTAAGGTTTAGACTATCAAATTATCCAGCTATTTTCATCCCAGATGACGACACCTACTCTTCTGACCAGTAAGGAGCCAAGGAAGAAGATTCCTTCTCAACTTAGAGGAAGCAGAGAAGGTAGTTCTGTGCGTGTGTGTTGGCTCACACACCGCTGCTAGGACTACCAAATGAAGGAGAGGTGGTGCCATGAACCACATCCACAGAGTTCAGGCCAGGCAGAGGCTTTGTCTGTCTCCTAATAGGCAATCTTGAGAATACAACATGAAATGGAAAACAGTCTCCTCAGGCCAACGGAGCTGTGCAATCTCAACAACCCCATTTCCACCAGGGACTTCATTTGTTTGGTCCCAATTTCTCTATGAATTGACAAGTATGTTTGCACATCTTTCTAAGGACCATCTCACCCTTACTGTTCTGGGGTTCGGTTTTGTTTCATTGAGACTAGGATTCACATTGTAGCTCAGCCTTCTTGTGAGGGCTGGCCTTACAAGAGTGAGCCACCACTTTTGGCTTGGTTATTTTTTTATTGTTTTTGTTTTAAACTTGTCTGGTACGAAAATCAATTCTTTCTCCAACTATCAAAAATTGATGAATTCCAAATTTGTGTCTCCAATCTGGCATCAGTTTTGAATTCAGTCTTGAATGATCAATTGCCTCCCTTAAAACATCTACCTCAGAGACATCTTAAACATATCACGTTCAAAGCTGAGTTTTGAATAACTGCCCCCTAATAGATTTTTTTTTACCCCATTTCTAACCGAGTGAATAGAAACAGTCATCCAGCTGCCCAGTCAAAAACTTTGAGATTTATTATCACTAGCTCTCCTTCCTTCTCCACCTCCCCCAGCTCAGGCTGATCTGTTGTTGTTAAATCCTGTCAATTTTTACTTGGAAGTATGTGTCAAGTCTTTTTATGTTTCTCCATCTACAAGACTAATTCCTTAGTCTGTGTTAGTTCGTCTCCCACTGGGGATCCCACAATGGCCTTGTTGAAAATTCTCTTCAGGCCCCTTTCTTCCCCTAAACAGTCGGAATAGTGAGCTGGTTAGTTTTGCTTATTTGTCAGCTTGTCACAAGCTAGGGTCATTTGGGAAGATGAAACCTCAGGTTTAAAAAAAAAAAAAAAAAAAAAAAAAAAAAAAAAAAAAAAGTCCCTAAGATAGTCCTGCAGGCAAGCCTGTGGGTAATTTTCTTGATTCGTGATTGATGTATGAGAGCCCAACCCACTGTGGGTGGTTCCACCCTTGGATGGGTTGTGCTGGATTGTGTAAGAAAGTAAGCTGAGGACATAAGAAGCAACCCAGTAAGCAGCACCCCTCCATGGTCTCTGCTTCAGTTCCTGCCTCGAGGTTCCTGTCCTGCTACAGTTCCTGTCTTGTCTTTCACTGATAATGTAAGCTATAAGTTAAAAAAAAAAAAGCCTTCCTTTCCAAGTTGCTTTAGGCATGGTGCTTTGTCATAGTAATAGTAAGTGAATTAAGATAGAATTTTCTTTAAACAAAAGTCAGATCTTGTTACCATCTTGCTAAAAAATCTTACATGCTATCTTTATGCGTTTGGAATGATCTGTCAAGTCCTAACTGCAGTCTGTGAATCGACCTCCTCATTCTCTCCCTAGCTCAGTTTCTACCTTGCCTTTCAGACATTTGAACATGCCATGAATTTACTCTCTGTAATGTTTCACTCTTGTTGCCTTGGCCTGACCATGTTCTCTCTTCAGTTTGGCCTGGGTAACCTAGCCTTCTCTCTCTCTCTCTATTTTTTTTTTTTTTACTTTTTTTTTAATTTATTTTTTAAATTACACTCATCACTCATGATATTCATTACTTACACTCATGATATTAATCACATTTGTGGTATTCATAGATTGCATTCACAGTATTCATTCAATTTTATATATATATTTTAATTTTAAATGTCGAATGTCATTTCTTGAAGTGGGTAGGAAGTTAAATACAGGCTTACAGCACAATGGGAGGACCCTGGAGGGCAGAAGTTCACTACTGAAGTTTTATAATCTTGCATCTAAGCTGTTAACGCCCATTATTCAGGATACACAGACAAGGAACTTCCCTTAAGCATTCAGGAGGGTGGAATCTGGCAGGGAATTAGCATTGGGAGGATATCCAGGTCAGGGTCCGCAAGCAAGGCAACAGTTACCCAAAACGGGGGCCAGGACCCTGCAGGTCCCCCTTTTATTAAAAAATGAGCTTCTGACTTGGGTTGCATGGGCCGTCAGCAGGTCACCTTACCCGTCATGGAGACGCCTGCCCACTAGCCTTCTCTTTTAAATCTCATGTTAAAGTTAACAGATATCCCTGTACACCTGCGTAAATTGTGGCCTTCCCTGGTTTCATTGCTCTAATTATCTCCTGCATCCCAGTTGTCACAGGACACTCAATTTGTGGATGTTTATCTCCTCATGTAGCACATGAGCTCCTTCAGGGATGAGGCTGTGTGTTTTTGTATTTGTGAACTCTAGCCTAGAATTCAGTGTATACTAGCTGCACAGTTCTTAATTAACTGTTGCGTTTTTGACTTTGGCGGCTGCTTATTTAGTGAGTCCTGAAGATATGTATATGTGGTTAATCCCATGCTGAGGATGTACAACCACGTGGGTGATCAACCGAGGAAATAAATATAGTGGAAATACAGTGCTCAGTGTGTCCCTATGTTTCTGTTTTAAACTCCACAAATTTTATGGTACTCCATTCTCTTCTTGGACAAGCTCAGGTTCCCAGTTTCTAGCACTGAGAAGGGCAAACCTTGTTGTGATGGTTCCTTTCCTTTGCTCCCCCTAGATATAAGTTAGTTTGGGGTGGGAATAAGGGACCCACATGTATGGGTAAAAGGTGTTGGAAATGGAGTAATTGGAAAGAGGAAAAATGGAACCATAGATGGCTATCCTTGCCCAATACTGACATTGTTCAGGATCCTAATTTTTGTCCTGGTGCACCCATTTTCATTTTTTTTAGGCCATATACACCAATATCCTTGCCCCTTTACCTCTAGGAATCCAAATATCAATGCCCTATTTATCATGGGCTTGGTGTTGATCAAACTGGCAAGCATAGGCAAATTGTAGGAGTTCTCATGCCATGCTGTAGTCTGCCACCTTTGCTTTGGAGGTGTTGTGAATCCATTCTTGTGTGATCCCCTGAGTTTTCTGTTCCATTTGGGTACTTAGAGTAGACTATACACAGTAGAGGATGGACCTGACATGGAGGCACACACCTTCAATCTCAGAACTTGAGAGGCAGAGGAAGGAAGGCCAGGTCTTCAAGGCCAGTCTGGGCTACATGGCGAGTTTGGGGTCAATCTTTAAGAGAAAGGAATAGAGGGAAAGAATGAGAGAGGGAAAGGGGAGGCTTTTTAAATTATTATTTTATTTATTGAGTTTTATTTTGTGTGTGTGGTATGTGTATATATGTTCATGTGAATATATGCACATGTACCTATGGCTATGTGTGCATGTGCACCACATGCAGGTAGAAGCTAGAGATAGATCATTGAGTATCTTCCTTGATCTTCCGTGACTGTTCTCTATCATATCTTTTGAGGCAGGGTCTCTCCCTGAATCCAGAGTTCATCTAGGCTTGTTGGCCACTGAGCACTAGGAAGCTGCCTGTCTTTACTCATCTACCAACTCTGGGGCTAGAGATGTACTCCACAGTGATGGGCTTTTATGTGGGTATTGAATATCTGAATTGCAATCTTTATGTTTGTTACAAGTACTTCATCCCATGAGTCACCTCTCTAGCCCCCAAAATGGGCTTTTCAAAATTGTGTGTGTGTGTGTGTGTGTGTGTGTGTGTGTGTGTGTGTGTGTGTGTGTTGGGTAAATATGTGTGCATCTGAATGGGAGTATGTGTGCATACATATGGTGTGGAAACCAGAAATCAAAAATATGGTGTCTTTTCTGAATCCTCTCCATCTTGTATTTTGAGACAGGTCTCTCCCTGAACCCAGGGCTCAACAATTGGCCAGACAGGTTGGTCAGCATCTGAGGATGGGCCTGACTTGGCCTGCCTTCCTCTCTGCCCTCGAATGTACACTAGGTTATAGATTCACACCACCATGCCAAGATTTTCACATGGCTGCCAGGGATCCGAACTCAGGTCTTTCTTCACACTTGAGCATCAGGCGCTTTACTTATCTTTATCCATCTCCCCAGCCTCACAAGATGGGTTTTTAGGATTTATCCTTTTGACTTTACACTATAGCAGATGTCAATCATCCATTGTTTTATTTGCTTGATCATTGCCTTCTTTAGTTGGTGGGTTGACTCTCTCCCTCAATACCAATGCTGATATTTTCTTTAATCCCTATAAAGATCCTCTTTTATTTACTGTAATATCCTAGGGATGGCTCTGTATTTGCTGCAAAGATAAAAGGGATAGATTTAGAGATTATCTCATGGGATGGCGTTAGACCAGGGCTCTTTCTATTGTTTAGGGTTTAGGGGTAGATAATTATCCTACCTCGTTATTTTGTTAACTCACTCATCACTTAACTGCTTGAAAATTTTGTAAGCAGCTAGCTTGTCGATCTTAGAACACAGGCCTAATCGGTTAGGAATTCACTGCACATTTTTCTAAGAGTGAAGTTAGCTGAAAACAAGGACTCTTTTCCTATTTGGGTGTAGATGAGGCTTGGGGAGGAGCTAGAGTAAGGGGGAGGAAGAAAGGGGAAGGAGGTACCAGAAACAAGGATCTAATACTGGATTTCAGTTCCCACTACAGGAAAATGGTTCATTTCCAATTCTGCATTTCAAGAACAAAAAGACTTTCTGATGATCTTTTTAAATTTTCTTTGGATCAGTGTTTATCTTTAGCAGAAATGTATGTCTTCCAGTATTTAAAAGCTTAAAGCTTTTGAGGAAGTGAAATCATCATATTTAAAGATGGTTACAAAGTCAAGACAGGGCACTTGAAATACAGTTTTTCTAGAAATAATATGAGTCTCAGAGTGTGTTATCAAATAAGGGAATGCCTTCCTGTGACTGGGACAGTTTATTATCTAGTTAACCATTTCACAAACCACTCTGAACTGAATATTCAAGTCACCTTTCCCTCCATTACTCTCAATCCTCATGAGATGCCCACTGGCGTCTCCTTTCATAGTAATGACCACTTTAGAGAACAGGAAACCGAGATCCAGAGAACTTAGTCAACTGCAGAGATTTTAATTGCAACCTGGGTTCTCAGTCGTCACACTGAAGTCCTTCAGTTCTTCTCTGCTTCGACTTAGTCAACATTTTCTAAGTGAGCCTTGTCTGTCAGACATACACCAAGAAAACAAAAATCAAGTGCCCCTGACTCTGATTTTATACCCCAAGACAGAGATCAAGGCATGGAGGCTCTGGGTGCAGAGTGGACGGAACGGCATGGTTCTCCAGGGAATTCTCGGGAGTCTGGTGCAGAAAATTCTGTATGAGACTTTAAAGAAGATAGAGAGGCTGAAGGATTTAATTTTTTGGTTAAGCACCACTTCCTCAATTCTTTTTTTTTTTTTTTTTTTTTTTGAGACAGGGTTTCTCTGTGTAGCTTTGCGCCTTTCCTGGAGCTCACTTGGTAGCCCAGGCTGGCCTCGAACTCACAGAGATCCGCCTGGCTCTGCCTCCCGAGTGCTGGGATTAAAGGCGTGCGCCACCATCGCCCGGCACACTTCCTCAATTCTTAATGTACCTTCCTAAAGTATGGTCTTTTAAAAAAACTTCATTAGTAGTCTTTTTCTGTCCATTTTGTTTTGAGTATTTTGCTGAAATTCTAGTGTCTGTGCTTATAAATGGCAAGGCTAACCTCAATCATCTGAGGCTTAAATGCCAAAAGCTGCTGGACTTTGGATTAATGGGAAAATCTCATCTGGGTGTTATGTATGTTGCCATCATATCTGTGCAGTCCAGATCAGGAATACCGCCCCCAGTGGTCCTATATGTTAAAGGCTGGGCTCCATCCCATTAGGAGGTGAAAATCTTTAAGAGGTAGCACTCCCAGAGGGCGTCAGTTTATCAAGGGCGTGACCTCTGTCTTTCCGCTTTCCAACCTTGCAGTGAGAGCACCACTCTCTGCCATCATGATAAGCTGCCTTGCCAGGAAGCCCAAACAACGGGTTCAATGACCCAGACTGAGACTCCTAAAACCTGGCCAGAATAAACGTTTTCTCTTTAAATGTTATTACATCGCTATTTGTTATAGGAATAGGAAGGTGAGTACTATGTAATATCCAATTTATTTTTGCCTGGCCACAGAAAACGAACAGTCGCAGCTCCTGGCTGGTGGGTCCAACCTGAGGTAGGCTGGGTCTTGAGGACTGGAATGCTGTGACAACTCATCTTGTGGCAGGACTGGTACCTGGAGATAATACCTACACTTTATGACCCCAAGTTCTGGAATGCCCTGAGAGCTGAGGTGAACTTGACCTTGGACAGATAGGAATCACGGTGTCCAGTTTCTGCTGTAAACAATGCTGGATTCTAGAATCCAGGATGTGGATGTTCCTTGAGGTTGTGTGCAATGGAACAACATGATTCTGGGTGATCTTCGTTCATGGTAGAACCTAGTAGACTCTGAACATGCGGCTCAGAATCATAGGCTTTTCAAGAAGGCTGAAAGTGAAAGTGGGGGCTGAGATAGGGTTCTACTCTCCCTGGGATAATGGACACCCTTCAATGTGCTGCTATGGCCTGAAAGCTGAGCAAAATTGGTGCTGATGGTGGAGAAAGCTGAGGCTGGGAGCATCTTCAGTGCTCTCTCTACAGTTAGATTTCCCTGCATGGTACATGGAGGTGACTGGGTTATACTCAGTTTTAATAAATATTAGATTAAGCACTTCAAAGGGCTGATGTTGTCCTGAGGGAGCCAGTGCCTCCCCCTGATATGAGAGTCCTGTCAGGGAACAGACTCTGGGAAGTCATAGTTTTAAGGGGCACCAAGTCAGGACATTTAGGGCAAATCTTAGTACGAGCACCATCTTTTGCATAACCTAAAACATGTCTCAGCATCTTTCTGGATCTTTACATCTTCAGTTGATGGTGAACACCTGTGGTCAGAAGCCCACGCTTCATTCATTTAGCACAGCATCTACATCACAAAAGGTTAATAGAATATGTGAGCTTGGACATGGTAGTACATGTGTGAATAGAATGAATGAAAACAGGAGGAATCACATCTGCTGTTTAAGAGAGGAGAGTCTTATGAGACCCATGAGCCTTGCTCTCACCTTCTAGACACTGACATAACCCCCATGCCCTTCTTTGAAAACCAGTGACACTGATAATGGCCTAATCCCAAAGTTTTTAACAGCTCTGTGATTCTCCAATGAGAACACATTGAAAGAGCTCATCTTTACTTTTTTTTTCAGTATTTCCTAGCCAAACATGCTGTCAAGAATCAAAATAAACCACCTGTTGACCCAAGAGGGTCCTGAGGATTTGGCTGCCAGGATAGTACAGCACCCAGGAAACCCTCTGACATTTGCAAATGTCGTGGAACACTAACAAGATCCCCACACCATCGAGGGGGGGGCGGTGTAGAGCCGAGCTCTGCAGGCTCATTTTACCTCTTTGCAGTCAGTGCCCACAGGGTAGGTGGCAGCTTGCTGCTGGGGAGGCCAGTGTCTCCAGAGTCAAGGGTTCTCACTTTCACTGTGAGCCTCGCAGAGGTGAGTAATTGCCACTTGACGTCAAATGTTCAAAAATGGGAATCTAGCAACTCACTGTAGGCTTAACTCGGGGTTTTTTTCATGTCTTGAGTATGAGCTGCTGAGATAGGTGACAGACAGCACACATTTTCAAAGTCAAAGAATAGAGGAAAAACCACCCATCATCCTACTACCTGAAAGCAGCCACTATACATATTTTGTTAGTTGTATACTATTTATATCTAGTCTATTTCCTATAAATATTTTAAAATATAGTTGCAAATGTATTATATGGACCTATAATAGGTATATATGTATGTATCCAGCTTCATTCTTTTACCATTTATATTTGTTTGTTTTTTGTTTGTTTGTTTGTTTTGAGACAAGTATCACCATGTCATTCTGGCTAGCCTTCACTACGTAGGTTAGGTTGGCTGGACTCAACAGAGAGCCCCATGCCTCTGCCTCCCGAGTACTGGGAGTAAAGGGCATGGGCCACCACACCCAACCCATGTAAATTTTTCAATGACAACCTTTCAGACTTAGTATTTTATTATTTGCTTAGCCATTCTCTACCTAATACCCTTTCCACCAACCCAGTCATGACCGGACCTTAAAGTTTTGCTATTTGATACAGAGCTAACAGGTATATTTCTTCAAAGATTTTGCCTTCCTGCATGTTCAATTATACCTAGAGCATAGATTCCTAGAAGTGGGGCACTGGGTGAAAGGGCATGACTGTACTTTATGATTGTTGACACATGTGACCAGATAGGTTTCTGGAAAAGTCATGTTAGTCACAGAAGGACTCAGTCTCACAGCATTTCTCCAAGAATTATTTAAATGTTTTATATACAATGAACGTAAGTGTTGGTTCAAAGACTCAAAACAGTTGACATAGAGGTTGGCAGATGTGGGAAAAGCTGGAGGAGAGAAGGAAAGAGACACTTAACTTGAATAAGCTTTAGAACTCCAATCCACTGCTTACTGACACACAGCTAGAAACTGCTGGGACATTTTAAGTCATTCTGCATATCAATGCAGTGATTGTCGGTTTACTAAAGGAGACACTGTGGCTAAATAACTGATTTAGTGTAACTCTGATGGGATGTAGCCACATAAACTTGCTAAGTGGTCTTTGTAAACTATTTCCCTTTCTGGATTTCCCCCAAACATAGAACTTGTGAGAAAAAAAGATGAGAGTAGAATGGGGGGGGGGATTATGCTTAAAGAATATATCATAGTTGTATGAAAAACAGCTTTATATAGCTCAGTTTAATCAAATAAAGATCAAGCTAGAGGCTTTCCCCATTTAGACTATGAGGTTGTATGAGGTTAATGAAGGGAAGCCCATGGTTGGGAGTTCAGTCCACAGCTCGTTTACACATCCAGAGTTACAACTCTGACGACCCACAGTTCCACGGGAGTTACTGAACAAAACCAGACACTCTGGAGAGATGTTGAGGACATCTACTACTTCAGCAACAAAGCCCTAGGTTCTATGTGTCCCGTATGGATTAGTGGCAGGTTCACTGAGAGTTCTGTTTCCATGGAGGGTTTCCACAGAGAAATGCTAAGTATGTGGATTGATGAAAAGGCTTGGGTCATCTGCTCCTGGAGCTACACTTGGCCTTGGCCATCTCCCTAGGGTTCTCACAGCTCTTTCTCTAGATGGTGGCACACAAAAACTATGTTGCTTTCAATTTAGGAGCTGGGAAATAAACAGAAGACCTGGGTGAGATGGTTGGCTCTAGTCACAGAGAAGCCTGGGAGCTGAGGCAGGAGGATTATGAGGCCAGCCTGGGTTGTAGTGAAATCCTGTTTCAAGGAACCAAATGAATGAATGAATGAATGAATTCATGCATGCATGAATGAATATATATTATAAACAATAAATAAACACACTGTCCTGCCTCTGTTTTGAGGGCTAATATGAACCTATCTGAATTTGATAGAGGCATAATGTAAAAGCAGAGATAAATATTCTGAGTTACAGGCTTTATTTCTAAGAATAATTTTGCATTAACAGAAAAGTGAGGAAATGGTCCAGAGAGTGACCCTGGACCTCGCTTCCCCTACTATTGGTAATTAGTAACATCACGTTTCTAAACAGCATTGTCCGTTGCTATCATCGACTGAGTCTTGCTTAGGTTTCTCTTATGATTTTTCCTGTTCAATGATCCCATCCAGGATGCTCCTCTACTGGGCTGCCATTGTCACTCAGGCTGCTGTTGGCTGTACCACTTCTTCTAACTTTCCTTGTTTCAGATGACCCTGATGGTTTTGAGGATGCTGGTCAAGTGTTTTGTAGAATGCCTCTACTAGCATGTTGGATGTTTTTCTTATGATTAGATATGGACAATGGAAAAAACCATAAAGATAAAACTCCACTTTCATCATATCGTAGGAAGGGCCCATAATATCAATACGACTTATTGTTGGCAGTGCCCTTGCTCACCAGGCTGAGATGGGGTTTCATCTGAACTCTCCTCTACTCGTTTTTTAGATACCGTATCTTTGGGGAAAGGTTCTATGAAATCCATACTTAGAGAGTAGGGGTTTATGGGCCAGCAAGATAACGAGGTGGATAAAGGTTCTTGCTAATAAGCCTCATGGCTTTTTGATCCCCAGGCCCCATAAGGTAGAAAGAGAAAACTGACTTTAGCAAGTTGTCCTTGACCTATACTTGCACACACACACACACACACACACACACACACACACACACACACACACAAAAACCACATACAAATGAATGAATGAATAAGTAAATAAATGAATAAATGTCTATAAAGAGGTAGGATTTATACTTCCCCTATGTAAATTATTTAGATTTTTGCATAGGGTATTTGTCTTTTCTCCCCCACATATTAATTTTAAAAAATAATTTATTTGCATAGGTTATTCTATATTTTGGATAATAATCTGAAATGTTCTATTTCATTGCCCAAATTTGACCGTCTTTGTACAGGAGCTCTGCACCGGGGTCCTGTATATCCTGGGAAGTCTCCTGACTGTAGCTTTGTTTTCAGAATTAGGTACTTCATGCACTCCACAATGTTTCATTTTTATTTAGTCTCTTTCCCATCTTGGTTCTAAATGCAGCCCTCTCTCCAAGGAGCCTTCTTTCTTGCTTTCTTGTTATTAAGAAATATTAGGCTGTTGGGCAAGGTGGCACATGCCTTTAATCCCAACACTCGGGAGGCAGAAGCAGGTGGATCTCTGAGTTTGAGGTCAGCCTGGTCTACAGTCGAGACAGCCAGGACTGCACAGGGACATCCTGACTCTAGAAGTTAAGGTTTGAGTACTAGGTATACTTGCTGCCGGTCATTGCTTCAAGGCCAAATACAGTTCAGATCTTACATTTTAAAGACCAACCCGCAAAGGGTTGTGATGCAACTGCCTTTTCATAAGACGCCGCAGACTTGTAAGAAGTAGCAAATCACGGTACTGTGTAACTCTATAGTCCTGAACATATGCCCTGTGCATTATGGCCTTCTTTCAGGCTTGTGGGCACACCATTAACAGAACGCCACTAATGCTGACATGTAAAATAGCTTTTGTATACCGGACTGCCCACCCCTTTCCTGCTTTCTCTAATGAACAATGCAGTAAGCCTGGTGAGTTCAGGGTCTGAGCACGTGCTTTGGGTCAACTCTGTGATAATGTACGCGGTGAATGCATTCTGTTCGAGGCTCAGCTTCTAGTCACGGAAGATCAGGGACACTGGTAAGGACTCTCCCACTCTTATAGTTCTCAATGGTCTTGGGCTGAAGGAATATAATTGGCTTCACTCCTCCTTACACACAGGTCTGGTATTCACATGGTCTAAGTGATGGAAGGTTGGCAGAGAGAGCGTTGCTAAAAAACGGGGAACGACTTTCTTTTCTGACAATGACAGGAAAAGGTCACAGATTATTTAAACAATCAGGCTGAAGAGGCTTTAGGCCTTTCTTTTTAAAGACCGGAGAGCAGAAATAATAATAGAAAGTGCGTGTCATCCCTTTCAAGTGTGGTACAACAGCGTCTGGAAGCTGCTTGCTTGCTTGCCCATGCTTCCCAAAGGAAAAAATAATAAAGGAAAAAAAAAAAAAAAAACCCTGAAGGGCAGCAAAGCTTCTGGTGCCTGCCACTTCTGATCATGAGTGAGAGAGAGCAAGAGCAGGGCTCTCAGAAGCTGCTCCTTCTGATCCTTAGCATCCGAAACCTTCACTTGGCTTTTGGATTCACCCAGCCCCATCAGAGACTTTGGTCTACAACCGGTTAAAAATTGATAAGGTGAGGATTCGAGGACCGCCTCCCTTTACTCCGAAGCTTACAGTTTAACCTCCTGCTCCACCCCCAGACACAGCCACACAACGGACCCTTTCTACCCCTAAATTCTAAAGTGCCATAAATGCATGGCCAGATACAGCGCCATAGAAGTCACGGCACACGGGCGGCCTGTACATCACCGGGCTATTCTCCCTTCACATGGGCGAAGAAACTGAGTCCTGACAGCGGCTTTGCCCCTCGCCTCGTGAAAAGTTCCAGGCAGAATTGTAATTAGAAACCAAGGGCTTTGGGCAGCCAGCCCAGCCTTGTCTTCTTCCTCCCTCTATGGACCTCAGAGCCAGGTTTGTGTTCTCTGTGTGCACAGGCTACGTACACACCGGCATGTAGGGCACATGCACCCAGCCTCGGCAGCCTGACCTCAGGGGACAGTTTAATGACTTGAATTTCAGGCAGCTGAAAAAGTTTCTGCGGGCGGAGGCTGAAATAAACAAGAAAAGCCACTGTGGAGATGTGAATGGAAAAGTACCAGCCCTCCCTCCCTCCCCACATTCTTCCTCTCTCCAGCCTGCCCTGCCACCAAGCCGGCTTCAGATAGGCTTGGGCACGGTCAGGTGTACAGAGGGCGGTGTGGGGAAGAAGAAGAAGAAGAAAAAAAAGGCAGGCACAACACGTAAATCAAGTTTTTCCACTCCTAGCCCTCAGGTAGTAGTGAGAGCAGCCTGGTAGGCAGGCAGGCAGGCAGGCAGGCGAGCCGCTCTGAGTTTACAAATACTCAAGTCCCTTCCTCCCCACATCCCTCTCACTTGATGGTCCAGTTTCCGCTTTTCCTCATGCTAAGGTTTCGTGGGAAGTGAAAACCTTGCTATTCGAAACAGTGATCGAATGCAAAACGGCAAGTGATTGCGTGTTGCCATCTCCAGCACTTCTCTATTTTAAAACCCAGATATTCATGGCCGTCTGAGGTGAGGAGAGCACGGACAATCAGTTCTGTGATGGAAAGTTCTAAGTCAGGCTGGAAGAGGTTGCCAAAGGGGAGAAGATGATGATGATGGTGACAAAGAGGATGATGGGGGTGATGAAGAAGGAGGAGGAGGAGAAGGAAAAAGGGGGAGGAGGAGAATAATAATAATGAATGAATGAATGCATAAATGAATGCACGAACCAGCTTTGAGCAAGAGGAGAAAATGAAATGCGGCTGCATCCTCTTCACAAGGTGGTGGCTGGGAATCTGCCTAGGTCTGTCCTCTCCTGTCTCAGTATCTCTACATTTTTGCTCGATTTCTTGCTTTTCCCTCAGTCTCCCTGAACTCTACGACCCCTCTATTCTTTAAAACGTACAAAAGCCTTCTCCTGTGTTTAAGGATAATATACAGAGATGCGTATAGCAGGTTTTTTTGTTTATTTAGTTTGTTTTTCAAAAATGAGTTCTCATGTAGCCCAGACTGTCCTCCAACTCTCTATGTGGCCAAGGATGGCCTTGAACAACTAATCCTTTCCCTTCCTCCTCCCCAAGTGCTGGAATTAAAGAGTTTTGCCTGGCTTGTTTACAGCAGTTCTAAATAAGGGGTCTGAAATAGAATAGAGAGGCAAACTTTAGCAAACGCCATGCCCGACTCCTCAAAAAGCAGTGTCGAGATCTACAGCATAGACTGTGCACACAACCAAACCCACAGGACCAAACCAAGTCCCTTAAGCATGACCTGGAGTTGGTTAAACATGACCTGGAGTTGGTTCTCAGAGCCAGCTACAGTTTACATGGGGCCTAAGGCAGCCTTACCTTCCTCTGTTCTTCAAGAAACGGGGTACACACCACACCCCCGAGCCCAGACCCACAGGTAGCCTGAGCTTCAGAAATGGCACAGGGCCATCAAATCACACAGGCTTGCTGACTCTAGGTTAGCAATGAGGGCCAGTCTAGCCTTTGGGAAGAAGGACCGGGAGGAAAGATTAATCTGTAAGACTTCTCTTCTCGTTCTAAAATCTACAGTCCTGTGACATGACAGTTTAAGAGACCCGTGGAGGTCCCAGAAGGTCCTGACAGGTGGGACACACTTCCAAGTCTCCATAGCAAGTGGACAGGGCAGTGTTTACCCCAAGGATAGGTTCCTTTTCAAATATGACTGAATTGTGGGAAAGGTTTTGTGAAGGGAACCCGGTATGAAATGGGTTCCAGTCTTTAAACACATGTAATATTAGTACCAGGATATTTTATTTTGTAATAAAGCTTACATTTGCCCAGCACCTGTGCTCAGAGACCCATTCCTACGCTGAGTCTGCCGGTCAGCATGGAAGCTGGCCTGGCCCTCTATTCTGAGTATTAGCAAGCAGGAATCATTAAATCATCGCATTAGTTGATACACAGTGCTCTCATGGCTGCAGAAATAATTCTTAGGAAACTAGGGCATGGGATCACTTGTGAGGGTTCCATAAGGATAATTTAAAAGAATCTGAATATATTCAAGTCCTTTTTTACCCCCCAATAATAGCACTCTGGAGTTCAGGGGGCCCACATAGCTGGAAGTGATAGGGAAAGACCAGTGATGAGAGAATGGCATTCGGGAAGAGATTAAATTGGTATAGAACTTGATAAAGTTACTTTCCCAGGAATTGAAGAAATTGAAAGGTCAGTGCCCAATTTTCTTCAACATTCATGCAGCAGAGAGAAAAGAAGCTCCTCTAAAAGTAGGCGCCTCCTTCCATTCTGGTCCGTTTCTTCCAACATCAACACTTTGATGTGGGGTAGGAGTTGAGACAGAGAGAGAGAGAGAAGGAAAAAACAAAAACAAAAATACAACACAACAAAACCCCACCGCAGTAATACACACTGTGGCGCGTGGTCCCAGAGAGGATGCAAGGCTTCTGGTGATGGGGACAATTATCGATAAGCAGCCCGGGTGGGCTCTTGCTCCGGAAACTTGAGAGAATCGAAGCCGGCTTGAGGTAGGAGAAGGGTAAATTCCTTCCCAGCCCCCACTCTGGCTGGCTCTACCGCCTGAGGGAGCACATTTCCCTTTGCTCTGCAGCGCCCCCATGGGGCTAAGAGTGGAGTGGCCAGGAGAACAGAAGATGCACAGGACAAAATGAGTGTTATGTTTAAGGCTTGGGGGGTAAGAGTCAGGGGAGGAGGCACACGGTCAATTTGACAAGAAAAATAACCAAAATAAATAAACAAACAAGCCGTTCCATTTATAGGAACAACAACAGAGCAACACCATACAATTGCTGCTGTAACAGCTACGGAAGCTGCTGAGAAACCTGAAGTACTCACTGCTCGGAAAAGGTAGACAGCTAGCTACACAAAGCAAATCACTTCAGCAGGAGCAGGGTGTCATTTTGGTCCAATGGGATTTACTTGATACTCTAAAAGGAGAGGGAATGGGGACCCTAAATACAAAAACCAAAAGCAGCCACCATGCTTCACGGCAGCGTGGACCCCATCTGACCAAGTCATGGGTCTCGGAAGTAAAATGTTCGTTTCCACAGTGGTGGTAGGATTAGGCCTGTGTATATTCCTCAAAAATCCTTCACAAGACAGGCTTTTCCGCCGGGGCTGCAGTAATCCATCTGCCAATACGTATTAAAATATCCAGATTTCTCAGGGACAGACAAGGGATTTTATAAGTTCCGACCCCCGTGGAAAACAATCAGCTCTTTTGGACTGTCTCTGTTCTAAGGCCTGTGACATCACCTTTTGAAGTGGTGGTGTTACTCCAACAACATAGCTGAAACTTCTTATAGGACCATTGGGGGGGGGGCAGAGATCCCCCCAAACCCCTAAACCATCAGCAGCGCTCAGAGCTCTGCTCACATCTCTGTTTTTCAGCCCAGATGTGGGGTTGTGGTCCACAGATAGTCATCAGAAATTATATGTGAGGACATTTTGCAGAACAGAACCTTTCAGAAGTCATCCGTGATTTAACGAGCCGCTTGAAGGACATTCGCAGCGAAAGCCCAGAACAGCCTGACCTTTGAACGCCTCTTTGGCTCCAAACACTTTGGGTTAATTCTTAAGGAATCCGAATATTCTTTTCCCCTCACACCCTTCTTTCAAGAGACAGACATAAAAGAAACAAGAGTCTCCCTCATTCAGGGATGAGTAGGAGGGCAAAAACCCCCAACCAACGTTTAAATAGGGAAACTGGCAGCTTTGAACAAACAAGCCAGGGCCCACAGTAAAAGGATTCTGCCCAGCACTCGCCTTTTAAAATAAAGGAGGAAAGAAGGGAAGGAGAGCTTTTCCCTGGCTGCTCCTCCTCTCCGAGCTCCTCTCCAGAGCCCAGAGGACCCGGCTGGGCTGCGTGCTGTGGCGTCTAGCTGTGGCACAGCCTGTTCTCAATACACGCAGTATCTGCGATCCTGGCAGCCAGGCCTTTAGAATTCCCTCAGGCTGATCCCTTCAACACATACTGAAGAGATTTTTTCCCCCCCTCAACGACCTTGAAACGAACCCAGGGGGAGGGGGGGAAAGGAAAAAAAAATGTTCAAGACCTTAAGAAAAAGCAAAACACAAACATGTATTTGGCTTCAGAGAATTTTGTAGCAGACAAGCAAACACGTACCCCCATACACATTTCCAACATCAAGAAATTTCCTAAGAGTCAACAGTAACAGAAAGAGGAAACCCACCACTTGCTGTCCTGGAAAGAAATAAACCAGACCAAATCCTTTTACATCTCTTTCAAGTGCAGGAGAGCCCTCCCTTCAGTAAAAGTCCAAGAGGGAGAGAAAGCTACCCCAAGGGCGGTGTGTGGTGTGGTGTGGTGTGTGTGTGTGTGTGTGTGTGTGTGTGTGTGTGTGTGTGTGGTGGGGGGTGGAGGCTGAGGTTGTCATATGTGGCCAAAAAAATTTAAGCTTCTGTCAGTGGTGTTAGGGTTGAAATAATGCATATTTTAAATGCCTGAGCGATTCAAAAGGGAAAGAAAAGAACACAGAGACAATAAAATCAACGGATGACGGCTCCTACGATTTACATAACACCACAAACTTGCAAAAGACAAAAATCAGAAGCAAAAAACCCCTCTAAATCATCAAAATACAACAAAATCAATCCCAAGCCACCACCCCAAAAGAAAAAAAAGAAAGGAAAAACCCTCACCCCCGCCCCAACACACTCTGTCCCAAATAAAAAGAAAACAAATGAACCCACCGAAAACTGCTTGGCAAATATTTTTCTCGTGGTGCCTAATATTCTAGCTGGAAGGAGCTGTGGTATTTATTGTTTTCTCTTTCACTCGCCTCTCTAAACCTGCCTCTAACATACTTGTTCCAACGGCTCAAAAGCTCTCGCTCCCTTTTGTGTCTTTAGCTCGAGGAGCCGAGTTTATGGGTAGGAGAGGAAGAATTAGCCCCAGACCCCGGGGAAAGCGAAGCGCACTCCCCCTCTTATGTCACCGAATAGCAAATTAGTTCTCAGAATTCCAGAGGCCGAGCTTTGCTACAGCGAAGACGCCGACGTCACGGAGGAGGAGCCCACGTGACGGCGGCGGAGCGGACCGTTCCATCGGCGGCCGGGGACAGGGAGGGTCGCCTGCCAGCCGCGCTCGCCCGCCGCGGGACCCTCGGTGTTCCGGGCGGCGGGGCTGCGGGGAGCTCGGTGCGGTGCGCACGGTGGCCGGCGGCGCGGCTCCGAGGCCCTGTGCCGGCCGGGAGGGCGCCGCGGCGCGCGCCGCCGTCCCCGAGTCCTCCCCTGCTGCGGAGCAGTGGTAAAGCCCGCAGCTCAAATTCCGAGAATTGAGCTCTGTTGATTCTTAGAACTGGGGTTCTTAGAAGTGGTGATGCAAGAAGTTTCTAGGAAAGGCCGGACACCAGGTGATTATTGCTGTTGCTGCCGCCGCCGCTGCCGCTGCCGCCGCCGCCGCTGTTGCCGCTGGTGCCGCTGCCGCCGCCGCTGCTCATGATCATTATTTTACCTTTTAATTCTTTTTTTTTTCCGCTTTTGCCAAATGCTTTGGCTCCAAGTTTCCTATGTGTATCTATTGATATAAATGTATCTATTTATTGATTCTAGCTGTCAGGTGTTAAAATAAATGCCGAAGATCAGCCCCACGTCTCTCCCACTGTAGGATCTAGCTTTACGCATACGTATATTCTTCTTTTTGCTGTCTTGGAGCGCCTCGGCCGCCTCGGGGAGGCTGTGCCGCCCTGCCCGGTGTTGTTTCGGTGTTTGGAGACGCTGGGGCGCGGGGCGGCGGGCGCTGGGCTGCGCGGCCTGGGAGGGCGGACCGCGGCGGCCCCGCCGGCTTCGCGCGGCTTGGCTTGCTTTCTCTGCTCGCTTGCAAACTGCCTTCCCCGCCGCTGCCTCCCTCCCCGCTCAGTTCTCCCGGTGCCCGCGTTGGCGGCTGTCCACCGGCCCCGGCCCCTCACCAGTCCCTTGCCTTGCAGCCGAGCCGGGAGTCGGCATGGGGGAATGCAAGCCAACTCCTCGGCTGGTTGCTTTATTTTCCCTTTTCTTTTTGGTCATAAAGCCAGATGAAGTAGCGTGTCTGCAGTTTCCTTTGAGAGCCGTGATCTTCCCAAGGAGAGACAGAGTGTTTTGGGGAGGCTTCGCTTGCACGGGGGGGCGGGGATGTTGAATACTTTGAAAATTATTCTTTCTTGGTTGTGAGTCGAGGCAGTCGGGAACCCGGGTGCGCTCGGTCTGCCCAGCCGGAGGAAGGAGGCTTGAAGGCGGGACAGGGATTTTGGGGGGTGGGCGGGAGAGGGGTGCGCGGTTTTTTGTTTTTGTTTTTGGTTTTTTTTTTTTTTTTGGTTTTTTTATTTTTTGCACCTGCGGCGCTTTCAGCGTGCGGGACCCGAGGGATCTTGGCCAGCCAGCCCAGAGCTCCGGGGAGGTGGCGGGATTTCTGGCGGCCGCGGTGTTTGTATTTTGGGTGCTGCGTGACTGTGTTGGCTCTCAGCGATAATTCCCCTCCCTTTCCTAAATGTAATTTCATTTTCCCCCCCTCGGTGCAAGCTGTGTAAAAAGGCAGCTATGGGCCTGGGTATAGCGGATTTCAGGCTTCAGATTCCCAAGGTCCTTCTTTTGGGCGAAGGAATTAAAACAGAGCCTCAGCCCTCGTTCCTGATGTGAAAGACTAGGAGAGGGAAGAAGAACACTTTGTGACTCTTGACTGGGGGACCCCGGACAGGAGTAGCGGGTGCGAAAGGGAGATCTTTGTGAGTGATTTTGCAAAAACAGATTGCGAGGTTGGTTGGATTTGCAACCTGTGGCTCTCCTCGAGGGAGTAGGAACGGGGAAAAGCGGCGGCGGCGGCCCGGGGCGGGATTGGGTTGGGAGTTGGAACCTAGGAAATCGGCTGCCTGGGGGGCAGCAGGAGCTAGAGGCCAACCCTGCCGGAAACAGTGAACGTTAAATGTCTTGAGAACTGTGGGTTGCGTTGCCTTTATAATACCGTGTTGTTGGAGCCCTGGCGAAAATGGAACTAGTGTTGCTAAAAGGACTTTTAAAACTGCCCCATGAAAAACAACACCACCAACCAACATTTCTTTCTTTCTTTTTTTTTTTTTTAAAGAGTAAAATAAATAACCTCTGTGTTGTGCTCCCTCCCGTAGAGATTTAGTTTTGGTGCTAGGGATAGTGAGGGATTACCTCAAACCCGGTACTGGACGTCTAGAGCTGTTTCAGGGTCCTTGATTGTAGTAGAGACAAGTACCGCATCCCACCCCCTAAAAAAAAAGTGATTTTATCTTTGTCTTTTTCTTCCCAAACATTGTATAGTTCCCAGGAGGAAAATATTGCTATGGATGCAGTACTAGAGAGAGAGAGAGAGAGAGAGAGAGAGAGAGAGAGAGAGAGAGAGAGAGAGAGAGAGAGAGAGAGAGAGAAGAAAAAGACAGAGGGAGAGGAGGGGGCGAGGAGAGGGATCTTCGGAAGGGACTGTTTAGAAATACAGTTTGTGGCTCTGAGCTATGCCGCTGGCTTCCTCTGCAGTTCGCTGGTTTCCCTTTTTCTTTGCGAGGTGTTGTGTGTGGTTTTAATAAATAACTTTAAAATAAGGGAGGGGGCAGCATGACCCATCCGGAGACAGGTATCTATTCTGCTCACTATTTACTATCAGGAGCCTTTGGCGCTTGAGCAGGACCTCGTAAATCTGCAGCCCAAGTTGAAGTTCATCTGGCCCTAGTCCACACGCTATTCCTGGAGGTAGCAAACACGAGCTCAGAGGAGTGAGGTGAAATCATAGTCTCCTTTATATACCGATTTTAATAAAAAGGAAAGATATTTGTCCCTGGGGGAAGAGGAAATGGAGAGAAAACACCAGGAGATGGACATTTCTCTTGCAAAAATGACTGCAGTTGAGTCCTGGGGCCAAAATAGAAACCTGTACATGGACAACCCCCACCCCCGTTTATAAATAGAAGTTTCCAGTATCCTATTTGGAAGAATTTCTTTTCTAATACTTTGAGGCGTTGAGTGATTTTAAGGGTCTGTTTGGTGCCTACAATAAGGCTGGATGCTGTTCATGACAACTGAGACAGCGAGGAAAAGCTGGTACTCACTAATTACCCTGTTCCTCTCCTCAGTTTTGAAGGCTTTACAGCAGTATTTTCTTGAAAAGACTGATTTATTCTGGGCTTGGTGGTCAGGAATGGCATCCTAGATTTCTAAGTTGTCGTTTACTGAGCCCCGAGGAGGAGTTCCAGTTATGGGTTGAGTAAATGCCATGACTAGATGTCAAAATCCTTCCTTCCCTCTGTCCCCTGCTGGGGATATCCCACTCTGTTGTGAAAAGAAAAGAAAAGAAAAAAAAAAAAAAAAAAAAAACCTTCAAGTTTCAGGGAGGTGGTGCGGCAGCGCCACCCCTTGGTGGGCAAAACTATTGGTAAAAACCAAATACTCGAAAAATAATTGTGAAATAACTGTAATTAGGCATGTGGTCCCAACTCCCTCTGAGAGATTTTCAAAAAAATTTGAGAGATGAAACCTTTAAAGAAAATACTTTGCAGTTAACCTCTTAAAAGAGGATAGAAACACGTCGTTTTCCAAACCAGCACAGTGTCAATAATGGGCGATGCCCTTCCCGTAATTTAAGGACACCCCTGCAGGGGTGGAGGTGGGGGGTGGGATGGAGTTGTCTCTTAGCAGCGACTTCTCGGGGGGGGGGGGGTCTGATACAGTTCTTTCCCCCTTCGGACTTGACTGCTCAGGGTGCCCGAAGTCTGCTGATGGAAAAGGAGGAATGTGTTTGGTGCGGAAAACCCGTGGGGCTGAAAGTGCTGCAGTTTTTCCCCCCGGGGGCCGTGGCGGCGTGTGCCGGGGTGGTGGGCAGAGGTCTGTGGGGCGCAGGGTAGCAGCGGCAGGCTGGGCTGCAGCCGCCGGGGAGTCAGAGCCGTGCGGCGGCGCGTGCTGGTGTCCTTCACTGCGCAACAAGTGGGACCTCAGCGACGCGCGCGCGAGGGCCCTGCACGGTGGCCCGGCTGGCCGGCCTCCTTTCGCTCCTTCCGACCCTCCCTGCTTCCCATTTCCAGACCGGTAGCACCCCCTGGAGAACGTATTCGGTTCGGTTCCCCTCCCCTGCCTTGCTCAGTGGGTCAAGGTCTTAACTCCGATTCCCCCCTTCCTGGTGGGGATGGTGCTTGAGCTTATTCCCAACCTTTGCTACCCCCCTCCTCCTCTTTTTCTCTCCCTCTCTCCTTCCCTCCCTCCTTTCCCCTCCCCCTCTCTCCCCCTCTCCTTTTTGCAAGAATTTCTCTCCGTACGTTCAGGTGTCATTCTTTTTTGAAAGTGAGTGTAGCCGGCTTTGAGGAGCGGAGGAGGGGAACAAATAACCAAATAATACCTGAAAGCGGCTCCCGAAACGGTTGCGATGTTAGTTAGCTAGGGGCATGAGCACCGGAAGAACGGAATTACATCTGCCCAAACAACTAAATGTTTTCCGACTTCAGTTTTGGAAGCATCTCCCCTCCCCCCATCCCACCCCCCGACTCCCCAAGAGACAGACAAAAATCCTCTAGTTGAGGGGGTACCGTGTGTGGAAGGCTGTGCTAGCAGGGTGATTCTTGAACGGACCGAGTCCGCCACCTAGTGGTCGGTTCAGGTCCAGGTTCCTGCTCGGGGTGGTGGTCTGATCCTGATCAGGACCGACGGGAAGGGCATTCTCCAGCGGGGACGGCATCTGACTTCAAAGTTTTTGACAAGACAGATGAAACCCATGCGCGCACGCTGTCCGCACCCACAGTCGCCCAGCCTTAACTGTCTATCTCGACCGAGAAACGGTCCTGTCTTTGAGGACGTCTGTGGCCTCTCCAACAGAGAAAGTTGGTTAGCAGAAAGATGTCAACCCGAAACGCTCAGGAGCTTTTAGGATTTACAACTTCGCCATTGCTGTTGTGGAATTAGGCCAAACAGTAAGTTTCTGAATTCCAAAGAATTCATCCGGGGAGGTTATCCCAGTTCACGGTGGACAGCCAGCCGTTTAACCTGAGGTCGCGGAGTCGACCGCTGCACACTGGAAACCGTTCCCTACCCGTCTTTAGCGTGAGGCTTTTGACAGGAGGCATGGAAAGATTACCGAGGTGCCGAGAGGGTGGGGCATCTCAAAGCTGCAGCACAGGCTTGCCCTGAGAGTAGGGTGGCCAGGGACGACTTGTTCTAGCTGTCTCCAAGCTTGAACTCTCTCTCCATCCCGTTTATCCTTGACTTAGTGGCAGGAGAGAGAGACAGAGACACAGAGAGAGGCAGGGACAGAGGGGAGCTGTGAATAAATAGAGCATTATTCTTGGAGACTTTATGCCCCTTCTCTTGAGTCAAGTTCTTTCCCCACGCTCCTTACGGAGATGGCCCGCTTGCCCCGGCGCGCTGGCGCCCTCTAGCGGCGGCCCGCGTCCTGACCGCAGAGACACAGCTGTCTTCCCCCGCCCCGGCCGGCCGGGTGGAATCCAGTTCATCCTCTATCACTGCGGGAGTTGTCCCAGGCCGCCGCGCGGAGAAATGCGCCTCTGTTCGGGTTGGAAACGAATCTGGGGACGTGTCTGAAGCGCGGTCAAGTTTGACTCATCGCTTTCCAAGGACAGTTAGTGCCTTCCATCTTCATTAACGTGAATAAAGACCTTGGCTGACTTCTGTCTAGATCGAATTTTAAAAGGCATTGTTTGCTTGGGGGGAAGATCATGCCTCTCTCTCCTGCCCCACAGTACTCCCCACCCCCTCCCTACCCCAAGGCCGATCCCAGTCAGGATTGGGGAAGAGATCTCTTCTACTGAAGGACTTAGTTTGCTGGCCTTGCCTGCAGGCCTTCTGGAAGCTGTCTCGGCCAGGTTCTTGGGGAGCGTCCCTTCAGCTCTTCAGATCGTGAGGATAAAAAAACACATCCCTCTATTATTTTATTTTATTTCCTCGAAGTTTGCAGCCTTGCAAGAGCTCCGAGGCAGGACTCGTAACAGAAATGAAAGCCAGGGCATAAAGTCCTCTGGAGGCCATCGCAACCCCCCCTTCCCCCAACATCTCTTCTTATCATAAGTGTCGCCGCCGCCCAGTGGCAAGAGCACCAGTATTGTCCTCCCCTGCCTCCAGAACAGAAGCAACACTTTGACTCTGCCCATTATCGCCAGAACCGGGTGGCTAGAGCTAAGTAAGCGTCCTGTTAGGAAAGAGCGCTCCTGCTGGAGCCCAGAGGCAGGTTTCAGCGCGTCAGCTCCACCTCCCCATTCCGCCGTAGTCAAACTCCTTGTCCCTAGACAGTGATTTGCACTTTCAGGATCCTCTTTAGAGTCTTCGGCGAGCTATTGGAGTTATTAGATTACCAATAATCCAACAACCATCCTGGATAGAGGGGAGTGGAAAGGCGTTCTCCAAATCCAGACGCTGGCCAAACTAGGTCAATGGGAAGGAGGGGCGGGGCGAGCAGCCCGCTGCAGTTTCAAGCCTTGGTGGAGGGCTCCCTCTAGCGTTAGGCCGAGGTAAATACACCGCTTGGGATGATGGCACTTCCAATAAGTGCAGGGACTCCTCAGATACTCACTCCTGTCCCGTGTAAAATTCCCTTTTGTCGCGTTAGCCCAGGGCGAAGGGCGAGGAAAACCCAAAACAGGATCTTAAGACCAGAGAGACTCCCATCTCTGGGGTGCTAGGCTGACCCCGCCTCCGCCACCGAAAGGATGGATGTGAGGTTCAGAGATGCAACCCGCTACTTTTAGGACTGGACCCAAGTGGTGCAGATACCGCCCCCAAGGCGCAAGGCGACCGAGAGGACTTAGTGGGTGGCCACAGCGGGGGTTCATTCCTGGGAAGGCGAGGCAACCCTGCCATGTGTTAGTAGGCGCAGTCGGCGGCGCCGTTACCGGGTCTCTATGGTTTCAGGAAAATAAGATTCTGGAATCCCGGAGCCTGTCTGGCTTCAGCCTGGTAGCTCTGGCTCTAAAGAAGACTGGGCGGAAACCTCCCCTTTCTTGCCAACGTAGGCGGAAGGGGCTTTCAGTTTAGTTTTCTTTCAGATTTAGTGTTTTTTTTTCCCCTCATTCGGCCAGGTCTCGAAGGATAGGGATCCTTAGTTCAGGGGACTCCATCTTTTTGATCTTGACTTCTTACCTACCCATTCCCTTCTAAAGCAGAGGAAAGGGTAGCAAACAAGAAGACAAAAAGAAACCCCAAGAAATAACACCAAAACCCTAGGACAAACAATAACAAAACAAAAAGCAAACAAACACCAGCGCACCCAGTTGCCAGACTGGGGCAAACTGGAAATCAGGAGGTCAGCCTCTGTCTCAAGCCTGTCTCCCGGCTCTTGGGCTCCGCACTCTGCGTCTTTCAGATGGCTGGGGTCAGGCAGGGATGGGGACCAGGGGGACTCTGGCCTGGAAGCCGGAACCCTTGTGGATGGCAGATTTAGGGGAAAGGGTGCTCCGTCCCGGCCAGCGCTGCGCAGCCAGCAAACCCGGACTGGGCTGTCAGGCCGCGGCTTCCTGGAAAGTTACTTCTCGTTGGAGCCCGCGCTGGGCAGGAGTGTTCTATGAAATCCTCAGAGCTGAGGTCGACTACGTTCCGGGAATGAGAGGGCTGTGCCATTCCCCTCGTGGCCCCCTGCTTTGACAGAGTAACAGGAAAAAAGAAAAAAAAAAAAAAAGCACATAATACCGACGTGCTCGAAAACATTTATTTGAATGTAACCAAATTAAGGGCCGTTACAGTCCTACCACCCGGCCCTGGCCGCACCTTCCGGGGCTTCGAGGCGGATGGGCAGCGGTGCCAGCCGATCGCCAGGGGGTGGGGCGGTCCCAAGGAAGACAGGTACAGCTAGGTGCGGTGAGCGAGTCTGTGCAAGCTTGCCAGGTGGCGGGGCTGGGGTTTGTGCCGGTGCGTGTGAGCAGGCGAGCGCGGCTGCCTAGTGCCACCCTCAGCCCAAAAGGGAAGGGAAAGGATGGAGTCTTTCGCATTGGCTCCTTTGCTAGCTCTTCCCCTTGCCTCTCTGATCTCTCTCTGCTGGTCTCTCTCTCTCTCTCTCTCTCTCTCTCTCTCTCTCTCTCTCTCTCTCTCTCTCTCTCTCTCTCTCTCTCTCTCTCTCCCCCCTCCCTCCCTCTCCCTCTTTCCCTCCCCCATCCCAGTTCTGCTGCCTTCTTTGCCTGTTTTTTTTCCCTCTCTCTCCTCTCCCCCCCCTTCCCCTCCCACTGGAAGCTCCGTTCGTGAAGCTTTTCTCATTGAATGCACACGAGGAAAGCGCCCAGGGAGGCAAGGATGCAGGGGTGTGTTAGTCATCATTTAATTCTTAGCTGGGGATTACTGCAGCTGGACCCGGAGTTAGAGCAGAGATCCAGTTCTGGTTCGGTTCTCCTTGCTGGCCTGATTCTCCTTGGGGTTGTTTGGTAGAACATTGTGGTTGGAGAATGGTTTTTGACAACTTGAGCAAGGACTTGTTCCTGGAGCCTCAGTTTCCTTCCTAGTGAGTCCTGGCCGTTTTAAAGAGAAGGTACAATAAGGGGTGGAAAAGGAATGAGTGATTTGTAAAACAAATAAGCCGAGTGCTAGTTTGGAGAGCTGCCGAATCGGCGGTGGCGGCAGCGTCTGGAGGGAGGGAGGTGACATTCAGCTCCAACATTAGCCCCCACCCCCGGCAGCTGTGCTGAGACCTGCTGAGCACTGGTTGGCTTACGGAGAAGTGAATCCTTAGAGAGGAGTGACTCCATAGAACCCAGGCTGCCCCTGTATGGACGTGTGCTGTGGGGAGGGAGGCAGGGCTTAAGGTTAAAAACAAAAGCCGGAGAGCAGCCTGACAGTGGACATAGCAGGGCTGGCTGTTTTGTTTGCTTGGAGTCTGTCCTCATCTGGAGTGACTCACTGCCACTTGTCATGGTGAAATGGCAAATCTGGGCTTCCTGTGGTTCCAAAAGTCTGTGACTGGAAATCCACAAGTGAGCTGGTGGTTATGGCTCAGCCCAAGTATTCCAGAAGAGGTTTGTGGATCTCTTCCGTGGGGAAGCGGGAGAAAGTTAGTAAATAAACTTCACGTGTCTTCGGCATTTGTTTTCAAAAGAGACATTGATTGAACCTGGGTGAGGTTCAAGTGAAATCTGTTTCCTCATTCTGAATTCCGATGGGCTCAGGAAGAAACCGGCTCTTCTGTCTTTTTCTGTCCTCTCTCTTTCCCCATTTCCTACCCCGGACCCACTCACTCACACGCATGCACGCACGTATTAACCTTGAAACCGATGAGATTGGCTGACTGGCACTTGGGACCACAGAGAAATAGCTGAGTGGTCACAGACTCCAGGGAGCCTCTCATTGTAGAGTGCTCATTTGGTAAGACTCAGCCCCATGGAATGGGGCAAAGTTTGTGTGGGGGAAGGAGCTTGAAACTGAGATTCACCCACCTCAGGGTGCTGCTGTCCTGCGTGTTCCACAGCACGTAGGCCGACTTGGAAAGGGGACAGGAATCTGAGCCAGAAGACCTAGGGCCGGGACATCAACTATCTACGTGGCCCAACATGACCTCACTGGCCTTAGGCTCCTTTACTGGGAAAGCAGCTTTGGAGGGCTGTGCTGTTTAAATGGGAGAACAAAGTTCCAATATATTATTGTTCTGTTCCGCAGCCCGCCTCCGATCATAAAGGAGAATCTTACACCTATGCTCCTAATGATTTTTGTTTAAAAGAAACCAATTTGGAAAGAACACATACTTCATTAAATCTCTTTAAGGCTCCCTGGCCAATTCTCAGCTAAACCACACAGTTAAATCTTTCACCAGCCAGGAGAAGCCCAAACTTGGAAGCTAGGTCAGTCCTCTGCCTAGTTTTAGACCTGGAAACAGAGGGAGGGGAAACTTTGAAAAAGAGGGCAAAGATACTCAAGGAATGCGCAAACACCATGTCTCGGGTTTTATTCTGTAGACTTGGTATTCAGTCTTCAGTGTTCCAAAGAATCAGGAGATACTGGCTGGCTGTTTGTCCTGAGCAAGTCATTTGAACCCTGAGTCTCAATTTCATCACCAGTGAAATAAGGATAAAGATATTGGCCCTATCAGCCCTGTGGAATCATTCTAAGACTTGAAAGATAATATTTTTAGCTAGGGTTTGAATAGCATCCAGTGTTTTTTAGGTCCCTGAAGAATCATTATCATTAATATTGAAAGAACTACTTAATTTTTTTTTTTTAGTTTCTCATAAACTCAAATGGACTTTTGACGTGTATTTTTTTTTAACTCGGGGAAAGGAAATCTATGTGTACAGGTATATGTAATTAATGTATGCAGTGGTATTCCCAGCACCAAGGATAAGGCATTGTGACCGGATGGCTTTGAGTTGTTTCTATAAGCACAGAGATGGAGTATGTTTGCTAGCTTGTGGGAAAACTGCACCAGCTGGCAGGCTGCAGCTATCAAAGCAAAGCTAACTACGTGTGTCCTAAATTAAGACCGGAGTGGACAATCTTACACTCATTTAGTCAATCTCTGTTTGCTCTCTTCTCTGCAGTTTTAAAGCAAAATTTTGGACTGTGAAGCAAGGCATTGGGTGAGTGAATTAAATTATATGCTATAAGATTTGTAGATGAATGATTTCTTTTGGATTTTACCCGTGCATGTTTTTGTTTTTTGTTGTTGTTGTTGTTTTTGTTGTTTTTAAGCTTGCCACCTTTTACTCGATGAATAAAGGATAATGAATTCTCTCCATAGAGGTCTCGGTCCTCACCCCTCCGTCCTATACTAACAGACTTAACACCATTGCACGGTGTTACTCACTCATGCCCTTGTTCCTCCTTAGTTCACGCTAACCTGGTCGCCAACTCTGCCAGTGCTGGGCTAGTGCTAAGTTTTCAAACTATTGAATGGAACAGCTCACCATCCCAGAGCATGGAATGGATAATGAAATGACATGCTGATAAAAATAGCTGCACCTTTAAAAAAAAAAAAGAACCTATTATGGTCTAGGCACATATTTCTAATTTTAAATACCACATAGGTATTGCTGTTCCTATTTTGGAAAGCCAAAACCCAGAAACAGTAAGAGCATGCTCCAAGGCACAGAGCTGGTGAAAGGCAAAACGAACTGGGTAACTCTCCAAGAGTGGTTTTCTCCATTGCAACATACTCACGGCCTCTCAATGCTTGGCAGAGTCTTTAGTGTGTGGGAAAAACACTTAACAAACAGTCCTTCCCTTCCCCTTTCCTCTAAAGAGCTTTCTACCCCAGCTTTTATTCTCCCCATTTGACAGCTATGAATTGTAATGTCCAGAGATGGGCTATGAATCGTTCGTTCACTAGACACCTGAGTTGCATTCTACACCTTAGCATGCTAAGCCGTCTGTTTGGCGCTCTTGGGAAGCAGGGAATAGGCTCTTGAGGACTAACAGGCGTTTAAACTTCTGTTCAGGCGAAGACAACATGGCCTCACCGGCTGACAGCTGTATCCAGTTCACCCGCCATGCGAGTGATGTTCTTCTTAACCTTAATCGCCTCCGGAGTCGGGACATCTTGACCGACGTCGTCATTGTGGTGAGCCGTGAGCAGTTCAGAGCCCATAAGACAGTGCTCATGGCCTGCAGGTGAGTGGTCTTGGAGTGAGGGGTGACTGCAGAAAAGGGGGAGCTGGAATTGGCAGTCAGTGAGATGAATATGTAGGCTGTTTCCTGTGTCTGAGGTGAAATTCCCCTGTCTCCAGATCTCAGCACATGGCCTGGTGTTCTGGACTCTCAGAAAACAGTTGAAGGAACACACCTTTAGAAGAGAGTTTCTGTTTCAAAGGCACAGTGGGTGAAGAAATGCACTCTCAAAGACACAATGTGTCTGAGGCCAGCAGGGAGACGGGTGCTGGTTACTAAAAGAAATTCAGTTAGCTAGTGTGAGGATGCAAAGCAAAAGAGAGTTTCTAAATGGTTCAAGCAAGCGTGACATCTTTTGCCCTTCAATGTCATAACTGTGCTTTATTAAATAATTGTTTTTTGAAGCAGGTTTTCATGTAGAGCTAGCCTTGAACACATTACCTAGCCAAGGCTGGCCTTGAAATTCTGATTCTCTCACTCCAAGTGCTGGCATTATCGGTATGAACCACCATGCCCCAATTACATTATTAATTTATACTGAACTATATTTCCATGGTTTAAGCACAGAGTGCATAAGACAGCTAATTCTTCATAGTTCCCCAAATTTCAAGATTCCTGGGTGACATCATATTAAGTCATTTCTAAGTTCTCCCTGCCAGCTGACTCCTGTGGATGGCACTACGTCTCCATTTTGTAGATAATGAAAGCAAGGCACAGGTCTGTGTAATGATGCACAGCTCAGCATTGCAAGTAGAGAACGTAGCCAGTGTCTAATAATAGCACGTTAAAAAAAAAATAATGTGAAGGGCTGGCTGGTGAGATGGCCCTGTGGGTGAAGGCATTTGCTGCCAAGCCTGATGACCTGAGTTCAACCTCAGGACCAACATAGTGTAAAGAGAGAATTGACTCTCACCCGGTTGTACCGATATAAAACAATAGCTAGCGTTTAGTACATACTGTGTGCCAAGCATCAGTGTATACTGCTAACATTTTTCATTCTTGCCACAACCCTATTAGTTCTCCCCTGACTTGGCAGATAAGGAAACCAAGGAACAGAGGAGTCAAGGCTATTAGCTAAGGCTGAAGAATTGCTTATTGGGGAAGGAAGATTTGGCTCATTTCTGTCAACCCACCCAGAAAGAGTAGAGTTGAGATGACAATCTCGTCTAGAATTCTAGTTTTAACTGACTAGACAACGTGACCTGAAGGCATGGCTTGGATGTGACTCGAATCTTCTAGGAATAATTGACAGTCTGGTGATCCTTGGGCTTTGAGAAAGGTGGTGGAATATATATGGACGTGCTGTTATTTGTTACCCATCCCTAACTCGCTCCTCGTGAAGTAGACTTTTTAAAATTAGGGTATTGTGGTAAAGGAAGGGACACACGAAACACAGAGTCAGATTACTGACTGCAGATGAGTGCTAAGTTAGACAAAAGGAGAGCAGTGCTGTGACTCTGAGAACATCTCCCACACTCTGCTGTCTCAGTTTCCCCATTTGTAAAGGTGGAACTTGGTGGTCCATATCTCGCAGGATTAGGGAAGATACAGGTTAATGCAAACATGCAAAAATGCTTAAAGAATTCCTGGCATCTGCTGGGCTTACTACAAGCAGAAGTTATTAGTAAGTGCCACGGAGCTTCGGGCTCTGGGCTCTGGGAAGACAAAGCGCGCAGGTGCTTTGTGACCACTCCAGTGGTACCTTTGTTTGCTTTACAGTGGCCTGTTCTACAGCATCTTCACCGACCAGTTGAAATGCAACCTTAGTGTCATCAATCTGGATCCTGAGATCAACCCTGAGGGGTTTTGTATCCTCCTGGACTTCATGTACACGTCCAGACTCAACCTGAGGGAAGGCAACATCATGGCTGTGATGGCTACAGCCATGTACCTGCAGATGGAACATGTCGTGGACACATGCAGGAAGTTCATCAAGGCCAGGTGAGCTGCTGCCTAGGTAGACGCTGTGGATACAGAAAGGGTAGTTCCGGATCAGAACTCATGCGTGCCCTGACAGCCTCTCTGACACACTCTATCCACCTTTCTACAATGATGCTCATTTCTACCTTTTATGCATGGACTCTAGCCCAGGTGTGCTTATCCTGGGTACTCCCTGCCCCCCACCTCTGCCCCATTTTCTTTTAGTCTCTTTCTTTCCACTCACCCTGCAAGGCTGGGACTGGATGCCTTTGCCATGGAGGTTTTTCTGACTTCCTCAGCTCATCTTTGTTTGGCAGGCAGCATTTTGCTTTTTCTGATGACTTTCTCTTAACATTTTTATGCCTGTGTTAGTTCTCCTGTAGGTTTCTATTGTAACTGCTTATCGATGTACCTCAGTTCCCGACCAGAGCATCGGCTGTTGGGTTTACGTGGCTGTGCTTCCCTTCATCTCGGTCATTAGGCTCCTATCGGGAGGGCACTTAGTGAATTGAATTGAGTTCACTTGGTCTAACCCTAACCCAAGGGGTAGGAGACATGAGCATCACCAGAGGGCGAGGATCCCGAGAGGCAAAGAAGCTGAGCGCCTTTGCTAAATGGAGCAGCTACGTGAGGCCAGACTCTTTCAGAATCACTTGACTCAGCAGCTTTAGGGAAGCCGCCTTCTTTCTTAACAAAGACGGGATTTCCAGCCTGTATTTGAACATTTCCAGGGACTAAGAACTCCTGTTCTCAGAGCCATACTGTCTACCTTGGGTAGTTGGGATGTCCCCCTTTGCAGCCTCTTGCAATCCGGCTCTGGTAGCCCTCACTTTCTGATCTCGCTCCGTGGAGAGCGAGCGCGTTCAGCTGCCCTACTTTTTCACCCACGTAAGTCCCTTTAAGTATTTGCAGCCAATGTTTTTGTCTCCAGTGGGTGATAATGGCGGCAAGTTCATCATTGCCATCATTTGGGAGTACTTTATACAGGCCAGGCCTTGTGCTCCAAATGGTTAAGCAGCTTGCACCGGGTCAGAGCTGGGTTTGCAAACCAGGCCAGCCTGCTCCGGAACCAGGGCTTCTGCACTGGTCACTGCCTCCTCTTTTCCATGAACTTCCCGGTGAATCCATTGAACCTACAGGGGGCAGGTCTTTTAGTGGATATCCTCCGAATGTGTAGTACCAACATGCACACATCCTTCCCTCCTTCTTTCCGTGCATATAAAATGCCTGCTTCTCCCTGCAGGATTTGGCTCGAGCAGTTTATCTCATTCCTCCAAATGAGATAAAGACTTTAAAAGCTTTATGTAATTCATAAAATTCTAAATCGTCGGAAGAATTGTCGTTCCCAAAGACATGCTTTCGTCTGTGCCTCACGCTTGCAAGGTCATGTCCAGTCAGATACAGAGTATTATGAGTAGCTCTTCTTCCTCGGTTTCCCCAACTAGGGCTCGGATTGCTAGACTGCTGAGTGTTAATACCCTATAATCGTGTTTCCCACTCCAGAGTCACATCTCCCGTGTCTAGCTGACTCAAGCCCAGATGGGGTTATACAGCAGTGTTACCAGAAGGTCACCTGTTTAACGGTTCTAATTTTGGCTCCTTTTTTTTTTTTAACCCCCACAGTGAAGCAGAAATGGTCCCTGCACTTAAGCCTCCCCGAGAAGAGTTCCTGAACAGCCGGATGCTGATGCCCCATGACATCATGGGCTATAGAGGTCGAGAGGTCGTGGAGAACAATCTGCCTTTAAGAAATACTCCTGGGTGTGAGAGCAGAGCCTTCCCCCCTAGCCTGTACAGTGGCCTGTCGACACCACCAGCCTCATATCCTATGTACAGCCATCTCCCCCTCAGCAGCTTCCTTTTCTCCGATGAGGAGCTACGAGACGCCCACGCCCGCATGCCTGTGGCCAACCCCTTTCCCAAGGAACGGACCCTCTCCTGTGACAGTGCCAGGCCAGTCCCCAGTGAGTATAGCAGGCCAGCCATGGAGGTGTCCCCCAGCTTCTGCCACAGCAACATCTACTCACCCAAGGAGGCAGTCCCCGAGGAGGCGCGGAGTGATATGCACTACAGTGTGGCTGAGGGTCCCAAGCCTGCTGCCCCTTCCGCCCGGAATGCCTCGTACTTCCCCTGTGACAAGGCCAGCAAAGAAGAAGAGAGACCCTCTTCAGAGGATGAAATAGCCCTGCATTTTGAGCCCCACAATGCACCCTTGAACCGGAAGGGTCTGGTTAGTCCCCAGAGTCCTCAGAAATCCGACTGCCAGCCCAACTCGCCCACAGAGTCCTGCAGTAGCAAGAACGCATGCATCCTTCAGGCCTCCGGCTCCCCTCCAGCCAAGAGCCCCACTGACCCTAAAGCCTGCAACTGGAAGAAGTATAAGTTCATTGTGCTCAACAACCTCAACCAGAATGCCAAACCGGAGGGCTCTGAGCAGACAGAGCTGGGCCGCCTGTCCCCTCGAGCCTACCCTGCCCCGTCTGCCTGCCAGCCACCCCTGGAGCCTGAGAACCTTGGTCTCCAGTCCCCAACCAAGCTGAGTGCCAGTGGAGAGGACTCTACCATCCCCCAAGCTAGCCGGCTCAATAACATCGTTAACAGGTGATTTCAGAGGACAGACGGTCGCATGGGTCTAAGGTCAGGGGTTCCCTGAGCACAGTTCTGAGGTTCATAGCCTCTGATGCATGCAGAATGCGGGGCTTGTTTTGTTTCTGTCTGAAATGCTGAAGGGGATTAGGATCAGAGTGAGTTTAGCCTGAGTCGGGAAGCGTATTACACTGAAGTTGTATCTTTGTTTTAGTTTGTTTTGTTTTCTGTAGCAAGAGAGAGCATTGGTTTGTGTAAGAGAAAAGCATTCCACGTATCCCAAAGCCCTTCCTGTGGTGTTGGTGGATCAGGGAACCCCTCTTTTAGACGGAGGGAGGCTGTGGGCTGCAGGCCTGGGAGAAGCAAGTGGGCCTAGAAGTGAAAAGAGGGCATTGGTTGACTCAAGCCAGCAGAAGAGGGCTTGAGGGGGGCTCTGAGCCTCAGAACTGGTCTCTGGGCTTGCGTGAGCATGCAGAGAGAGGTTAGCGTGGAGACCACGTGGACCACTCTTTACCGCTGGGTGCTGATGCCCCCTTTTTTTCTGTCCACAGGTCCCTGACAGGCTCCCCCCGAAGCAGCAGCGAGAACCACTCGCCGCTTTACATGCACCCCCCAAAGTGCACGTCCTGTGGCTCTCAGTCCCCGCAGCATACAGAGATGTGCCTCCACACTGCTGGCCCCACGTTCCCCGAGGAGATGGGAGAGACCCAGTCGGAGTATTCGGATTCCAGCTGTGGTGAGTCCCTTTCTCCTTCTTCCTCTCAATGTCTAGGAGAAGGGAGGCCCCTCTGCTCCATGGGATTTGTGTTTCCATTTGTGATGCTGTTCCTGGGACATGGCCTGGATTAGAAGTCCACTGGTACTCACCATCACCAACAATAGATACTCCTCCCTCTCCATCTCCCAGGAACGGGCCTGATCCAGGCAAGGAGGTGGGGTAGCTGCAGTGGCTGAGAAATCTCCAGCTTCACCCCAGTATAGGTGGCCTGCAGGGCTGCTGGCACCCCCAGAGCTTTCTCAGCCTGTCTGCCCAAACTACTGTACTGACCTGGGTGCACAGTAGTGTTTCTTGGAAGGCTGTAGATTCTCTGTGGAGAAACATATGGCCTTAGTCACTCATGTGTCTTTCATGGGCCTTAGTTGGTTCCTAGTGTGGAGGATGCACTTAGAAAATGTTTGCTGAATTAAGTTAGTTGAACTAAATTATTAAATTAACATCTCCATATAGCTAGTCTTGGCTCCCTCAGTTTTTAACCCGGCAGAAGGTCTCACTCTTTACCCAGCTCTAGCAACTGTCTTTTGTGACCTAGGTTACACATAACCAGGGTTAAATCGCAGTGATATACCATTCTCAAACTGTTGTGACAAAATAAAGAAGTCGCTGGCTGCAAGCAGTTTGGCCCAGGGTCCCAGATCAGAGGGAGAATGGAGCCTGTGCCCGCCTGACCTCAGATGACTGTTCTTTATTCCAGTTCCTGGCTCTGGGCCTCGGTTTCACCTTTAGTGTCCTATCTCTGTGTGAAGATGACCATGGAATCTTCATCATTAATCCCTTCTGTAGGGACTTAAAGAACCCGTGTCTCATGTCCCCATAATTTATTCTTTTTTTTTTTTTTCATTGTATGACATGCTCCTATGAGAGGGCAGGACAGGATTATTAGCCTGACTTTGGAGAGAGCAACACAGAGAAGCTTAGAGGGTCTTGCCCCGGGGCTGCTGTGTGTGCATACAAGTTGAACTGATAAGAAAACCTTCTCAGAGCTCCAGGAGGGAAAACAAAACAAAACAAAACAAAAACTAAGGTGTCCTCAAATTGGTGAGGCCAGACGAGAGCCCTAGAGTGAGTGTCTGGACCTTGGGATTCAGCGTGCCTCCTGTCTTTGTCTTCCATGGCTAAGACTCTACATGCTAAGAAAAATGAAAATCCCACTGGTCCCCTGGGTTCCCCTGAGTGCTGGTTAGGGAGCCTGGGGTCCAGCATAGCGCTGACATGGCTCCAGAGGAGGGAGGCTTTGGGGCTCTACCCTGTCCCCTCCTGCTGACCCGGTGTCCCCCCATACTCTGCAGAGAATGGGGCCTTCTTCTGCAACGAATGTGACTGCCGCTTCTCCGAGGAGGCCTCGCTCAAGAGGCACACACTGCAGACGCACAGCGACAAGCCCTACAAATGCGACCGTTGCCAGGCCTCCTTCCGCTACAAAGGCAACCTCGCCAGCCACAAGACCGTCCACACGGGTATGGCCTTGTCCCACAGTGAGTGCTCCAGTCAGGGACTGCAGACAGTGACCTTAGGAAAACAAACAAACAAACAAACAAACAACAACAACAACAAAACCCTGAGGACTTTGTGGGAGTGAAGCAGGCCCCCATCCTGGCTTCGGTTCTCAACCTGTGGGTCAAGCCCCCTTGGGAGCTGAATGGCCCTCTCACAGGGTCATATATATCGGATATCCTGCATGTCAGATATTAGCATTATGACTCATAACGGTAGCAAAATTGCAGTTATGAAGTAGTAACGAAAGTAATTTTATGAATGGGGGTGGGTGGGCCGGGGTGGTCACCACAACATGCGGAACTGTATTCAAGGGTCGCGGCGTCAGGAGGGTTGAGAACCACCGAACTAGGGGCTTAACCTGCCTTGTCTCTTCCACCTCCCCTTATTCTTTGTGTTTCCTCTGAGATCTTATCCCTGCTTCTCTGCCTTTGCTGGGGTTAGAAGAATTAATCCCCCTGGTTGCAGGAGGAGACCAATGCTGATAGAGGCAAAGTGGATTGGGTCTGGGTAAAACCAGCTAAAACTAAGAGCCGCTGGATGTCCCTCAAGGACTTATCAACCACCTTACATTCTTTTTCCCAGGACACTTCTCACAGCCTCATTGTTGTGGGCATTAACTAGCTCTCAGACCTTTCAGTGGCCCCATTATCCCTGAAACTTTCCATGGTGGAAGGCTCAACCGTAGATTGGTTTCCTCTGCCCGGCTTCTGCTCAGGCCCCACACCCCGCCTTGCTTGCAAATGGAATACAGCTGTACTTGCCACAAGCGGAAAAGTATGTTCTGGGAGAAACTGGAGCAGCCTGATTGTATCTCCCTGGTGACTGAGTGGATTATTGCATCAGTCTGTCCAAGGGAAGAGCCCGGGGAGTCTTCCCAGGTCGTCTAGATCAGCCCTTCCCATTCAGAGAGGGAAACTGAGGCCCAGAGAAGGGCAGTGTCTTGCTCAAGCCCTACAGGCAGATGACCCTAGCGACAACACCTGTTCTGCAGGTCGGGCTTCCTGAACCCTTCCCCACCGGGTCCTATGCATAGCATTGATTCCCATCCCAACCATGCCACCTGTGCTTATTTCTTGGCCTTGTCCCCTGCCGCCTGTGCTGGTGTGTGTGAGCAAGGATGACAGGTCCCTAGATCAGTGGTTCTCCACCTGCAAGTCATGATCCCTTTGGGGGGTCCAACGACCCCATCGCAGGGGTCACCTAAGACTATCGGAAAACACAGCTATTTACATTACAGTTCCTAACAGTAGCAAAATTACAGTTGTGAAGGGACAATGAAAATAATGTTATGGCTGGGGGTCACCGCAACATGAGGAACTGTAGTGAGGGGTCGCGGCATTAGGGAGGTTGAGAACCGCCGTCCTAGATCCTCCCACTGACCTCCCTGTAGAGAAGGGGAGGCATTCGTGGCCTTGGACAAGAGTAGTTGCTTTGAAGTTTAGGGTCAGTGTGGTCCTCCATTGTAATGGGAAAAAAACGTGTCTTGGCAATAGGTGAGAAACCCTATCGTTGTAACATTTGTGGAGCACAGTTCAATCGGCCAGCCAACCTGAAGACCCACACCCGAATTCACTCTGGAGAAAAGCCCTACAAGTGTGAGACCTGTGGGGCCAGGTTTGTGCAGGTGAGCAGGGCAGCGTGGGGGAAGGGACGCTGTGGGGATGAGGACCTGGGCCTTGGCTGGCAGTGCACCCTGGCCGCACCTCTCACACTGTGCTCCTCCTCCAGGTGGCCCACCTGCGTGCCCACGTGCTCATCCACACTGGAGAGAAGCCGTATCCCTGTGAAATCTGTGGCACCCGCTTCAGGCACCTTCAGACCCTAAAGAGCCACCTGCGCATCCACACAGGAGAGAAACCTTACCATGTATGTGGACCCTGTGGCTCCTGGCTGGCCTGGGAGGGAGGGATGTGGAGCAGGCGGGCAGCGGAGCTATGTTCTCCAACCTCTAGCGTACAGTGGACTAATGGGGTTCAGGAGATCCAGATCGGAGCTTGATTGTCACAGTCACCTCAGGTCTCAGTGTGCTCATCTGTGAAATGGAGGTATGGGTCTGGGTGACCTGGGCCTTAGGAAAGAATACATAGAATTGGGCCATTCATTCTTTCCACAAATACTTGCTGAGTGTCTCCATCATATCTCTACACTAGATATGTATGGAAGAGTACCTAAGATGGTAAAGCAGAGCTTAGAAGTAGGAGAGCAACCAGGGAGAAATGGCCAAGAAAAACACCAAAACCGGAACCCAAAGTAAACCTAGAAAACATCGTTTCAAGAAAGAGCAGGCAGGCACTGGAGGGTGGCTGGGCAGTTAAGAGCACTTGCTGCTGTTGCAGAAGGTGTGGGTTCAGTTCCCAGCACTTGAACTGGGTGGTTCACAACCACTTACAATTCCAGTTCAGGGGATTCATCACCCCCTTCTGGCCTCCCAGGTACCTGCACACATGTGGCGCAGATATAAATAAGCCCGCACATGCGTCAATAAAAAGAAATGAAAGTCAAAAGAAAGAGCAGGTGCCTAAATGCTTTGTGCCATGTTAAGAACAGGCTGTTGGGATGGTTGTGTCACAGAGCATAGTCTCAGCAAACGACGGCCTGCTGGTTAAGTCCTGAATGTTGTGTAAGCCAAAACTTGGACGTTGTGAGTTGTGTGAAATTTAACTTTCATAGGACATAATATACAATTGGAACGCAGCCACACTGATTTGTTTACATAGTGTATGAGGCTGCTTTGAGGCGTCAAGGGCAACGCTTCAGGTGCTGCTGGGCTAATCAGTGAACGGTTTGCTCACACCCAGCGGTAAAGCATGCCAATTTTTGTTCACTTGCCTCTAAGGCTTTGGATGAGTATCTTTGTACTTGCTGTTTCTCTCTTGGCAAATTAGTTAATTTTTTCACCCTTAGTGCCTTAATTTCCCTATCTGTACATTGACCCAGAAAGTACTGCCTACTTCATGAACTGGCTCTGTTTAGGTAACTAATTCATTCAGGGCTTTGAGTTGTTCAAGCTCACAGCTATGGCGTGATCTCTCAGAATTTTAGTCACAGAGGCTATAAGAATTGAAAGGGACATTTGGCATCGATTGACACAACCCCTTGCAGAAGGGAAAGCCAAGGTCTTGAATCTCCATAAACTTAGGCCATCTAATCCAGTTGTGCTATTGCATTCAGACTGATTTCAGTTTTCTGAGGGTGCATTCTGCTAGAGAGTAGGGAGACCACAAAGTTTGGATGAGAAGTATTAACTTCAAAGTATCAACCACCTGACTGAGGACGTTAATGCACCAGGATGATTGTGGGGCAAGGCTGTAAATCTGTGATCTAGAAAGAGATGGATTGTTTTATCTTAGATTCAGAAATGCATTACTAATTAGGGGAGTTTGCATCGGAATTTATTTTGGATAAGACTTATAATCTTGCAGTTAAGTCAGGGAAGGGCATCTCAAGCCCGGGGAACAGGAGTGACACATTGGAAGGGAAGGCAGGGACATTTGCTCAAAGTATACTGAACATCCAGTGGAAGCCAGGATTCAAATGGGTTCTGAACCCGCCCTTTTAGAGGGAGGAGCTGCCTCCACCCCACCCTCACAGGGACATCTGGGCTCCGCTCTGGGTTTTTTGAGAAATGACACGTTCCTCAAGTCGATGACGGCTAACACTTTGCTTCTGGTGTCTCTCCAGTGTGAGAAGTGTAACCTACATTTTCGTCACAAAAGTCAACTGCGACTCCACCTGCGCCAGAAGCACGGCGCCATCACCAACACCAAGGTGCAATACCGCGTGTCGGCCGCCGACCTGCCTCCGGAGCTCCCCAAAGCCTGCTGAAGCATGGAGTGTTGACTCTCCCGAGCCCTTTCCCCCAGAGCCTCCCCCGAAGGATGCTGTAACACTTTACAAAGGTCATCCCATGATGTAGTGCCTCTCTCATCCACTAGTGCAAATCATAGTTGGGGTGGGGGGGGTGGGGGTGGGGTTTGCGGACCGGGAGCCAAGGCAGCTCCCCTTCCCACACTGCCATAAAACATTAAGAAAATACTATTGCTTCTTCTTCTCCTATGTGTACGGCAAACCATGTCAGCAAAAAAAAGCAAAATCATCTTTCTGTATCCAAGTAGGGAAGAAAGCAAAAGTTCAGACGTGACAGGTTGCAACATGAGGAATGTAAACGTTCTGTGGGAACAGAAATCTCTTTTGTATGTAAATGTATTGTTTTAAAAAGACAAGACTTCAGTATGTTGTCAAAGAGAGGGCTTTAATTTTTTTAACCAAAGGTGAAGGAATATATGGCAGAGTTGTAAATATATAAATATATATATATATAATATAAATATATAAACCTAAAAAGATATATTGAAAATATAAAACTGCGTTAAAGGCTCGATTTTGTATCTGCAGGCAGACACGGATCTGAGAATCTTTATTGAGAAAGAGCACTTAAGAGAATATTTTAAGTATTGCGTCTGTATAAGTAAGAAAATATTTTGTCTAAAATGCCTCAGTGTATTTGTATTTTTTTGCAAGTGAAGGTTTACAATTTACAAAGTGTGTATTAAAAACAAAAAAGAACAAAAAAAAAGCTGCAGAAGGAGAAATGTCTACTTTTGTTCTAGTTTTCAGTTTGTATATACCTGTAACGTGTCCTCACGGTGCCTTTTTTCACGGAAGTTTTCCATGATGGACGAACGTGCGCCATCCCTTTTGGAAGTGTTGACAGACACAGGGACCTGAAGTTGTCACTGACTGAAGTCTCTTTGGGAATGTTTGACTCCTCCCACATTCTGCGTCATGCTTGTTCTTATAATTACTCCGGAGACAGGGTTTGGCTGTGTCTAAACTGCATTATTGCGTTGTAAAATATAGCTGTACAAATATAAGAATAAAACGTTGAAAAGTCAAGTGAGATTTCTCCGAGGATCTATCATTGCGTGGAGATCCATCGGGGGCGGGGCGGGGGAGGGGTCCAGCCTCCCGTGTTCATGTTCCAGTGGGAGATGTTCTAGAAGGGGAAGGACTGCTGGCCAGGGAGACGTTGAAAAGGCCAGATGGAGGTTTGTCCTCTTTCTGCCTGTTTTTGTCCCGAGCACAGGAGCAGCTGCAGACCCCAGACACAGGGCCTGTAGGTCAAGTGGAGGATTTGAATGGACCCTTCCCCAGCTCTGGGCGGCGCTCTGCATTCCAGCCCTTGCTCTTTAGACACAAAGTTTCGTGGTCTCTTCCACACGTGAGCCTCACTCAGTTGATTATTCCTTTCTTAAGTGAGAGGTTCCCATCGTGGCCCTGGCTTCACAAACAAGTTCTCTTCACTTGGCTACCCAGGGCAGGTCAGAGGCATCTGGCTTAAGCCACACATTTCTCAGCCTCGGTACATTTGGCGTCTCCCCGGTGACTGGCAGTTGTTTACAGACTTAAAAGCTTTATGATTGGCCAGAGGCCAAGCAAGCCCCTACCCCTGTGCTGGAGCCCAGCCACCACACCTCTGTAGGTTGGATCACCATTTTTGCTGTAGTTAGTTCTCTGTCCCAGCTTATCTAAGAGGAGGCTGGGTTAACCAGACCGTTTATGAGTTATAACCATGATTCAGATGTAAGTTCACACTGGCCTGCTTTGGCATCCATTCTTACTTTACCTCAGAAAACCCCAAGGACCCAGTCTGATTGACAGGCTCCGAGGACTGGGAAGACAAACGTGGTTCTGGTAATGGGCCCGGAAGAGAAAGCCCGCATCCCCTTCCTGTTCCTGGGTGGCAGTGGCGAGGGGACACGTGCCCCCTGACCAGCTCGCGGCAGTGGCCGCAGCAAGCTCCGAGCACGTGTCGGGAAGCCGGAGGAGCTGACCACCCAGAGCCCCAGAGAGAGCTTCAGAAAGTCACGCCACCCTCTGCCAACCGCACGGGCCTGCAGCTCAGGTTTCCTTTGAAAATGACTTTAAAGGACTTGCCAGCTCAGGGCCTCAGCTCACCCTGTTCTTTGAAAAGGGAGAAAATGATCCCTCTGCTCCCATAGAAACCTGGCAGAAGAACTTACAGAAGAGACCAGCTTCAGGAATGACAATTCACAGGCCCGAGGGAGGCTGGCCCCAGGCTCGGTTTGCTCCCGAGAGTCTGTTTTTGTATCATTACTATTTATGAGGGAGACGGAGGAGCAGAAGGGGGGGGGGGGTGTTCCGACACAAGAGAGATCAAAGACAGAGCTACTACAGTCAGCTGATGATTAATAATAAGTAACAAGAAAACATCTCTAAACAGTGTTATTAAGAGAGTACAGCCCAGAGCAAGGGGAAGAGAGAATTTTATTACAAAAGCATGGAGTGAATCCATTTTCACATTAAAAAGAAATGGTGTCTCAAAACCCAGGCTGTGCTTGATATTGTTTACATCATGGACGTTTGGGGGGCGGGGGGCAAAGGTTTGTCAGGACCTCGAGTTGAGGCGTGTATGGAGGTAGGTGTATCAGCTTTTGTTATAGTTTGCTTTCTGTTGCCGTAATAAAACACAGACCAAGAGCAATTTGGGGAGGAAAGGGTTGATTGGGCTTACACATCCTGATCCCAGTGCACCTTCGAAGGAAGTCAGGGCAGGAACTCAAGGCAGGAACCTAGAGTCAAGAACCGAAGCAGGAACCACCACAGAGGAACATCGCTTACCGGCTTGTTCCCCGTGGCTTGCTCAGCCTGCTTGCTGATGCAACCCTGGCCCATCTGCTCAGGACCCTCCCCCATCAACATAAATCAGGAAGATGCCACAGAGACTTGTCTACAGGCCGGTCTGAGGGTAGGATCTTCTCAGCTGAGGTTCTTACTTCCCAGATGACCTTATCGAGAGTGGAGTTGACAACTGAGCAGCACAGATTTCTCCCCGCTGTGACCGAATGCTCAGCACAGCGAAGAAGGGTTGACGTAGGAAGGGTTGATGTCCCTAAGCTCACAGCCTCAGAGGTTTCTGTCCGTAGTCCCTGGTTCTGCTAACTCTGGGCCTGTGGAGAGACAGGATATCACGGCGGACAGGAAGCAAAGAGAGAGAGAGAAGGTCAAGACACAGTCCCAAGTGACCTATTTCCTCCAGCTAGGCCTCAACTTCTAAAGTTTCCAGAACCTTCTAAAATAGTGCCACCCACTGAGGATAAGCCTTTTAAAACAATAAATAGCTTTTGGAGAGATTGGGGGCTTGACTGTATATCTAAATCACAGTAGTAGGCCTATGGATGTGAGTGAGTAGACACGCAGAGCTGTTCAGGAGTTGGAAGACACACAGTAGAGAGAACCTTCCAGTTCAAGTGTCTCTTCTGATCCATGAGGTGACTAAGGGAAACAGGTCTGTTGCCATGGGGTGACTGGGCAAGTAAGGAGACCAGGCTCCTCCCTACCCCAACCCTTGGAAAGAACAGGTGTCTGTTCTGATTTAGGGAACTGACGAAACGGCAGGACCAAGGTCACGCAGCTAAGTGCCCAGCTTGCCTGAGTTCCCACACCCAGCTATTTGTGGAACTTCATGTTCAGTCAGTAGTTAGGGCTTCGGCATCTTGTTTTTATTTCTTTGTATCCCTCACAGCAGTAACGAATACGAGCTTGTCTCCTGTTCTCTCAGAGGCATGCTCAGGAAAACGTTAAGAGAAGGGGGGAAGGAAACCCGGGAAGAGCTGACCTCTGGGCACTAGTCAGGCCACAGCAGTGGCGGAGCCCCAGAGCGAGGCTTTCAAAGCAAAATGATCTTCCAGTACTGGGTTCTATGGATCTTGCTATCATTTGGAGGTTTCTGGACTTACATTTCTGTGAGACTCAGTATCTCTTACAACTACTTATGTGTCTATGGGTACCTGTGTCCAGCACCTTCTCTTTACATGGGCTAGTCTGTGTGGGTTTCTAGTTTCTGGAACCAGAGCACAGTTTATGCTGGCAGCCAAACTTCATATATACTTCATATTTCATGTTTGATATAAGTATATCTTTGGGTTTTAAGTTACTTATTTACAATGTTCTTATTAATATAACTACTTTAAAATATATAAAAGGGTCATTTACTAATCTCTGAAGTGGCAAAGGGAAAAGTATCTATAGTCAAACTATTAAATGAGATGATTGGAAATTGTTAAGCAGTAACATTGCTCCCCCTGTTGGCTAAAATCAAGTGTGAAATTGTTAAGTAATAAAACTTTTACAGTACTCCATCAAAAGCAGCAAGTCAAAGTACACATTTATTCCTAGCAACTTGATCATTTTGCATTACTGACTGTAAGGAACAATAGCATGAGCGGCTGGAGAGAGGGGTGGGCAGAGAGCGCTTGCTGCTCTTTCAGAAGACCTGAGTTCAATTCCCAGCACCCACAGCAGGCAGCTTAAAACTGTTTGTAACTCCCGCTCCAGGGGTAAAAAAAAAATAGAGAAATAATACCATGAAGGATAACGTTAGACTTTGGAGACTATTTTACAATAATTAAGTTATCAGTTTCACATTTAATTATGGCACAACGATAAAAGTTTGCCCAGTGCGTTTCACAGCTGAGCAGTAGAGCTGAGCACTTTGTGACTTTCATAGAGATCTACACACCTTTTTTTTTTTTTCTTTTTTTTTTTTTTTTTTTTTTTTTACCATAGCTTTCCCACAGCTCATGGCCTTTGGAGTAAAATTATTTCAGTATTAAACTAAACCAAAATTTGTAACTGGTTACAATTAACAGAACAGTGACTGCTGTGGCAAGGTCTTTGTGTGTGTGTGTGTGTGTGTGTGTGTGTGTGTGTGTGTGTGTGTGTGTGTTCACCTACATGTGGGGACCCATGTTTATATGGGTGGAGGCCATATGCCTTACCTTAGGTATCTTCAGTCTTTTTTCCACGTTATTTATTGAGGCGAGGCCTCTAACTTAAACCCAGAACTCCCCGATTTGGCCAGTCTACCATGCCAGCTGGCCCTAGGGATCCTCCGTCTCCACATTCCAAGTGCCAAGGTTACAGGCAGCTGTTAAGACACCCCAACATTTCCGAGGTTCCTGGAGACCTGAGCCAAGCTTGCCGCACTCACAAGTCGAATGCTTCACCAGCTGACCCATTTCCCCGCCGCACATCTGCATTTCTTAATGGTGGCTGACATTTGCTGGATTCCTCCAAGGAAAGACACAAACCTCGGTTTATCCAAGATATTGTGACCAGTGGGGAAGGCTAAGCTCCTCTACTCCCCGAGGAAGGAAAAGAGGGTTAGGATACCTAACACGACCACTGTAGTCATGAGGGGCACTTTCATCACAAGTGGAGAAGGCTTCGGTGGGCACTGGGAAAGCAGAGTTCTAGGAAGAGAGATGGCAAGACAGAAAGGGCTGGGATGCTTGAGGACCACTGGACCACCCACCTTTGGTGGTCTACCTCCCTAGATGAACGGATGCTTAGCATGCTTAACAAATGAGTCAGGCCTCCCTCACTTCTGCTTTAAAGATGGAGTCCTACTATGTATGTAGCCCAGCCCTGTCTCAAACTCACTACATACCCAAGCTGTCTTTGAACTTGCTGTCTTCTTGTCTCAGCCTCCCTAGTGCTGGGATTGTAAGTGTGTACCACCATACAAAGTTTCTCTTTTGCTTTTGTATCCTAGGTAGCCAGGCTGGTTAAGTAGCAAGCATGCATGGAGTCAGAATCATTGGCTATTGTAACTGAGGCTCTTTAAGGATTATGATAACTTCACTTAGTCAAGAAAACCAGGCACAGAAAAGGAAGACCTCACATCAAGGGTCACAGCAAGAATTTTGATCAGGGAGATCACTTTACTCCTGAGTTTCTAGCATGATCCAGGCCCTCAAAGCATTTGCAGCTAAGTTCGAACACTATACCATGAACAGCGTAGAAAGAAATACCAAAAGGCATTAAAGTTTTGGCCAATAAATGACGTTATTCTAGGACTTAGAGAAGAACATGGCTGAGATGGCACGTTGCTCTCTGGAGGCACTATGTGGAGGTCGTCAGCCTTGCTGTCTGTGTTAGGGTTTTTATTGCTGTGAAAAGACACCATGACCATGGCAAGTCATATAAAGGAAAATATTTAACTGGGCCTGGGTTACAGTTCAGAGGTTTAGCCCATTATCTATTATCGTCATGGTGGGAAGCATGGTGGCACACAGGCAGACATGGTGATGGAGAAGGAACTGAGAGTTCTATATCGGAATCAGCAGGCAGCAGGAAGAGACAATGCCATACCGGGCCTGGCTTGAGCATCTGAGACCTCAAAGCCCACCCCCAATGGCACACTTCCTCCAACAAGGCCACACCTACTCCAACAAGGCCACACCTCTTAACAGTCACACTCCCTGAGCCTATGGGGGCTATTTCATTCAGACAACCAGACTTGTTGAGCAGTTGAGCTGGAGATAAGTATCCTGGGTGTCTCAAGAGCCCCAGCCTTCTCAATGGGATGTCAGGGCTCCTCTGTTTGGAAAGAGCTGTCTTTCTTGACGTGACCGTCTCTAGAGTTTGTGAGGGCTGCTGTATCACAGTATCACAAACTGAATGGCTTCAGCAACAGAAGGTGGCTGCTCCACAGTCTGGAGGCTGGATTTCTGAGACCAGGTGTCAGGAGGGGTGGGTCCTCCTGAGGGCAGTGTAGGAGTCTGCTCCAGGATTCTTTCTGAGACTCTGGTGGCTTCCTGGCAATCTTTTATTTTCTTTGGCTTATGAAAACATTGTTTCCCTCTCTTTTTCCTCAAGAAATCTCTCTCTCTCTCTCTCTCTCTCTCTCTCTCTCTCTCTCTCTCTCTCTCTCTCGTGTGTGTGTGTGTGTGTGTGTGTGTGTGTGTGTGTGTGTGTGTGAACATGTGTGTACTTTTATGAGTCTATGTGTAACCAACTTCTTTTACACCACACCAACTTAAAAGGGTCTGTACAGGGAACATATCGAAGAGACAACCTATAAAATGAGACAAACTATTTCTAAACTATACAGTGAGCAAATGGTTAATACCTAGACCATATACAAAACTCAAGCTCCTCAATAGCAAGAAAAGATCAGACTAAAAATGGTTATGGGGGCTGGTGAGACAGCTCAGTGGATGGAGGCATTTGCCACACAAGCCTGGTGAGCTGAGTGTGATCCCCGGAGTTCACGTAAAGGCGGAGGGGAGAGAACCGAATCCACAAAGCTGCCCTCTGTATCTGCAAACACACTGTGGCCCATGTGCCTGCACACATAGATACACTAAAAATTGATGATAATAATAATAATTTTAAAATGGTATCAACATGAATAGACACTTATCAAGGCGTTTGTACAGTCTAGAGAAACATGAAACAAATGCTCAATACTATCAATTATTAGGGAAATGGCAATCTATATCACAGTGAGCTATTACTTGACTCTGCTAGAACGATTGTTATCAAAATGGCAAAAAGTACCAAGTACTGCCATGTGTGTGTGGAGAAAGGGGAACTCTACACACTATTCTTGGAAATGTAAATTAGTATAGTCATTATGGAAAGCAGTATGGAAGTTCCCCAAATATTAGAAATACAATATCAGATGACCCTGCAATCCAACTGCTGGGTATACACATCCAAAGGAAACAAAATCATAGACTAACACCCCGTAGTCACTGCAGTGTGAATCACAGTACCCAAGAAGTGGAAATGACCCAGTATCTATAAACATATGAATGGATGCAGTATAAAGGAAGGGATCTATTATTTGCAGTTGCATGGTTTCAGCAGAACCCAGAGATCACTCTGTTAAGAATAGGAAAAGTATATGGCCAATGGGCACAGGGCAGGTAGGAGAAATGATTTGTGGTGTTGTATTGCACAGAACAACAGCTATTTTTAACAATATGGTAGCAGATATTTCAAAAACGAGTAAAGGAAAGGACAGTAAAAATATTGTGAAGAAGTGATACATAAAGAGAGGGACATGCAGATCTGGTTATCACAAACCTATATGTAACAAAGCACACGTATACCCATTAAGTGTGCAGAACTACTGTATGCCAATTAAACATAAAATAAAAAATTAAAATGCTGAAGAAAAACCCTGACAAAAAGACAAAGATGCCTCAGCCACATTGGGTTAATAATGCCTGTGAATCTTAATGACCATTAATATTGATTGTCAACTTGACAAGGTTTACACTCACCTAGGAGACAAACCTCTGGGCATGTTTGTGAGGGAGCTGCTAGATTTGGTTAATGGAGGTGTGAGGACCTGCCCTAAGCATGATGGCGCCATTCTATGAACTGTGGTCTGAGACTGAATAAAGAGAGCTGGGATGTAGCTAGGAGACAGAACACTTACTTAGTATGAGTAAAGCCTGGGTTTGGTCCCTAGCAACACCAGAGAGAGAGAGAGGAGAGAGAGAGAGAGAGAGAGAGAGAGAGAGAGAGAGAGAGAGAGAGAGAGAGAGAGAGAGAGAGAGAGAGAGGAGAAAGTCCACAGGGCACCAGCTTTTGTACATCCTTGGGTCCTGAGGATACAGAATGACTAGGCACCTCCTCTTCCTGCCACCATGCCTCCCCCACCATTCTAGATTGTATTCCCTTAAACTGTAATCTGAAATAAACTCTTGTCTCTTTAAGTTTCTTCTTGTTGGGCATTTGGTTGAGCAAAGAGAAAAGCAACTACTATTGAATATTGGTGCCAAGAGGTGGTCTTCGATTGCTGTGATTGTGATAAACCCGACCATGTGGTCATTGGATATTTGGAACTGGCTTGTGGGCAGAATGTGGAAACATTTGGAACTTTAGCTTAGAGAAGCCCTGGATGCTGTGAGCAGAACTTAACGGGCCATCCTGGTGGGAGATGATTAGACCAGAATGCCGAGAGTCATGTTGACAGTGGTGCCCCAGCTCATGAGGTTCTAGGAAGGAGCATGATATTTATCGGGAACTGGGGTAGAGGCCATTCGTGTTACGTTCTGGCAGAATCTGACTTTATTTTGTTCTGAGACTGTGAATGAGGCTGAATTAAGAAGTAATGGAGAAAAATCTCTACAAAACTACATACAATAGAAAGGATTATCAAGTATTGTCCAGGAGAGGGGAAAGGTAATAACACAAACAAAATAGAAATACAACCAACAAGAATGACATCAAGCAAGAAACACACACTAAATGTTCAGAAATGTCCTGATCATAGGTAAATAGCATGTTACAGAGATTACTCCAATAGCTGTCCTATCCTAAAGATTCTAACTTTAGTATCTGAAATGTTCTTAGCTAAGATACGAGAGGGCTATAACTGTAACTATCTAGTCTTCAACCCCATCAAAGACCCGAGAAGGAAAATATTATCACCTGAGAAAACAGTAAGTGCAAGCAAGTAATTTCCAAAAAATTGCCAGAATAGACAGAGACAGCTGGCAGCCTAAAGTTTCTTAGCACTGTTGGGGTATCCATTTTTAGTTACAGGCTTAGAGTATCTGACAGACCATTTTCAGAAGCAGAAATTTCAAAAGACCATCTTACCCTGTCTTGGTAGGTTTCAGTAGTCACTTTTCTTGGGTCTTGCTCGTCTGGAAAGGACAGCGTTCATACTGTCAGCAGTTGAGGTAAGGGCAGTTCTTTGCTCAGCAGGCCATTTTGTGCTAAGAAGAAGACAAACTTCCAAACAGAATATCTTAGAAGTCCAACATTCTTTTGGGAGTAGATTGGTGCTGCCAGAAGCAGTCATGTCTCATGTCAACAGAATTCTAAGCTATCAAAACATTTAAATGCCACATTCTCTAGGTCTCTCTAGTGTTTGAAGATTGCCTATCCATCTGACATATGTTTCTGTAAAACTGGAAAACCTAACTAACATAACTATAGAGATGACAAGCGTGAGTGATTATTAATCTGTAAGTCTTATCTACCTAAATAACTTAAGGACTAAGGCTTCATCTATTAAGGTAGACAGTCTGTAAACAGATGTACAGTATAAGGACAATGACCTCAAAATTGTGACAATATACAAAATATCTTAAATGGAGGTAGAAATGTATAGTGCAATATGATAACAATATATTTAATAGGTATCAATATACAAAATATCCTAAACAAAAGTAGAACATACAAATAGTATGACAGATATAATTTTATATTTGTGTCAATATACAAGATATTTCAAATAGGAGTTGGAATATGTGTACAATATAACAATTATAGTTTTGAATTTGTATCAATATATAGATTATCTTCAATGGGAATAGAAAAATAGTTAATATTTATGTCAATATACAAGAATTCATATCAGTGCAAATTATGTAAGGCTGATAGTTTACTAAATTACTGATAGTTTGCTATATTAAGGTAGATACAATAATCTAATATAATAATCAAGTCCCCCTTTTTCCTTTCCAAATTCTGAGTCTAAATTATATTGTTCCATTCCCAACCCTATAATAACTTATCCATAACCCTGAGAAAAATGAAACCTTTTGGGAGAGGGGGGTATCGTTTTCTTAAAATTGTTTTCTGCTGTTTAGGGGGTAGCAGTATCTCTGTGGGATCCTGTAAGAAAGCTAAATGGTTAAGTATCAATAGGACTAGCTGTAAAGTCTCAGAGTGATGGGTAAGGTTATCTGAGATTCTGGCTAGAAGTGTAATATGATGGACCATCTCATCTTGGAATTGTTCTGAAGAGTTTGCAGTTCGAAGCTGAGCACTGAGTGGTTTCAATGGCATCATTATGGACTGGGTAGAGTTGTTGTGGGGCCCCATCTTCCTTCTGGAGACTTTTAGAGATCGCTATTGGAAAGACTTATTTTTTATTGTCGAAAACTTGAACATTACTAACATCAAAATGGAAAGTTTGAATTTTAGAATAAGACAACTATTAGAGTAATCTCTGTAACATGCCATTTACCTAAGGTCTGGACATTTTTGAACATTTAGTATGTGTTTCTTGCTTGACGTTCTTGGTTGTATTTCTATTTTGTTTATGTTATTACTTTTACCCTCTCCTGGACAATATTTGACAATCACTTCTATTGTATATAGTTTTGTATTTTGTTAGAACTTTCTTATTTAGATAAAAGGGGGAGATGTAGTGGATAGCTGTTCTACCTATGACCTTGAGGTCCAGCCCCTCAAGATGTAGTAGGTAACTGTTCTATCTATAATCTTGAAGTATCTGCCCCTGGGGTGTGGTCTTGGGGCTACCCTTAAGACCAGAGATGCATTTACACTGGTCTCTTCTCTAGGTCATGGGCTTGGATGGCCGGGCTAGCTCAGTCGGTAGAGCATAAAGCTCTTAATCTCAAGGTCATGGGTTCGTGCCCCACATTGGGCACAAGGTATAATGAGAAATCCACAGGAGTTTGCTTAAAGGATAAAAGGAATTTATTAGGAACGAACTCGCTAGACAGAATAGGAAAATTGTCACAGGGTCTGGGTAGGCTGAGGTACAGTCTCATAACTGTACTGCCACATGAATCAGTCTGCACCATCCAAGCCCATAAGTGAGAGAAGAGACTGGTGTACATGCATCTCAGGTCTTAAGGGTAGCCCTGAGACCACACCCTGGAGGAGGTACTTCAAGGTTATAGGTAGAACAGTTCCCTGCTACATCTGGAGGGGCTGTACCTCCAGGTCGTAGGTAGAACAGATATCCACTACAGGATAGTATTTGGGCTACAGCTCACTGCTCTGATCAGGTCTGCAGTGAGTGGAAGCAATAACGGAATCAATAAATGTGAAATTGTACTGCTTGGTGGGGAAAGAGGAGAGTTTAAAGTTCTAGATAAGGTGGGTGATGAGAAAACTGCTCTAAGTATTAAAGAGATCAGTAACACTAAAAAGAAACCTCCTGCTCGGCATTGGGTTTTTAGTAAAAATAATATCCCAAGGGCGAGACCCCACCCATCACAGGCTCCTTCCTGTGAAAGAACAAATATCATTTGGAAGAAGAGAGTCTGAACAAGAATGCTGCATAAGAAATTTCTTGCTCAAATTGACTGCCCAGGAAGACGTTTTCACAGATTCAGCCGTCATGGCACACAGAGGCCACTACAGCTTTTCTCAAGGGGACAGGGCTCCATCCTTCTTGCAGCAGGACCTGGGAGCATACTCCACACAACTCTGATTTTGTAGGCGTGAAAGATGAAAGAGAAAAAGAGTAGTGCAGCCTTGCACCAAGGTCTCTAAAAGCCAGTCAGGCTAGGCAGTGTGCGGCCAGGAGACCCTTAGGTCTCTTAAGACCCTTACATGACACTGGGAAGAAGAAGAAGGGAAAGAAGAAGAAAGGGGAGGAGAAGAAGGAGGAGGAGGAGGAGGAGAAGGGGGAGGAGGAGGAGGAGAAGGGGGAGGAGGAGAAGGAGAAGGGGGAGGAGAAGGAGAAGGGGGAGGAGAAGGAGAAGGAGGAGAAGGAGAGGAAAAGAAAGAAAAAGGAGAGGAAGAAGAAGGAGAAAGAAGAAAAGCAAAAAGAAGAAGGAAGAAGAGGAGGAAGAGGATAAAGGAAGGAAGAAGAGGAGGAAGAGAAAGGAAGAAGGAAAGGAAGAAGAGGAAGGAAAGAAAGAAGAGGAAGAAAGGGGAAGAGGAAGAAGGAGAAGAGAAGGAGGAGAGGAAGAGGAGGAAGAAGAAGAAAAAGAAGGAAGAGGAGGAGGAGGAGGAGGAGGAGGAGGAGGAGGAGGAAGCTAAAGTTGCAGTCGAGCCCCCAGAACGGTGGAGATGCCAGGACCACAGACCTCCTGCTAAGGGAGGCTGCACACACAGAGGGGATTCCAGAGTCTGTGAGTGTTCCAGGCGGCGAAGCTGTACCTGCAGGGCTCTTCAGCTCTTTGCTGCCCAGAGGATGACATCACAAGCTGCTTCCTGTTTGCCCTGAAAGCTTGGGTCTTGATCTGGTTTGATCACTCTTTGTTATGCCCCCTATTTCTCCATCTTGAAATGGGAATGCTTACTTGGTACCATCATGTATTAAAACTATGTAAACACTTGTTTTTTCTTTTTCTTTTTAAAAAATTTTATCTCCAGCCAGGCGGTGGTGGCGCACGCCTTTAATCCCAGCACTTGGGAGGCAGAGGCAGGTGGATCTCTGTGAGTTGAAGGCCAGCCTGGGCTACCAAGTGAGTTCCAGGAAAGGTGCAAAGCTACACAGAGAAACCCTGTCTCAAAAAACCAAAAAAAAAAGAAAAAAATTATCTCCATTTATTGACTGGACAGATGGTTCCGCCATTAAAGGCTAGGCTCACAACCAAAAATATAGGAGTTTACAGCTAAGGGATTGCCTTGACTCTCCGAAGAGATTCGGACTCTGGGCTTTTAAACAGTCTTGGAATTGCTAAAGGCTGTGGGGATTGTTCAAGTTGGACTGAATGCATTTTGTGCTGTGAAATGGCCTCGAGCCTGTGGGGACAAGGAGGGGAAGGCTATGGATTAAAAGCGATGTGTTTGGGTGTCAAGTTGACAAGGGGGTGGATGTGAAATAGTTAATATTGATTATCAAGTTGACTGGATCTGGAGTCGCTCAGAAGACAGCTTTCTAGGCATGTCTATGCGGAATTAGCTAAATTCGGTTAATTGAGACAGGAAGACTCCACCTAACTGTGAGTGGCTAGGGATCTAAACTGTGTAAATAAACCCCTCTTCCCTTGTTAGAAATGTTTGTCACAGCAACAGGAAAGGTAATTGTGACACTAATGGCACATACAATAAAAACTGTTTGGAAACGATGCTGAATTCTCAGGTACTCGGGATTAAAATCTCAACCTGTGACTTTTCAAAGGAACACGATTAAACTTAGAATAGAGGCTGCTCAGGAGGGAGACACGCTGAAACGTTTTCACAAAGGGCACCAGCATCAATCCTCTTTCTCATGTTCTCTCACCCACTAGAGGTCCAGGGAGCTGAGGTTTGAATGCCTTCTCATGGCCAGACTCTGCTCACAGGGTCCCAGAGAGCTCCCAGCAATTCATCAAGGAGACTTGGCCTTGCTTCTTGCTCCAGAGGATGGGGGATGGAGGCAGTGGTGTTGGCTCAAGGCCAGTAAATGCTTCATTCCCCCTTCTAAACAGTTTTGTCATCCTTATCGTTGGTGGGTCTTGCTACAAATAAACATCAGTGAACAGAATGGTCGGGCTTGGTGAGCACTAACACTTGGGTTGTACAGATGTGAAGACAAGTCAAGGTCAGGCAGGTATCTATGAAACAGAAGCATCGGACTTTTATAGAATAGACTCTCAAGACTGGGTGGAAGTCCCTTGACATGAACTCTGGAAGATGGTTGCTCATGATATTTGAACTTGTGAAAGTCGTCACAGTCAGGAGATCTTTACCCCCAAGAGACTCAATATCTGCTCATGGGGGTTGTAAGGTGGCCTGCCAGAGGAGAATCTGTAAATCAAGAGTACAGTGTCTGGTCATCCTGCATACCGCCTGGCTTGCGTCATTATCTGGGTACCCTTCCTTCACACACCTCAGATCCAGCCCAAAGCGGACTGGGTGCTGGGCAATGTGTTTTAGGATTTCAGGTTTACTTGCTTACTCATTCACTTACTTTTGAGACTAGATATCACTTTGTCTCTCAGCCTGCCCTATAGTTCATTAATGCTTCGCCCCCAACCTCCCCTGATATTATAGGCATGTGACATCTCTGTTTGGTTTTTACTTGTATTTTATTTATTTTTTAAACATTTCATTTTTAAACAGATGTGCACTGTGTTTACAACATTTTCTCTTTCCTTTTTCTCCCTCCAAGCCCTGCCACTCTCTCTCAAATTCATAACTTCTTTTTATTATTCTTACATATGTATGCGTATACACAGATAAATACATAAACACAACCTCCTGAGTCCACTTCAGTGCTGCTAGTGTGTGTATGTTTTGGGGCTGCTCACTTGGCATGGGGAGAACCAGTTGGAGGCTCATCTTAAGCTGATTTTCCCTCTCTCCACTTCCTATTTTGAGGATATTTTATTTGTGCAGCCTGAAAGACAACCACAAGGTGGCAGGGTAGGACAAGCAGTGGCTGTTTTACCATTTCCACCACCACCACCACCACCACCACCACCACCACCACCACCACCACCACCACCACCACCCCCATCTGCAACTCTCCAGCCCCCCAGGAAAGTGTCAGACTGTCTTTTGGAGCTGGTTTTCCACGGGGGTCTTTTCCGTCCCTTTAGTTCTTTTCACCCCAAGTGGTTAGTGGCCTATAGGGTGTGATCTGAGGGCCTCCTCGAGAGTGGAAATTTCCACTCTGGCATTCCTTTGAACTGTAGGTTTCCAGTTTTCCTTAAAAAAAAAAAAAAAAAAACGAGGAAATCGGAAGTCCTGTCCCAATTTTCAGTCAAATGAGGCCGATCTCTACTAGAGTCCTTCAAGAGCCTTCAAATAATACTGCTAATGAATACTCCAGGTCAGAAAAGCAGGTTCAGACCTGAGAGCTAAAAAACAAAACAAAACAACAACAACAACAAAAAAAAAAACCCACCTTGTTTGAGAAGCAAACGATGAGAATGAGCTAAGATGACTGGACTGGTAAGTGGCCAGTCTGGACCTCAGGTAGCACAGCCACTCCTTGGAATTTGGTGACCCTGTCTCTGCGCAGTCCTGTGCACGGCTTTCCTATTGCACAACATAGTCCTAGAAGAGAATCAGTCTTTCAGAATTGGAAGGTTTGTGGGGAAGGATATTGCAAGTTTTGGGTGGAGTTAGGAAGCCATTGGGACACTTAGAACTCACCCACTTTATTATTACTGAGGCTGTGGAATGGGCACATGCCTACTCTCACGTCTACCCCTCAGTGACAGGCAGAAGTGCCCCTCAGCATTGCTCAGATTATGCCCCCAAGACTGTGGGTGGCTGTGGAGGCTTATTGAATCTCTGCAGAGCAGGGCCCCACTGCCATGAGATCAGGTGAACAGCCCTGGCTCAGGATCCAGTCTCTGGCCTTGGTGGGACTGCTCATCATCCCTGGGCTCGGGGTTCTAAATGAAAAGACCACATGGTGATTACCAAGACAACCCCCTACTCCCAACTTCTCATTGTCTTAGGGTCTCTTTTCTGTTGCTGTACTGAAATACTCTACAGAAGAAACTTCGAGGACAAGGAGCTTGTTCTGTCTCACACTTCCAATGTCTCTCACAGTCCACTGTGGCAAGAGCTTGAAATAACCAGTAACACTACATCCATAATTAGGAGGCAAAGAAAGATCCACGAATGCACGCTACTAGAGAATGATGCCACCTACAGTGTGTGTGTGTGTGTGTGTGTGTGTAATGTATAGTGGGTCTCCCCATGTCAATTAACGGCATGAAGACCATTCCCCCCCTCCCCAGGCATGCCCAGAGGTTCGTCTCCCAGGTGATTCTAGATTCTCTAAAGCTGACAACACAACCACAGGACTCCAGTCGAAGTAAGTGGGAGCTGAGACAGGAGGCTGAGCGCTCACTGGAGTGTTCCGGAATGTCAGCCACTCACTGTGACCACAGACTTCTAAGGACTGGAAGGCAGCTCTTTCATGTACTGTTCACAGAGTTCCTTGCCCAAGACTTGAGTCTCTCTTGGCCATGGCTTGGAATGCCCCTGAAACTCAAAAGGCACTTGCAAATGGTACTAGCTATCCACACTAAGTTATTTTACAGTTTGCAACTCAAAGTCCTGCATAGGTAACAGTGTGTAACCCTACTGAGATATATTTTTTTTTCTCAAAAAGGAACATGCTAAATATTTCTTTAATTTTTTTTCAAAGGCACGGTTTCTCTGTGTAATAGTCCTGGCTGTTCTGGAACTCGCTTTGTAGACCAGGCAGGCCTCGAACTCACAGAGATCCACCTACCTCCCTAGTGCTGGGATTAAAGATGTGCACCACTGCTGCCGGGCATCTTTAACTTTAGAATAATGTATATTGAATGTGGCAAAACAATTATGACATAGACAATCGTACTAAAGAATATTTATGGAGCACTCAGAATGTACCAGGATCATTTAAATAATTTTTAAATCCTGAAATTATAGCAGGGACGTTACAGAAAGAGAACAGAGAGAGTCAGCATTTCTGTCCCCCTGTCCCCCAGTGGTAATATGCTGCATGCCCATAGCACAATATCAAAGTGAGACTGTTCATGGTGCCATTCAGAGATCCAACCCACATTTTGCCAGTTTTACATGTGCTTGTGTGTGTGTGTGTGTGTGTGTGTGTGTGTATGTTTGTGTATGCAGGTGTGTATGTTTGCATGTATGTATGCATATTTGCATATGGTATGTGCATTCGTGTGTGCATACCTGTGTATCTGTGTTTGTATGGGTATGTCTATGTGCATATGGGTATGTTTGCGCATTATGACTGTGAGTGTATGTGTATATCAGTGTATGTGAGTCTGTGTGCATACGAGTGATGTGCATTTTTACTCATTTTCTCTGTGGAGCGTTCCACGACAATCACAGTACATAGCTGTTCACTGCCACCAAAATCTCTTTTTATGAGTGATGTGCATTTTTATGCATTTTCTCTGTGGAGGGTTCCACGACCATCACAGTACATAGCTGTTCACCACCACCAAGGTCTCTTTCTACTTTTCACCTCCACCCGACTCTCCGCTCACTGTTTTGTTCTCTGTTTTCATAGCTGCTGTGCATTTGAGAGTGCTCTGTGATTGAAATCATACTGAGCACTCACTGTGTGTCAGGAGCTTCTGTCGGCACATTGGGCCCTGTCCCTAGTCCACTGCCCCAGTCTCTACTAGCTTCCATGTTTTACAGACTCGGAGGCTGAGCTCTTCATCCAACTGATGTGGTCAGCAGCTGGCACCTCTAGATCTGGCTCTGTGGTCTGTAGTTTTAATTATAAATACAATCTTTTTTTGAGCCAGGGTGTCTCTGTGTAACAGTCCTGGCTGTCCTGGCTCTCACTTTGTAGACCAGGCTGGCCTCAAACTCACAGAGATCCGCCTGCCTCTGCCTCCCAAGTGCTGGGATTAAAGATGTGTGCCACCATCGCCCAGTTAAAATACAACCTCTTAAAAGATTTTAAATTTTAAAAATTCAACAGAGAATGTTACAGTTATGAGGCTAGGAATAGCCTCAAAACATTTCCACGGGTTAGTACCACAGAGTACATTTTCTAAGAACAATAAAGCATTTATTTTAAAAAATAATAGTAAACACATAAAATTCTATTTGTTTTTTGATTAAAAAATTTAACTCATAGCTGGGAGGTGGTGGCATGTACCTTTAATTTGATCCCACAACTTGGGAGGCAGAGGCAGGTGGATCTTTTTGAGTTCAAGTCCAGCTTGATCTACAGAGCAAATTCTAGGATAGGCAGGGCTACACAGAGAGGACCCTGTCTTGAAAACAACAACAACAACATAAACAAACAAAACAAAACAAAAACAAAATAACTTATAAAAAATTCACAGGTCAGAGGTAGGCAAGACCCTTACCTTCAGCCAGACAGCCTCAGTCTCCCTTACGGTGTGGTGCACCAGGCACCCACCAGGCACTTCCCACAGTAGAGATAGATGTACCGCCAGCTCCATTCTAAGCCACGTCCCTGAGAGTAGGCACCATGTCCCAGGACCCCCACATCCTCAGAGCTGCATCCCACACAGACTCATAGACCTGCCACAGGCTGTTGGACTCAAGTTCTGGTGGAAGTCAAACTCACCCCAGGGCACACACCTCCTCCGAATCTTTTACTGCAGAGACAAAGCTGAGAGGTGCTTGTAGGCCCTGGAAAGAAGACCAGCCCCAACTAGGTGGAGAGGCAGAGGGGCACTAAGTGAGCAGCAATACCTGTGTAAGGATCAGTGATACAGACCTCACGTGCTCTACATGACTGTTTTTGTTTGTTTTTTGTTTTTCACCAAAGTCACATTTAGAGAGAATCATGATGTCATTCAGGGCCTTCCAGAGAAATAGAATAGCTAGGATCGATCCATGTATGTATGTATGTGTGTATGTATGTGTGTGTGTATGTATGTATGTATGTATGTATGTATGTATGTATGTATGTATGTATCTGTCTGTCTATCTATCATCTGTCTATCTACCTATCTAGCTACCATCTATCATCTATCTAGCTAATCATCTGTAACTATAAATGCACACATATTTAGTGTGTGAACTAATTCTGCAAGAGGACTGACTGATTAGAACTTCGTGATGATAAAGAATTAGAATGCTGCAGATCCAAAGCCAAATCACCCTGAACTGTCTTTTGCTCCATTACTAGCCATTCACTGTCCACTTGTGTCTTGTCTGGCACCCTTGTGACTATCACATGAAACCTCTTGCAATGTACTTTAGCCCACCAGCTTCCACCAACCTGCAAGGCGGTAGTGTCATCAGACAAGCATCTGAATCCTACAGCAGAGACTCCCCTGCTTTTCTCTAAACACCTACCCGGGGTTCCCACCAGCACATTTGAAAAGCACTGTGTCTTAGGGCTTTTTAACTTCTTTAACTGTCAGAACTTCACCAACCTGTAACAACATTGGAATATGGTATTTGGGGTAACCTAAATCTGTGTTTCTGGGTCATGACTCATCTTCAGCTTCATAATAAACTAACTAGCTTATTCCCTTCAAGGTGAGCGCTCTGCCTTTGTACTGGTGACTGTAATATATGAATAACACATCATTTGTTGAGAGGAGATATGTGACGCTATCTCATGTACACACACACACACATATATATGCCATATGGTTCCTATATATCCCATGTTTCCCTGGAGAAACAAAACCAATGGGGGGCGGGGAGAATTGGTTCATGTGATTATGGGGGGTGGTGTCCTGGGTAGTGTTTGTCACCTTGAAGGTAGCCACAGTTGTCTGGAGACCTCAACTGAGAAATTATCTCCATCAGATTGGCCAGTAGGCATTTTCTTGATTGATGATTGATAGGGAGTACCCAGCCTCCAGCCCACCCTAGGTGGTACTGTATCTGAACCAATGGTCAATAGTTGTGGGAGATAATAAGAAATCAAGATGAGCTGTGTGTGGTGCCTTTCATCTCAGCACTCTGAAGGCAGAGGCAGGTGGAGTTCTATGAGTTCGAGGCCAGCCTGGTCTACACAGTGAGTTCCAGGACAGCCAGTGCCACATAGAGAGATACTGTTTGACAGAACAAAAATAAAAAGAAAGGAAGCTGAGAATGTTACCAAAGAGCAAGTCAATAATCAGCATTCCTTCATGGGCTCTGCATTAGTTCCTGCCTCCAGGTTCCTGCCCTGCTTGAGTACCTGCCTTGGCTTCCTACAATGATGAACTGTGACCAGGACGTGGAAGCTAAATAACCTCTCTCCTTCTCAAGTTACTTTTGATCACGGTCTTTATCATAGTAACAGAGTACCAAATGGGTGGAAAGTCTCACAATCTTCAGCAAGCTGGAGAGCCAGGGAAGCTGGAATGTGGTATGTAGGCTGATTAGCAAGGAGCAAAGAGAGGAGAGAGCTAATGCCCAGCCAGGCAGTGTGAGCTCCACCCTCCTACAGTCCATTTTTGTTATACTCAGGTCCAGTAGATTGGGGAGCGCCACCAGCTGTACACAGGCCACTGGTTCAATGCTAACCTCTTCCAGAAATACTCTGTCAGCCAATGCCCTGTGTTCACTAGGTTGACATAAAATGAATGATCACATATGGATGCCAAGGCATGTCCTTGTCTTACAGGTTAACTATTGTAATGGAATTGTAGTGGAGTTCTTTGTAGGCTTTGGTAATCCTTTTCCACAGAGAAGCACTATTCAATGATGTCACAAGGTAGGCCCTGTTTAGTAGAGTGTGCAAGCTGCCATGCAGTGTGATTTCAAGGCACTGACGGCAGCCTCCAGTAGAGTGTGTGTGACTGTGACGTCACTCTTCTCATTGCTGTGGCAAAGCATCTGCGGAGAAGCAAAGCTAAGGGACAACCAGTTGATGTTGTCTCAGAATTCAAGGGAACAGCCCATCGTGATGGAGGAGTCATGGCGACAGGAGCTTGAGGAAGCTGGCCCCATTCGTCCATGATGTGTCAGGAGCAGAGGGTGATGGATGTGGGTGCTCAGTTTACCTTTTCCTGTTTGCTCAGTGCAGGACGCCTGCTCATGGAACGGTGGAACTCATATGCACAATGGGTCTTCCTACCTCAGTCGGCCCAGTCTAGGCAATTTCTCCAAGACGTTCATGGAGATACGTCTTCTAGGTGATTCTAGGTCCTGTCAAGCCAACAATCGCTATTAACCATCACATCATCTGTTGTTGACACAGGCTCACAAGGTTGACCTCTGGGTCTCCCAGATCATTCTGTACTGAACTGGGAAGGTGTCAATGCTAAAACATTTCTAAAATGATATGATACCTCTTAAAAATAAAATGGGTTCTGTCATTAAAGATTTTGAACTTTAATATATTTTTGAATTGTTTGAAATTTTATAGTGATCAATCAAGGAAGCTCCATGTTGAAATGCACACAGGTTGCGGGCATATGACACGGCTCCAAATCCCAGAATGACCAGCCCGTCTGTGACCTTTGGTATATCATCTGACCTTTGTGAGCCCCAGTTTCCTCGTGTGTAAAGAGCAGAATGTCATTACAACACACACTGCCTCAAAGGGTTCATGTGTGTTGGATGTCATGACGCATGTTCACTTAGAAAAGCTCACGGTACATGGGCAGTATGGCATCATTATTAACTTTTCTCCTAGATGCTCAGCAAGATCCTCCCCTACACATGCTGGTATTTGGATGAGGAAAGAGACTATTGTTCTATTGTTTCTTTGTCTGGCTCCTGGTGCCTCAGGCTGCAGTTTCTCCTATTTCTTGCATCATACAAAGTGTTTTGGAAGAATGACCTGGATTCCCTGGTTGCGAATTGCAGCTACCCAGGAGTCCCTTGACCAGTTTCCATCAAGAGGTCCCCTTGGACATGGAAGCCATTCCTGAACCTTAGAGTTCCCTCAGCCACTTGGACATTTCTTATTGCCTTTCAGGGCACCTCACAGACAGATTGAGTCACTCTGGTGGCTTTTGCACCTCAAGGTTCTATTTTAGGATCACCACATTGACTCTGTCTTCTAACTTAGTTTCAAGATTCTAATTTCCCTTATAGCCAGGATAAGTCTACTTCAATATTGTCCTGGTCAAGGCTGGAGAGACGACTCAGCAGTTAAGAGCACTAATTGCTCTTCCAGGGGACCCAGGTTCAGTTCCTAGACCCGTAAGGTGACACAGTGGTTTATAACTGCAGTTCCAGGGGATCCAATGCTGTCTTCTGGCCTCTGTGAGCACCAGGCACACATGTGGTGCACATAAATACATGTAGGCAAACACACACACACACACACACACACACACACACACACACACACACACACACCACATACCCCACATGAAATAAAAATAAATAAAAATTTAAGTGCCGGGCGGTGGTGGCGCACGCCTTTAATCCCAGCACTCGGGAGGCAGAGCCAGGCGGATCTCTGTGAGTTCGAGGCCAGCCTGGGCTACCAAGTGAGCTCCAGGAAAGGCGCAAAGCTACACAGAGAAACCTTGTCTTGAAAAACCAAAAAAAAAAAAAAAAAATTTAAAAGATTGTCCTGTTCTTTGTTTACACCATTCCCTTTCTAAAACTAGGTAAGGCAACAATTTGATGGATGTGCCCTGTAGGTTTCTGTCTTAGTCTGAGGCTATAACAGAGTGCCAGAGGCTGGGTAACGTATAGATGGTGCAAATTATTTTGTCTCATAGTTCTAGGAGACGGGAAGTTCCAGGCATGGCACTGTATCTGGAAAGAATCTTTGTTCTACCTCATTCCAAGGTGAAAGGCAGAAGGGCAAGAGACAGTGAGAGCCGGAGAGCAGGAGGGAGCTGAACTTAATGTCTTGCTTTGTTTGAAGTAAGGTCTTACTATGTAGATGAGGCTGGCCTTGAACTCGGTGATCCTACTGCCTGTCTGAGTGCTGGAATTGCAAACACATGCCACCCTGACAAGACAAATTTTTGGCTTTTGTGTGTGGGTAGGTGGGTGTGTGCAAGTGACTGCAGTGACCACAGAGGCCAGCAGAAGATATAGCGTCTCTTGGCTCTGGACTTAAAGGCTGTGGTGATTGCCCGATGTGGGTGCTGGGAATTGAGTTCTCTTCCTCTGCAAGAGAAGTACATTCTCTTAACCACTGAGCCATCTCTCCAGGCTCTGAACTTTTTATAACAAGGCTACTCTCATGATAACTAATCTGTTTATTTACTCTCATAAAATTAGTTCCTTCAAGAAAGCAAAGCCAGATGACGACCCAACTATTTCTGATTTGGCCCGCCTCCCAACATTCTTCCACTGTGGATTAATATTCTGAGACATGACTTTTGAGGGACAGGTTCAAATCATAGCACTGCCTTTGTTCATTTTATAAATGTGGTGTACTAATGAGCACACTGGATCTATTTCTAGACCACATGAGCTCCGCTGGGGAACAGGCCACAAAAATTTGTAAAATCTCATTAAGAAATTTAATATTCTGACTCTGACAAGTAATTTTAATTGCTCTCCAATGTAAACATCGTAAACCATTTCTCCATTTCCTCGTAACAATGTCATAAATGTTAACTAAGAGTGAACAAAGCACATTCCATGGAAGTTTATTGGACAACGGTGATCCTAAAAATAGAATCTTGAGGTGTAAGAGCCACCACAGTGACTCAATCTGTCTGTGAGGTGCCCTGAAATATATGTGTGATAAATTCACCTTCTTCACAGAGGCCCAAAGTTTCAAGGAATTAGACCAGAAATCAGAGTGAGTGTGCCAAGGAAACATGGTAAGCACCAGCCAAGACAGGAAACCACAGGAAGCAATGGACCAATGCAGTCTGTTATCGACAAGGCAGATGTGGTCATGTAGCTGAGGTTTAAATCAATTCAGAGACTTCACATCACCTTTAAGACATCTTAACTCTGTGTGCTATAAAAAGGAATGGTGTCCCATATTTCTTCCAGGTCTCGATTTTGATTGTTTTTGTTTTAACCCAGCACACCAAATGATAAAGAATAGAAATGGTTCTAGATTATTTCACTTGCAGCTCCCTGCTCAAGATTACTTTCCCTGTTAGTCTGTTAACTTCTTATTCTCTAAGGGTAACCCTATGTCTCAATCTTCCAGAAGCATCTTTAGCTTCCCACCAGCCATGACAATGTGAACCACCGGAAATAATCACAACACTGTTTCCTGACTGTCATTTTCTTCCTCTAACGTAACTCTGCCTTTCTGTGGATGCCAATATGGGACTCTCCATTCCTTTGCCTTGAATCTGGGCAACAGAGGATGTGGCTTCTGAGACTAGATCATAAAAGGAGACATCGCTTCTGTGGGAGACGTGCATTCTCTTGGAACACTAGCAGCTCGAACCCAGGCCACATGCAGAAGCCGTGTGCAGGTGCCATCGTCCCTTGTCCTGGTGGGGTGGTAGCCACCAGGCAACACTGACCAAAAACAGTCAGTGAGGGACTCCGCATCTGAGTTTTCCAATGGTTCCTAGTTCCCTAATTGGGGAAACTTGGGTGTGTGTGGAAAGTAGACTCGCTGCTACTGGGATCATATTGGAATGAAAATTCACGATGCTTATGGTGAACTCGGGCCTACACCGGTTCTGTACGTCACCCACATCCCGCTCTATAGCCACATTTACATATAACCATCTGACGCCCTGCCTCCTGCCTGCGGCTGTTTCCTGTTTAATCGACATCATCGGGTGTTTCTTGCTTGTCTTGTTCTTCTCAGGAGTTTCTGGTATAATTCTTTCTGTCCAAACTTTCTTTTTTTTTCCAACATAATTTTTTATTGATTCTTTGGGAATTTCACATTATGCACCCCAACCCCACTCATTTCCCAGTCCCTCCACCTCTGCCCTTCACCCCTGCAACATGCTCCCCCAAAAGGAAATTAAAAAATCAATTAAAAACAAACCAACACACCGCTTCACTCCTCCATCTTTGCCGGCTCTCCAGCACCTCTTCATCCATCTTAGCGGCACTGGGAGCTGCAGTGTGTCATGCAGTGTACACTTTTGTCCTCTCAGCTTGACTGGCAAACCTTCATTGCAATGGGTTTTTGATCAGGTTCAAGGCCTCTGGCTTCTGGTACACCCTCAATACTGGACCCTCACTGAAACTCCTCCACAATATCCTGCTGTTGTCCCAGTCATGGAGATCCTGCCAATGTGGTTCCATAGGACCAGACCCTTGCCACACTCCAGCAGGTCATAGATGGCGTAGATGTTGGGGTGGGCCTGCTCAAAGCCCTGGATGTGGTTGTGGCTGGTAGCTGATTTGGTCAGTCTGGGCTGCTGGGACCACCCCCACCTCAGGCAAGGGGTGGAGTCAGCTCTTCTATGTCCATGCCATCAGGGTCAGCTCTCTCCCCCTGGTGGTGAGGGGTAGGGCCATCTCTCCTGAGTTTTGGACCAGCTTTCTCATGAGGGGCAGGACCAGCTCTCCTGCTGCAGTGGCCAGTGAGGGCCAGGACCAGCTCTCCCAAGGCCAGTGAGGGGCAGGGCCAGCTCTCCCAAGGCCAGTGAAGGGTGATGCCAGCTCAGCATGGCCCTCAGATTTCAACATGCATAGTTCCTGTGGCTCCCTGTGGTAACATGGGCCGTGGAGATCAACAAAGAACTCAGATGCAATTGGACCACTGGCAGCCCCAGACATGGCCCTCGGCAGCAGTTTGGGCCTGGAGGTCACCATGCCCAGGGTGGGAGTGCAGGCCACCCAGATCAGTATAATCCTGGCATCAACATGGCTCTCAGACACCATCATGGTCTCAGGTGGCTGACTAGAACCTGGGCATCTGCATGGCCCTCGGTGGTAACAGGAACCATAGACATCAACTCAGATCCTGGCTGGTGCAGAAACATAGACTCAGACATGACCCTTAGCAGCAGCTCCAGCCCGGACAACACCATGTACAGGACACTCAGATCAGCATGGCCTTGGCAGCAACATGGCTCTCAGACACCAGCATGGCCACAGATGGTGGCCCAGACCTTGGGAATCCATGTGGCTTTTGGTGGCAACACAGGACACCAACATCAATACAGGTCCCAGCTGTGGACCAGATGTTACATGGCCATAGAAGGTAGCTTAGGCTACTCAGATCAGCATGACCCCAGAAGCAGCATGGTCCTTGGACACTAAAATGTCCCCAGGTGGCAACCTAGACCCCAGACATCTGCACAGTCTTCCATGGTAACAGAATCCATGGACATCAACCTTGCCCCCGGCTGTGGTAGCTCAGGCCTGGATGTCATCCTGGCCCTAGGTGGTAGCACAGGCCACTAAGATCAGTATGGTCCAGCTATAGCATGGCTCTCGGACACCAACATGGCCACAGGTGTTGGCCCAGACTCCAGACAGCCTTATGTCCTTAGGTGGCAACATGGGCCACAGATGTCAACACAGACCCTGGCTGGGGTAGGGCCATAGACCCAGACATGGCCCTTGTTAGCAACCCAGGCCTGGACATCACCAGGGCCCTGAACAGCAAGCAGGCCATCCATATCAGCCTGTTCCTCACTGCTCCTGCTTCTCCAGTTCTGCCTCTGTCCACAGCACATGAACTGGTCCCCTTCCCTTTCTCTCCCATTTCTCCACCAGGTATTTGCTCATCATGATGGTGCCCACCCATTCTTCACCTTGTAGCCTATGGATGTCTTCGGCCAGCCTGTGTCGTGAAGGCCCTGGCAGGCCTGTGGGTGTCTTCCACCTGCCTGGGGCCCCCAGCTTTTCTTATAACAGGCTCTGGACTTTACAATGAAGGCAGCTGCTGTGGTGAATGAGTTCCCCCAGATTCCTATGTTAGAAACTTCCTCCCTAACACTACACGTTAACCACTGGGATGGTTAGCTCATGAAGACTAATCACAGGGATGAGTGGTTTTCTCTCAAAACCGGGTGTGTGGCTGAGAGTGTGCTTGCTCTAAAAGGGAGATCTCCTTGCTCAGCACTAGACGCTAGCCCCTTGACAATGAACTTCACAGCCTCTGCAATGGCAGAATACATCTTCTTTATGTATGCCTATCGTGGTTTGTAGCATCCTTCCATCTCTGTGGTGATGCATTATGATGAAAACATCTCCTGCATTCTAAGAGACCGGAATTTTATTTTTTACTGAACCTCACAGCCAGGGTTGTTAATGAACCTGGAGGTCTCTTAAGACCTAAGACTGCTCTCCTACTGTATGCTCAGCCTGTTTGTTTAACCTGCCTTTAAAGAGAACAATTTAACAGCTCACCTGACTTCCCTTTTATCCCCCATGTAATCAACTTTTACAACCTAAGCTAACGCATAGCTGTAATCTTAAATTATGTTCTCTTCCATGCCCATGACAAGAATAATGCATGCATGTTCTAATCATCTGCCAAAAACAGGAAAAATAGAGATTAAAAAGCAGTCATATAAAATGAATATCCACTATGACTATTGAATATAACATGCAGATGTTACTTGATAAACAACAATGTTTGTAATATTGCGTATTATCTGGGCCAGTTGGAGGCAGTGATTTCAACCCTTATAAAACTGCTACTGATTTTTCTCATTCTTTCCCCAAGTGATGCTTTCTATGCTGTTTGATATATACAGACCAAAACCCTTTGTTAGGGACACACACAGACAGACACACAGATACAGACAGACACAGACACAGACAGAGATGGATGTGGACAATGGACATGGACATGGACAGACACAGACATAGACAGATATGGGAGAGATTCACAATATGGCCTTCTGTCAGGCACAGATTCAGACTCTTAGAACAGACAGGTGGAGGACAAAAGACGGGGTAGGGGCGGGAGTGGGGGGCAAAGCAGAGAATTCAGAACTGGGCTGTGTAACTAGAGTTTTCCTGCCTTGTCCACAGTCAGGACAAGTCTTTGTCACCCACCAGTCCCACAGCCGCTCAGACCCAACCAAGTAAACACAGAGACTTATATTGCTTACAAACTGTATGGCCGTGGCAGGCTTCTTGCTAACTGTTCTTATAGCTTAAATTAATTCATTTCCATAAATCTGTACCTTGCCATGTGGCTCGTGGCTTACCGGCGTCTTCACATGCTGCTTGTCATGGTGGTGGCTGGCAGTGACTCCTTCTGCCTTCCTGTTCTCTCAATTCTCCTCTCTGTTAGTCCTGCCTATACTTCCTGCCTAGCCACTGGTCAATCAGTGTTTTATTTATTGACCAATCAGAGTAATTTGACATACAGATCATCCCACAGCACTTCCCCTTTTCTTTTCTTTCTTCTTTTTTTTTTTTTTAAAAGGAAGGTTTTAACCTTAACATAGTAAAATTACATATAATTTGGGAATTTGGGCGTAGCTTCTCTTACTACTTCCTGCTGGAGGGGGGTGCTGTATCTTATGGGGACACAAAGGAAATTTTAGAATTATGGAGTAGTCCATGAGGGTGTATTGTCTGAGCCAGTTGCCTTCAAACCGCTCTGGATGTTGGATCATCTGGGCCATGGTGTCATCGGAGACCTTTCAGGGGGTCTTGGCTGGTCAAACCTGATGTATCTTAATCTGGAACAAATCCATAGTCTCTGGCTTTCTGTGGAAACAAAAGCAGAGCCTCCTTTCCAAAGCAACATATCCTTACATCCAAATTTTGAAGTCAAGGTACCTTTAAAATATACATTTTGGCATAACTTAACAGCTTTTGCAATCAAATGTTTTTCTTCAGTTACAAATATCAAAGAGAACATAATCCAGATTCTCTGTGTGGTAGCCATCTTTATGTGGCTTATTTTTTATATTACCTTGAGCCGATTGCTTTAAACTGCAGCATTCTAAGCCTAAAATGGCACTGGCACTGTGGCTGCTGGCTCCGCCCACTTCAGCTTCCCAACATGGCGGTGGTACGTTTTCTGCCAGCTCTGGGAGCCATCAACTCTCAGAAATAATGGGTCTATGCTTCTATCAAAGCAGCATGTAGCCCAGAAACCTCTTTTTTTGTTTTGTACTAACAAAGGCTAAATTCACAACGCAACTTAATGTGCCACTTGCAGAGGCCTCATTCCTGCCAAACTGCAGGTCAAGCGCATACGCCAGAAACCTGCCATAGTAGCTCAAACACGCAGGCTGCCACTAACTTGAGAGAAACAACTAGGAACTGTTTTTTTAGCTCCGTTTTAGAATCTTTTTTCTCAGGTTTTAGGTGGAAACTCTTGCCAACATGTTGGGCACCAATTGTAACTAGAGTTTTCCTGCCTTGCCCACAGTCAGGACAAATCTTTGTCACCCACCAGTCCCACAGCCGCTCAGACCCAACCAAGTAAACACAGAGACTTATATTTCTTACAAACTGTATGGCCTGTGGCAGGCTTCTTGCTATCTGTTCTTATAGCTTACATTAATCCATTTCCATAAATCTATACCTTGCTCATGGCTCGTGGCTTACCGGCATCTTCACATGCTGTTTGTCATGGTGGCAGCTGGCAGTGACTCCTTCTGCCTTCCTGTTCTTTCTTTTCTCCTTTCTGTTAGTCCTGCCTATACTTCCTGCCTAGCCACTGGCCAATCAGTGTTTTATTTATTGACCAATCAGAGTAATTTGACATACAGACCATCCCACAGCAGGGCTGTCTTAATTAAATGACCCCAAAGGAAAATGCTTTGATCTCCTTCGTTAATGTGGCACTGGCACGTTATTGGTGACTCAGAGTTTATCGTTAATGCGTTCAAACTGACCATACATTTCCTTTTATCTGGGCTGCCACCAAAATGTGGCATTCAGAGTTAGGATGGGCCATCCCACTTCAAAGAGTCTTGTCCAGAAGTCCCTTACAGAAGTGCCCAGCAGCTTTTATTTTAGTTGATTCCAGATCTAGTCAGGTTGACAAGCAAAATGAGCCGTCACCAGTCCACCCCTTACCAAGTTGACACCCAATCACATCTCCTTATGTCATGTTTAATTTCCAAAGAAAACAATAGCAAGATCATAATTCCACCAAACCTAATATCATTATTCCAAATATAACCACAGGCACACTATGTATTTTAGAAAAAGTGGACAAGTCCCTTGAGGAATGTTTAGTCTTTTAGTGTCTCATAACTTAAATGTGATAATACAGAATTGCAACACTTAACCACTGATATTAGCTGTAACTGATGTTACACATCACAATAAAGAAACATAAAAAAGAAAATACAACTATCAGGCTAATATATGTGTCTCTATGCAGAAACACAAAGTAAGACAGAAACACTCCTGTGAATTACTATCTTCATTTTTGCATCTGGTTGTGTGACTTGAGTTGATATTTATGTAACAACTTTCTTCCACCACCCCTTTAGTATTTCCTCCACCCTCAGCAAGAACCTCAGCAGGTCTTAGTTCTTGTCCTAGAGGAGCGAGCCAGACCTTCCTTCCTGAAGGGCGTGAGCACTTTGTCATCCTGCCTGGATTGGGTTGCTGTAATTCACCCAATTTAATCACAGGATCCAGTAACACCAAGGGATGCCCTAGAGGATTTCCTATACTCCAGACATAGTCTTCCTCTCCTCCCCTTTGGAGGAACAGTCCAATTTCCCCACTGTAGTCTAGATTAATCACCTCACCTAACATTGTTATTACTTTCTTAGTCTGTTGGCTTAAGGGCATTAGAAGCCAAAAGAAGCCAGGAGGAAGTCTTGGCTTCCAGTTCAATAGAATGCTGGTTCCAGGCCAGCAGAATGTAAGTTCAGAAAACAGAAATTTTCCAAGTGGGTCATCATTTACCTGAGTGGGGATCATTTCCATTTCTACCCAGTGATTCCTGAGCCTGTGGATCCTGGCTATAGGAGAAATACTACCATGTACTGGTTGCTGATTCAAAGCACATACCACTTTGTGGAGGGCCCTGCCCTAGACACACGGGGCACTGCCACCTAATTGGTGCAGTAACTTCATCTTTAAAAGGTCATTCCACTGTTTTATGAAGCTAGCTGCTTCTGGTGGGGAACTTTTTGGTTGCTGTGATAAAATACCATAATAATAAAGGGTTTATCTTAGCTTGTGCTTCCAGAGGGATAGAGTCCATCATTGGTCAAGAAGGCAGGACAAGAGTCAGGGAAAGTGTAGAGGCAAGAGCAGCAGCTGGTTGATGACATTTTCACTTATACATATGAGAGAGAGAGAGAGAGAGAGAGAGAGAGAGAGAGAGAGAGAGAGAGAGAGAGAGAGAGAGAGAGATCAAGAAGCAGTCTATAGAATAGACTAAGACTATAAACCTTTAAAGTCCTTCCCCGGTGACATATTTTCTCCAGCAAGACTGCATTTCCTAAAGCTATCAACTAGGGACCAAGAATTTAAATACACAAGCCTACATGGTATATTTCTCATCCAAATCAGCACAGGAAGTGGCTGGTGTCATTTTAGAATGAATGCTTGAAAAGCTAGCACAAACTACCCGGTGTTCCCTTTCCCTACACCATGATGCCTGGGATTGTCCCAGAGTGGAATCGTAATTATTTGTGTGTATAATATCCAGATCAACTAGCAGCATCCGAATATAGCCAAGGAAACTTAATGGAGTCCCTCAACTTGGAACCAGCTGTGCCTGCTCAAAGTGTCCTGCTTCCCATTCAACTCCTGCTCCCTGTCCTTGTCCAAGCTTCCCATTCTCCCTCCCCAATCTTTTGTTTACACTTGTAAGTAGTGCGATGATCCTTTACTGGGTCTCTGCCTAGGTATAAGTGATGGTTTGGATGTATGAGGCATTCCCCCATAGTTTCAGGCATTTGAATACTTAGTCCCCAGTTAATAACACTGTTTTGGAGGTCTGGGAGGTGTGGCCTTAATGGAGGAAGTGCACTACTTGGGGTGGGCTTTGGGAGTTAAAAGGTTTGCGCCATTTCTAATTCTCTCTGTGTTTCATGCTTGAGATTCAAAATGTTTCCTGTTCTTGCTGCCACGCCTTCACATGGCCATCATGTCTGGAACTGCAGGCCCAAATAAACCCTTCCTCTTCTAAGCTGCCTTGGTCATGGTGTTTTATCACAGCAATAGAAAACTAGCTAATACAGTGTAACTAGATAGATTGTGGCCACTCTCTTTTTTTGTAAGGGTCCTAGAGCTCAAGCTCAGGCCTTATTTATCTAGGCAAGTGTTCTACCACTGAGACATGTCCATAGACCAGATAGTCTGTTTTTTTTTTAAAATTGATTTAAATAAACACATGAAAATTAAAAATTATTTGAGGGTATTATGTGATTTTAGATACATATATATGCTTTGTAATATTAAAATTAGGACAAACATATTTCCTCAAGAATGTATTACTTATTTATGGTGAGAATATTCAAAATAATTTTCTAGCTTTTGAAATATGCAGTATAGCATCCTTATCCTTAGTCACCCTTACTTGTAAGTACTCACTGGAACTCTTGATTCTTGTCTAGTCATAAGTTGTTATGAGCCTCCGGGGGCTGGAAGAACGCAGGAGGAGCTCAAACCCTGGAATACTAGTGGTGATGGAAAGCGGCCAGCTTGGGTTTGCTCTGGCTGTTGCTCACTGATGAAAGGACAATGCAGGCAACATGCCTTCCTCCCTAGGCACCACTGCTGGACAGCCTGTCAACTGCTCTGACCAGGTGACCTAGCCTAAGACTCAAGAGTCACTTCCACCGGAAGAGCGGATCGTGCCTGGACCACAGTGAACTGAGTGCTGGGGTCTGTGGATGGGGAAGTCTTCCAAAATCACTTGAAAAGCGTCCATCAAGGACCTGCTAAGGTTCTTTGAACTTGGAGACAGGAAGGTATAACACAGCTTTTGTTTCCCTGGATTTGTTTAGAAATACCATGAGCCATTGAGTCATTTTACTTGAACTTTGGGTACCCCATGGCTTATCACCTGCCTGTCAGTAACAGTGACCAGCTGTGGTGGGATTCAGCCCAGCACAGAGCTGGTGGAGGGATATTGTGTTCCCTAAAGAAAGTCCTTTTGCACAAGTATTGATTACTTGACATTTCATAGAAGAATACAAGAAGAGCGTGTTTTGCTTGTGGGATATAGGTGGACACTGTTATTTTATTTAGGCTGAAATTAGTTCATTTTAAAGAATATCATCCAGAGTGATGCTAAGGCGGCTCTGAACTGTGAGCTGCCAGTGAGCAATGTGCCCACATGGAGAGCTTCTTAATGGTGCAGCCCAGCACGACACTGAGAAGACTGAGGTAGTAATTGCTACACTCATTGTATAGTAATTGCTACACTCATTGTCTAGTAATTGCTGCACTCATTGATGGGATCCCAAGCAGGACTTTCCAGCGCGAAGAGCACTGTTGTCTAGGAAGATGAATGACATTGGTCTCTGCTTAGAGGACTTCCTTCTAACTTAAGTGTGATCCTGTGCCTAAGGGGATTGCATCATCTGAGAGAAAAACAAAGCAAAGCAAAACAGATGAACCCTGGCAATTCTCACTGTCCCTTTGTTTTTCCTTCATCATTTGGTCTGGGAACAATGGCAGAGTAGTCTCAGAGTGGGACCATGGCACTCAGCTCTAGGCCAGGCCAGGTCTCTCAGCTTCCTTCAGCTCTGGGAAACCATGGGTTCTGCATGTCACCTGCTTTGTAGCTGATTACGGGAGAGTCCTCAGTGAGCCCAGAGTTCTTTTGGGGGTTCCTTACCCATTTCTAGACCCTAGTTGTCCTGATTCACTATGAAGAGATTTGGGTTGGATGCGGTGGCCCAAGCCTTTAATCCCAGCACTTGAGAGGCAGAGGCAGGCGGATCTCAGCGAGTTCCAGGCCAGTGTGTTCTACATAGTGAGTTCCAGCCCATCCAGGGCTGCATAGTGAGACCTTTTCAAAAAGGAAATAAATAAAGATAAAAGTAAAAGTAAAAAGAGAAAGGAAGGAGGGCTGGGGTGTAGGGATTTGAGTTGGAGAAAAGAGAGAAACCGGAAGTCAGTAGTTCTTCGTGGCTTTATAACACAGCTTCTTCCTTTCTGCAGTTAACACAGAACTAGGGAAGGGACACTTCTCTAATCTGAAGGACACCCGGTGTCACTGCTCCCAACCTCACCCCACATGGAAACCATATGGAGGCACGTGACAAATCTGGAACCCTGTAGCAACGATAACTCGCAGCTTCTGCAACCCTTCTGAGTTCTGCCTACTTTTGCCATCTCCACGGCTCCAGGGAGCAGAAGCTTCAGGTTAAAGAGCTGACAGGAGATGGGCTACAGGCATCACGCATCACGGAAACCTCACAGCGTTCCGGGCAGAGTCCAGGTATAACACCACATCCTCTGAGGGGGCGGGGCCACCTTCCCTGGATTATGCAAATATAGAGTTAAGTCCCCTCTGGTCTCTAAAGAATTTAGCTTGGGCATCAGGGAGATGAGGTGCTCTGTGGCCTGCTCTGCAGCAGCTGAGGCAGCCGCAGCCTGCAGCTCAGAAGGAAATAGCTCCCCTCCCAGCAGCCTCAGTGAGCCTGGGGAGCAGGGAGTGAATGTTGCAACCGTGCAGTCTGAATTGCCATCATTGTGGTTTTCATGGTGTATTACCTTACTTCTATTTCACCAAGTGGACTGACAATTCTCTAGCGAGTTGCTGCGTATCACTCCTTTCTTAATCACTGTTAGGAGCTTAATACTCTTGCAATAATCAAAAGGATAGGTATCATTTAGGAAGGACTGGATCTGAACTGTGGGTGAGCTCTTGGAGGCTACCTAAGCCTGTTTTCTGGTCTGTCTCGGCTAATGCACAGGTCAAATAGCGTGTGCCTGGCACACGATGAACAGTGGTCACAGTGTATCAGAAGTGTGGGAGCATCAGGTCCCTCACCTCCATCCTGTTTCTCCTGGGCTCCCTAGGGTGTTACGGTTGCCATAGCACATGGCTGGAGGAAATGTGCAAGAGCAGTGGGGTGAACAGGGCCGCCACATAACCTTTGTCCTCTGGGGATCTCTGTCAGCCCTGGGCAGTTTGGGCTGGGGCTCACCTCCTACTCACTTTCTCTACCTGGTCGGTGTTGCTGCTCAGTTTACCTCTATAGTCTAGCTCAGGACCCTGGAACTCTCACTTGGGACTTTCCTTCTCCCTAGCTCTGGCTCCTGGTACCTGCCTGGCTGTCATAGCAACAGCTTCCAGGGTGACAGAAGAGGGAGCTGGGTCTTGTGGGTATGGCTTTTTGGACCTCAGAGACTGCCCAGACTGCATCGATTTATCCAAGCTTTCTGTGTTCTTCCTCAGACTGAGCTCACATTTCCATCCAGGCCAACGGGACCATGTCTACCAGCCTGACCACTTGTGAGTGGAAGAAAGTCTTCTATGAGAAGATGGAGGTGGCAAAGCCAGCTGACAGCTGGGAACTCATCATAGACCCCAACCTCAAGCCCAATGAACTGGGCCCAGGCTGGAAGCAGTACCTGGAGCAGCATGCCTCAGGCAGGTGAGAGACTGATGGGAAGGTCATGCAGGCAGTGCCCCCTCCCAGGGGGGAGGATGGGAGGGGTCACAGACTTTCCAAGTCTGGGCTGAGGAGACAAGCAGAGAATGGACTGCCGCAGAGGCTTTGCTTCTAACCACAGCGGTTCCGATTCCTCGGTTGCTCCGAGTAAATTGTGCTCTGCATTTGAACTTCAGTCTTTCATAGAAAATCAGGAGTGGGAAGGCTTCAGAGCCCCGAAAATTCAGGTGCTCGGCGTAGCTGGAATGGAGGGGAGATGCAATGGGCATTGCCAACCTAGGAGTCGGGGGACTTGTGCTCTGGGGCTCTGGCGTCCCTCTGCTCACTCACATGCAACTAGACTTGAAGACAGGATACGTTATTGAGCATATGGTATGTTTGAGAACCGGGTTCCACAGCTCTGTGGACTTGGGCGTGTCCTCTTCCTTTCTCTGGCTCCCAGTTTTTACATTTGTGAAACAAGGGGTTCACTTTAGTTCTTCTTAGCACATCACTCTTCCAACTTTCCTCTCTGTGGATGGGTGATAAAACTGCTGGCCCCAGGCAGGACTCTCTCCAGACTTTCTATCCTCCCTCCCTCCCTCCCTCCCTCCCTCCCTCCCTCCCTCCCTCCCTCCCTTCCTTCCTTCTTTTTGTCATTTTATGATGTCTTTTTAAAAAAATTTATTCTATGCATCTTTTACATCATATATCTTCATCTCATTCATTTTTCTGTTCCTTTGCACCCACCCTCCATCCCTGCACACCGCCCCCAATAAAATAAAATTTAAGGGAAAAATGAAAAAATTAATTAAAAAAAGGAAAAATTAAAGTTCTCATCATGGAAGCTGCAGTGTGACACAGTAAGTCATGCAGTAACCTTCTTTATCCATATATCTTTACTTGCAGGTGTTCATTGCAAAGAGTCTGGTCTGGTTCGAGGTCTCTGGTTTCTACTACACTATTGATGCTGGGTCCTCATTAGGGCTCTTCCTGGGTATCCTGTTGTTGCCCTGTGTCATGGAGATCCTGCAACTTTGGTCTCTGGGTCAGGTTTCTTCATGTACTCCAGCAGATCATAGATGGCGTGGATGTTGGGGAGTGCCAAGTCATAACCCTGGTTCTGGGCCTGCACAGCCATAGGGTTGGCCGACCAGATGAGAAATGGGGACAGCTTTCCCATGCTCACAACTTCAGGGCTGACTCACCCACATCTTTGCCAACAGAGTCAGCTCTATTGTGCTGCCCAGGTGAGGTGCAGGGCCTGCTCTCCCAAGTGTTGCAGCTGATGAGGGTCAGGGACAGCTTTCCTGTTCTTATGATCACAGGGTCAGCTCTCCCACCTGCCCCAGGTGTTAATGGGGGGTGCGGCAACTGTCTCCTGTCCATGCTGCCACAAGACAGATGGGTAATGGGGACCACTCTCCCATGCTCACAATTTCAGGGCTGGTTCACCCACACCTGAGCTAACAGGGTTGACTCTATTGTGCTGTCCTGGTGAGGTATAGGGTCTGCTCTCCAGAGTGTTGCAGTTGGTGGTGGGCAGGGATGGCTCTCCCAATCTTACGACCACAGGGCCAGCTCTTCCACCTGCCTCAGAGAGACTTTCCACTTTCTAAGTGTTCCTCACCTCCCACCATGCAAAGTGTCCTTGCGGCTTTCTAAAGCCTACATCATTTCCCTCTTACAGTCTGGTGACTTGGGACTGGGGCCACAGTTTCCTGCTCACATGGCCTCCAGCCCACCTGCAGGAGCTACCCTGCCCTCCTCTTTGGGCATTTGGATTCACGGGAGACCAGCTGGCAGGTGTGTTGTGGAACAACACATGGCACATGTTTGTGCAAACAAAACATGGCAGAGACTTGGGTTGCCCATAGTGCATGGGTGTGAAGCCTCTCGGGTAGAGAACAGCATGAGGGTGGGAACAGAAAGAGGCAGGCTCCGGGTGGGGACTGGGCATCTTGAGTCTCCCCACAGGCCTTGCAGACAAATAGATGGGACCTGTACTAACACAGGTCAGAGAATGGGTTGATTGGTTTGTGTTGGCGCCCACTATGGACACTGGGTCCTGGCTATCCCTCTAAGTAGCTGCGTGCTCTCTTATCTTCTATGACTTGGTCTCATCTCTCCCAAAATGCTCGCCCATGTTGGATACTTTTGGAGATATGGGGTTTGGCTTGAGAGAGGGGAAATAATTCTGGACTGGCTTATTTAAAACAACGTAGGGGACTGAAAATGCAAAGCATTTCAGCCTCTTGGAGGACAATGTGCAGAAGGCTGGGAATGGGTATGTGGGGGTTTCTGGAGTTTAGGTACAGCTGCAAAGGCTCACAGATCTTCTCACCTCGGGGTTTAGTCCCAGCCGGCCTCAGGAAGAGCTGAAGCACAGTCATTGTGCACACAGGCTCTTTTGCTTTTCATCTTTCAGATGTTTTAAATCTCAGGCCCAGCATCACTGGCCCTGTGCAGGGATGGGGAGGAGAGTGGAAGGCTCCCAATCCAGGACCAATCAGATTCCTCCTCACTTTTGACCATGTCTTGGGAGGCATTGGGTATTGTTCTGTGTTCATATTGTCGGTGGCTTGCTGGGGTCAGGGGCTGGCTTGCTGTCACTGCTATTCCACAGTGGCTGAGTCGTGCTTGGAATACAGTTGGCGCCTGTTGGATTGAACTGAGTTCTTCATCAGAGGTCCTTTGAAGCCATCATGCAATGGACTTAGGCAGAAACAGCCCAGTGAACATGCAAATGCCTCCTAAGCCTTTGTAACAGGGGCTTACAAGAGGCCAGTTCAGGGGCACAAGGGGCCTCCCTGGAGTTAAAGAGAGCTCCATCACCGGTATGTCAACACTATTGGGAGGCTAAGAGGAGCTGGGCTTAGCAAGTGATCCCCAGGCCACCTCCCTCCAGGCTTTCTGAGGCTGTGGCTTTAGGAGTCCAGATTAGACAACGTGACCTGTGTGAAGGTCAGGTTGGGGGTAGGTAAGTGAGGGGACAAAGTCTACCTTTCCCATTCTCACCCAGGACTGCTGCGGTCCCTGGAGATGACAGGTCAAGGGGGGTGCCTCTGGGAAGATGTAAGAACTGAGCGTAGCATTCTCTCTGATCCAGTCTGCTGCAGGCTGCCAATCTACCCTGCTTTCCTGGCTAGCTTGCTGCAGCCCTACAATGTGCTAGGATCTGAGCTTCCCTGCCATCTCCTGAGAGCAAGCAAGATTCAGGAGTCAGACGGTGACATTGCCACTCCCTTTTCAGAGCAACGTCTGAGCACGAAGTCTAGCCTGGACACCATCACACTGCAGCTAGCAGATAAGAAACGAGTTGCAGAGAAAGGGAGCCATACTTTCTTTGCAAGCTGAGCAGATGCAGTTCTGTAATAGGCTGCGAGAGGGCACACAGGAGGCAGCTTCCGGATGATGGCTGGCTGGTTGCCAGGTGGTTTCAGTGCTAGGCTCCTAAGGATGCTACTCTGGTCCCCAGGTGGTAGCTGGTGACCTCCAGTGATAACAAACCCACGAACTGGTAAACATCGCGCTTCCATTTCCATCCAGCCTCTAACGCTTCCGGCCTTTTCTTTCCTGTGCTCCCCAGGGCTGGCTGTCCGTGAGAGTCTCACTAGCTCTGTTACCCCTTCCTTTCCTGGCAGGTTCCACTGCTCCTGGTGCTGGCACACCTGGCAGTCCGCAAATGTGGTCATCCTCTTCCACATGCACCTCGACCGTGCCCAGCGCGTTGGTTCGGTGCGCATGCGCGTGTTCAAGCAGCTGTGCTACCAGTGCGGCACCTCACGGCTGGACGAGTCCAGCATGCTGGAGGAGAACATCGAGGGCCTGGTGGACAACCTCATCACCAGCCTGCGCGAGCAGTGCTACGACGAAGACGGTGGCCAGTACCGCATCCACGTGGCCAGCCGGCCGGACAGCGGGCTGCACCGCGGCGAGTTCTGCGAGGCCTGCCAGGAAGGCATCGTGCACTGGAAGCCCAGCGAGAAGCTGCTGGAGGAGGACGCCGCCTACACCGATGCCTCCAAGAGGAAAGCCCAGGCCGGGTTTATCTACAGCTTCTTCTCATTTCGCTGGTGTCTGTTTTGGGGTGCCCTCTGCCTGGTTATTGTCTATCTGCAGTTCTTCCGAGGTCGCTCTGCCTTCCTTTAGGGGAACCGGTTAGGGGTGGGGAGAGGGGACATGGGCTTGAGAGTGAGGAGGACTCTGGTCTCCTGATTCTGCCACAAGTTCAATCTACGACTCCAGTCATCTGCACCCTGCTCACTCGTCTACCAAACAAGGAGTCTGCACTAGGAGATGCCCAATGGTCTCTCTACTAATTCGGCAGCAAGGAGGGGAAGGGAGGAGGGGTGGGAATTTGGGGAGCTTGCTGGGCTTTGGTGTGAGTCCCAAGTCTACAGCGCTGTCTGGTCCGCTTCATTTCTCGCTCTGCCTCCAGCCCTTCCAGCCCTTCGTTGGCTTTATGTTCGCAGCCTTAGGTCTCACCTTGACCCTGTCACATTCTGGTGCTCATTTTCAGCTCCCTCTGATTGTCCTGCATGGCTCCCCTTGGAGACAGCAGGGCCACCCCCTACCTTCCATCCAGTACGCAGGGACAGTCACCTAGTCCTCCTGGGGATCCAGCTTCTACCATCCTGAAAGGCTCAGGATCTCACTCTGAAGCTAGGGCTGGGTTGAGGGTGGAGGTGGGGGTGGCGGAAGTGGGGGTGGATTGGGGGGTTTGGATGGCCAGCGACACGTTGTCCCATGGGTTAGCCATTGACCATATGTGGCTGTTTCAACTTAAATTAATTAAAATTGTTCCTTAGTAGTTCTAAGCCCAGTTAGGCCTACACAGAATTTGTTCCCATAGGGGCCATTGCTCAATGGCAGGCAAGGGTGACTTCTAGGAAGACGAACACGAAGGGTTTGGGCATCGAGCGCTCCCCTGGGAACTTCCATCCTCTCTGCTTTGTCTACCCTGGGAGCATCAAGGCAACACTGAGTGGCAGGATTGGGAGAAAGAGGCGCCAGGCTGCATCTCTTGCTGAAAATGTGGCTTTTGTGTCTAGAAATAGATTGCCAAAATTCTGTCAAGGGGGTAGGTTGTGTCTCAGATGGTCAGAAAAGCTGGGGCATTTGACCACGGCATCAGAGGCAGGAAACAGTGCGGACAGTGGATGCAGGGCAAGGCGGCTAGTGCAGGTGGAGAGAAACAAGCGGGGACATCCCAGAGGAAAAGCTTCTCCACCAGCTAGTTTTCCTCAGTAAAGAACGATTCCCGCATTTTCATGTTTAACTGGAGAGCTTGTCCCCTGCCTTGGCATCCACCCTCCCCCAACCACTGCAGTTTTTTTTTTCTTTTTAATCCTTTCAGAACTGAGGGAGTAGATTATATTTGTTTCCAAGACTTGCTTCTTCTTGAATTCGTGGAAACCTCATTTTTATGCCCCTGTAACAGCGCGCCATCCCTCACTACCAAAACATTGGCTGCTTTTCTGTTTTTATCTGCTTCGTGTGTCTGCAACATTTTATAGTCCTCCTTTTCTGTGCTTGTTTTGTTAACTGAGAAAGTGAGCTGTAAAATAAATCTCCATTTCACACATGGGGGAAAGTACATGGTACCTTCTCACATAGTCTAACTTATTTAGCTTAATGTGATCTCCAGTTCCATCCATTTTCTAGTGAATGAAATTATTTCATTTTTCCTTATGACTGACTATATCCCATTGTATACACATTACATATTTTTTATCTGTTGATCTGTTAATGGGTATCTAGTCTGGTTTCATAACTTGGCTATTGTGAATAGTGTCATAATAAACATGGGTATGTAGGTACTTCTGTGGTTTGCTGACTTAGATTCTTTGGAGCATATATCCAACTATGTTTTCAATTTTTTCCAGGAATTTCTATTGTGGCTGGACAGCACCTGCTCTTCATATTTAATTGTCTTCCCTCTCCATTGCAGAATTCTTTTGGACACTTTCTCTCATTCATCCTTTATCTGCTCGGGGTGCCCATGATTCTCTTCAGCTCATCCCCCCCCCATACACACACACACAACTTGGGTTTTTATCACACATGAACTCTCAGTCTTTATGGCTCTCCAAGTTTGTACACAGAGCTCCAGACACATAAGCCAGCATGTCTGACCACCAGGCGTTCTTGACCAAAGCAGCCTGGCCAAACCCACTCCTCTGCTTCTTTGACATCCAGTGTTCTCTTCACCACTCTGACCCACTCCACAGGATTTTCCCACTGTGTCCTATGTCAGGTTGAGCGTTGTTTTATCCTCCCCTTTCATGGCCTCATCCCACCCCACACTGCTGGACCACCGTTTCCCAGACCGTGTTGGTTGTACGCTGTCTTCTTTTCTCCCACACTGCCCTACCCCACCCCATACTCCTTGGCCACCATTTATTTCCGTGTCATATTGAATGTTGTCTTCTCACTCTTCCTCTCTCCCCTACTCCCCCTCACATCATTTGGCCACCACATTCCGTGCTGCGTTTGTTAGATGTTGTCTTCAGAAGCCCTGACACTGCTCTACCCCATCACATAGAACTTGACCATCAGGTTTAATTCTACATTTCTGGGCATTCTGGGTCGCTGTACCAGCTTCCACACAATTGCGGGACTTACAATACTGAACTCACTAAGCCTCAGTTTTCTGTGTCAGTAACCATAGCATCGAAATCATCAATTATTAGGAATAAAGTAAACATGAGTGATGGCTCAAAGTCGAGATTCCCTTCTCATCTCTCCTGGAGGAATTATAATTCATGAGATTTGTTCTTGAGGTAAAGGAAGGTAACACAGGGGATATTGTGCTCAATAAGACAAGAATTGGTCAACAGTGCTAATTACACAGTAACTCTGTATGGGGTACTGGGGACAGAAAGATGAAGAACTACTTAGAGCCGTGTGCCTGTGAGCAGGTGATGACAACAGAAATGATGAGGGCAGTAGCAGAGGTGGCCTCAAGGTGGTGAGAGCCTCCGCTTTCTGAGGCTGTGATCAGCCTCACTGGGAGCCAGTGCTCATTCTCAGACTAAAGAAAAACCTTTGAAAGTCAGCAATGACAAGATCCCAAGCAGCTGAGATGGAAGAGACAGGAAACTGAGGCTTAATGGGAGGTTCAGTATCTAAATCTTGTACATGAAGAATGAAGTCTGTCAGAGCTACATAACTGTCATGGTTAGTTTTATGTCAACTTGACACAAGCTAAAGCCATCTGAGAATAGGGAACCTCAATTGAACCTCAGTCTTCCTCCAGAAGATCAGGCTATAGGCAAGCCTGTAGAGCATTCTCTTACTTAGTAATTGATGGGGGGCGAGGGCAGCCTATTGTGGGTGGTGCCATCCCTGAGCTGGTGGTCCTGGGGTCTATAAGAAAGCAGGCTGAGCAAGCCACATGAACCAAGCCAGTTAGCAGCACTCCTCCATGGCCTCTGCATCAGTTCCTGTCTCCAGGTTCCTGCCCTATTTGAGTTCTTGTCCTGACTTCCTTTGATGATGAACAGCAATACGGAAGTGTAAGCCAAACACACCTGTTCCTCCCTGACTTAGTTATGTTTTCTTGCTGTAAAGAGACGCTATGACCATGGCAACTCTTATAAAGGAAAAACATTTAATTGCAGCTGGCTTACAGTTTCAGAAGTTTAGTCCTTTATCATCATGGCTAGAAGCATGGCTGCGTGGAGGCAGACATGGTGCTGGAGAAGCAGCTAAGAGTTCTACCTCATGAAGAACATCTGAGACGTGGCACTGTGAGAGGCCATGAGAGGCCATTGGTGAAGGTGCAGCCTCAGTGGCAGTTGAAGGCACAGAATTGAAGGAGTCATGGAGAGAAGTTGAGGCTTGGCACCATGAGGAGAGCCAGGAGAGGCTATTGGTGAAAGTGTAGCCCAGTTGCAGCAGAAGACCTGAGAATTTTGGAGACGCCAGTACCACCAAGAACTGCAGCAGCAGTGGAGTGGAGCCAGCCAGAGCCTAGAGGACAAACTGTCTGTGTTGCAGAGGGTGGAGCCAGAGACGTGATCCAAGCCCCCTGGAGGAGCCCAGAAGAATGTGAGTGAATCCCGGATATTGAATATTGAGTTATTTACACTGCTGAAGTTTGGTTTTGCTTTTTTTTTTTTTCAGATTGAAACTGTGCCCTTGTTCTTTCCTCTTAAATTAAGAAAGTATTTAGCTTAATTTTAATTTTTGTAGGAGCCCACAGTGGAGAGACTTTGAACTTTTAAAAGAGATTTTGGATTTTTAACTGAACTTCTAATGTGTTTGGATTTATGAAGACTTAGACTTTTAAAGTTATTTATGTTTTATGTTGTGATATTAATATTAATGTGCTGTGTTGGGGACAAAAAAGAAAGGAATGGTTCTAACTGGGAAGCGATGCATTTGTGTGTCAAGTTGACAAGGGCCGGTTGTGCTGGCTGGTTTTGTGTCAGCTTGACACAAACTGAAGTCATCTGAGAGGAGGGAGCCTCAGTTGAGAAACTGCCTCCATATGATCAGGCCTGCAGAGCATTTTCTTAGTTAGTGATTGATGGGGGGCAGCCAGTCAATTGTGGGTGGTGCCATCCTTGGGATGGTGGTACTGGGGTCTAAAAGAAAGCAGGCGGAACAAGCCACAAGGAGCAAGCCAATGAGCAGCATCCTTCAATGACCTCTGCATTGTTCTTGCTCCAGGTTCCTGCCCTGCTTGAGTTCCTTCCCTCACCGCTTTTGATGATAAGGAACTGTGAGTGAACTAAACCCTCTTCTTCTCAAGTTGCTTTTGGTCATAGTGTTTCATCACAGCAATAGAAACCCTAACTAAGACAGTAACACAGAGTAACACAGAATGAGGCTCAGTTCAAAGGCCGTTTCAAGGGCCATGACACCTTGTCAAGAGAGCAGAACCAACCCACTAATATCTTGGTGGCAGCCTGTCTTCTCAGCACCATCTGGAGACAAAGAGTAATCTGCTTTTAAGAAAACAGTGTAACAGTCAACCTTACCTGCCTCGGATTTTCCATGGAATCGACTTTTGCAACCTAAGCTGATGCACAGCTGCAGTCTTAAGTTATGTGCTCCTCCTGTGCCCCTGACCCAGGCAATGCACAGGTATCATTTGCTGAAAGCAGTAAACACAGAAGTTGAAAGCAGCTTTGTAAAAATCTATCATAAAGGTTGAAAGTAACCACTGATGGATGTTGCTTGATAAATGATGATGTTTGTTGTCTGGGTCAGTTGGAGCCAGTGATTCTGCCCTTGTAAACCTCTGTTGAAGATTCCTGTAAACTATCCCTCACTCCTTCCTCATGTGAGGCTTTCTAGGCTGTTCAATAAAGACAGAATGAATCCTTTGGTTAGGGAAAGAAACACATAGACAGAAGACACAGTCACACATACAGGGACAGACACCAATACATGGACAGACAGATTTACAAGACAGCCTTTCCCAAGCAGGCACAGATTCAGACTCTTGTGACAGTCAGCAGATGGAAGATGCAGATGCAGAGAAGCTGGACTTGTTCTTGGTTAAATGACTCCAGGGGAGTGCTTTTATTTCTTTCCTTAATGCAACACTGAGGCATTATTGGTGACTTAGAGTTAATCACCAATGCATTTAAACCACAGTTGTTCCATTTGGAATGCCCACAGAGGTCAGGAGTTAGTGAGGATCCATGGCTGGCAGATTTAAAGGGATGGTAGATAGAACACAGTGGGAAAAAGGGTTAAAAGAATAATGATACAAGAAGGATTTAATGGAGGGAGTCAGGAGGGCATGGTAGATGATGGAGTGTGGGGAAGGACAGCTAACACTAAAGACATTTTGAAAAAGTAATATGGAAACCGACCACTGTATAAGCTTACTAAAACACACACACACACACACACACACACACACACACACACACACACACACACAGACAAAGAGACAAAGACAGAGAGAGACAGAGAGAGAGAGAGAGAGAGAGAGAGAGAGAGAGAGAGAGAGAGCGCTTTTAAATGGCATACCCCTATAACGCAACAATGTCCCTGCTAGAAACCACAGGATAACAGATAAAAAGCCTAGTATGGGGAATAGGTTACTATTTTTGGAGTTGTTGGTCAGTGAGGTCCCACAAACTCCCAAACATTATCAGTTATTGGCAAGGCTATTGGACCCTCCAGAACTTAACAGTGAGACCGTATTGCTGATGGTCCCACACACTTGAGACCCAGAACATGGAGAAAGCAAGCTGGTGCTCACCCAAAAGCTTCATCCCTACTGGCTAGCTTTCTCAGAACTGGAAGGTTCTATGAATGCTACCAGGAAAGACTAATCATCAGCTTTATCCTGATGTAAACCCAGAGAGCTGAAACAATGACCTGCCTGTCAAGACATGCCCACTGATGAGGTATTAGCAACAATGTCATGGGAATAAACAAGCTCTTTCTGGTTGGATTTAAGGCCTGCTCCACAAGTTGAAGATTAGTACCCAACATTGTTCCTGGGGACAAGAATCTGTGGCTAGACAGATCATAGGCCTCATTATGTACATTATCATTATGTACATAGATTAGTGCTCCAGTCAACCCTCATCAAAGAAGCTTCCTTTGCAGTAGAGGGCACTTAACACAGAGACCCAGACCTGGCCAAGGTACAGAGAATAAAAGACTGCAGAATGCTCAGTCCTTAATGGAATATCAATAGCACAACCCTCCCTCCAAGGCCCATTCCCTTCAAGGAAACATTGAAGAAAAGAGGCAGAAAGATTATAACAGTCATTGATATTAGATGACTCCAGGGAAATGGTTTCTAGACAGCAGTTCTAGAATTCAGTTCCATATGAATTCCCAGCAGTTGAGGCAGCATGCACAAGATCTCTACAGGCTCAAGCCAGATAAAATTCCAGCATGGAGAGGTGGGCATGAAGTCCCACCCTTAGCTAAGGAGTTTATAGACAGTTGATAGCTACCAGGGAAGGAGAGTTAGTTTTCATTAAGGCTGACCACCCTCCAGTGAAGGCCACATGCAAGAGTATATACTCCTAAATTCTCCCACCTGCCTATTCCTAGGGGTGAGATCCCCTTTCCCCTGGTCTTGGGGCTTCTCCCCTCCCCTCAACTACCAGGACTGTGGGCCTGGAAGTTTCAAGTGCACACCCAAGATAAAAAAAAAACAAAAACAACAACTTTCCCCTAAGCTCCTTAGCTTTCCCCTCTGTCTCTGGTCTTTATCTGTCCCAGTCAATTTCCAATCAGCTGTGGACTGCTCTAAAACTGCCTGCAATGTGCCAGCCTCAGGTGTTCCTTGGAACCTACATCCCAGATGGCTCCAAAGCAGCCTGCCCTTCCCTAGCCTCGTGTGGTCCTGAAGAATGGGGGCAGCCAGTGAAACAGATGTCCCCCCATCTCTCCTTTGACCGTCATTCCAGCCTTCCAGGCTCCCTGACAATGATGCCCGGATTTCAGCAGGAAGTAGCTACTGAAGAGATTATGTCATCTCTTTTATCATCAAACTCAAGACAAGTCTCACTCAGTATCTGTGTCTGCTCAAGGCTCTCCTGGCATCCTTCAGTACCTGTGGTTCCTCTCAGCACTTCTTACCACACCTCCTAGCACCTCTTACTCCCAGGGGATGGGCTTCGGATCTCCTTCCCTCAGCCTGACCCCTATATAACTCAGTCATTTTATCTGTGCTGCTCTCTTGGTCTCTTGGCCTGGGCTGCTTCTTGGCTCCTCTTTTGCTCTCCACCCGCGCCCCCCCACCCTCTCTCCTCTCACTGTCTGGTTTAGGCTGCCAGCCATGTTCAGCCTGGACGCCTCCCTCTTCCTGACTTCTCCTTTACATCCACAATAAAAATCTTCTCCATGCTGTAGGAGTATCATGTCCTCCTCCTTTTATTTCGTTTTTTTTTTAATTTGTGATGGAGTTTGTAAATATGATCAAAATGAATTATACAAAAAAACTCTATAATAATAAAAACAGCTTGGTACTGGTATAAAAACCGACATACGGACCAATGGAATCCAATTGAAGACCCTGACATTAATCCATGCACATATGAACACCTGGTTTTTGACAAAGGAGCCAAAACTATACAATGGAAAAAAGAAAGTATCTTCAACAAATGGTGCTGGCATAACTGGATCTCAATATGTAAAAGATTACAAATAGATCCATATCTGTCACCATGCACAAAACTCAAGTCCAAGTGGATCAAAGACCTGAACATAAATCCAGTTACACTAAACTTAATAGAAAAGAAAGTAGGAAGCACTCTTGAACGCATTGGCACCGGAGACCATTTCCTAAATAAAACACCGACAGCACAGACCCTGAGCACAACAATTAATAAATGGGACCTCTCGAAATTGAGAAGCTTTTGCAGGGCAAAAGACACAGTCAATAAGACAAAAAGACAGCCAACAGAATGGGAAAAGATCTTCACCAACTCCACATCTGACAGAGGATTGATCTCCACAGTATATAAAGAACTCAGGAAACTAGACATCAAAATACTGAACAGTCCAATTTAAAAATGGGTTAAAGAGCTAAACAGAGAATTCACAAAACAAGAACTACAAATGGCTGAAAGACATTTAAAGAAATGCTCAGCATCCTTAATCATCAGAGAAATGCAAATCAAAACGACTCTGAGATACCACCTTACACCTGTCAGAATGGCTACGATCAAAACACCAATGACAGCCAATGTTGGAGAGGATGTGGAGCAAAGGGAACACTCCTCCACTGTTGGTGGGAATGTAAACTTGTACAACCACTGTGGAAATCAGTATGGCGGTTTCTCAAAAAATTAGGAATCGAACTACCTCAAGAGCTAGCCATCCCACTCTTGGGCATATACCCAAGGAATGCTGATTCATACCATAAAGATACATGCTCAACTATGTTCATAGCAGCACTATTTGTAATAGCCAGAACCTGGAAACAACCTAGATGCCCATCAACGGAAGAATGGATGAAAAAAATGTGGTACATATACACAATGGAGTACTACTCAGCAGAGAAAAAAAGTGAAAGCATGAAATTTGCAGGCAAATGGATGGAACTAGAAAAAATCATCCTGAGTGAGGTAACCCAAACCCAGAAAGACAGTCATGGTATGTACTCACTCATAAGTGGATTCTAGATATAAAATAAAGAACAATCAGACCACAACCCATAGAACCATAGAGGCTATATATATAGCATGGAGGTCCCTAGGACAACTGTGGCTTATAATAAATTTCGGTTTTACTCAATTATTGAAAAAAAAAATAACCAAATGAATGGAAACACATGAACTATGAACCAAAGGCTGAGGGGGCCCCAGCTGGATCAGGCCCTCTGAATAGGTGAGACAGTTGATTGGCTTGATCAGTTTGGGAGGCAACTAGGCAGTGGGACCAAGTCCTGTGCTCATTGCATGAGTTGGCTGTTTGAAACCTGGAGCTTATGCAGGGACACTTGGCTCAGTCTGGAAGGAAGGGACTGGACCTCCCTGGACTGAGTCTACCAGGTCGATCGCAGTCCTCGGTGGATGATTTGCCCTGGAGGAGGTGGGAATGGGGGGTAGGCTAGGGGTAAAGGGAGGGAGTGGGAGGGGGGAGAATAAGGGGAACCCATGGCTGATATGTAGAACTGAATGGTATTGTAAAATAAAATAAAAAAATTAAAATAAATAAATAAATAAATAAATAAAAAATAATAAAAAAATCTAAAAAGAACTAATAACAGTGGGAGAAGATAAAGATGCTTAGGCAAGAGCCCCTGTAGACTCTCGGTATGAGATGAACACGGAGCTCAGGCAAGCTTGTTCCCCAGCTCTGTCAGAAGACCCTTGGTTTTGTGTGTGTAGAATCTGTACCTGCCCCGGTGTTGAGTGCATTAGTCAGGCACCACTCTTCAAATGCCCCGTGTTTCCTTCTGCTCATTCTGCACCACTGACCAAGAATGCCCTTCATTGATTGCTGTTTGGCAGATGTTTAGAGACTATTTGACACAGAGGGCAGAAGACAGGCAGAGAAATGCTAAGTTGGGGCTCCAGAAGTCTCATCCCTCTCAGACAAGACAGTCAAAGGATTAACTCAATTATCATCCATTGGAAAAAACAAGGCACAGACCACTTCCTAGCCAACTCAAGTGGGCTTCGTTATAAGCTTTCACTCATAATCCATCATTTATATCTTCTGGTCTGTTTTATTTCTCACTTGTCAAACGTTTTAGAATCACCAAAATAATTTCAGATGTCTGTAGCTGGGAGGGCTTTGAATGGCAGAGTCCAGTGCTTACTAGACAATGTTCTCCTAGGAGAGAGGAGATGATGGTCTTACCCCGGATGGGGTGTTAGGGCCTCCTATGAAGAGGAGTGCCAAGAGTGTATATTTTGCAGGCTGTGTGGGAGGAGGTCAGGAAGGTTTTGCAGGGCTAAGAGGGAGCTGAGTGGATTCCAAACTGAGTGAAGAGAGGAGCCCCATAATCAAGGGGAGCATGAGAACAAGGCAAGAGGATACAGAAATAAAAAGGAGAATTTGGGGGGCCTAGGAACACTGGGTGGAACCAGGCAAGAATGTAAGGTAGTCTGGAGGGGCGATAAGAACCCTCTTGGCTCAAACAATGTACAGTTCTGTGGGAGGGAGGAGAATTTTAATTCATGTTAGACATTTTATTGTCATGGTATCTTTAAAAACAAAACAAACAAATGGCCACAGCTCTGCTCTCACATCTTCTCCAGTGGGTTTTCCTGCCGGTCTGTGTAGCTATAGTTTTCCTGGTCCTGCCTGGCCCACAAGTCAGGACAAATCTCTCTAACCCGCCAGTCCCCCAGTCGCTCAGACCCAACTGAGTATACACACAGAGACTTATATTGCTTAGAAACTGTATGGCCGCAGCAGGCTTCTTGTTATCTAGTTCTTATATCTTAAATTAACCCATTTCTATTAATCTATAAGTTGCCACGCAGCTCATGGCTTACCGGTATCTTAACATCTTCTCATGGCGGTGGCTGGCAGCGTCTCTCTGGCTCAGCCTTCCACATCCCAGAATTCTCCTCTCTGCTTGTCCCGCCTATACTTCCTGCCTGGCTCCTGGCCAAGCGATATCCACAGCAGGTCTGTTTCTACAAGAAGCGTTTTTCTTCCCTGCTTGGAGCTTTGCCCTTCAGACCGTGTTCCTCAACTCAGGGAGTAGAGAATAGTCTCAGCTCTCACCTTCAGCCAAAGAAGTGAACCGCGTCTTCAAGGGCTCTGCGTGCAGTGATAATCGGATGTTGAAATAACAAAGCACTTTAGCAACAAAGCTAACTGCTTCAGTCAAGTGACCTGGAGACTATTTAATGCCCCAAATTAAGTTAAATAACTTCACACAGATAATGAATGTAATAAGCAGTATATGTTTCTTTCTGGCACCAACCATTCACGCTTGCTGAATTCGATTAGGGCAACTTGGAAGGATTGTCCTTGTGTACTGCCCTTTTGGTTTGTTTTTCCAATAAAAATGAATTGTTTCTGCAAAGACTTACATATATGCACACCCATATCTATGATATAGGTATATATTAAGAAAGATGAAGTACTCTTAATAAAATAAAATATATAACAATTTCAAATTTTTTAAAGTTTAAAAATGCGTGTTGATGAGCCCTGGGCTGAGACACAGCAGTAGCTCCCCTCCATGCCGTGTGGCTGGCAGGAGCAGGATTCAACTATGAGTGAATGAGTACAGGCTGGCTATATCGTAGAGAGAGAGGCAGAAGGAGTCATAAATTCAAGATGAATAATGTATACACAACCTTCAACTTTTATCACTTTTATGAGTGCATTAAATCCTTCTCCTTTAACTATTTCACAATACAACAATAAGTTAAGTGATACTAGCTCTTTGTAGATGGAATCTTTGGATACTAAGTTTCACGACATAGCTCAGACTAACGTGGAACTTATGATCTTCCTTGCCTCCTGAGTTCCAGGTGGGCATGGACACACCCAGTAGAATAATAGTTTTTGATTGAAAATGTGTATGTGTGTACTTCTTTGTCAAGGTGCATCTGTACAAGGTTAAAAAGAGGAAAACAGCCCTCTCTGTTTGGGAGCTGGCGTGGCACTCACGGTCAGGCTGTGACGCTCATCTGCTAAGCGCAAACAATTCTGCAGAGTACCATTCTCATCCATGACCCGGATGGGAGGTCGAGCAACCAAGGTAAGGCCAACTCGGCTCCAGAATGATGTCTGAACACAGACAGAAGCGTGAATAATATTTAAACCACAGAAGCGCCTGCCTCCCCGACCCTGGGCGACAGAACAGTTGCTATTTCTTTGTTAGTCAGAGTTTTCTCTTTTCTGTTTGTTTCAGCACCGATCCTGTCATCTTTGAACTGGGAGTCAAGATCAGGCTCGGCAAAGGAACAACACAGAAGCAAACCTAGCTCCTAATATCATCAAGTGCCTTGGCATCCTTGGATCACCAAGCAAGAATTCAAGAGAGAAATGAGTAGCTCGGATTCAAAAGCCACTGTATTGGTGGAAGTATTAAGGCAGCTCCCTGTAATTAAAAGGGAGGTTTATTTGGGGGGTTTTAACTCACAACAAGTAAAGGGATAGGTTACAGGGTCCAGGAGAGGTGGAGTACAGTCCAGCCGTGTTCTCTGGAGAACTCTGCTCGGTCTACCATCCAACATCCAGGATCACCAGGAACTAAGAGAGCTGACACATCCGGATCTCGGGTCTTAAGGGCTCCCGTCTGGGTCCCGCCTCAGGGGCAGACCGTAGGTAGGCTTGACAGTTACTGGAAGCCTCACTGGGAGTAGTACTTCCGGGTCAAAGCTGGAACAGCTACCCACTGCACCACTGCAGTTTTATCTTGGTCCCAGCAGGTAGACCTAGTCATGGCCATTCAGTCAGTCTTCTCTTGGTGACTTGTTCTCCCACTGGAGTTGCACTCACACGACCCTGTGCAATGTGCCTCAAACTGTTCCCTGGACTCAAACACCCGACCTCTCAGCCTGCAACATCTGATTCTCAGTCTTCAGCAAAAGGTGGCTCACTCTAGTCCAATCAACAGTGCTCACCTTGACTGTCAATAGGGGTCTCCCAATCAGAAGTCTTCTTTGGTGTCTGAGACAGAATGAACCACAGCAGCATCCCCTCCAGCACACCCTCATAACCCATTTCTCTAATCTGTTCTTAGTGGGTGCGTCTTGTCCTGCTGTGGGATGGTCTGTATGTCAAATTGCTCTGATTGGTCAATAAATAAAACACTGATTGGCCAGTGGCCAGGCAGGAAGTAGGTGGGACAAGGAGAGAGGAGAATGCGGGGAAGCAGAAGGCTGAAGCAGAGAGACACTGCCAGCAGTCACCATGACCAGCAGCATGTGAAGACACCGGTAAGCCACCAGCCACGTGGCAAGGTATAGATTTATGGAAATGGATTAATTTATACTATAAGAACAGTTAGCAAGAAGTCTGCCACAGCCATACAGTTTGTAAGCAATATAAGTCTCTGTGTTTACTTGGTTGGGTCTGAGCGGCTGTGGGACTGGCGGGTGACAAAGATTTGTCCTGACTGTGGGCAAGGCTGGAAAACTCAAGCTACATTGTCCTGCATCATAGACGTTGATATATCTCCCTTCCTCCTGCTATAAAGTGTGAGGATTTTAGAGGTGAGTGACACTTTACATTCATCTTTACCAACCCCCACCCAGAAATTTTCCAGAGAATTTAATTCAGAATCTTGAACCTTACTTTACCTCAATCTCTTTGTGCAACGAATTTCTATTAATCTCTGTACTCTCTGTGAAGAGAGAGAGAGTTTTGCATTTATAAAAGTCCTTTTTTTTTTTTTCAAGACAGGATTTCACTGTGGAGCCCTGGTTATCCTAGAATTCTATCTGTAGACCAGGCTGGCCTTGAACTCACAGAGATCTGCCTGCCTCTGCCTCCTAAATGCTGGGATCAAAGATGTGTTCCACCACTGCCAGGCTACAAACAATTTTTTTCCTAAAGGAGCCCATGTCACCCCATACCAAATTGTGGTAGCTCCACTTCCTTGTGGAGGGCAGGAAGTGAATAGTTCTCTGAGTAGAGTGTGTGCTAGAGGAGATGGGCGTGGCTGCAGTGCTGCAGACAGACTTAGAGTGTAGAGGGCCCCCAGAACAGCTTGACCACACAGCAGCCATGACAGGCTTAGGGGCCTAGACACAGCTTCTGTGACAGGCTTACTGGCACGCAACACCCAGATCCAGGAAAAGCCTTAAGCTGATACCACCCAGGGATCCACCCAGGGGTGAGGAAGTACCTGACATCCCAAACATTCCAACCATTAGATAAGATGGCCAGATGTCCTTGAGTCTAGCACACACCTATTTTTGTTTTACAGATGCCCCTAGATAATTGTCAGCCAATCAGGGTCCTGGACAGTGGAAATCCCCTCACCCCAACCTCTGCTTTGATAAAAACTCTGCCCCACCTGAGCTCAGGGCTCTCTGCTCTCACTACTGTGTTGGACAGCCAGAGGGACCAAGCCCCGGAGCTTGAAATAAAGGCCCTTTGCTTTTACATGCAGGACTCGGTCTCCATGGTGGTCTTTTTTGGAGGGGTGTCCCCGAGATCTGGGCATAACAGTGAGCATGCATGTTCTCTGAAGGATGCGGCGCATGTGGTAAACAAAGCTGAAGAAGTTAGAAGGGCATTCTGAAGGACCTCAAAACTCAGTGTCAGGAATGGGGACTTCCCACGCCCTCAGATTGCAATGATTTCTATTTGAATTATTGAGTGGAGACAGTTATACGATCAAATGAATATTTAGAAGTTGAATGGGACCACAGAGTATAGGGTAAATCTGAAGGGACAGAGTTGGTGTTGATGGGGAATACTGGCCATGGGAAGGCCAGTTAGAAAGCTTTACAAATGTTTACAAGAGACATACTGCAGTCCTGAGTTAGAATGGGGGCTTGACCTTATAACAATGGAGAGAAACTAAGAAGAAACATACAAAGAACACTTAACTAACACACAAAGGAGTAGTTAAAAGCAGTATCGGAAAGGAGAGGGACAGAGAGACAAAGAGACAGGCAGACAGGAAAGGGTGTCTGTCAGTTGAGTCATTTGCATGAAGCTGATAGCTGAAGATTGTGATTGACGTTACACAATCATGTAATGCTCCGTAAATGTTTTTGCAAGAAGTTACTACATCTATGCAGGCAGTTTTCAGGGCAAACCAAGACAAGAAAGCATGTCTCTAATGTTAAGAAACACTCTAGAGTAACAAAGGCAAAGCCTTTTTTAACAAGGAACCAACAGACAGGCAAACTACGACAAATAATAAGATAATTGCTCTAATGGAAAGCAAGCAAGCATATAACATGTCTTGTTTCAGAATTATTTAGGAGTATGTTTGCCTTTTGTCTTGTGGCTTCTCAGAAGACCTAGTGCAGGCTTTTGCCTCAGTCCTATGAAGTTGTCAAAAGTGAACAGAACGCCAGGGCTATAAGTCACTGAGAGAGCACTTGCCTGGCATGCACAATGCCCTGGATACAAAAATGTCTGGCCTCTTTTTAAGAGAAGAAAATGGAGATTGCCCGCAAAAGACAGCATAGATGAGCATAGGCTGAAGCATGGGGGGGGGGGTGTAGCTTCTGCACTCATTTGCACATTTCAGGGATCCTTCCTGCCTGGGGCTCACCTCTCCTCTCACGGCATCTCAGAACAGTTTTCTGCTGAGCCAGTCCTCTGGGTAGAAACCCGAAGATGACATCTGTTTCCCCGTGACTCCTGCTGTCAAATGTTGCTTAGCCAATGGTTTATTTTTTTTTCCCAAGGCATGACATTGGTTCATCAATTTATCTGAAAATTTTCATGAGTAAGAGGTGCAGGGCTAGGGTAAACAAGAGAGTGGGTGGGAGCGATGAGTCTCCTTCGGCAAGTGGAACAGATGGTGACAACCAGGTTCAAAGCTGAGTGGCTACAAAAACACCCCGGCCGAATTTTGCTTTGACCTTGTCTACTTAGCATATTTTCTCTAATACTGTTGGAATGGGGAAGATACCCCCAAACTCTTCATCATTATGTTGCTAACATTCAGGTAAACAACCACCTGTCTCTGATTCAGTGTGGTTGGAACAATTCTTCTCACTCCTTGAGACTTTAACCTTCACACTCGGCCCACCATCTTGCCACGGCAATGCTAAGCCTGGCTTCCAGGTCAACAAGAGATGCGACATGCCCCAAGTTGGAATTTAGCTGATTAAGATGGCGCCTGATGAACATCGAGGGGCTTGCCTTAAGTGCAGTGGCAAGAAGACGCCAGAGGCCTGAGTACAATCTGATCTTTGGAAGAAAGCACCCGGATGTTGGAGCCTGGCTCTGGGAACGCAGTGGAGGTGGGTCGGAAGCATAGTCCCAGAGCAGAGTAGAACTGATCCAGTGGTACCCAGCTCTCTGGGCCTGTCTGAGCCAGGAGAAAGCGGAGAACGGCTTAGTGGTTGTGCGCTCCCACAGTTGCTATTATACATCACAACGTTAGTGACTTAGAACCACGGGAATGTCTTTTCTTCCAGCTCTGCGGGTAGGGATGGAAATCTAAAATTGAGGTGTGAGCCAAGGCCGCACTTCAAAGATGAGAAGGGTAGAAGGTGACATGGTACCTTCCAGCTTCCGGTGGCTCCATGTATACCGGGGACCGTGGTTCTGTCACTTCAATGCTTGTCTTCAACTTTACGTGGCCTTCTCCACTTCCTTTTCTCCCGTCTCTAGTAAGGATTCTTGTTATTGTCTACAGTCTCCACCTGGATAACCCAGGAGACCTAGTGGGGAGATCCCTAACTGACTTCCATCTGCAAACTCCCATCTGCAAACTCCCATTTCTTTCCTTCCTTTTTCTTTAAGATTTATTATGCATCCAGTGTTCTGCCTGCATGTTTGCTTGCATGCCAGAAGAGGGCGCCAGATAGATGGTTGTGAGCCACCACGCGGTTGCTGGGAATCGAACTCAGTGCTCTTAACCTCTGAGCCATCTCTCCACCCTCCAGACTTCCATTTCTAAAGATGTTCATATTGGAAGTTTCTAGGGGTTAGGAAAGAAACGTGAATTTGGAGAGAGGGGCATCACTCAGCCTACTACAGTTAGTGAACTCTGTGTTTCAACAAGCAGGGAGCCGGGCAGCTCTGTGATGAGAGCGTGTAAAAGAGCGTTTCTCAACTTTCCTAATGCTGTGACCCTTTAATACAGTTCCTTGTGTTGTGGTGACCCCCGACTTCAAAATTATTTTTATTACTACTTCACGATATAATTTTGCTGCTGCTATGAGTCGTAATGTAAATATCTGTGTTTATCGATGGTTTTAGGCGACTGCTGTGAAAGGGTCGCTTGTGGACCACAGGTTGAGAAACACTGGTCTGAAAGGATGGGAGAGAAGAGACGAGTACCAGCACCCCAAAGTGAAAGGGCAGCTATAGGGCACCCCATTAGGATGGAGGAGCTTCAAGGGAAACACGGAGTTGGGAACTTCTGTGGTCCAGCCTCCCGCAGTGCGGGAGCCCAGGCCCAGATGTCACACTTCACTTCCTCACTGAAGATGTAATAGGGAGCGATATAATTTATTGCAGATGTTTAAAAGCAAGTATTTTAAGAACTGGATGCATGTGGACACTAGGTTAAGAAGTAAGGCGTCTCTCTGCCACATCCGGGACAGAGCCGCAGCTCGGGAAGGGTCCTTGGTTCCTCAGGGCAGGGAGATTGACTGGGAGCCCTGAAAAGTCTGGGAAGGCACAAGAGCAATGCAGAGAAGAGCCACGAGAGGGAGCTCACAACTCACAAGACCCCTTTCCCTCCTCTCCAAGGGCCGGAGAAGCGAGATCTGCTGGCATGAAGCTGAGAAAAGGCAGTTAGGTCGGTGAATTCTGGCAGCAGGTTTCCTAGAAATGAGACACTGGTTGTAAATGTAGGTTCTGGGGTGATCCGTTCTCATGCAGGAGGAGAGTTAGTTTTAGAATGGCTGCCTTCCAACTTTGTTTTCCTTTCCAGCTCTTGTTCTTAGGAAACTTTCTGGTATCAACCTGTCAATTGGGCAGAACTCCTGAAACACATGTGCTTCCTCTTATCTTGGTAGTCCCCATGCAGGGAGAGACCCCCCCAAAAAAAAAACCAATTTGGGAAAGACCAGAGAGAGTCACACTGCCTTAGAGGAGGATGATTGTCCCTCTTAGTGTTAATGCTTTTGTTCCATGGCTCAGGGGGGAAAATCTGTTATTGGCCAAACCCTTGGCTTCTTCCTGAAGTCAAGGATGGTGTTTTGCTCATGTCTGATTGCCCAGCACAGAGTCTGACACAAAGTGTTCAAAAACTCGAAGTTTGAAAGAAGAATTGATTTTGTGTGATTCTATGGGTTCCCCACATCAAGCACAGCTCCTATGACATTGAGAGTATGAATAAAACCTGCCCTAAGCTCTTAGAATGTATGTCTGCTCTCCGCGGAGCCAGCAGAGGGCAGAGGAGCTCAGTTTAGCAACCGTGGCCTCCCCTGTGAGCCCAACCTAAAACAGCACAGCAGGTCTGGCTGGTTTTATGAGATTAGGAAACACCCAAAGGGGTGCAGACAAGGCATGAAAGCCTGAAAGAACGATTTCCACATCTCTGCCCATCGATCACCAAAGCTTCTCCCATAGGGTAATACTCTTCCCGGGGAGCCGGGCTCTGCTTTAGGAACGCTGTGGGTCCATAGAGAACAGAACAGGCGCTGCCACAATCACACCAGATCACACCGCGGACTCCAGTCACTCAGCGGGGAGGGATCCAAGGATTAACTCATGGGACGCTTGTCACTGGCAAGACTATAGACCCGAGGGAAATCAAGGTTCTGAATGGTGCAAGTCATGCAGCCCCCAACAGCGCTTCATATTTACTTGGTTTCTGCTTTCCTGTAGGTGCTTTTTAAAGCTCTGGTCTAGGCTAGAGTTTGTTTCCCATCCCACCACAGTCCTGCCGCTGCCCTCCACTCTGGGAGGAGTATTGGGAAAGCTGATGAAACAGAACAGGTACTTCTGACTCCACAAAGCCGAGCCCAGGAGAGAAAGGAGGGGAGGGGTGTGACTGAGGCAGAAGCGACCATGGGAGCCAGGGAAACAACAGGGTAGCTGGGAGAGAGGATCAGAATCAGCTCAAGCAAGGAGGCAGAGGTGAACACGACTTGGAGGAGATGGACAGAAGGGAGAGAAAGAAGGGGGAGAGCAGAGGAAGACAGGCAGGGGACGATGGGGGGTGGGGAGGGGGGCGGGCAGTGTCCTGTGACCACAGATTCCCAGGGGTTGAAGTTCCATTTGTAAACTTGAGCTCTTGAATGTGAGTGCAGCCCAGATCAGGACCGCGCTGCTACAGTAGTGCTCAGCCAGTAGCATGGAGCCAAGGCTAAGAATCATACTCAAATTCGAAGGTGAGGAAGTGAAAGCTGATTTCACAGAATCCCTTTGTGTTCATATGGATTCTGTAATTCTGTCAACGTGGGGGACTCCAGATCACTCTCAAGATGCCCTTTGCTAGCTGGTCTGTGGAGCAGGCCTGTGATCTCTAGTCCCAGTTTTCAGACCCGTTGATGGAAGGTTCTGGCCAAACTGCTCCTCCTTCCTGGGTGCACGGGGCACATTCTCAGAACACCTTAGCTCTAAGTCTCTGAAAATGGGCACACAGGTGGGAAGGATCTACCAGGTGACACAAAGAGGCAGAACTTGGCTTTCATTTCACAGGAAATTCCTAAGAAGACCTTAGAGAAACAAGTGGGAAGTTTCTGGAGGGACCAGTGAATCCACACAGAGAAGGGAAACTTGGGGAGCAGACCGGCACAGAGTTCCCTTCCTAACTCCCCTTCAGAGGATGAGCTGGAGTGGCAGATGCTGCCTTGACGCCAGCACAGCTGCGGAGGAGCTGTGGACCGGGGCCCCTGTCTGGTTGGCTTTAACACACCCAGTCAACCATGAAACGCAGCCCAGAGCCGGGTTAGGAACGCTAGCCTGCTTCAGCGGTTGATGGGGTTTCCTGCCCAGACCTCTCAGTGACTAGGAGGGCTTGTATTTTTAGCGATGCCATTAGCAGAGTCCTAGGACAATGTCAGCTTTCAGCATAGGAAGCAATCACAGCGAGTAGTGTTTAGGTTGGTTAATCTTCTTTCCAAAGCTCAGAAAGGACAAAGAGACCAATATGTGTCTGTGCTGGAAGATCGGATGCAGTGGGTCGTGTATGTCAAGTGATGCAGTCCCTAGTAACCCAAGGCCTGTCCTGCTTGTCCTGCTTGCAGAACCCACAGAGGCATCACACATGAGGAGAAAGAAGCTTGCCTGCAGTGTAACCATCATTTCCAACAACCCCCTTGTGCTCAGGTTTCTTCTGTTTGTTTTTCAGCTACGGATTGTATATCAAGCCCCGACTGACATTAGGTTGGCTATGCGGCTTCACTGACCTTACTGTCACAGTTCATCCATTCCTCCCTCGGAGGGCTGGGGCTCCGGGGGGGGGGGGGGGCCGCTCACCAAACCTGGCCTGTGCCTAACTTTCTTAAGTAGACATGGTTGGGGCAGGCAGGTGTCTGCCCTCCATGAGTCCCGAGGCTTATGGATGAGACACAGCCTCTCAAGACACAGAAGTGCATAAAGTGACCTGGGAGAGTCTCAGACAATGGGTGCAGAAGACCCACTTTGGGGCATAGAAGAAAGCCCGTTAATTCTGAGTAAGGAGTCGTTAGAAATAGAATGAGCTATGTGACCCGACTGTCAGGGAAGGGTCAAAGACATTCCAGGAAGAGGAAATAGCAAGTACAAATGGATGTGAGAGAGAACGGGGCGTGTACACTGGGGAACAAGGAGGGGGACCAGGAGGACTGACTGATGAGGAGTGGCCTGGTGTGAGCCTGATTAGAGAAGCTGGATCTGGGAAAACATGCCTGGTTGGCTGGCGTGTCTGTATTTGGATTTTCTGGCAGTGGGGCCTCATTTAAAGCTTTTGTGGTGGAAGGGGAGAGGAGAAAGAACAAGTAAGACCCTTCTAAAATGTCACCGTCCATCCCTCCTCCCAAACCGTGTTAAACCTGCAAGCTTTTAACTCTTAATTATCTATTGCAGTCACGGCGGTATGGGCCCTGTGGAAGTTTGCAGCAACATCTGTCTCCACTGGAATCAGCAGTTCCGAGAGTGTGAGCTGGACTCCTGCTGCCAAGAGGAATCCTTGGAGGACCCTAAATTGTCATTCTTGCACTCTTTGGGGATAGGGGCACTTAGGAGAAAAGGTCCTCATGGGAGTTTCACCCAATCAGCTTTGCCCTTGGGGAAGAATAGGCCTGCTATTCTTATATATACAGCCTGCTCTTATCTCTGCCACCGCACCCTGGCAAGTCTGCCCTCCACAAGGCCAGCGTGGCATGCTGCAAGTTCATGCAAGCCAGCTCTAAATCTAGAAAACAACTCCAGTGAATCCATACAAAAGAGTTAACAACTTCCAAATTGCAACACATTTGTTTCCAAGGTAAAGGCATGAAGGAGAAAAGATAGTTGTTCAGTGGAGCGAGGAGGGGATCAGTATCCATTTGCCACCTTTTTTTTTTTTTTTTGTGAAAATCTCTTGTATTGGTCTCCAGGTTATGCTCTCTCCATGCTCTCAGGAGGAAGAAAGCTTGTCTAGCTGGACCATGACATCAGCTTGAACAGCAGCCTACATCCTACAGTGTTTGGCTGGCTCATTGGGTATCAGTCCTCAGGGTGGGACTGGCTACCTCCATCTAGCAACACCAGCAAAATCTTGCTGTGATAGCCTTACACTGCTTTATGGCTATCAAGCACTTTCACCTCCATTGCCTGACCTGGTTCTCAAATCTTGTAAGGGCTATTCTGGTGATGGTCAACAAGAAAAGCCTGGATATTTGTGCCTAGGGTCTCAGACACGTAGCCCGGTGCTCTCTAGACTGTGTTACTTTTCCCACCAATGACTTTGTCTCTCAGTTTATTCTATCTGGAATGTAGAAGTGTTTCCATTTGCAAGATGTCCGAGAGAAGTCATTAGCATACGCCCAGGCTTCTTGAATCCTCGGTAACATTTCTTGCATTTTCAGGAACATGAAAGCATTTTAGAGGAACACAAATATTGCTTAATGTGTGTGCATACATGCACAAACGTGTTGCCTCTAATAACAGTTAAACAGAAACACTCATGTTAATTACAATCCACATTTCTGCAACTGGCCTTAGCTGGTATTTCTAACCCCCTTCCTCTACCTTCTGTGTGTCCCCCACCCTCAGACAACACCCCAGCAGGTTTGGGTTCCTGTCCTGGAGGAGTGACCCATACCTTTCTTCCTTTTATCATCCTGCCTGGATTAGGCTATTGTTTCTCATTGACCCTAATCAAAGGACATGGTAACAACCAGAGATACCCTAAATTATCACCTGTACCCCAGAAACAACCTCACTTCCATTGTGGAGAAACAACCCAATCACTGCCTATTCCCCTAGCCCCAACACTGCCAATCTTCATTAATCCCCCTCATAACACTATTATTTCTTTTTGAGGCTGTGGGTTTCAGGTCATAAGAAGCCCATAGTGGCCAGGAGGAACTCTGAGCTTTCAGTTCAATGGAACGTTTGTGTGTCTCCAGGCAGGAGCTCTGTCCCCTCTGGAACCAAAACTTCTAGGGCAGCAGAACTTAAGCTTTTGGTAACTGCAAGCAAGAATTTTCCTAGGTCAGTAGGGGTGATAGTGGGTGGAGTCAAATCCTCATCCATCTTAGCTCTGGGAGAAATACAACCCATTTTCCTTTGACCATACTACTCCCCACTTCAGGTCCAGTGGGAAGCCCTTACGCTCCCAGGACCTCAGTTTCCTTCTGTGGCATGTGCAACTTACCCTATGATGCTGGTGACTCACAGAGACTATGCAAGGAAGATGTCAGGTGACTGTTGGTGACCACCACCACAGTCCATCGTCCCCTCTCAGCCTTGAGACTTGGGACAGAGTTCCTGGAGTCATTTCAGAGAGTGCGGGCTAAAGAGTTTTAGGCAATTTAATGCTAAACCGTCCTTTGTACTAAAATTGCCTGTTGTGGGGTATGGAAAGATGTGCCCTGCCTCTTCTTTTAAGTGGATCTTAGATTCATAACAATCCAAGGATTGTAAAAAGAACTCAAGCCCCAGGAGCCATCTCGTCCGCAACCTCAGCACTTCAGAGGGAGTGTGGGAGAAGCAGCTTGGGCTCTGCGATTCCAGACTAGGTGCTCAAACTGCTGGCGATCAGGAGAGGATTTCCAGCAGGGAACAGCTGAGGAGACAAGAGAGGGAAAGGGAGACCAGAGAGGAGAGCTGCCTCGAGGCAGAGTCTGAGCTAGGCATTGCCAGGCACGGTGAGAAAGGAGGGGGAGGGGCCAAGAAGACAGGAAACAGCCCGATGAAATCAAAGGGAGGTCGGAAAGTAACGGAAACGTGAGAATAAAGACAGAGGCGAGGCGGCGAGGAGTGTAGGGAGCAGACAGGTGAGAAACAGTCTGAGAGAGAAATTCAGGGGAAAGGTGTGAAAAGAGAAAGAGGAGAGAGGACAAAGTGTAGAGAGAAAGGACAAGCATGTGGAAGGTCTGGAAGAGGAGGCAGAAAGAACGAGATGGCCAGGAGCCGTTTGCTCTTTCATGGCTTTCATTTTCTGCTTTGTGGGGCTGCCAAGGGCGAGGTCCACAGTAAGAGAGATAGGAGGTCATTTGAGGGTGTCTCAGGATGGGTGACCAAGACGGACTCTGAGACCACAGCCTGGAGCCTGGAAAGATCTTAGGATGCATAGGGGTCCGGCGTGTTCCCTAGGGTCGGGTTCCATAGCGCTCTGGACTCAATGCTCTTGCAGACTGTTCCGACACATGAGTGATTTTTCAATTTGATGCTTTATTTTGTGCTTACCCTGCCTGGAATCGGTAAGCCCCAGACGTCTGCCTTCGCACTTCCTGCTGTTCACGCTCTCCTTGCTTTGGCTTACAGATACAAAAGCCGTAAATCAGCTAAGCCATTTCAAGAGACCGACCCACCCCTTGCACCCTCCACTTCATGGTTTGGATGCTAGTATTGGGGATGGTCTAACGCCCATCGCAGCACTGGGCAAATCCTTTGACTTCTGGAGCTGTACATGTTTAAAAACTCTACTATTGGCTTCTCTGACAATCCCAACATATTAGTCCTCAAAGAATCTGTGGAGATCACCTGTTCTGTGCCAGGAATGGAGCTAGCATTTCCTTAATAAGCAATCACTTTGAAAACTGCAGCCAGGGCTCCCAGCTAGATTCAAACACTCAGACACGTAGACGTCCTTAAACTTCTATAGTAGAAGAAAGAGAGGCTCTGACAGTCTGTTGATCCTTTGCCCACACAGATACATGTACACTGCCAGGGGCTCCTGGACTTTTAAATGCCCATCCTGGGGATTCCTAACCTAGGATTGCTCCTACTGGCCAGGAATCTGTCAGAACATTCATAGCACTGAGCAAGAACCCTGGTTCCGAAGTCTAGATGCCCTGGTCTTGCTTTGCCCCAACTGTACAGAGCAATTGTCTGCCAGTCTCTTAAGCCTTCTTGATTCAACTTCTGAGGCTTATCAGATGATTTCTGAGACAGCGTTGCAGGGCTGTTTCCAGGTGCCAAAATGTAGCCTCTCTCTCTCTCCCTCTCCCTCCCATGTGTCTTTGTCTGTCCAGTGTCTTTCTTTTGTCACACAAGAAGGACAGGTAAATTAGACAAAAGTGAGGTTCCTGTGAGGACCAATCTCATCCTTTTTTTCCTATAAGGCTTTAGGAGATGGAGGGAGAGGAGATAGTTCAGTCCCCTTAATTGCATATTTTATTCTCAAATCTGTTCCTAGACGACAACGGTTCAAGGTCTCATTTGTCATACAACACACTTAGGCACAGTAGCAGGTACCCAACTGTGTGTGATGCTGTGTTTGCTGGCTAAGGACTGAGTGCTGTCTGTCTAATTGAGTGTGCCCATATGCGGCTGAGATATGGAATATGCATGTGAGCGCTGAGTGAAAGTAAGATTGTATGGTCTGTCTGGTGTGGGGAATTTCAAGTGCCTGTGTGGGTGCAGGCTTTTTTTTTCTTTTCTTTTTAAAAATAAGCCACTTTAAGATCGTGTCGCCTCCCCTCACTTCTGTGATTGATTTTGAGAGGCTAATGGTGCGTAAAAGCACTGGTGAGATCTGGGGGCGCCTCCTCGACTGACGTCAGAGAGAGAGTTTAAAAGGGGGAGACCGTGGAGAGCTCGATAGCGGCTGAAGGAGACGCCACCGGGAGCCGTTGCTGCTGCTGACGACCCGCGTCCAGACTGACCCACCGCGCTCCAACTCGGCTGCCTGTGGCCGCAGAGATGCTGTCCTGCCGCCTCCAGTGCGCGCTGGCCGCGCTCTGCATCGTCCTGGCCTTGGGCGGTGTCACCAGCGCGCCCTCGGACCCCAGACTCCGCCAGTTCCTGCAGAAGTCTCTGGCGGCTGCCGCAGGAAAACAGGTAAGGAAATGGCCGGGACTCGTCCATCCCTCTTGCGAACCCCCCAGCTTTCCCCTTAGTCTTGCTGCAACCCCTGCGACAGGTGTTTGGCTGGCGCTTCTCAGAGTCGCACAGCCCCCTAAGCTCCCAGGGAAACTTTTGAAGTCCGGGGGTCCCCTCTGACTCTTCCCAGACTCGATCAGCGCAGTTGGGTCGGTCACCTTGCAGGTAAGTTCCTCCCTGGCGTCTAAGAAAATTCACAAACTGGGTAACTGAGCCCAGAGGGAATGGGCTCTATCCCTGGTGCTGCCACGATGGTTGCTGACCCAGGTGCTGAAGCGCGCTGTTAGTCCACAAAAGGAGACTGGGGCGAGGGGCTCTGCGGTCCAGCTGGGAGGTTTGCCTTTACCTCGGGGGCGGGGGGTAGGGGGGACCGGCAAGAACTCAGGTCCATTCTGTATCTCAGATAAGGGAAATGGAACTGCGCAAACGGTTAGCATTCTATTTATTTATAAAACCACGTTTCATCATCTGCGATCTCTCTGTTTTAAGCCCCTTCTCCGCACCCCGCCCCATAATCTAGCGAATATAGCCACCACCCGTATTATTATGAAAGAAAACTGGGTTCTGAGTGAGCAAATCTTATTTTCAAACTACGTTTTCCCTTTTCTCCCATGCTTCCTTTTGCTCTTCTCTCTGCCCCAACCAGGAACTGGCCAAGTACTTCTTGGCGGAGCTGCTCTCGGAACCCAACCAGACAGAGAACGATGCCCTGGAGCCCGAGGATCTGCCCCAGGCAGCCGAGCAGGACGAAATGAGGCTGGAGCTGCAGAGGTCCGCCAACTCCAACCCAGCCATGGCACCCCGGGAACGCAAAGCTGGCTGCAAGAACTTCTTCTGGAAGACATTCACATCCTGTTAGCTTTCATATAGTTGCCTCAGCCAGACCTTTGACCCTCTCTTCCAAACCCGATCTCTCTTCCTTAATCCCCATCCTCCCAATGCTCAACTATACCCTGCATTAGAAATTGAAGACTGTAAATACAAAATAAAATTATGGTGAAATTATGAAAAACATGTGTTTGGCTTCTTATTGAGTAAATTGTTTTGTTCAAAAAAATACATGATAAACTTGAATTGTGGCGTCTGTAAACACATTTTGGGTATGCATGCCAATGCTCACAAACATCTATTAAAATTTCCCTGTGGTAATAAAGGTTAGACTTTGAATGATGGGTCATTTAAAACTTAACTTCAAATGTCTATAAATTGAAGCATGTATCCAAATGATGGCTATTGGGAACAGCTGCCATAAACATCATTTACATATTAAAGACACTTGGAAATAGATGTTGGATTGACAAAATGTCATTTAGAACTTATGAGCAGGCAGGCTGAAGTATTCAACTGTGGACTGTGCTGATTCACAAAATATCTGACATATTTAAAATAGAAAGAAAATGATTGAGAAGTGGTGGTGGGGGGGAGAACTTGGCTTAAACAGCTAAAATAAACTTTCGGCCTTTACAATTTGTGTTTAGTTTGTGAACATTCAGAAACACCGGTGACTTTTTATCTTCTTTGTCAATTCTCTCTGTACCTGAGAAAGGCTGGAAGAGTGTCTCACTTTAAAAGCACGCACTTGGTGTTCTCAGGGGAGGTTATCCCTTGTGGTAAAATTAAAGCACAGGAATTCTGTGGGTCACAAGAAACACATGTTGGGTCACTCCAATAGATGGTGTACTGCCCTAAAGGTATCCATGCTCAAAACCCTTATCACAGAATAGCTGGAGGGGACATCTCAAGCCTTTTGGATTTTAGCAACACGGAAGTCAGATAAAAGGCAAAGTTCCAATAATAAATAATAAATTCTAACTGTTATTATTATCATTAAACAACATAGTAAATGAGACTACTCAAGATGAAGATTAAGATATTGATAATTCAACTCATAAAGCATAAAAATAGAAGTCTTTGGTGTGGGGGGGGAGGGTATGTGCTTTAACTCTCACACCTGCTGGAATAATAAACCAAACATAAAATGAGCATAAATAGAATAGCAAAAACTTACTAAAGGAGCAAATAAAGACAGAAGAGGAATTTCAGACTCTGCAGGAAATATGTGTGCTCAGTAAACAATATTTTTGATAAGAATGTGGTTTTGTGGATGCTAATTCCTGAGAAGCTGATCAGAAAATGGGGCGAGGACCCCATCCACTTTACTAAGCTCTAGGAAAACAAAATTAACTTGGAGGGCTGGGTGCATCCTCTGTGGTGGGTGTTCAGGGTAGCATCTGTACATGTCCACTTAAAGGATGTGTCTGTGTTGAGGGTCTTATGTGCACGTCGGCTGCCCATAAACTGCAGAGGAATAAGATGGCCTTATTATGAGTAAAAGGACACAGTGGCTCTGTTTTCCCAGCAGCAAATGAACTGTCTGAGTGTAAGGAGATTTCGAACTTTTAGTATCCTCTTCAGCTGTCACTTCCTAACAGCAGCACGGGAGTCAGCAAGAATTATCCAGTCGTGTGCCTGCACATAAACAGGTTCTTTAGCATCTAAGTGCCGTAAGACTTCCAGACAACATCACCTATCTTTCAGCCCCAGAACTTCCACCTCCATAAGAAAGATCATGTTGTAAGTCAGGGAGACTCACATCCCTTCCAGTTTTCCCGGACGTTTTATACTTTGATGATGACAAAGGTACCTGAGGAATGCTGATTTGGGTTCCTTTAAAATAATGTCTAAGGGGCACGTGTCATGGGTCCAGGGGGAAACAGTAGGGAAGGAATCAAGTTAGAGTACAGAATGGTCCACGTGAAAACACCATAATGAAAACTGTTATTTTCGATGCCAACCTAGCAGTTAGTAAGAAAGAAATGTACACAAAGGATATTATCATATCTACTTTGCTTCAATTTAAACATACATGGGCTCTTGCCTGAAACTTTCCAAGCTTCTTCTATGTTGAATTCTCTGGAAGATCACCCTAGTGTTCTGGCTGCTTCTCACTTAGCCACAAGGAGCCTCTCAGATACTTGCATCTTCCCTCGCTCACTCTCACTCTTCAGCATTCTTGAATGACCTGCTGTGTCTTTCAGGGAGTGAGCTTGGGTAAACACTGTTGTTTTCTAGATCTTAGTGTTCCCATCTGAGAGAGGTGTGTAAGACAGTGGCCTGCCCCTCCTCCCAGCATGGTGAGGCTTTGTTTGATCAAGCCTTTAAAGTTCTTAGGACCAGATGAGTCCTGGTTACTGTTAGATGCTTAGTGTTAAGCTTGTTTTATCATGTGATGTATTTTCTAGCTGCTGCTAAGACAAGGGCCAGCTTTTCCTTGTTTACATGAGTGAAAATCCTACTGCAGCCTTTAAAACCCATTTTATATGCTTCTTGCTCCATAAAATTCGTGCTTTATGCTGTCCATTGAAAAAGCAGCCTTCCCTAGTCATTTACTGTGTCTCTACCATGTCGCTTGCTTATCTTATTCTGCTGTACGATACGGTTGTCGGAATGTGTATTGGAGAGTAGGCATTCACATATAAGCTTCTTTGGGGCAAACATATGTTCAGGCAGTAATTCATACACGGTTGGTTTTTTTAACATTTTATTTTGAACTGGTGTGTGTGTGTGTGTGTGTGTGTGTGTGTGTGTGTGTGTGCATCTGTGCGTGTGTGCTCATGCGCGAACACTTGGACATCTATGCTGGTGCCTGTAGAGGCCAGAGGTGTTGGATATCCCTGCAGTTGCAGTTACGGGCAGTTGTGAGCCACTCAGTATGGGTGCTGGGAATCTAACTTGGGTCATCAGCAATCACAGCAAGTACTCTTAACCCCGAACCATCATCTCTCTAGTCCCTCCTATGGTATATTATGCGTAGAAGTTTGTCAGTCTTCCTTGAAGAAAACAATCTATGAACTTCACTGTCAAATGAAGCAAATTTCCATTTACTAGTTGACAACATTCTTCTTCAGTGCTTGATTTGACATCAGTGTTCACTGTATTTGTGGCCGGTGTGACACCAGGAAGGTACAGGACATTGCTGTGAGTTTAATAGGCCCTGAAGCAGGAGCATTGTACACCTCCTCCAGCCTAGCCTTCTTTAACCCACCTCATCAAGCCCTCAGCAGGGGCTGGTTTATTGTCCACCAGTCATGGGCTCCCTCCCGGTCACAGAGAACAGAGTCATCAGCTCCTTCTTTAGGTTTGTTTATTCCGATATACTGAAGATCTGTTCCTGATACAAATGCAGGTTTAGTTTTTTCTTCTAATTAAATTGATGACCCAACAAGGTGTTCTCTCCCCTTTACTGAGCTGTAACACTAACCCCTGTTTTGTTTTGTTTTGTTTGTTTTCCGGGAGGTAGGGGGTGAGTTGGGAGGGTGCGGTTTCATTAAGTCGCCAAGGCTGGCCTTCAACTTGCAATCTTCCTGCCTCAGCTCTCTAAGTGCTGGAATTATAGGTGTGTGCCACCACATCCAGCTCTCTCTCGTCATTTATGAGCCTATTTACTGAACAAAACCAGTTATTGAGTGAAGACTCCACGCCCAGTAATTTCCTGGGTATCAGAAGACAGGAGCTCTCAGAGACGTTTCCAAAAGAGCAAACGTATGCTAGGCAGTGAGACAGGGTGAGAGCATGCACAAAAAATGCTCACTTGAGTTTGTTTGATGACTGGCAAATAAAATCCCCAATACATATCACATGGCTACCACGTCAAGTTTCTTGTTTGCAGCTCTCGTTATGCTTAATGCATACACAGTTCTGTTTTATGGCAACATAACACACACCTGTCTTTCTGAATGCCCAGCATGGAAGGGGGCTGGAAAAGCAGCTTGCTTGCCTCACTTATTTTACTGAAAGAAGATGGAAATTCTTTTAACTGCCTAATAACACAGTAACTTGATGTAGAGTTTGGGAAAATCCTCCGCTGCCCTTGTTATCCCCCAAGGTTGTTTCCAATACTTTGTTACATGGGCCCCAATGGAGTCTGGCTGTCCCCAGAATTGATGTTTCATACTTTGACTTTGCAGTTTCCTTACATTCTACCAGATACACAGTCGGCATCCGGGAGGGGACGAGAAAGTGGTATAAAGCAGAGAAACATTAGAAAGAAATGATGAAGGTGCTGATTGAGGAGGAAAGAAACTCAAGCGTGATATTGCATTAGAGACCTAGGATGTGAGGAGAGAGTCTGGCTTGGAGTAGAGACAAGGGGGCTGCCCGGGAAGGCAGGCGGATCCTTACAACGGTCTGGCATGCCTGGAGAACTGACCTCCCCAGAAGTCCTCATCCACATCTTCACAACGAGGGAAGGAACACCTACCTCCCCACCCTCCCCAGCTCTTTAATAAGCGCGAGTGAATGCTTTAGTTCTGGTGTTTGGTTTTTTTCATTAAAGAGCTTCCAAGCCTTCAGAGAACTGAGACACATTTGTCAGGAATGACCAAATGCTGCCGGGGAGGTTTTTGCAGAGTGCTAGGAAAGCAGAGACCATCAGAAACTCCTCTTTTCTCTAAGCTGGTTTTCTTACTCCCTTTAAAAATAAGGTTTCCAAGCCTTAATGATTCCATTCCAGATGGAATAAATAAACTATAGGTATACTGATGCGGTGTGCATTTCTATAGTAGAGGATAACTTGAAACATGATAACATTCCTCTTTTGCAGATGAGGAAAATGAATGGCAGACTCGGTAACTTGTTCAAGAGACGCAGAGCTGCAACCAGAGCGTCTAATTTTTAATCTAATTCTCTTCCCACTATTTCTTAGGGGAAGGGGTGGAGTTAAAATGAAAACTATAACTTGTCAAGTGAATTAGAAACAGCTTGGCTTTAGACCATCTTGACTGAGTCCTCCACACAATACAAATGAGATTTACTTCTTCCATTATTGCTGGAGTAACAGGGGACTTGAGCTCCGGGACCGGGGTTTGGTTTTTCCGAATTTGCCAGAAGCGCTGTTTCTCAGGAATTACTTGTAACTTTTCTTTTTCACGTGTTAAGCATTATGCCCTTGGCTTTGCTAAATGAGTGAATGAAAACAAGCAAGCAACATTAGTGACCTCTGGGCTTAAACACTCCTTTTTCCCCCATGCACAAGTTTTACCGAAAGCCTGGCTCGGCACGGCTACGAGTCTGTTGGCTGCAGCACTAAGGGTGCAGGCCAAGTCCGCGCCTGCATTGAAGACCCAGGAGCGGCCGTTGCTATGGTTTGTCCCACAGTGGTCCCTGGGTTAGGAGCTTGCTCGCCAATGTGACGGCAGTGACATGTGGTGAATCTCTCCAAGGTGGACTCTTTGGAGGGGGGGTTAGGTCATGGAGGCACCATGCAGAGGAGATGAACGCTGGTTTCGTAAAGTGGGTTGCCTCTCAGAGGAACGACTCTTTCCCACAAGAGTGAACTGGTGCGAAGAGCAAGCTCAGCGCTTCTCCGATGCCTCTTCCTTATCTTTCCCACTGCGTGACCCCTTTCACACGTGTGCCCTGTCACACGCTACCATCTGCTGTGTTTTGACAAAGCCAGAAGGTTGACATCAGAAGCTGAACAGATGGGGCCTCCTGATCTTCAGTTTTCAACCTCTGCACGTGTGGGATAACTTTTCCTTTTAAAGTGCCCAGTCTCGGAGTATTTTGATTGCTCCTTTGTATGTCTGTCTGTTTTTCAGACAGACTCTCGCTCCGTTCCCTTGGTTGGGCTTCAGGTTTGTGCTGTTCCAGTACCAGTCACCCACGTAGCTAGAATTATAGGCATGTACTACCATTCTTAGCTTTCTTAAAAAACAAAATTTAAAATACAGGGAGAACTAACCTCTAAATGCAGGAGGTAATGCATGCCTGCTATGGTACTGTAAACTTTGTCAAAAAGCCCCTGGCTGGTAAAGTCATAGGCCTTAGTCCTAGTTAGTAGGAAGAGCCTACTAAATGGTCATGTTTCCACATTGCTTTCTATATTTTTATGTTTATACTGTGGGCCTGGGCTGCTCTCAACCTTGATCAAAAAAAGGTTCTTTTAAATGTAAGCAGCAGTTAAAGATGGGACTTTTAACTGACAGTAAGTGACTCTGAGTGCTTAGGCCTATGTGGGACAGGAGGTTTTAGAGGTTATGAAATGTTTCTCTCCTCCTCTTCCTCCTGCTTCTTCTTTTACTTCCTTTTATTATACAATTAACTTGAAATTTAGTTTTTGAGAATTTCACACATGTATACAATATATTATGATCATACCCACCATCATTTCCCCCTCCAACTCCTCCCTCTTTATACTCACCTCTTTATTCTCACCTCTCCTAACTTCATGTGCTCCGTAAAATACTGTACTATTGTGCCCATTTAGTCTTAAGTATGCGTGCATAGGTGTTCATCAGCTGGAGTGTGGGCAACCTACTAATGGCCACAAAAGAAGAAAAAATGATTCTTCCTTCCAGTTGCAATCAATTGCCAATAGAGCCTCAGCCAGGGGTGGGCCTCAGGAGATCTGCTCTCCTCCATGCTGGAATTTTGACAGGTGTGATCTCGTGTGGGTAACCACAGCTACTGTGAGCTCGTGAGTGCAACGACCACACCACTTCCAGGAGACGGCATTGCATAGCGCTCTTCCCAAGCTTCTGGCACTTACGTTCTTTCCTCCTCCTCTTCTGTGATGCCCTCCAAGTTTCCATGGAGAAGCCGATGAAGATGTCCCACACAGACCTAAGCACTCAGAATCACCTACCATCAGCACTTTGACCAGTTAAAAGTCCCATCTTTAACTGCTGCTTATGTTTAAAAGAGGCTTTTTTTTTTTTTTAAATCAAGGTTGACAGCAGCCTAGGACCACAGTATAAATATAAAATTTTAGAAAGCAATGTGGAAACATGACCATTTATAAGGCTCTTCCTACTAAACAGGACTATGACCTTATGGGCTTTTTGGACAAGGTTTACAGTGCCGTAGCAGGCATGCATTCTGTCCTGTGGAACAGGCTTCAGATCCTGTCAGAAGCTAGATGGTTACCTCATAAGTCATGCCGCTGTTGTACTAATGGTTACATCTTGCTGGGAAGATTGGTATTGTAGCACACAGGATCCAGCACTGGGTAAGATCACCAATGTCTTTTCCCTCGGCACTTGAATAGCACATTCTGGCATGGTAAACACTAGGCCACAGGGAGGGATTGCTCTGTCAATTTGAGATTGATTTCTCTGTGTCCTACAACCACAATACAAGCACCTTCAGAAACAGGGTCTTACCATTTAGTTGTGGTGGGGAACCAAGAGCAAGGGCAATAGCTTGTGCTATTTGGAGGCACCTGGGCCTCCCTGTCTAATAACTTATTGGGTGTATCCTGTGTTTGGTACTGCAATTTTTGTTTAATAACTCATATTTTCTGGAAACAGCATGGTCTATTCATACAGAATACCTCTCTTTGAACTCAATTTAAAAAAAAAACAAATATTACAACTTGAAATTAGTTTAGTAGTTAGTATGTTTCTATAGGATTTTTTTTTCATAAATTCTTAGTTTTGGTTAACTCACTCTTCACCTTCTACTCTCCACTATCCCCCATTTGAGCCCCCATCATTTCCCCCATCCATTCAGCCCACATCATTTTTTCCCAGTCTTTTATATCACATGTGTTCAGCTATCCTCTCCAATTACCTTGTTTAATTGAGTTTCATGATAGTAGGTTTCCATGTGTCTTCTTCATGTACCCTTCCTTTGGTTGACCCTCTCTTCCCTGATTTCCCCCATCCTCTGATACCCCTCCCTGATGAAGCCTTTCTTAAGCATTCCACCTCTATATTTATATTTTATCTGTAATATACTATCATCCTCTCCCTCAACACATCCCTCTCAATACCACCTTTCTAGCCCTTGAAATTCATGAAATCAACTTTCATAAGTAAGCAGTTATGTCCCTGAAGTTGCTATGTCCTATGGGGTCTCACGTAAATATTCAAGGTCACCCAAATGATCACTTTATTTTTATTAGCTTTGCATATGTGGTACATTAAAATGATGACATCATTATCTCAATATTAAGTGGTATGATCAAAATAAATATCTCAAAGAACATTTATGCATTTAAAATAGGGTTCAAATAGTTAGGAAAATGAAGTGCATTGCCAGCTAATTGCTGCTTAATTCTACATTTCTTGTATAAAAATGTAAAATTTCAGTTGCAGGGTGCATTAAGGTCAGACAGCACATTTTGTGAAGGAAAACATTAAGCTGCCCTAGAATTACCGTTCTTGGATAGCAATTTACTGGCTATAAAGTGTAAGCAGGAAGAATTGAGATTTATAAATTTAACTAAGGCATAGTTCTTCATCTTTCTGTTCCATTTGCCACTCACTCCCCAAACTAGAGTGACAGACAGTGATTTTATGAGACTTTTCCCATCCTCTGTTCTGTGTCCACTTCCTCTGAGTTGAAAGAGTCCCTCCTGGAGAGAGAAGGAAGGAAGACAAGGATCAGGAAATAAACACAACTTGTAAGACCCCAAAGCTACTGAAACTTAGAAGATTTGAAAAGCCTCTCTCCAAGGTTACCAAGGCAACAAACAATGGCTGGAGGGAGAAGGTTCTGGTCCTAGACCTGTCTAAAGGCGGTTGTAAGGACTCCAGGAGGGCAGCTTTCGTGAGTTTGTACCTCCGTTGGGGTGGGCTTTCAGTATGCAGCTACCTTGGACTCTCTCATGCTCCTGGAAGTAACCTCAACAAAGTCAATGTTTTGCCAAGCTAAACTTGGGTGAAATGTGTTTTTGGTTTGTCATTGGTACCCTATTAGGGTGCACAGACATTTTTATCTCCTCAGGAAAGATCACATAACACAAATGGCATCTGAATAGGAGCTGAGAGAATTAAGGATGAGTTGTTGCGGAGTGAGTTTTTGGCCCCTTCAATGAAACCAAGGCTGAGTCACAGGAGGGTGGAGTGTATGCATAGACAAGCCCATGTGGCATAGGATGGTTTGCCTCCATTCTCTAGTGGCAAGTGCATTACTCCCTACAATGAGTGGTAGCTTATACAACCAAGGTCAAGGCATCTGAGAGTGGAGTGTCCTCTGGGAAAATTCCAAAAGTCACTGTCTTTCTCTCTTTGGTATGGGGGTGGCATGACTACTTGATGAGATGTGGTCTCTAAAAGGTAGAAGCATATGTTGTGGAATATTAGTTGAAGACATGTTGCATTTATTTATGCTGTGGAACATTTGCTCAATGATGTGTTGCACTCTTTTATTTGCATTTGTTTAACTCTGTGAAGCTGTGTTACTAAAACACCTGACTGGTCTAGTAAGGACCCAAAGGGGCAATAACTAGGTAGGAGAGAGATAGGTGGAGCTGCCAGGCAGAGAGAATAAAGTGGGAGGAGTGGAAAAAGGAGAAGGAGAGGGGGATGCCAGGGGCCAGCCACCCAGCTACACAGCCAACCACGGAGTAAGAAGGAAAGAAAGGTATATAGAATAGAGAAAGGTAAAAGCCCAGCGGCAAAAGGCAGATGGGATAATTTAAGTTAGAATAGCTGGCTAGAAACAAGCCAAGCTAAAGCTGGACATTTATAAGTAAGAACAAGTCTCCATGTATTTATTTGGGAGCTGGGTGATGGGCCAGCAAAGACAGAACAACAACTCCTACCAGCATGCCTTACAGATCTGTATGACTTTGAATAGTATGCAGATTGGGATTTTAAAGTCCTAAAGCAATCAAGAAGGAATGAGAAAAAGAGAGCACACAGGGAGCCTGCCCTAGACCTTTTAAGGCAAATGCTGGAAGAACTGAGACAAGATGAGGGTCCTAGAGAAATTACAAACAGAACCCCAAATGCTATGCCAGTGATCTTCTGCAAGGCTTTAAAGTCAAACAAACACTCACAAATGACGTTAACGATTAAAAAGTGAGAAGGCAAAAAAAAAAAAAAAAGAAAAAAAGAAAGAAAAAAAAGAAAAAAAGAAGACCAAGCTTGTCCTAGGAGTAGACAGTTATTTTCCCAGGGTATCTTGAAAGAACCTTGGTGCTATTTCCAGGGACAGGCATGACTGGGTAGAGCATAGCCTTATTCCCTCTTGGATCGGACCTGGGTTCAGCAGGTCACCGAAAAGCCAAGTTCACCCAAACCAGTAGGAACAGTGGCCCCATGACAGCATCAGTACCCTAGGATGAGAAAGCAGGCTGGCTCATGAACAATGACTGGGGACTGTAGTGACCTAGGTGGGGTAATGTCTTCCATCCAGGCTGCTATGTCCAATGTTGCTTTTGTGAGACAATTTGATACAAGTGATAATATATTAATGCTGCATTGAGCCTTGCTAAAATTTATTTTTTAGAATACCTATAGTTGTCCAATACCAACTGACACTTACCCTTGTAACAGTGGGCCTTTGCAGATCTTGCTATTTTCTTGTTTAAAAAAAGTTTCTTTTATATAATTCTAACCTTTGAGTGTCCTGGTGATTTGGAAAATCATCTAAAACATAGCAAAATGATCAAACAAAGAATTTCAAGAAAGATACCACGCATGGGTGGAAAAGGACACTCCCAGGAGCCAAACAGTTGTGGGGTAAAAATCTCAGTGCCAAGGGTAGGCTATTTCCTATGAGTTGTTGGCCAAGAAGACTCTTAAGGTCCCACAAGCAATAAGGCTATTGCGACTGCTTTTGGTTACAAACCAGAATTGGATGGTAAATCCATATGAGTGAAAGCACTGACTACCTGTTTGGGCTACAGACCACAGAGAAATCAATTGGAAATGAACTGGAACCTACTTTCCTCCTGGCTAGCTTCTACAGTTCTAGAAGATAGGATGTAAACTTCTGGCAGAGAATTATCACCAATATTTTGGTGTGACTACATACCACTTGCCAAAGTGCCCAACAAGATGTGTCCACTTGTGCAATATTGGTGTAACTGTTATGGGTGTGGCCTGCTGCTTTCTAATTGGATATAAGGCTCAGTTCACAGGAAGAAAGTCACGTTTCATACTGTAAAGCAGTGCAGATTGAACAAAGGAATGGGGCATGGCAACTCTTCTAAACATCTTGATAAGATGTTTCATATAGTAACAAATGGAATATTGTTTTAAATCTGATACTAGTAGATAGTTGAGTCAGTAAACCACCTGCCATGCAAGCATGAAGATATGCGTTTGATCCCTTGTGACAACATAAAAGTCCAACTTTGGCGGCACATACTTGTAATTCCAACACTGGAGAGATGAGGCAGAAAGTCCCTGGAGTTCACTGGCCAGTGAGCCTAGTATAATTGGGAAGTTCCACGCCCCAGTGACACTGTCTCAAAAAACCCAAGACAGATGGCTTCAGTCAATGGCACCCAGGTCAACTTCCAGCCTCTACACACAAACATACATATGCACACACATACCCACAAATGCATATACATACAAAAAAACCCATGCATACACTTGTACAATACAAGAATCTTCAACTTTAGTTGAAATTTCTTGAGTCCTGATGGTTGGGGCACATTAAAATGAAGAACCTAATCCTCTCCACTTCCAGAAAACACAAAATAGCCATTATCCTGAGATTTCTTAAAACCATATATATCTATTTGGATATACTACCAAGGCTCATTACAAGTATTTCAGGGTTTGTGAAAACTCAGAAAAAGTCTTTGAATTAGTCTAGGCTGACATATAAGCAGCTTTATCATTTTAATCATAGTGCTTGGGATGTGTGTGGCACATAGGAAGGTTTTGAGTGACATTTGAGTATTGGTAGATCATGGATCATCTGCTGGAATTAGGTTATTCGCTCTTTTACAAATACCAGGCTCTTTAAACAAAAACAAACAAACAAACAAACAGATTCCAGCTTCTCCCTAGGATTCAGTAGAGACTGAAGGGTTGACCTTGACCACAGTCAACAAAGTTCTAGTTACCATCTGACCAATCAATCATGAGCCCCATAACCTTTAGTAAACATACAACATTCTCTCAACACACAGGAAAGAGCAAGTTTGCCAGACACTGAATTCTCTTGTATTTCTTCGGGCCACAGTGTCATTGTCTCAGGGAAGGATGTGTGGTTACGTTACCCTGATTCCATGGACCTCAGACAGATGCCATCTGCTCTATGTCCCACAGCCTCATGCGTTAGGCTGTACGGGGCTCTCATTGCGTATTTATTCGTATTTACAACTTTCCCACCTCAAGCTGTTCAAAGGCAATAGCCCATGTGGCCCTGGGCTGAGCCTTCTGAAACCAAAAGCACAGACAAACTTTTCACCTTTCCAAGTTGGTTTTCTAGGGTATTCTGTTATAGCACCAAAGAGTTGGCAAACACTCTCCCCATCCATTCGATAACTTTTTCTTCAGGAGAAATGACTTGAATTTTATTTAGTGTAGGGCAGTTTAGGCTTTAGGATTAGACCAACCAAGGATGAAAAATGTGAGAACTGCTCTAGCCACTAGAACTAGCGCGCATCATCCACAGTAAGGAGTCTCTTCTTTGTGAATTTGTGTCCACACATTCAGTCCAACCTGATGTCGTCCTTCTTTCACCCCTGCTGTTCATGTTCATATAAATCCCCCAGTTTCCTATTGACACATACTGGAAAAAAACACATGACTTTTTTTTTTTTTTTTGCGGGGGGAGGTAGGGAGTGCTTTCTCAAAGTGTCACTGGTACTCTGTCATCTGGAGACAATTGGGAGGACAGTGTACTGAGCATTCTAGAGACAAAGACAATAGGTGCAGAGCCCGAGGGGGAGGCCCAGCTCTCCATGCGCTACACATTCATGAGAGGCTAGAAGCAGCAGAGGAATTGCAGTATTCAGGCACCAGTCACACAGAGAAAAAAATTATTGTCATATTATATGCGGAAAGTTTTGGAGGATAGGTAAGTGATTAAATCAAGAAACTGTCCCTTTGAAGTTAGTATTGACCTCCACCCCCTGAGATGAAAGAATCATTATTCTACCTAGGTTGGTCTTGAACTCATAGTTTAGTTGATCAGCCTCTGAGTAGCTGGGGTTACAGGGATATGTCACCATACCTGGATGTTCTACTTTTTATGATTGTATTTTACTTCATTTAAAATTTTTCAACACACTCATATATGTATACAATGCATTGCGTTCCTATTCACCCTACTACCCTCTCTTATCCCTCTACTCCTACTGACCCCAATGACTCCTCTTCCTTCTTATTGGTTCTAGGCAGCTACAGCTACGTGTGTTGATGACGGCAACCGCCATGCCATGTCCAGCAGACAGTCTTTCACAGTGCTCCGTCCCCTCCTCTGCCTCTCACACTCTGCTCCCTGCTCTGCAGTGATTCCTGGGCCTTGCAGAGAGTGACATAGATATCCCTTAGGGCGGAGAACCCAACACTCTGATCAGTTTGGCTGTGTGTGTGTGTGTGTGTGTGTGTGTGTGTGTGTGTGTGTATGTGTTTTCCTGGATTAACTGTCACCTACTGCAAAAAGCAGCCTTTTACCAAGGCCAAGAACAGCACTTGCCTATGGGTACAGTATAAACACTTAGAAGGCAGTTGGACTACGTGCACACTTTGGTTTCCCTCTGGGGGTTGTGACCTCCACAGTGATAAACTTTGACCAGGCTTGCAGTCTAGGCATGTAATCCATCCCATAAGCAGGCTTCAAATCCAATAGGAAAATGGTTGGTTACCTGCAACAATAATGTCACTGGTACACCAGGGCCCACATCTTCCTGGCAGGTCTGTACTGCACAGCCAGGGTCTGCAGGAGGGTGAACGTTTCTCCCAGTCACTTCTGTCCTCACCCTTCTGGCACTATGGACGCTAGCTGTCAGGGAGGAAGCATCTAATCCAGTCCCATCTGGATCTGCCTATGTTCTACATCCGAACTGTGTGCTGTCTTCAGCAATATGTCCTTACAGCAATATGCCCCACTCTAGTGGGCAGCCAAGAGCAATGACCATAGTCGCCTGTGTCATTTGGGATGCCTCTGGGATCCCTCTGCAGGCACAGCTTTAAGTTGTTTTGTAGCAATACCAAGCACTGTGTGCTATTAAGTCTAATTTGCAAGCAATTTCCCGAATAGCAGTGAATTTCACTTATTTTATTTATTTTATTTTTTAACAGAAAAACATAAAATCTCATTATGTTAGAACACAGTTCCAGGAACTGTTTCATATGTAAAGCATTTAGCTTTTGTTTTGAATCAATATAGGGAGCATACACTTTTTACAAATACTTTTGATTCTATAATTCTATTTGCAAGTTTCTGTAAGCTCCCATGCTGACTGCCCCTACCAATCACACCCCATGTGCAGCTTCTGAGGAACAACTTTGAGCCAGTTGGCAAGTCTAAGTTGCTCTTCACTTACAAAATAGAGAAAACCATATTAGTCCTTCTTAACACATGAGAATACTAGGAGATGCAAAGAAATGAGCCATTTTATTAAGAAGAGAAAATATGTATAATAGTGCCGTAAGTTAAATATGAAACCTCTAGAATTGGAAATTTATTGACTTTGTTTTTGTTCTTTTGTTCATATTCCCAAGTTCAGAGTTGTTTTTTTTTAAGTTGAAGATGCTCTCAAATTAAAAGGAGGGAACAAGAGAGGGAAAAGGAAAAGAAGGGAGAAAAAAATAAAAAATTCAACATCCCAAATAAATTGATGTTCCAAGAGCTACCTACCTATCTATCTATCTATCTATCTATCTATCTATCTATCTATCTATCTATCTATTGTCTGTCTATCATCTATATCTATCTAACCTATTGCATGTCTATCTATCATCCATGTCTTAGTATCTCAGGATCTGTGTGGTGGTCCCAGACTTGAGAAAAGTTTTAATATTTTGCATAATAACACTTTTGTTATTGTAGGTGATAGAATACTGAATCATATGAAGACTCAGTCCACAGGAAGAAAATAACATTTAAGAATCAGACAAGAAATGAAGAGTAGAAATGAAGAGTTATTAAGAGAGAGAAGAATTACAGGAAAAACCTCCATCCTGGAAACTGGAGAGACCAGCAGCAGACAGATGAGTTTACTGGAGGCAGAAGCCACTGTGACTGCTCAGGGCAGAAACGATTGAACCGAAACTTTGTCACACTTCTCAAGGCTCTGTGAGGGATAATTGGAGAGTTAAGTCTTCTGGGGACCTGGTCTTAGGAAGATCTTCTTTCCTAGATCTTACAGCCTGCAGCCATACCAGATTATTGCATGTAGCATTGAAGACAAATTCGTTTCCACTTAAGATGGGAAAAAGCAATCTTTTTGAAATATGCTTAGGGAAAACTATTTCAGGCACAAGGTATCCTTTCAAAGCAAACTACCAGACTCCCATCTGATTTGGGGAAAAGGGATTTGATAACTCTGTACACCTCTAACCTTCACGTCTTACATAAGAGGAGAAAAATATCTTAAAATATATTGAAATCCAGTCTAGACTCAGGCCAGTGAGAACAATTTAGATTCACCATAGATTACGGAGTGATTCTCTGCACAACATGTTAGTATCACGTCAGTAGGACTCTAGTATAATTACATTCGATAGAGCTCCAATGGCTGGCTGCAAACCCTAAACTATTTAAAAGGAGTTCTTAGGAAAGCTAAAGACAACAGGAAGGAAAATGGAGCACCCACAGCCATGCCAAACAGTTACAAAGTACAGCTCAGCTTCCAACGAGATTGACATACAACCTCCTACCAGATGCCGACATCATTCCTGTTACTAGATATATGACCAGCTCTAGACACAGTTTAGAAGGCAAGCAGCATACACTCCAGAAGATAAAGCACCAACAAGAACAAGACTCCTATAATTAAAAAAAAGATGTTTGGAGTATTAGAAAAAATTAAATCTTTATCATTAACATGTTAAAGGAATAACAAAGAAGATAGGTAATACGATGGAAAGACAAAGCTGTTCAAAAGAACTTATGACCAAAGAAAAGTCTCTGAAAAACAGATGGGGAGACCCAATCAGGACCCAGACAAGAAAGTTACAAAATCAATGCAAGACTCTTACCAAAAGAGATGAAAGAATTTGCACCTTGGAAAAAAAAAAAAGAACATTGACGGAGGAGTAAACAAAAAATTAAGATACTGAGAAAAGAACCAAACAGAAATTCTGGAAATTAAGAATCAGTACATCCCAGAAGCTCAACAGAATGCATCAGCAGCAGGGAGACCAAGCAGAAGAACAAACGTTAGAAACTGAAGGTAAAGTTGATGTGTGTGTGTGTGTGTGTGTGTGTGTGTGTGTGTGTGTGTGTGTGTTAATGAACATGATGAAAACTGCCAAGAAATCAGGAGTACATTTAGGGACACAAATCTATCAATCCATGGAATAGAAAAGAAGGAGTTCTGACAAAGCCAAAGGACTTAGACAAGCTATTCAATGAAATTATAGCCACGAATTCTCCAACCCCAAGAAAGAGACATTCATATATAGGAAGCATTCAGAACTCCAAGTGGGTAGACCAGAGAAGAACCTGTTCATGACACATCACAGTCAAGATGTCAAAATGCAAAGCAAACAAACAAACAAAAAAACAAAAAACAAACAAACAAAAAAAAAACAAGTCTACAAGCTTTAAGGGAAAACTAACCCATACACAGAAGCAGAAACATGAAATAATTAGACGTGTAACCAATCCTAAAGGACAGGGAAGCATAAAACAATATATTTTGATTCCTGAAAGTAAAAAAATAAATAAATAATTGTTAACAAAGATTGCTATTCTCAGCAAAGTTATATATCAAAAGTTGATGGGAAATTATCGAGTACCCAGGGTTATGGGAGGTTTAGCTACATCCAGCATGGGATATCTGAGGTAAAAAATGTATGTACACTATGTTTTTATGTCTGTGAACTTTATTCCTCTATGACAAAATTCTATCAGTACAGCTATAGCTCCATCAAGCATTCAGGGCAGCAATAACACTAGACACACCAAGCTCTATATCCATCTATTTTATTTCTCTGGGAAGAAATCCTGTCTCCATAACTACTTTTCCTTCCAGTTTCCTAGTTCACAGTCCTGCTAACAACTCTGGATTAGTCCCACAGGTACACTGGAAGCTCCATATCTAAAGCTGCACTGGTAACTGAGGAAACAGTGTGGGGACCACAACTCACAGGGAAAGATATAGATCCAGAAGTGACAGAGAACACATGACCATAGAGGAAGACCCTAGACAGAACCTCTGGTCCTAAAGGCCAGTCCTATTGAGGGGAAGTCACCTCAACCCCATTGAAGGCTACAAACACCATCACTGCAAGAAAAAAAATGACTAGGATTTTAAAAATACAAATAAAGAAAAACTTGACAAATGAACTAAATCCAGATTTGCAGTCCCAGCACAGAACCAGAACAACATGAAAATCAAGACAATATATTTCATCCACAAATCACTATCCTATAACAATAGCACCTAATAAAAATGGCTTGAAAGAACTACCAGACTAAGAATTGAAAAGAAAGATTGGGATTCTTTTGAAACAATCTGGAGAGGACATGAGTATACTCCAAGAGATGGAAACTGGAGATGAAGAACTCAATCCGAGGCATAGGAAGGAGATAGAATTTGGTTTGTTGAGTTTCTTTTCATTTCCAGAAAAGCTCAACAAACCAAGTAATAACCCCAATGGGAGGCCTCAGGAAATAGAAAGGTGATGTAGAAAACAGAGATCCAAGGAGAAGACAAGGCAGAGGAACAGGATCACTCAGTAAAGATAAATGATACATTTTAAAGGAAACAGGAACAGAAAGTGGTGCTCTAGGAAAAGACCCAACTTTTGGGTCAGTGGCATAGAAGAAGGAGAAAAACACCATAGTGAAAGAGTAGAAAATGTTTTAAACTGAAAGCATAGAAGAAAATTTCCAAAACCCAGAGAGAGATGGTTATAGAACTCCAAATAGACAGGACTAGGAAAGAAAATCACCATTCCGTATTATAGTTAAAAAAATAAAAATACCACAAATGATAGTAAAAACTGCAAGAAAAGGCCAAATTAATAATAAAGAACCTAGTTAAAAAGTAGGCTGTGACCCCAACTTCTGTAGGCTTTCCCTGGGAACCCATTGGCTACACAGGCTAGGGAAGTAGGTAAGCTAACTGCAGATCTTCACGCCCCCTCCTCGCCTCCAAATCCAGTCCCCAGTCTCATCCCCAGCTTTGTAGAGGACCACATGCCACAGACTCCCCTCCCTCCCTGCCCCCATCTCCAAGGGATCACACATTTTTTCCTTCAATCTTCATTCCTGCCTACCCCATTTTTCCAGCACTCAAATACAGCAGGCATTCCCTGGGAACCCCAAGACAAGCCTAGCAGAGAAATATGTAGGCCAGCTAAGCAGCTAGGTGAGCTTCAGACTTCATTCCTCCTCCTCTCCTCCAAATCCAATGCTCACGTCTCATCCCCAGATCTGTAGTAGACTACCCATTGTGGACTCTCCTCACTCTCTTTCCCCAGTGAACTAAGCAGACCCTGGTGTAACACCCTGCTTTCCTCCCTTCTGTGAGTCCCTACAAACCCCTGCTTCAAGCCCATCTCCATTCCTAAATGTCAGCTCCCAATACCTAGAAACACATTGTACTAGGAACCTCCACTGATTACACATGGCAGGATCATCCCCTGCCAGGCAACACACAGCCACCACACTCTCCTAAGAACCAGAGAGGACAACAGAAACCAAGGAACAAAGCATACATCCAACAAAGACAAGACCAGACACCAATACCTAGAATTACAATAATCTCAAACCTGGATGCCTAGATGCCAGGGTAAAAGCACAATCGATAATGTCCAGGACAATGTGTCTCCACTGGAGCCGAGCAACCCTACTGCACTAGGCCCAGAGAATGCAATGTAGCTGAAGCATGAGACAAAAATCTAAAAATAGAGTTTATGAATATGATAGAGGTTCTTAAAGAGGAAGTGAATAAATCCAGTAAAGAAATCTGTGAAAACACAGCGGAAGGAAATGAATAAAACAGTTCAGGACCTGAAAGTGGAAACAAAATCAATAAAGAAACCCCAAACTGAGGGAAATTTGGCAATGATTTAGAACTAGAACAGGAAACTCAGAGGCACGCTTCACCAGCAGCATACAAGTGATGGAAGAGAGAATCTCGATCATTGAAGAAAAAGAGAGAAGAAATGGATACATCAGTCAAAGAAAATGTTAAATCTAAAAAACTCCTGGAACACTATGAAAAGACAAAATCTATACATAAAAGGGATAGAGGAATGAAAGGAAACCCAGGTCAAAGATCCAGAAAATATTTTCAACAAAATCAAAGAAGAAAATTTCCCTAACCTAAAAAAGGAGGAGGTGCCTATCAAAGTACAAGAAGCAGACAGAACACCAAACAGACTAGACCAAAAAAGAAAGTCCCAACGTCTCATAATAATCAAAACACTAAATGTACTAAACAAAGAAAGAATATTAAAAGCTGTGAGGGAAAAAGACGAAATAACATATAAATGCAGACCTATTAGAATCATACCTGACTTCTCAGTGGAGACTCTAACAGCCAGAAGGTCCTGGACTACAGACTACAGGTCTGGTTCTACAGACTCTAAGAGACCACAGATGCCAGCCCAGATAACTAGACCCAGCAAAACTTGCAATCACAATAGATGAAGAAAGACATTCTGTGATAAAGCCAAATTTAAGCAATAGCTACCTACAAATCTAGCCCTACAGAGGGTGATAGAAGAAAAACTTCCTGCAAAACCTGAAGAGGTTAATTACACCCAAGAAAACACAAGGAATAAATAATCCCAGATCAGAATATCAAAAGGAGGGGAGAGAGTAAACACTATATGAACAAAATAACTGGAATCAATAAACATGCCTCATTGATAACTCTCAGTATCAATAGTTTCAATTTTCCAATAAAAAGACACAGTCCAACAAGAAAACAGGATTTATCTTTGTGCTGCATCCAAGAAACACACTTCAACATAAAGGATAAACGTCTTCTCAGAGTAAAAGGATGGAAAAAGATATTCCAAACAAATGGACCTAAAAGCAAGCTGGTGCATTTTAATTTCTGAAAAATAGACTTTAAACCAAAACTAATCAGAAATATATGGAATGACACTATATACTTATCAAAGAAAAAAATTCACCAAGAGGACATTGCAATTCTCAATATCAATGCCCAAAACACAAGGTCATCCAACTTTATTAAAAAACCCAAACAAACAAACAAACAAACAACAAATCACTACAGTAATTTAAATCAGATATTGACCCTTACATGGTAGTGGTGGGAGACTAATAGGTTATCCAGAAAAACAAAAAACAAAACAAAAACAAAAACAAAAACAAAAAACTAAACAGAGGAAAGCTGATGCCAACTGATGTAGTAAACAAAACGAACCTAACAGTTATTTATAGAACATTTTATCCAAACATAAAAGAATATACCCGTTTCTCGTGGAACTTTCCCCAAAATTGATCACATACTCAGACACAAAGCAAGTCTCAATGGATATAAGAAAATGATAATAACACCCTACATCCCATCTGACCACCATGGATTAAAGCTGGATATCATCAACAGAAGGAACAACAGAAAGTTTACAAGCTCATGGAAACTGAACAACTCACTACTGAAGGAAAAACAGGTCAAGACAGAAATTAGAGAAATGAAAGACTTTCTAGAACTGGATGAAAATGAATACACAGCATACCCAAACTTATGAGACATGATGAAGATGGTTCTAAGGGGTGAATTCATAGCACCAAATGCCTAGATAAAAAATGGGAGAAATAGGATTCTAGTAACTCAACAGCACAGCTAAAAGCTCTAGAACATAAAGAAGAAATCACATCTAAAAGGACTAGATGGCAAGAAATAATGAAAGTCGGAGCTGAAATTAATTAAAAAAATAAGCACACATATACATATAATACAAAGAATCAATGAAACAAAGAGTTGGTTCTTTGAGAAAATCAATATGATTGACAAACCCTTAGCCAAATTAACTTGAATGTGGAGAGAAGACCCAAATTAACAATATTAGACATGAAAAGGGGACATAACAACAGACACTTAGGAAACCAAGAAAATCATAAGGACATAAGCTAAAATCTGCACTCCACCAAATTGGAAAATCTAAAAGATATGGGTAATTTTCTATATACACACCACCTACCAAAGTCAAATCAAGATCAGATAAGCAATTTAAATAGACTTATATTCCCCAGTGAAATAGAAGCAGTAATTAAAAGTCTACCAACCAATAAAAGCTCAGGGCCAGATGGTTTTAGCACAGAATTCCACCACACTTTCAAAGAAGAATTAATGTCAATACTCCTAAAAAAGTTTCCCACAAAATAGAAACAGAAGAAACAGTGCCCAATTTATTCTGAGGCCACACTTACCGTGATTCACAAACCACATAAAGACCCAACAAAGAAAAAGAATTTCAGACCAATTTCCCTCATGAATATAGTTATAAAAATTTCCCACAAAATACTTGTAAACTGAGTCCAAGAACATGTCAAAAAGATCATCCATCAAGATCAAGTAGGTTTTTCCCCAGAGATGCAGGGATGGTTCAATATATGTAAACCAAGAAATGTAATCCACCATATAAACAGACTGAAAGACAAAACACACGTGATCATCTCATTAGATGCAGAAAAGGCCTTTGACAAAGTCCTACACCCTTCATGATAAAAAAGTCTTAGAGAGTAGGGATACAAGAGTCATACCTCAACATAATAAATGTAATATACAGCAAGCCCATAGCCAACATCAACTTAAATGGAGAGAAACTTAAAACATTTCCACTAAAATCAGGAACAAGACAAGGTTGTCTACTGTCTACACACCTGTTGAATATGGTGCTAGAAGTTCTACCGAGAGCAATAAGACAACTGAAGGAGATCAAGGGGATATAAACTGGAAAGAAGTCAAAATATCTTTATTTGCAAATAGTATGATAGTATACATAAGTGACCCTAACATTTTCACCAAGAAACTCTTACAGCTGATAAACACTTTCAGTGAAGTAGAGGATATGAAATTAAGTCACAAAATCAGTAGCCTTTCTATATACAAATGACAAACAAACTGAGAAAGAAATCAGGAAAACAACACCCTTCACATTAGCCTCAAATAATATAAAATATCTTGGGGTAACTCTAACCAAGCAAGTGAAAGGCTTATGTAATAAAAACTTTAAGACACTGAAGATGATATCAGAAGATGGAAAGATCTCCCATGCACATAGATCAGTAGGACTGATATAGTAAAAATGGCCATCCTACCAGAGCAATATACAGACTCAATGTAATCCTTATCAAAATTGCAGCACAGTTCTTCACAGACCTTGAAAGAACAATTTTTAGCTTCATATGAAAGCACAAAAAAACCCAGGAAAGCTAAAACAACCCTGAATAGTAAAAGAACTGTTGGAGGTATCACCATCCCCATCTCAGATTGTATTACAGAGCTATAGTAACAGCATGGTATTGACACAGAAACAGACATGTTGATCCACAGAATTGATTGGAGACAGACATAAATCCACACAACTCTGAACACCTGATTTTTTTCTATAAAGAAGCCAGAAATACCCATGGGATAAAAGACAGCATCTTCAACAAATAGTGCTGGTCAAACTGGAGAGCTGCATGTAGAGGAATCTAAATCCACACTTGTCATCCTGCACAAAACTGCAGTCCAAATGGATCAAAGGCCTCCACATAAGGCCAGATAAACTGAACCTGACAGATGATAAAGTGGGAAACAGCCTTCAACTCACTGATGCGGGAAATGGCTTTCTGGACAGAACACCAATAGTACAGATACTAAGATCAAAAATTAATAGATGGAACCTCATGAAACCAAAAAGCTTCTGCATGGCAAAGAACACTCATTCAAAAAAAATGGCAGCCTACAGATCAGGGAAAGATTTTTACTGACTATGCATCCAATAGAGCGCTGATATCCAAAATATATAAAGCACTAAAAAACAAAAAACAAACAAAAAAAAAAAAACCCAAAAACTGGATATCAAGAAAACAAATAATCCATTAAACTGGGAATTCTCAAAAGAGGAAAAGTAAATGGCTGAAAAATACTTAAATGTTCAGCATCCTTAGTTGACAAAGAAGTGCAAATCAAAACTACTTTGAGATTTCATCTACACCTGTCAGAACGGCTAAGATCAACAACACTAAGGACAGGCCCACTGATGAGCATGTGCAGGAAAGGGAACACTTATCTATTGCCATGGTGAGGCCACAAACTTGTCCAGCCACTGTGGAAATCAGTGTGGCGGGTCCTCAGGAAGAACTCATAGGCATGTACCTGAAGGACACTTCATTCTCCCACAGAGACACTTGCTCAATCATGTTCATTAGTGCTTTCTATTCATAATAGCCAGAAATTGGAAACAATGTAGATATCTATCAACAGGTCAATGGATAAAGAAAATATGCTATATTCACATAATATTACATCACCATTAAAAATTAAAACATGAAATTTTTAAGTAAAGTAAGTAAATGAATGGAAGGACAAAAGAAATCATCCTGAGGGAGGTAATCCAAAATTTGGTATGCATTTGCTTATATGTGAATATTAACTGTTAAATCAATGATAAACAGGCTACAATCTGTAGAACCACAGAAGTTGGGTATAGAGTAAGGGACTGGGAGGGATGGATAGATCTCTCTAGGAAGGGGAAATAGAATAGATATTTATGGGTGGATGGGGTGGAAGGGATTGGAATGGGAGGATCAGGTAGAGAGGGAGAGGAAGAAGAGAGCCGGGGGGAATGTAGGGAAAGACAGCTAAAATTAAGGGCCATTTGAGTGGTAGTATGGAAACCTAATACAAGAGAAGCTTCCTAAATTATGTCCATATATGAGGGTGAGCTGAATGAAATTGCCAAATAACGGGGGGGGGGGCAGCGGCGGTGCAGAGCCCCAACTAGACATGCCTTGTCACCAAATGAAGCTTCCAGCATGGGGACTGGGTTACATCTAGTTGAGTTGTTGTCTAAAGGAGTCTCACGGGAACCTCCAAACAACCAGATTGTTGCTGAGGCCATAGGTTGCTCTCCACAAACTGACAGCCAGGCCCTGTCACTGAAGACGACACCCACACAACTCACTGAGCACAGAGAGGTTGAGCTGGTGCTGACAGAGAGCCCTGTGTGTTAATGTTCTGGGTACCAGAAGGTGCCCTGCACATTATCAAAGGCGGAACATAAACCACCAACCCAGCTACAAACCTTCTCTCTACATTGGTGTCATGCCTGCAAGACTTGCATTGGGGGCACAAAGCTTCCGGGAGTCACCAGTCCGTATCTGATTCGATTTACTGCTCACTTCACAGAATGGAAACCATACCCAGTACTTCTTGGGTGATCAGAGACCTGAGACTAGATAGCCCAGTGACCTGGGGGACAACCAAACGCTAATGTTCTACTAAAGGAATGTATAGATACATGAAAGGGGACCAGAGGTACAGCCTACTCAGATCAGTGGGCCCTGCAGAAGCCAGACTGGCTGGAAAGCCTCCGTGTGAGTGCAGGCAGAAGGAAGGACAGACTTACCCAGCCAAGTTCTTTGCTCTGGAAACCAGAGAAAGTAGACAATACATTCACAATAATGTACAACTGAAGAAGGCAAGTGATTGAGAAGCAGTAGATACAAGAGTTGATTCTTCTAAAAGATTGGTAAAATTAATAAACCTCTAGCTAGGGAAACTGAGAAAAAAAAGGTCAAAATCACCAGTATCAAAATTAAAATCAGCAATTCCAACTCATTTCATGGTCACTGCTATGAGCGTAAAAGAATAGGAGTAGCGGTTTCTTGGCCACAAGTTTCATCATTTTGACAAAACAGACTCACTCCTTTGAAAAACCATAAAAGTCAAACAAGGAGGGACAGTCTGAATGTTAAACAAAAATTAAACAACCTTTCAAATAAAAAACACCAGGCCCCGGCAGGATTATTGGTGACTAATACCAAACAGTTAAGAAAACATTTTATCAGTTGTCTTTGATCCCTTCCAGGACACAGAGGCACAAGGGAAATAAATCAGTCAGAGGGAACACCGCACAGAGAGTGGAAAACTACAAATGAGTAATTCTCACAGACAGAGATAAATAAAAAAAAATCCTCACCAGAATACAGCCAAACCAGCCAAACCAGCCACCTCCAAAGATTACATGTACACCATAACCAAGTATTCTTCATTATGGCCACTGTGCTGCCCAGGCTGCCTGTGAGCTCCCGTCTGAGTGACCTTTTTCCTCATCCTGCTGAACAACTGTGATTACAAGCAGCATCACTGGACCTGGCCTGGGAGTCATGTTTTTCCAAATGCAAGCAGGTTGGGCATTCCAAAATCAACTAATACGACCCATCATGTCAGCAAGTTCAAGAGAAAAGTCATTTAATGATATCAGTAGGCCAGTAAAAGCATTTTACAAACTCCAAAACCAGCTCATGGGCTTCAGAACTCATGTACAATGTGTGTGTGTGAGTGTGTATACATACGCATGTGCATCTCTGTTTGCATACATGTGTATACATGTGCTTGTATATGTGTACCTGTGTATGCATGTGTAAATATGCATGTGTGTAGGCATCCATGTGTAAGTATACAACATGCATGTGTGCATGCATATGTACATGTGCATGTACATGTATCTGTGTGTATATGCATATGTACATGCATTTGTGTGTGTATATACATATGTACATGTGTGTACATTTATTTGTGTGTATATATACATATGTATGTGTGCATATGTTTATGGTGAATTATTTCAATTTAAAAATATTTTTGAAGGTCTATTTGTTGTACGTATCAAAAACACCAATATTAATAAGTTAAAAATCCTTATCCTCAGACAACTCAATATCTGAATCACCTAAGAGTTTTGTAAATGCTTGGTCTTGGTCTTAGATCTATGGTAGTGGGAGGGGACTTTTCAGCACGTGGACAAGCACTCTAGCAGGTTCGGATGTACAGGAAATTCTAGGGAACCCTATTCTAAGAGGCTGTATCGCATAGTAACCATAGTGAAAATCAGGGACATATTTATTTGACAATTTTATTAAATTATTTTAAAAATGGAGCTGAAGCACCTTTTTTTCCCCTCTTCCTCAGTTTTTTTTCTTTTCTCTTTCCCTGTAGAGGGAGCTACCATAATGAATTCTGTGTGTATTCTTTCTGTCCATAGTCCCATGGTTTTGCTATATATACATGAAATCAAACTAAAAGTGTGTTCTGTTTCTTTGTACTTGATCTGTTTTTAGGAATAGGAGCGTGTGTTTCTGAGAATTACCCATTTAACGTCAGCCATTTTTATTGTTGCATAGTATTTCATTTTTATTGTCGCATAGTATTTCACCGCACAAGTACACCTCAAAGCCTTTCACTCTCATATCTGGTAGTTGAGTTGTTTGAAATGAGTAGAGGATACAAGGTTGTCAGAATCCTTCTAGCTCTGTCCCATTGATGGTTTGTCTTGACCAAGGGGAGTAGTTATACGTCGAAGTCACTGCTGCTCTTACATCTTTTCATTTAGCCATGAGAATGCCACGCTTCCAGGCAACTTTGACATTGTAATTTTCTTTCTTTCTTTCCTTTTTTTTTGGCATTGTAATTTTTATTCGGAAAAATCCCTATAGATATAAAAATATCTGCCTGCAACTGCTCTTTGAGGCTTTATAGGAACCCATCACTCAGCACCTGACTCTGCCGCTGCAGCCCAGGAGTCATCTCCATTTTGCTTGTGTGGTTCTGGTGCTTGTGTTACTGCCAGTGGTTTCTGTGGCTTAGATCCTTTCTGCAGGTGTGTGTGTGTGTGTGTGTGTGTGTGTGTGTGTGTGTGTGTGTATGTTATGTATATGGTATGTATGTATATGCTCCCTGTGTGTATGAGTGTAATTATGTGTGTGTTGTGTATGTATGTGGTGTGTGTGAGTGTGCATGTGTGAGAGTGTGTTTATAGTATGTATGTGATATGTATGCATGTATGTGCTCTCGGTGTGTATGTGTGTGTGTGTAATGTATGTATGTGATGTGATGTGTGTGTGTGTGTGTGTGTGTGTGTGTGTGTACTGAGTTCAGATCTTTTCACTCATCTTTGAACACACTTTGTGTTTGGTTTTGGATATTTTTGAAATCAAGGAGGCATAATAAAGGTCTAGGAAGAAAGAATTTTAACTATAGGATTTAAGCACATTGATGTGTTTTTATTATATTTTTAATGGACCACTTTTTGGTACATTGACCACATTGATCAGCACTTGGTTGAAATGTGCTGGCTTTTTGGGTCCATTACTGCTACCAGACTATGGAAAGATATTTCCTCGAACACTTAAAACTCAATTTTAAAGATGAGAGATAAAAATTGAAATTTATGGAGGAAAAGTACCATGTCCATTGCTGCGTTCAAGGCTAAAACCTAGTTCTGATTCTTTTAAAAAAAAATATACTTAAAAACAAAACACCTGTTCCATGTGGTCCTGTTATCAGTCTTATTTTGCAGTGTGGGGGTGCACAGTCAGCAGGCTCTCACCATGGAGCCAGCCCCCTTCCCACTTCAGATAGTGTTGATACAGGGCAAAGGGATGGTGCCAATGGGAACCATGACTCACTCTGAACCCAAGGTACAACCCACCATTCAAAGACTGATGGAGTGAACCAGGTCAATGGTCTTGTGGTGCCTGGATGCTATGGGAATGATACAGCCCTTGCCACCCCACCAGGACCCATGGTAGACGTGGTTTCTAAGGCCTTTGTTGTGGAGTTTTGGTTCCAGCTATGGTGGCAAAGTTCCTGCCACCTCCTCTGGCTTCTAGGGTGGTCAAAGGTGAGTTTTTGACATAGTTGAGCCAGGAAAGACCCAGCGGGGCTCAGTTGCAACTCTCACTGTCCTTGCTGTCAGGGTAGACACCCTCCTGGTGGAAGTGGAGGCACTGAGATCTGGAGTGCAGAGTTGACCACCTTCCTTCTCTGAGGGGCACTCAGGGCAAGTGTCCAGCCTTACTCTGAGTTGTCATTGGTTTCTGTCTTCATCTTCTTCACAGTCAAGCTGGTCAGCTGTGTCTGCTGCCTGGGCCCTCAGCTTTCCTCTTGACCTTTGGAGTCTCATCCAGGATGACAGAGGGCTTAGACCTTGTGGTCATCCTCAGTAAAGCAAAGTCATTCTGGTCCTCTGAATCAGAATGCTCCAGAAGTCTGTGCTGGTGAGCCTTCTCAGACAAGACTGTAGTCTCCACTGGTCCTCTTCCTTCGGGACAGGCAAGGTTGCAGCACCATGGCCTAGAAGTCCATGTGTGCCTGCTGCTGGTCCACATCATTGAGATCCTCATAGGTTCTCCAGCACCCCCATCTCCAGCATCTCCTCCAGCACCTCCATCTCCTGCATCTCCTCCAGCACCCCCATCTCCCAAATCTCTTCCAACACCTCTCACCTCCTCCAGCACCTCCATCCCCAACTTTGAATCCTTTATGCACATCATGAACAATCCCACGGGGCTGTTCAACTTCTTATGCTCTTCCTTCTTCTGCACACACATGTCCTTCTCCAGAAGCTTCTCTTCCTGGAAATTCCCCAGGGCTTCACGCTCCGTTGTGTTTTTCTGGGTTTTCGGATCTGTCCTGAAGGTGACCTCCACGGGAAGCACTGGCACCTCAAGGAGAAGTGAAGATGGGAAGGCCCAGGCAGACTCAGTTCTGAGTTATGCTCTCTATGCTTCTCCCCTTTGTGGGTTTATTCTTCTCACCTCCTACACCTCCTGTTGAAGGAAGTCATCAGCCGCACCATGTCCTGCTGCTCTCTGGGAAGCTTGGGTATGGGGACCTTTGACAGATGTAAGTTGGGTGGGTAGTATTTGTTTAATACTTTCCACTTCAACATCTTCACTTCCTGTCTGTAGCACAATTGACCTGGCTCTGCACTTCTGGGTTTTCTTTTCTGAAATTATACCTGGCACTGGCAACCTCACCAAACACCAGGGGCTAATGGATCTTACAGAAAAATCTACAGCTGCCACTTTATCAAACTCCTGTAATCCCTAACTACATTCTAAATATTTGTCCTTATACCCACAAATAAGTGCGGTCCTCACCTCTCATCAAGGGAACTTCTCTTTGCAACAGATGGAGACCACTGCAGAAAACCTCAACCAATCAAAATGCAGAGACATGGAGCTCAGTCCCATTGGATACATCTCCAGAACCCTGGAAAACCTGAGGCTCAGGAATCACTGAGGAAGAGGAGGCAGAAGAATTAAAGAGCCCAAAGATTAGAGAGTTTGTTATCAGAGTTTCTTAGGAAATGACTATTTCCTAAGAATGTCAGATGCTACACCCATAAGTCTCACCCACGTGACTGCCGAAACATGAGCTGAGCAGGGACAACATCAGTAGGCATGCTAAAGTGGGTGGAGGGAAGCCCAAGGGGTTGCAATCCTACGTAAAGGACTAAGGCAGCAGAGGAATGCCGGAAGCAGGAAAACAGAAGGGCACACCAACTGGTTATTCAACACCAAAGGTCAGTAGTGAACGCGTACAGCGAGTAACGGAACACAGACTGAGCAGGTCATATTTATAGATTTAGAGCCTTATGAGATCCATAAATACAAAGAAAGATGGGAAAACAGACTGGGGAGGAAGTGTCAGTTCCAATGTTTTGCCATGATATGGGGTCTTCTTTGCACACAACACAAGTTTAGGAAACTCCTTGTTCATCTGCTTGTGGGAAAGTTGATACAGAAACACAAACTCTTCCCTGAGAAGGAGAGAGAATACATGGATTCCCTTTGGACATGTTCTGTGAGCATTTTCCAAATTCTGGCTGAAACTAAAAGGTATTTTTGGAGGTCAAAGCAAAGATGCTTCTGCAATACCCTGCAATAGCAGAAAAGAAACAAAATTAAGTGGGCTGTCAAAATGGCTTTCGACAATTCTGCCGTAAAGTGACTTCAAATAGGAAACAGTCAATTGAAAAGTCCATCCATTGGCCTGGAGCTGTTCGTTTCTCTAAATTGCTCCTTTAGTACCTTTCTTTTCTCCTTTGTCTTAATTTTGGTTAGTCTTTTTCATTTTTTTATTTTAACTACTGAAGGATCAGACCTAGGCAAGTGTTCTACCACTGAGCTGCATTTCCAGCCCTTGTCTTAATTTTTAATGGAAAACTGTTCATTTGATGATGTCTATGATAGGTTCAAACATCAGAACACAGCATCAGCCAGAACTCAGAGGAGGCTGCATGATCTAGTGGATGTGAAAAGTCTTTATTTTACACAGGAAGCTTGGAGACAGTTGTCCTTATTGATCTTTTAACTTATTCCTTCGGGTCATTGTGTGGACCTTAGCAGTTTACAGGTCTCCCTTTACAAGTGGCGATTCCTGAGTTGGGGTGAGGACAAGTAGAAATTTGGAAGAGGATTCAGTCAGAGGGAGAATCAAGAGGTAAACTTCTAAATTAGGGACACATTGAGGAGTAACCTAGGCTCATTTGTGACAAATGAAAGAGACTCACAACATGCTTGTTTAAACAAAAATGTGGCTGCTTGAAAGAATCCAAGAGCATGCCATGGACTGTGAGGTCAGAGTGCTGTCAAAGCATAGGAGAGGCTGAACCATGAACTTAACAGCAACTCATTGAACCCAGATACCTAGTCTACAACTACTCATTGAACCCAGATACTCAGTCTACAGTTCAATGAACTCAGATACCTAGTCTGCAGAGCTCAGTCATGGCTCCAAATTCTTGGTGGAGATCAAGTGTCTGGCCCAGTGCCTAGAATCTACCCCAGCCATAAAGTGATGACCACAGGGTAGAAATGTATCTTCTAAAGCTCTTTACCATAGGTGAAGCACCAGAGAAAGGGATTCAAAGGATGAAAAGACCCCAAGGCATTTCCTGATCTATTACAAGCTGATATGAGGCCTGTGGTGAGCATTTACAGGTAGTGGAATAGCAGTGGAAATAGTGAGTTAGTGGTGACAGTTGAGAATGAAGGCTGATGGGAAGGACAATGTGTGCTCTACTGTTTTGTCATTATTGTTTTTTTAAGATGATGAGAATTTTTATGTATAGAGTAAAATCATAGGGATTGTCTTGTAGGTAGTTGATTATGGTGGCATGGAGGTGGATGTGAAAGGGACAGGCTGAAGGAGCAAAAGGCTGGTTGCAGTCTTTGAAACAGGATCATGGAGTGAAGGAAGAAGAGGACTAGGTGGAGGGGAAGAGAAGGGAAGGGGGAAGAAGAGGAGGAGAGGAGGAGGAGAGAAGGAGGAGATAAGGCCAAGGAGGGAAGGAGGAGAAGAGCTTCCTGGAAGCCAAGAACAGAGTTTTGGGAGATAAGGAGTAGCTGGAAAACACCCTCTTTGTGTTGTAGAGCTGGGAGACATCATTCCTGACTTAACTGACATTTAAAGACAAAAATGACTTGTCCATGTTCACAGCAGATCAGCAGCATAGGAAAGACTACAGCTGGGAACCTTGACTTCTAAATCTGTTTGCCTTCGGTGGCAGAACCCACAGAGCCCCAAGAGTGCCCTGACAGACTCTGGGGGACAGCCACCCAGTTTGTCCAAGACTTTAGGGAATGCTGCTCATTCCTACTGCTGTGTGCATCCCCAGCTCTCAGAGCAGAGGGGAAGGGGGACAAGACTCTCAGGTGTGGCACCAGCCTGGAGGCCTGCCCAGCCTTTAACTGGACCAGACATTAGCTGGGCTCAGCCTCAGTTTATTCTGTAAAGCTGAGAAGTTGAATTGTGTAATTCCACCTCTGGGTTTATGGTTCTTTTTTTATGACGTGGTTTATTGGCTTTTCCTCATTATGGAGGGAACACATCCTCATAAATTTCCAATTCTGTCTCTAAACACAAAGGTGAGAGGAGCTGAGAGGCAGCAGGAGAACCAGGGACCTTTGTCTTTATAGACACAGATCATTCAGAGTTTTACCAGCCCCTCTAAAGCATGGGTGAATGTGAGGGGGTGACAGAGGCAAAGGCTGGTGAAAGTTTCATGATCAAAAAACAAGTCACCCAGAGTGGTAGCTATGAAAAATGAAGCCACGCTAATTAAAAATAGCGGAGACCCTGGAGAGGCATTGGAGAGCAAGCTCATTGGATTGTTCAAATTAAGAACAACAAAGAAATGGCTGTGCAAGCTCACTCCAGAGTCTGAGTGCTTTTTATTTTTTTTTTAAATTAACTGATATTAGAAAAAAAATGTGTTCCTTTTGCAAATCCTCCCCATGTTGCAGAAAGAGAAAATGTTGCCACCATTTTCTTTAGGATTTGCATTCTGGAGTTAAAGAAGAATGAAATTAAATTGACTTGAAGTGTTTTCCTTCCAGGCTGTAAAGTTACTGGCATCATTTATTCCAGCGCTGGTGCTTACATAATCTAGATACCATGGGAGCCCTTAGAAGTCATTAAATAAAACATCAAATAATAAAGGAAAAAGGGAGGGAGTTAAAATGATGTAGGCACAAGGCATGATCTACATGCAAACCCAGGACCCAGACTATTGGAAATTAAGGAGTGGTGGGGTTCAGCTGGGGGGCGGGAGGACAGTTGAAAGAAAGCTATCAGAAGTGTAGAGAGGGCAGGTGAATTGTGACGATGTCGTCTTTCTCTAGGAAGAGGAGAAAGAACATCACCAAACTTGTTGGCTTTCTAAGACTCCCTGAGTCTTGAAGGGGAGGTGGGTATTGAACAGGATGAGTGACGAAGGCAATGGCTGCTTTCCACTGGGATGGAATATTTGTATTTGAAGAATTTATTTACTCATCCTTTTATTTGTGTGTGCGCACACAAGAGGTTGATACTGAATGTTTTCCTTTATCCCTTTCCTTTCTACTTTTTGAGATCAGGTTTCTCTCTGAAGCTAGAGCTCCTCATTTGTCTAGACTGCTTGATGAGCAAGACTCGGGAATCATCTTGCCTTTGCCTCCTCAACATTGAGATTACATATACACTACCATAACTTTTTTTATGTGGATGCTGGGAATCCAAACACTGGTCAATACTTGCACAGGAACTCTCTACTTACTGAGCTATCCCAATGTGGGATATTTAGTAAGAAGAAGATATCCAGCGTAGGGAATATGACCTGGAGATTGTTTGCTTTTCTTTTTCTCTTGTTTCTGGCCTTCCTGACTCTCATAGTGGACAGAAGTTTCTTGCTTAGACAAGCAGTCTCCATGCATGCTGCAAGCTCCAGTAATCTAAGTTTGAACCTTTGAACCTTAGAATCCCTGGGGTTGGGGCTGATGCTATCCTGGGAAGTTAGGATCTTCCAACCGATGGCTTAAGATAGTCTTTATGGCCGCCATAGTAGCAGGGTCATTCCTTTTACGATCTCGTAGCATCCCTGAGCACCTACTATTGCCCTGAATCTACTCTTGATTGTCCATAAGATCAGTAGCTTAAAACTTGGCAAAGGATCAGAAGATGGAGCAGGTATACTCACAGACAAGGAAAGCTCGGATCATGCCCAGGTTTAAGGGGGGAGCATAGCATGCAGCCAGGGCCTTCTGGGAAGGGCACCAACCCTCAGAAACTGCCGTGCCACAATCTTTTTTCCTTAGATCCCATTTCCAACCAGTGCAATGGTGGGGATGCTATGGGAAGGGGGCCTGCAGCCTTCCCAGCATGTGGTAGGGATGCCATGAGAAGGGGTTCTGCACCTTCCCAGCATGTGGTAGGGATGCTATGGGAAGGGGGTCTGCACCTTCCCAGCATGTGGTAGGGATGCTATGGGAAGGGGGTCTGCACCTTCCCAGCATGTGGTAGGGATGCTATGGGAAAGGGGTCTGCAGCCTTCCCAGCACTTGGTCCTAGCCTTAAGCCCTCACATAACTTTGGAAGACAATAGATTGAGCATTCTTTCCTAATTCCCTCAATTCTCCTCCCACCTCCACATATAAGTAGCTTAAGGGTACCAGCAGGAGGCTGAATAATAATTTCCAAATAGCTCAGAATCTGATGTTAGGAACCCATGCGTGTTAGCTGAGAGGGTACAAGATGCTTTGCCTGTGTCATTAAATTAAGGATGCTAAGATGAGAAGATGATCCCGGTCTACATAACCATAATCTCCAGGGTCTTTACGGAAGGGAGGGTTGGGGTGGGGGATGAGTTGGTTCAGTGATTAAGAGCACTTGTTTGCTCCTGCAGAGGACCTGGGTTCAGTTTCCAGCACTTGCAGAGCAGTTTACAATTGTCAAGGTTCCACGGGATCCAATGTCCTCTTCTGACCTCCTCAGGCACCAGGCATGGTGCACATACACATATGCAGGCAAAACACTCATACACATAAAATGATAGTAAAAAGGGAGACAGTGGTGACCTGGTACAGAAGGAAGGGCAAGGTGCCGGTAGATGTAAGCTAAGCTCCTGACTTTGAAACGGGAGCGAGTCAGGAGCCAGAAGATACAGCCCTGGAAGCTGAAAAGAGCAAATAAATAAAGCTCTCCTCTATCTTCTGTAGGGACATGGTTCTTGACCCAGTGATAATGACTTCAAACTTCATCTGCAGAATTGTAAACAACTGCTGGGTGGTGGCAGCAAACACTTTTAATGCCAGCACTCAGGAGGCAGAGGCAGGTAGATCTCTGAGTTCGAGGCCAGCCTGGTCTGCAGAGCAAGTCCCAGGATAGCCAGGGTTACACTGAGAAACTCTGTCTTGAGAAGAAAAAAGTAAACAAGCAAACAACACTTGCATGCTGTTATATATCATTGTTCATAGTCACTAATAGACACAAGGAACAAACAGACCATTCCAGCCACAAGGATGGTATTGGTTTGCTTGTGTGGGCAGAGAACTGAAAAGAAAACAAAGTGCGTTCAGCCCTGGGAGTTAGGCTGAATGCTTCTGTTCTATTTATTGCTTTTTAAAAATTCTGTCTCAGTTCATGTCAAACATAAAATTTTCCTTTGCTTCAACATTCAACAAAATTGCTGAATCCCAGTTTGGTTTGGGTTGAACTTAACTGCTTTATAATATTAATTTCTGATAGCAACATCAAAGACAGAAGACATGAAGACCTGGGGTACTTCCCCCACCACTCATAGATGCAAGATAATAGCAAATAGATAAGAAATGTGGGACCTTTTAGTGGTATTAGGGGCTCTGCAATCTTTTTAGTGGGACGTTGATTATGTCGTGTTCACAATAAGGTCTAGGTCAGCACAAGAGGTGTAGATATGAGGACTTGGGGCACAAGCATGACAAACTTGCCCTTCCTTCTGCTCAGGACTCACATGGAGCTATCAGTCTCTCTGTAGGTTGAACCCTCCATTGCAGAGGTCAGGAAGGATCCAATAACAGAGGGCTAAGGGCTACATTCTAGTTTAGACCTTAAAGAATGAATTCCAAAGGTTCTGACATCATCAAGCACATCTTGCCATCAGAGAAAGAAGGAGAATATTTAGAGGAAGCGAGGGCTTGAACATGCATCTTCAGTAGGACTGGAGTAGAAACAGGCAAGCAGAACCAGTCAAATTATTTGTGGCAGCTTCAGGTTGCTACTTGGAGCAGAGTGTTTGGTTGTGGGATCTTCTTTCTGGGAAGGCTCCTATTCCAGGATTTGTAGAGATCTGCTTCTGGCCCAAAGACCCTCAGATTTCAGGCTCAGCTTCAGAAATGAAATGATAAGTTGGCATGTTTTCACTTTTACATGGAATATGGAACATGGATTATTGGTGAAATTATTAAGGCCACTCCACGTAGTTAAAAGGGAGGTTTATTTTGTGGGGTAACTCACAAATGAATTGATAGGCTACAGGGAAGATGTAGTGCAGTGGTGTTCCGGTGGTGTTCTCTGGAGAACTCTGTTTGGTCTACCTCTAGCGTCCAGGGTCCAGGAACTAAGAGAGCCCACGCATCCGGATCTCGGGTCTTCAGGACCCTCTCTTGGCCCTGCCTTGTCAGCGTGACAGTTACTGAAGCCTCAGTGGGGGTTGGAACTTCCAGACCAAAGATGGAATAGCTACCCACTACAATGGACTTGTAGAAACAGAGTGAAGTAAATGTTTTGTTGTTGTTTTTTTTAATTATCACTACTTTTTTTATGTCAACTTGAAGCAGCTGGAATCATCTGAGAAAAGGAGACCACAATTCAGAAAATACATCCATAAGATTGGCCTGTTGGTAGGCCTATGGGGCATTTTCTTGATTAATGATTGATGTCAGGGGTCCAGATCACTGTGGGTGCTACCAAAACAAAGATGGACTGCTATAAAAATAGGTAGTAGTGCCTAAATGATCATGGGTAAAGGCGTGGGCATCTGGGTCTCAGACAAGATGATGGACAGAACGGACGGAGCAGCTGCTTCCGAAATGAGCTGTGGCCCTCACTGGTTGAATTTAAGTGGCCTGTGATTGCCCCACTTTGGGGAAATCTTTGTCCCCGAGCTCATTTGAGTGATCCAAGATAATCTCATTTAAAGACCTTTTGCTTAATCACACCTGAGAAGTCACCGTTGCCATGGAGGTTAACATATTTGGAGGCTCTAGGGCAGTGCTTCTCAACCTTCCTGCTTCTGTCACCCTTTAATATAATTCTTCATATTGTGTTGACTCCCAACCACAAAGTTATTTTTGTTGTTACTTCACAACTGTCATTTTGTTACTGCTATGAATCCTAATCTAAATATTTGCTATGCAGGATTTCTGATATGTGACCCCTGTGAAAGGGTCATTTGACACCCTCCCCCCACCAAGAGTCATGGCCCACAGGTTGAGAACCACTGTTCTAAGGATTTGGACATAACCGTTCTTGGGAGGCATCATTTTTATCTACCACAAATAGTATTATTACATTTTTTCCCCCAGTACATCAAGGGTGAGCACCGAGTTAAACAATGTCCTTATATTTAGGTGTCCTCTCTGGGGTCATTCTCTTTGAAATGGGCTGAATCTGAGAAGGTCAATGACAACTTTAAGAAGGTCATAAGAAGGTATTGTTCAAGTTTACTGGAGTCCATGGATGCAAATAGGACCATGCTCATAGGAAAGTGACAGAATGTCGTCACATCTTTGATTACTACATAATGATCACTTGAAAGACCTTAGCTGCAGGCCTGTGCACTGGATTGAGGAGATGCTGTATATTTCTGGTCAGTACATTAAAAAAGAGATTCAAGATTCAAGTGCTGGCAGGATTCGGGGACCTTGTATTTCTTCAAATTATGGCCATCTATTTGCTTCCTGGATGAGTTAGAAGTAGACAGTCCATCTTGTTCAGGAACGACTTGGTAGCAATTGCCCACTGTGTATTTATAATGATGAGTCAAATCAAGTTTCAAAATTTACCGACAAGAAGCAAAAGTCCCAGGGGACAAAATGGACTTCACGCCCACAGCTTCCATTAAAACTTAATGAGAAGTTAATCATGTCAATAGACCTCGTAGAGTCTCGAGAAACGAGGGGGACAAAAAAGGCTCAAAATGCCATTGGCTGCATCCTAATTCAAATAACTCAACTTCCCATAGAGTGTGGAGGGTAAAGGACAGTGAGAGATTGCATTAGTGCTTTGCCAAGCACTCTAATTCTAGCTGCAGAGGCATTGCCTCTTAGCTTGAAGTGTTTGTCCAAACGAAGCACTTCGTTAAAAAAGAGTGGTTTGAGATGCTTAATGGCTTCACTCTCAGTCAGGAAAGGCCTGGGAAAGGTGACTTTGCCGTGAAGAATTGGTTCACATCCTGCCTCAGAAACATCCAGCCCCAGTCCTGACCTCTGTCTCTGCTGTCACCTTTCAGACCTCTCACCCCGGTGGAACTAAAGTTTTCACTTGGGTCCTATTTCCTACAAGGTGTGATCTCAGTCATATGTGCTCATGTACAGAATTGGAAGCGTAACAGATGTGTGAGTGGACAGGGGAGGGCCAAAGAGGGAGAGACCGCATCTCCTGGCCAAACTGTGAAGTCCTGGTATGCCAAATATGGACAGGTTTTTGGTGCTTATCTGACATAATCTCTCATTTTATAGCCACGAGCAGGAATTCGACTCTCAGCTAGTCAGGTGCTGGGATGGTTCTGCTGACGAGGAAGCCTGTGACTTCTCCCCCTCCCCCTCCCGCTGTGGTTTGTCATAAACATGCTGGCACTACCTATTATTACTCATATGTATTCCCATTCAAACTTTGATACCTCTGCTCCCACCAAAAGTGATTCACTCTCTGTCCCTACTTGGTGTCACAGGTTTCTTTATACTCTATATTGCTGTTCCTGGCAGACCCCTTCTATTTGGAGGCACTTTCTCACAGATGCCCTCCAGACTGCCTTCCTGGTCTTTCAAGCATCTCCAGCTTCCTTGCTGAATTCTTATCCATGACCTTTGAACCCCCAGAGCCCTTCTTATGTTCCTCTCCCAGGCATACATTATTTTCTGAATGGTACTACTTATCTGTAACAGTGTCACAGTGCACATGGTGACAAATGGGGCTTAGATCTGATTCATCGCCATATTCCACCTCCCACCTTGGCCATGGAACAGCCTGGCACGTGAAGAAAATAATGACCACAGTGACAGCATATGCTAACGCAATGCTAACAGTTCCAGAAGCTGGTTGTGAACATTTTACACTGATTTATTTCTTTAATTTTACAACACCGATATGAGTTGGGTATGTTGCTCGAGGGTACCCCCAGCTAGTCAGTAATTGTGCCGGAGCTGGAACCAGGGAATCTGGCTGTAGACTTCAGCTCTTAGCCACTTATCAGAAGAGCCTGCTTGTGTGTGTTGGGATACATACACAGTTGTTCATCTGTGTCTATGTCTACATGTCGATCTACTATCAGCCTGCCAACCAGCTATCCATCCATCCATCATCTCTCTGTACATGTGTGTGTTCGCATCTCTAAGTGTAAGGGTGTTAGTGTCTGATAGACGGACGCTCATCCTAATTTAAAGAGTCCATTTTTACCGTGGGTTAAAATAGTAAGCACTAAGGAACGGTCAGACACCAAGGCAGGCTGAGAGCAGATATGCTCGGGGCCAAAGTGGGGCCTTTCTCTCTAACTCATCTCACCTAAGATGTGTCCTGGATTTTATGGGAACTAAAAACGAGAACAAACACTTTATTTTTAATTGCCTCTAACTGTCTGTGGCTTCCCTGCTTACTCTGGAAGCTCTAAGGGGTTCAGGCGTGGGAAGCTGTAACCAGGCTGCCTTTCACGTGAATAAATATTAACACCATCTGGATCCCCTTTTACCAAGATAAGCACCAGGAGCTTTAATAATTAATCAAATTAGGGCCTAAAAATCATTTCCCTTTTAGGAAGTTTGTTTCTGTTAGCTATCAATTAATGCTGATGACTTCGGCTCCCTTCTCAGCGTGTTTCGGAAAATGGGAAACAGAGAGGCTCCGAAGTGTGTTAATGGAGCCTAATACACATCGCCTAATGAAGCGTAAAGGCCTTGTTTACTCTGAACACTACAATCATTTAGGAGCTTTTAAAACCCACTGTCAAGCCTTAACTCTCTTCCTCAGGACCCGAGTGATGCACTTAAGGTTTTATTTGTGCTTGGTGGAGGTGAGTAAGCTTATTACACTTTCCATTTACCGAATTCTTTCATTGCTGTGAAAGACTTTTGCCCACCTGAGCTCCTGAACCGGGCTTCATGGCACCTTCCAGAACCACCCTGTAATGAAGACCTCGAACTGGTCATCTATATTTGGTGGGCTCTGATGTGTCTAAGGGCCCACACCCAGGCTCGGAGCCCAGACCTTTCTCCTTTTGCTTCAGCTGGTCAGACTGTCGACACACACAGACTATTCTTGGAGTCTAGAATTCTGTTTTGAAATTCAGGATCCACACTTTACCATTGTGTGACCTCAGGCAGGTGACTGAAACTCTCCATGACTTTCCCTTATAAAGGAGACTGGGGAGGATTCTGAACATTAGTCCGGTTCCTCTAAATCCCTTTTCAAAAGAGCTATCTGCTCATTTCCCTGTAATAGTTTCTTAGTAAGAGTCTTGATAAGTCAGTGTGGGCAGAGTTTCCGCGCTGGATATCTGACCTAATTCCTGACGATGCCTGATCACCTTGGCCTGTCTTCAGCAAGGATCCTGGTGGGTTGGCCCTGACAGCTTCCCAGCTCTTTTATCTTTGCTTAGTAATTTTCCACCCACTAGTATACCTTCCTTCCCAATGTGCTCAGTGCCTGCACGTTCCCAGTTGTTCTGGTTGGATTTGGAATTGCGCACAGTTCTGAACTGGGCTCTCTCTTGCCCAGTTGTAAAAGTGTTGAACAAAACTCTTCCTTCCTGCTTTAGATTCCGTGTGGTTTTCTGGTGCACCCGAGAGTAACAGAACCTCCCTCGAGGAGGTGCCACTTGCGGGAGCAATCTGCAGCGAGTCCTTCAGAAAAATGCCCACTGTGCCCCAAGAGAGGAGGAAAGGTTAGCGATGGATATTGCCTCATTTTTATGACAAACAAACAACAACCACAAACCCCCAAAAAACAATGCACTGCAAGAAGTCTGGGACTGGGAATTGGAGCATCCACACTCAGCTCTCTTCAGCTGCTTCTCTGCCCTGCATCTGTGAGCAAATCACTTCTCCCTTCTAAACTTTAGTCCCCATCTGTCAATTGGTGTTTGAATTCTTCCTACCTGGCTGTCTCTGGCACCTACTGTGAGGACTAATGGCTACGATAATGCAAGAGGAGCCTGAGATGGGCTGGGACATTGCTGTAAGGGGGCCGGAGGGCATGATGCTGTCCCACATACTCTACCAGGTAGAAAAAAGCAACATTCACCCTGTCCTCAAAGAGCCTGCTACTTATGAGAGTGTTTAGACAGACATACAGATGGTAGACACCACATGTAAAGGGGATGCTATGGTCAGAATATGTCTCCCCAAAGTTTATGTGTTAAAAACTTATTCTCCAAACTCACAAGTTAATGGTGTTTGGAGGAGAGGTCTTTGGAAGATAATTAGGATTAGAAGACGTCATGATAGTAGGGCTCCCTTGGAAGCATTAGTGGCTTTATAAGAAGATGGAAAGAGGCCTAACATGCCATGCTTTCTGTGACAGGCTGCATAACCTCTGTCATATTAAGATGTGGTGAGGAGGCCTTTAGTAAGTACTGAGCCAAAGCTGGGCTCAGCTTGTAGGCTTCCTAGACTTCAGAGCTGTGAACCAAATAAACTTCTTTATAAATTTCCTAGTCTCAAGTTTTTTGTCATAATAGCATAAAATGAACTAAGGTAGAGAATAGGAACCAAGGAAGCAGGGGCTGGGGCGTTATCAGTGAGAGAAAGAAAAGACTCCTGAGAGATGTCACGTGGGGCCAGTCTGTGGATGGAAGAGGGCTCTGTGGGGATACAGTAAGGTGAGAACATTCTAGAGGAACAGGACAGCACAAACCAAGTCACAGAACTAGTGATTAACACTGTTAGAATTCCTATACATGACCATGTGTGCATTGGCAAGATGCTTAGTTATCCCAGGTCCTTACATCCTAAGTAATCCGTGTGTAGCAGCATGATGACGTAATCTATGCACGTGGGGCATAACTACGTAAACCCATATGCGAATGTTGGGGGGGGGACCTATAAAAGCGGGTTCCACTGATTCCTCCTCTCTCTTCCTGCATGGTCATTCCATAGGCCTGTGCACACCTTTCTTATTCCCTCCCCTTAATAAACTCTTATGGTGGGTTTTGTTGTACCTCATGGCTTTTCTCACATGGGAAACAGTGCCACTTAATGGATAACATTTTGCCACATAATAAACAACAAACGCCATATCCACCTCTGAGGGAGGGATGTGTGCTTTTTTTTTCTTTATTAAGAAATTTTCTGCTCATTCTACATACCACCTACAGATCCCAACCGCCTCCCTCCTCCCATCTCCCAGCCCTCTCTCCCAAGCCACTCCACATCCCCACATCCCCCAAATCAAGGTCTCCCATGGGGAGTCAGTAGAGCCCAGCACACTGAGCCTAGGCAGGTCCAAGCCCCTTCCCACTGCACCAAGGCTGCACAAGGCATCACACCACAGGCACTGGATTCCCAAAAGCTTGCCCATGTACCAGGGATGGATCCCGATCCTCCTGCCTGGGTATTCCCCAAATAGTTCTGTGGAGCAAGGGGAACATTCCTCCACTGTTGGTGGGGATGCAAACTTGTACAGCCACTCTGGAAATCAGTATGGCGGTTTCTTAGAAAATTGGGAATAAGTCTTCCTTAAGACCCAGCTATACCACTCTTGGGCATATACCCAAGGATTGCTCAATCTTACCACGAGGACACATCCTCAACTATGTTCATATCAGCACTATTAGTAATAGCCAGAACCTGGAAACAACCTAGTTGCCCCTCAACTGAAGAATGAATAAAGAAAATGTGGCACATATACACAATGGAATACTACTCAGCAGAGAAAAACAATGATATCAAGAAATTTGTAGTCAAATGGATGGAACTAGGAAATATCATCCTGAGTGAGGTAACCCAGACTCAGAAGGATGTGTGCTTCTTATTGAGTGACTCTGGGAAGGCTTTAGATGTCGGGTACAAAGTGTTTTGGTTCATTTTGGATTTGAACTTTACTACTGAATAACTACGAGATTTTTTAGAAAAAGTTGTTTGTCTCTCAGGCTCCTTTTTTATACATTTAAAATTGAAATCCTAGAATTGGGTAGTTGAGGCAGGAGGATGGAGGATTTAAAGCCTGCACAGGGAGATACCATATCAAAACAAAATGAGAAAACAAAATAAAACAGCAATTCTAGTTACACCTTACTAACATCTGTAAAGCCCCAGATGTTAATACCTGTAAAATTCTTAGAGTAGTACCTGGCCCATAGCACTTGCCCAACCGACCCTAGAGATAGACTTGGTCACCACCTGGACATGTAAACAAAAGTAGTTTGGGGGTTTCAGGAAGGCATACCATTTACACTGTGTATTGCCGGGAGGGGTAGAAAATTCCAATGTGTAGCCATAGATGATCTGTTCTCAGAGCCATGAATTCTACTGGAAAGCTGCCTGGAAGGTGAACAGCTGCAGACCCATGAGCCCTGCTCTAGGGTGAGGTCATCTTCCCAGAAGTCTTTGCAGCCACACGGTGCTTCCACATTGTAAGATAAAAAGAAGAAGGAAACCATTTCCATGGCAGAGCAAGGGGATTGGACCTGAAACTCCAGATAATCTGCCTACTGTGTTTTGAATGTTTGTGCATCCCAAATCCATACTGAGTAGTAATTCTCAGTGCAGCAGTTTCAGACACTGGCCTTTTGGAGTAGGAAAGTGACCTTATTAAAGGAGGAGCCAGCCAAGCCTTTTGTCCTCTACCCACAACCATGCAAGGAAACAAGAAGAAGGTGACAATCTGAGGGTTTGGAGAGAGGACTCAGCCCTTGAGCACACTTGCTGCTTTTCCAGAGAACCCGGGTTCAGTTCCCAGCACCCACACTGGAGGCTCACAACTAACTGCCTGTAGCTCCAGTTGCAGAGTGTCTGATACCCTCTTCTGGCTTTGGTGGGCACACCCCCACAAATAGACATACACATGTACATGAAAAAGAAAAAGAAAAAAAATCTTTAAAAAAGAGATACCACTTTGAAAGCACAGAATGGACCTGACTAGACATCCCCCTGGGAGTGATCATGAACTTTCTAGCCTCCAGACTGTTGAGCATATAATGCCAGGTCTCAAGGTTTTTGTTACAGCAGCATAAACATACTGAGGCATTACTTACATTAATATAGTTCATTGCTGTCAGAGCCGTTAGTAGAATCTAAGGATTTCATTTTCTGATCCAGGGCTCCGTGCTACAGATGGTTTGGGAAGGCCTGATGTTATAGACTACCTTGTACGCCTTATTAAAATGAGCAGCTGTGGAGATCAGATTCTTCTTAACATAGAAACGTCAGTGTCACGCAGGGCACGCAGCTAAGGGGGAACAATGGGGGGCACTCATCTTAGCTGTCCAGACCCTGGTGTCCTGAGTACAACAGCCTGCGGAGTGGCTCCTTCCTGGGAGGGGGTGGGGAGAGGGAGCCACACAGGGGCTTACGCACTCAAGTTCCTCTGTGTCTTTCAGACCTCAGTTGACAGACAAGCTGTCTCTTCCACCTTCATGATGTCCCCGGACAATGCTATTCTATGCCATCCTTGACCTCTGCCCCTGGCTGACCACGCCCTGCTGGGTTACATGCCTGACTTAGCTGGGGTCGTCCCAACGCAGAGCAGGAGTCTAAGGAAGTTTGTTATCTGCTGATTTTTTCCCATATTCTAGCCCTAAGAGGCTTAAGGGGGTACAGAGCATGACCTTGCTCTGAGGCCCTGACGATGGGTCTCATGTACCTGGCCTGGGAATGCAGGCCGTGATGACATTGTTGTGTTGACTCTGGGCTCCTGGAAGCAGGTTAGACCAAAGAAAGCCCACCAGGTGACGTTCCTTTCTCACAGATATGTCCTCAAGGTTGTAACGTGAAGGTGAGGAGGTGTGTGGACACCTTCCTGACAAGCCCCTGGGGATCTCTGCAGACTGTGTTCACAAACTCACAGCTGGGGGACAGTGATGTGACAACCTCTCCGAGAATGTCTCGTTTTTATTTTTTTGCTTCAAATTATATAACTCAAGCTCTTTTCTTCAGCAGCTGAAGTGGACAGCCGAGTATTAGGACTGCTGGCTATCTGCCAGTGTGCAGAGTGCATTTGAGATCTGTCTCCATAGATCTTCCCTCAAGCACACACAACTTGTTTCCAGTGGAGGCCAAGTGTCAAGTGCCCTGACTGACTGGCCTCAGTCTCCCTCCTACGTCATTTCCTATTGATTTTTCTCAGTGTTGCCTTAAGCACCTTGTGCATGCAATCTCTTCCCCTCACCTCACTGGACTCTGTCTCCCTCTTTACCACTCACACCCTTCCCTGCCTGGAAAATGCTTCATGAGCACTGGCTGCATTCGAAACCCTCCTCTCCAAGGGCTACCATCGTGGGTCACTTCCCCAGTTACAACCATGTCCACGGTGACCTCACGAAACTGCGCCGTGCACACAGATGATTTGCTGCCTTCCCTTCAGCCAGCTGGGGAGATGGAGTTGAGTTTTACTACACATGTGATGAGTTTTATAACAAACATTCTAAGCTTACCTGCATGGTACTGGCTTTATTAATAAAACTCCAACCCCCGTTTTGCTGCACAGTAAATATTTGAGTCACTAGAATTTAGTAAATGGAAAATGAATCAGATGTTCCCTGAGTACCTGAGGTATAGCAATCTCCCCTTGGTGGTGTTTACTTAGTGGTTAAGAAAATGGAGTTGAAGCCCAGCTTCTAGCTCTGAGGCTCTGGCTGAACCACTTACTAGCTGGATGATCTTGAATGTCGAGTTGTATAACCCTAGCGATATAATCGCCTCATTTGTAAACTGCAGGTTAAAACTGTACCCGTGAGAGAAGTTAAATCAGCTCACAGAACCACTTAAAGGTTCCACGATGTCCCGTGTGCTACTAGGTTCGGGCGTTGGCTGTTGTTTCCGCTGCATTGGTATAAGAGTCCCTTTGAAATGAGTTGGCTGTGTCCTGCGGTGTCGGTGAGGGCGGCCCCTGGTCCTGGGCTCCAGAAGTGTGTTCTTCTCAGCATTCCCTACACCTGCACAGGCAAGCTGCCGGCTGCTGTGGAGGACACCGCATGCTCTCAGGAAGCTCCAAGTCAAACGAGGGAGGGCCGCACCTAGCTGCAGACTCTTCTTCAGAGCAGAAGCGAGCCAGACGGGAGGACATGCGCTGACATTTTAGGGGGAAGGTGGGGAGAGCACCGTAATGAGGACTGGACTATGAGAATGAAGAGACAAAGGAAGGGCATTTCAAACTGGATTAGGATAGGTTTCCAGGCTGGGCCTGGGAGAAGGACTGATTGATTGATGATTGATTAACTGATTGATTGATATTTTACATCCGGACCACAGTTACTCTCCCTCCTCTCCCCTCAGTCCCTCCCCTCTCGTCCTCCTCCAGCCCCCACCCACTCCTCCTCCTTTTTCCTTCAGGAAAGCACAGGCTTTCCCTGGATATCAACCAGCCATGGCATATCAAATTGCAGTAAGACTAGGGCCTGGGGGCGGGGCCGGGAGTGGGGGGAGGCGCGGGGGGGGGGGGGCGCATTTAAAGAAAGGTAGATTTATAAACCTGCACAGCAAACTTCAGACAAAAATGCTGCTGAGTGAGGGATGAGTTGGCCCAGGTTTTAGCTCTCTGTGCTGTTCTTCCTTTTAATCAAAGGCGACATGAACGGGAAAGTGAAAAAACCCCGTGTCTCTGAGAAATGACTCAGTCCACTGCACCAGCAAAGGTTGAGTCCTGTGAAAAGAGGTGGGAAGAGACAGAGCTGGTGGGCTGGACAGGGCCCTTCGAAGGCCAGGCTGGAGGGCATGGGGAGCCACTGGCTGTGTGAGGCCAGATGTCTCCTGACGCTGCTATCCTGTGCTCAGTTTACACGCAGACAACAGAACAGATTAGGTCAGTAGCCTAGGAGTTTCACAGTACATATTCCCAAAAATGTGAGGTCGTGGCAAGAATACAGAGGGGTTTCACTGCATTGCATTCACTCTGGCATTCATGCTGGCCCCAGCTACCCCACTCAAGAATGGAAACCTTCCTCAGCCACTGAGAGGCTGGCTTTACAGTACAAAGAGCTAATTCCTTTGCCTGTGTGGGACAGACTGTGTGATTGGTGCTCCCATGGGACTACATTTGGTTAAGCCTTTCCTCTACGTTTCTCCTGCTTCTCCTTTCCCCTTGATGCCGAGCAAATTACAACTAACAAATTACTGAAACAAGAGCCTGAATCTCCGACTCAACTTCTAGACAGCTTGAGCTAAGTAAGACAAGACATGTGCTGACCTGTCTGAGGAGATGCTAAAACGAGCATCGGTGTGGGGGGTAAACTGGACAGGCTGACAGCCTGGCTTCCTTTGAGCTGTCGGAGGGCTTTTTAGCTGTGACACATCCATCAATGACTGCAGTCCTGAACCCTGTTCTCCATTGATTTCCCACCAGGCTTGCTGAAGGCTAGCTTTGCCACAGAAAGCCAATGTAAGGAAATCAGCTTCATTTCATAACAGGCAGAACCTTGCATAATGCTCAGTAGAATTTCCCTGGCTGTCTTTGGCCAAAACTTACGAGATTTTTAGACATTTTCTCAAATAAGTAAGAGTATGCCTACCTGTTTGCCTGGAGGTGGGCATGTGAAGGCTTTGGGAAGCCACTCTGTACCCACTGAAGAACCCGACTCTAATTAGGCATCCGCACGCACATGCACGCACACCCACAAACACCCAGCCTCCGTCAGCCTAACATCCAAATGCAACACTGATAAATATTTGTGCTTAATGGCACTTAAGGGGAGCATTTTGACTTCTAAACATTAGCTGGTGAGTAATGATTTTACCAAGAGCACAACGAGGATTTTGCCGTCTTGACTATTCCTAGACTCCTGACGACATACAATTATTCCATACTGCAGAAAGGAGTTGACAGAAATTCTTTAAAGAGCTCCTCGGGGGACCGTTTCATCAGGAAAAAAAAAGTAGGGACAGAGAAAATGAATTCTGAGGCAGTAAACTTGGTATTTTCACCACCATCCTTTTTCCTGCTGCAAGCTGCTGTAGGCTTCTCTCCATGTGCTGGGGGGCTCAGCAGCCCTGGTGGCTTCATCCTTGTTCCCCGCGGCCATTGCAGTCTAACAGACCTAGAGACAAGGCCTTGGTGTTTGTGAGAACTTGAACAAGCCTCCAGCCGTTAGCACGTGCAGATGTGTCAACTGGGAGAGTGTAAGACCCTGCAGAGGAGGTGTGAGCATGCTTGGCTGAGCTACTCTGGGCGATAGCTGCCACCCCAGCATTTCAATCTTTACAGTGAGAAGCGCCCCGAAGGCAGAGCTGTGAGCAAGGAGCACTGGAGATGGCCTCTGTCAGCCAGCAGAGCCTTGCCTATAGAGGAGACACTGGCCAACATGTGATGGGCTCCAGGGGCCAGGTCAGTCCCACCTCTGTGTTTTGCTAGAGTGACAGAGGCCCTAGGGAAGCCATGAGGTGGCTGGGAATGGGGTGGGGTGGGAGATGGCATTTTTCTCTCTCTTCCGCTATTGGGGTACAGAGATGGGTCAGACCGTGTCACCCTTGTATCCACCCTTGTATCCAGTCTTCATTGTCTTTGCTTTCTGAACCCTTCTCGTCCTTAGTTGTGTGTCATCACCCCACAGCAACGATCCAAACTTCCTGAGACTAGGGACTCATCACATTCATCTTTACAGCTACTTCACCCACCTCTGGCTCATAAAATGCGCGTATAAACAACACTGAATACTAGCTACATGCTGATTAATGGAAGAGTTGGGGTTAGTTTCAGAACTGGATTCTTGATGTAGAATATAAAATGCTTGTTTTTAATCTTCCTTTGAAAATCATTTCTTGTACCGAGTACGTGTTACGCTCAGCTCTCAGCTCCAGGAAGACGGTAGAGAATGTGACAGACAAGGTCCCTGTTCTCATGGACCTCACACAATTGCACAAAGAGGCAAGTAACAAACAAACATGGGAGCAAATAGGTAGCCATCTATGATGTGACAAAACGGACTTGAGGTGGGGTTTGCTGGAACTGAAACAAACGGGAGTAAGTTGCAGGTGGCCGGGGACAACCCAGTTTGAATTGTGGGTGACCAAAAGCAGCCAGCCATACAGAGAAACGCCAAGTACTACCAGAGTGATGGAGCAGACAGATAAATGAGCTGAGGGGTCAGCAGGGGTGGGGCTGGGGGGTGGGAGGGCATCAGGTAGAGCCTTGCAGCCTAGGTCAGAGGTCTCGAGAGAATGTGGATGTCAGGAAAACCCTGTGGGCACAGTGACTTCCTCCACAGCCACACTGCCTCCACTGCCCTTCTCCCTTGGTGGCACCTATACTGGTCACAGCCAGTCGGCAGCACTGTGCCGCCAGCCTCCGGTTCTACTCTGAGGAGCAGTCGCCCTAGGTCTGTTCTTACTTCTTCTCCCCTAGATAAGGAAACATTGAGACACATCATTCCTGGTCGGATTTCAGCAATTGCAAAATCCCTGGAAGGGTGATTAAATGCTAAATTGGTAATTATCTATCTATCTATCTATCTATCTATCTATCTATCTATCTATCTATCTACTATCTATCATCTATCTATCTATCTATCTATCTATCTATCTACTATCTATCATCTATCTTCCCCCTCCCATGCTCAGAACGCCCGCTCTCTATTTTTAAGTCAAACAGAAAATTAGACAAGCGAAGTCATGGCAGGACCTTTTCTGGTGGGATGGTGGGGAACTGTTGACTGTCACAGAAGGTACTGGAGATGCTGAGCAGTCACTAGAGAGCCTGAGTAGGAAGATCCTGCTGTCGGCCTGAGGATCACAGTCTCACAAGGCTCTGGACCGGAGGCCCTAGGCAGCTGGTCTGCCCTGGGCTCCAGTGTCTGCATCTGAAATAATCTCCAGGGTGCTACCAAAGGAGCATCTGTGAGCTTGTTTGAGGTTAGAAAGCTGCCCCTCCCCCTTCAGTTTTGTGTCAGCCTCTTTGAAGTCCAGTTTTGCCATGCAGACCAGGCTGGCCAGGTCGCACAAGCTCCTGTCTTTAGGGCTGGTATTACAGGTGTGCACTACCATTCCTGGCTCAGTTTTAGAACTTCCTTATTCCAGTGGGGGCACAGACAGGCCAGGGGGGATTGTCAGGTAGGAGAAGGTGCTGGGAAAGGGTCAGCCTTGCTCTGTAGCTGACGGCACATGCCAGGGAGCCTGTCCACTGTGTCTGAAAGGCTACACTCTGGTGACCTTCCTGGGTCTGCATTTCTGTCCTTCCCTGAATCACTCTTTGCCTCAGTATTCCTGTCTGTAAGAGGGGGTTACTTTAGTGATGGGGACTTGTCTAAATACGTTGAGTTTCCTTTCACAAAACACCACAGACTAAGAGGTTTACAATAGACTGAAACTTAATTCTCAAAGTTCTGGAGGCCAGGCAGTCAACAGTGAAGGCTCTGGAAGATTCAGCAGTCCATGCTTCACGTCCTGTGTAGTCGGTCATTGTTTTTATGTGTCCTCATATGGCAGAAGTGAGCAAATAGATTCTTGGGGTTCTTTTCTTCAGGGCACCAATGCTACACACAACCCTCCTGACCTGGCCAGCTGAAGAAGGCCTCTTCTCTGAGAACCATCACCTAAGGACTAGGTTACAATAGAAGTTTTGCAGGGACATGTTTGGTGTGTCCATGTAAGAGGTGGTGTTGATGTCTCTAAATAAGGATGATGGCAGCTTTTCTCTCACAGAAGTGTGCACAGAGTCAGAGCACGCACAGCTCATAGCAACTATTTGGGGACGGGAAGTGCCTGCCCCATTTTTCCTGTTTCGGAGGTCTAGAATCATTCCTTCCCTCATCTTCATGCCCAGGGAATGACTAGCTAAGGCTTCCAGACAGGAATGTATTTGAGATTAGTCAACTGCCCCTCCCTCATCAAAGATTCGGCTCTGGGACAACTCACTAAGAACTGCTAATGTTTATTGAGCATCCTGTCTGTTGCACTGGGATAAATGTCACATGGTATCTTTGCATGTGTCCACGACTCTGTGAATTGATCAGGGACACTGAGGTTCATCGTAATCTGTTTCTACTGGACCCTCACTTGGGGGATTCTGAAGTCTGAGCTCTAAGGGTAAGTGAAATATCTGTGAAATTACAAACTTACCCCCTCCACAGCCAGTGTGAGAACAGCGCTCTCTCTTCCCCCCTCTCTCTGTCTCTCTGTGTGTCTCTCTCCCTCTCTCCCCCTCTCTGTGTGTCTGTCTGTCTCTCTCTCTTTCTGAGGGTCTGTCTGTCTCTGTCTCTGTCTCTCTCTCTCTCTCTGCATGTTGGTGATATAAATCATTTTGTGTAGAGTGAAAAACTTGGATTTCAGTGTTGGCTTTCCACATTTTTTTTTCCAAGACACAGTTTCTCTGTGTAGTTTTGGAGCCTGTCCTGGATCTCACTCTGTAGACCAGGCTGGCCTTGAACTCACAGAGATCCACCTGCCTCTGCCTCCCGAGTGCTGGGATTAAAGGTGTGAGCCACCACCACTACCTGGCTCTTTATTTTATTTTATTTTATTTTATTTTATTTTATTTTATTTTATTTTATTTTATTTTATTTTATTTTATTTTATTTTATTTTTATAGGGAGTGGGTACGAACTTAGGAAGGCCATTGGACAAGCCTCTCAGTTCTTTCTTCTACGTGTCAGGGAGTCAAGTGCTCTTCAGTTCCTCCCAGGGACATAGGGAAGCTTCAGTCCTACCCGTAATGCACTTGAAAACACCACATAGAACAAACTGCTGTTGTTATATGATGCTGTCCATCTCTTACATCCAACACTGTCAGACTTTGGATTACTTTGCTCTGACTGTATGTCCTTTTAATCTCAGAAAAACACAATGTCTGGTTACCAATCACCGCAACCCTTATGATTGTGGTTTGTGTTTGTAAAAGGAAAAGCATCAGGTTTAGCTCCAAAAACAGCTGAGGAACTTGTTATGGGGTGTGGAGAGGGGGCGGGGGAGAGGTGTTGAAAGTGCCCAGGGTGTGCATCTAACTTTACTGAGAAGTGATCCACCTCTGTCAGGAGCGAAGGGAGGACCAGGTGGAGGACTGGGAAGCTGCCAGGCCTAGGAGCTGCTCTGCAGCCAGCAGGGAGAGGAGGAGTCTCTTTGAAAGAGAGGATGAAGTGGAAAGTCTTAGTTCCCATGCTTTTTCTTCCCGGAGCAGTATAACTCCAGTGTTGACCTCAGTCCCTCGAACTATTCAGGTTTGTTGACTTGGCAATTATTTCCTCCTTTCCTTTCTTTGTTTGCTCTATCTTAATGGACTGATTAGACCTGTGGGCTGTCAACAAATACAGTGGGTGCCTGGGAACGTGCCTCCCTAGAGGGAGGGTGCGGCAGGGTGCCAAGAGAGGCCTAATGCAGGGTGTGGGTACGAATTCTCAGAGCTCATCTCCAGGATGTTCCTTCCTGAATGGGAATGAGCACTTCTTGTCACTTCTGAGACCAGTCCCTGGAGGGCAGAGGAAGGCAGCATGGAGCAATCTGGGATTGCTTCTGTCAGTCATATGACCAGGCCTCCTTAAGCCTTGATCACCTTCTCTACAAAACAGGAAGAGGGCTGTAGCAAATTGGAGCAAGGCTACTGAGTTTGAGTCCTTTAGTCCCTCGGTAGATGCTAACGGAGCAGCTGCTACGTCCCAGACACCGTGGTAGGTCTCAGGAACACAGCAGTGAACACAGAAAAGATTCAGGATCCCAGGCAGATCACCCACCGTCTGTGCATAGTAATAGAAGGGAGTCTGGCTCTATTTCTCAAGGGAGAAACCTGTGTTGTGGAGAAGTGGGCTGAGGGCTGTTAACACTCTTCCCCATGGCCTCTAGGACAGGTAACATTTGAACAAGGACCTGGAGGAGGTGAGACAAGGCTCAGAGCTATCTGAGAGAAGGGTGGTCCCAGTGCAGGCCACAAGGGCAGCGTCAGCCACTGTGTGCGAAGACCCTGGGTGAGCGGGAAAGCTCATCTACGTCCGTGATTTTGTCATTATGAACTTGACCCTGGTACCTCAGCACTTCACAAAAGGCACAAGTTGTCTCTCTCTGTTTTCATTTCTACAGCATCTATCTTGGATTAACCACTTCCAGGGTCATGTCTGGAAGGACCGGAAGTGATTCCTTTAGATACCAAAGGGGACCAAATGGACGTTGCATTCTCTGAGGCCCAGGTTTAGAAAGGAAACAAACATGGGGGGGCTGTCAAGCTGCCAAGTGTCTTCTTCAGCGAGCCCCGCCTGCATGCTGCACCGTGACGGGGTGCTCTTCTCTCTACACCCTTCTTTTGGTTGTTCTAGAATGGCAGCCCCTCCTCCCTGCTATAAAATGTCTGCTTTCACTGACATTTAGAAACAGCTCCGAGTGCTTCGGACGAACAGCTCTCTAGATGTACAAGAAGCTTCAATTATTCTGCCTGAGAAAATAACTTTTCAGAGACGCTCTTCAGCATCAGGAGGCCTCGGCTGAGACAGGTGGGAGAGTTAATGAGCAGAATTGATGATGACAGGTAGGAAAATTGATTGTCAGTCAAGAGATGAAAGAGACGTCAGCAGGGGAATGGAAGGTAGAGCTGTTACAAGATGGACTATGGCAGGGAGAAATGCTTTCGCTACCAACTACCAACATAAATTGATACCTATCTGAGGCTGAGGGATAGAGCTCAGAGGCTGTCTTAATCATTGTTCTGTTGCTGTGAAGAGACACCATGACCAAGGCAACTCTTATAAAAGAAAGCATTTAACTGGGGGCTTGCTTATAGCTTCAGAGGTTTAATCCATTATCATCATGGTGACATGCATGACTCTGGAGAAGTAGCTGAAAGGTACACCCTGATCTCTGCTGACAGTGAGAGAGAGAGAAAGAGAGAGAGAGAGAGAGAGAGAGAGAGAGAGAGAGAGAGAGAGAGAGAGAGAGAGAGAGAGAGACTGGGCCTGGCATGGACTTTTGAAATCCCAAAGCTCACCCCAAGTGATATGCTTTCTCCAACAAAGCCACACTTCCTAATCCTTCTAATCCTTTCGAAGGGTTCCACTCCCTGGTGACCATGCATTCAAATATGTGAGCCTATGGGGGCCATTCTTATTCAATCCACCACACATCGTAATGTGGGATTTAAAAGGCCAGGGTGGTGGTGGTGGGGTGAGGGGGGGCAGTTTATGATTTCATTGTATCTAGGCTACTGTGGTAGTTTGAATGTAATTGGCCTCCATAATCCCATAGGGAATGGCATTATTAGGAGGTGTGGCTTTATTGGAGTGGGTATGGCCTTGTTGGAAGGAAGTGTGTCACTGTGGGGGTGGGCTTTAAGATTTTTTTATGCTCAGGATACCACGCAGTATTTCAGTCAACTTCCTGTTGCTGTCTGATCAAGATGGAGCCAGCATCATATCTGTTTGCATACTTACATGCTCCCCACCATGATGATAAATGGACTGAACCTCTGAAACTGTAGGCAAGCCACCCCAATTAAATGTTTTCTTTATAAGAGTTGCCCTGGTCATGGTGGCTCTTCACGGCAACGTAAAAAACCCTAACTAAGACAGCTACCTCTTGTTTTTCAACTTCATTAGCCAGATTTCACTGAGCCTACATCATCTGCTTAGCTCAGAATAAGGTGACTACTTCCAGAAACTTCTATCTTTGGTATGACTAATAACAAAGGTAACTGGTTTCAGAGACTCAGTATTGGTGCATTTGAAAAAAATGTATTGCTCAAGACTCACATGGAAGGATGAGTAATGCCATGGGAAAGAGGTGTCCTAGAAGGATTGAGTGGATTAGAACCCTGGTCTGTATTCTAAGTTTGGGACTTCTGTCATTTCATGTTGCCTAAGAAGCTGACTGCTCTATGTCAACCAGTTGTTATTTGTTGATTGGTCAGTTCATCAGTGTTTTGCTTACTATAGCCACAAGAGAACTTCTTGTTCTGTCTAATGCTCAATGACAGTTACTTGTAGACCTAGGATTGCTGGACTCTAAAATTTGTAGAGAAATTAGGCAACCAAATTCAACAGATTCAGATGGAGATGGAGTACTTGGCTTCAAACCCTGACATTCTGACTATGGGACTTGGACAAGGCATGTACTGTGGATGCCTGGGAAGGAGCTTAATGGACATGGGTGGGTATCTGAGCCAGTCCCCTTTATTTATAGTCCTGGGTGAGCAGATCATTTCTGTGGAAGGCAAATTCGGTGGTTGGAAAGGTCATTCTCAAGCCAACCAAAATTCACATATTCCTCTTAAATACATTCATGCAATGGTACTCTTTTGGACCTTGGTCTTCTTGCTAAAACATTAAAGATCACAACCTGCCCTATTCTGCCTCACCAACAAGACAGAGTTATAGAAGACATATTCCTTAAAATGTACAATATAGTAAAAAGCACACAGGGTGTCTCCGCTTCTTACCATAACACCGAAGAGTCCCTTTGAGCTTTGACTTCTTGCCCTATAAAATGGAAACACATACCCACACCCTTCTCTCCTGGTGGGATCTTTGTCAGGTCCAGCAGAGGAGACAAGGAGAGGAAGGAACACATGCAGCCGAAGCACATAACATCGGAGCTGGAGAACCTGGCTTGCAGCCCTCACTGCGTAATCGCTGGGCACTTACGCAAACATCCTTCTGAGATTCAGAATTTCTCAGAGACTCAGTTTTCTTAGTGTATCCTTAGAGCATCCTTGCTCTTTCCTTTCACAGGGTTGTGAAAGTCAGTGGAGATAACCGATTTGCCTATGATTTCAACACTGTTACTGAGTGCGTCTTCTGGAGCACATGCCTGGCCTCTGCCATGCCTCTGTTGTCTGCCTGCTGCCCCCCCAGTATTGCCTACTCTGCCATGTTCCTCTGATGTGTTGGGCCTTACTTTGCTGCTTCTGGGTTGACGGCTCCATGTGATCATGAGTGGTGTCTGAATGCTAAGGCACGAATCTCAGGAAAGCCCTGGGGATGCCCAGGGCTGAGTACTTACTAGTCTTTCCTCAGAACAAGAGACTATGCTTCTCTCTGGTCACATTCATGGTGGATTAAGAAGGCTGAGACAAGCCATGTCTCCTGGGCCTCGGGCAATGTTTCACTTAAGGCCCCTGCAGGTCTCTTATCTAGCTCTGGACCAAGTTTCAGGCTCAAGTTCTCTTGTATTTATGGGTGGGAAATACCAGAGGTGGAAACAGCCTAGTCTACTGCTTTGATCATATAGATGAAGAATCAGAGGCTTGAGAAAATCCACACTCGATCAATAGTTAATGCAATGACCAGACACGGACCCACGTCAGAGCTCTTTGATTCACTTTGTGTTGTTGGGCATCAGCAAACATGTTAGGGCCACAACATGTTAGGCTTCTGTAGATTCAGCGTGACGAGCTGTCAGTGGCTGATAAGAATGGAGTGGGGCCTTGGGAAAGTCAGGGGGAGCCTGGAGTCTGAGGCAGTGATAAGCTCTGCATGGCATTCTCCATCAGGTTTTCAGGTGACGGACATCAGGTGAGTTGGTGGGAAACAACTTGGTGAACGGGGCCAATCTGCAGATGCTCAAAGGAAGCAAGGTTATCCCCAGACCCCCTGAAACAGCTTAATGCCACTGAGTCATCAACTTGTAAGCAAAGGTCAGACCCCACTGCCCGCTTAACTAAACGCCATTCTCTCTTTTTTTTTTCTTTAACATTTTTTTTTTTTTTACTAATTTATTTGTTCTGATTGGGTTTTTTTTGCCTGTGTAAGGGTGTCAGGTCCCCTGGAACTGTTGTTACAGACAGTTGTTAGCTGCCATGTGGGTGCTGGGAATTGAACCTGTGTCCTTTGGAAGAACAATCAGTGCTCTTAACAGCTAGGCCATCTCCCCAGCCCCCGACTAAATGCCATTCTGAAGCAAGCACTCATACCAGATTGGCCTGAAGTCACAATCTGGTTTGATTTCCCAACCCTTCAAGCTTATTTCAACCTCTAAAATGATGTTATTAGTGTGTCCATCCACACACGATATATTTGTCAGCATCCACTTACTACACTGTTCTTTACATTTCCTTATTAGATTTATTAGTTTTATTTTACGTACAAGTGTTTTGCCTATAGGTTTGTATGTACACTACAGAAGCCAGGAGAGAGCATTACCTTCCTATAAGTATAGTTACGGGTGGTTGTAAATCACCTTGTGGTTGCTAGGAATCAAACCCGAGTCCTCTGTAAGAGCAACAAGTACTCTTAACCAGTGAGTCAGCCCCAGACTATGCTATTCTTAATCCTCACTCACATCATAAGTGGAGCTGTGGGAAAACACATAATTCTAGGCCCTCCTTAGACAGAAGCACCTGTTTAATAGAAACAGAGTAGATGCAGGATGATTCAGGTGACCGTGAGAGTAGCTGTTTTGGTTAGCTTTCTGTTGCTGCGATAAAGACCACGACCAAAAGCAACTTGGGGAGGAAAGGGTTTCTTTGGCTTGCACTTCCCAGCCACAGTCCATCATTGAGAGTAGCCAAGGAAGGGAGCAAAAGAGAGCAGGAGCCTGGAGGCAGGAACCGAAGCAGAGGCCGTGGAGGAATGCTGCTTACTGACCTGCTCTTCCTGCTTCCTGCTACAACCCGGCACCACCAGCCACGGTGGGCTGGACCCTCTCAGTGTCCATCAGGAGGACACCCACAGACTTGCCTACAGGTGGAGGTGCTTTTCCTATTGAGGCTACCCTTTCCCAGATAACTCTAGTTTGAGTCAAGTTGCGTTGAATAAAAAAAAAAAAAAAATCCTAGCAGCAGAGCAGTTGAACTGAGCATTCACAGCTTAGCCTGGGCTGCATGTTGTAGAGACACTAGGGTACAGATACATAGGAAACCTACAACTACCATCAAGGCAGTTGCGGGGTATTTGGAGCAGGGAGATGGGGCAGGCATATTAACCCGCTAGGATACTGTCACCTGGTGAGTGTTCGGCTAGAAAGGAGAATTAGTGCCCCGACAACATAGTGTGGGTCACTTAACCACGTCCTGAGGGTTAGGTAAGAAACGAGGGAAGCACAGAGCTGAACCTTGAAGGCTGCGTGCAGGTTGCATCTTGGGTGACTGAAGTGGTGTGGGCAGGGAAGAATCGGAGGACAAGAGTCACTCAATGTGTTCATGCAGAGGATGGAAGACGGAGGGGGACAGGCCGGGTGTGACGAGACAAGGCTGAGGAGGAAGGTAGAGAGCGGTTCTTGAAGGGTTTTGAGCTGCAGGCAACGAGGAGAGCCACAAATGTATTCTAAGCAGAGGAATGGCATGATTCAACGTGATCTTCAGCAAGGACTCGGGCTGCTGTGCTACAATAGAATGGGGCCCCAGGAAGGACAGCGTGAGACAGGAGGCAGAGGCAGTGATGGGCTCCGCTTCGAGAGCACGTGAGATGATGAGAAATCATTTGGTTACCAGTGTTCCTCTGGAGAAATGGACAGGGGACATTAGTTTCATCCCAGCCTTGGACTTCCAGAGGCAAGGTCCCTTTAAAGGAGAAAGTGGCCCAGGTAGTGCCTGTTAGGAGAGTTAGAGTAAAGGGAGGGAGACAGGACAGAGAAGCGCTTGGTGTCAAACAGTGTTTAAAATATCCCTTTTGCATCACGCTAGCTCTTAATTGGCACCAACCACCAAGGGGATGATTGATCCCAGCGAGAGTCCAGCAAAACAGATAATTTCTTACAAGCCTCTGAAATTCATGAGCACAGTTGGGTCCCACACACCGAGGCTTTACGGATGCAAAGTCTGAGACTTCCATGAAGGGATGAGTTTCCCGGGCGGTTGGTTTTGTGTGTAACCTTTTTTTTTTTCCTAATCAAAATGCAGACTCTATCTATGTAGTTAATGCCTGGGGTCTTGCTGAGCAGCAGAAGAGAAAGCAGCCAAAAGCTAGGCAGCACACCACCCCTATGGATTAATTTTTCACACCGCGGGCTCATTAGAGAGCTGCTAAGTCAAAGCCTGTGAGGTGGATGTCTGATATGGACATCCGGGCTTGACCAGCGGGTCTGCCCACTACCCATTCAGAATTTGGGTCAAAGCCTCACTGTAAAGCCACCTCCCACGTATGGCAAAGGCTGCACTGGATCCCTTTAGAGTCTTGAGCCTTTGCAGAGAGAAAGCAGGCTGTATTTATTGAAAAGCCATTATGTTCCTGGTACTTAATCCCTCACACCACCCCTCCCCCCCCACACACACACACACCAAAAGCCTTCATCAAGGTGAAGAAGACCTTTCCTCTTTTCTCAGATGAGAAACTTAATGTTGCACAATATGATATACTCCCAGTGCTTTGGAGAGTCCTGGGTACCAGAATGGCAGGCCCCCTTTTCAGCCTGATTTTGCCCATTGTAAAATTCTGTTACTGATGTTGGCGTGGTAGAGTCAAAGTCTGCAATTACTCAGACTTCGTAGACTCTGCTCATCAGAGTTCAGACAGGGCTTGTGTGGGGCCCACAGGGTAGAAGTTTCCACCTCTCCCCATCCCTGCCGGTGAACATGGAACCGTGTCTGGAAGCTGAGAGTGTGTGTGTTTAATAGACTCGACCTGGGCTGTGCTTTATTTTGTTGGTGTTTTCTCTTTCTGCTTTCCTGATTTATGGACTCTGACAACAGCAGCAGAAACTTTCCTTTTTCTTACTGTGTTGAACCGTCTCATTTTTCTCCAAATTTGTCCCCTCCAGTTCCTCGCCCCCCATCCCCCCCACTGCAGGCTGTATGTGCACAGGTGTTCTCTGTAGATTCATGAGATGGTTGGAGACTAAGAAGTGGCAGATGGCTGCATAGTATTCTAAGGGGACAATATCATGTGACAAAATATTTGGGTGGTCGTTCTATTGATTTGAAATGGAGTGCTGAATCTTTTCTCCTTTGTACACCGTTTGGGGTCACTCAGACCCAAGCCTTTAAAAACAACTCACAGACATACCTTATTCATCTGCCATGGAACTCAATTACAGCAGACCTCAGGTTACGGGACATGTGTGCTGGTAAATTGTGCCATAAAATGCTGTCATTGAGATGATTTTAGTGGGAGCACGTTATAGCCCACGTCCTTTTTTTTTTTTTAAATCTATTAGTTCATATTTGATGTTTGTCATAAAACAGTAGAATGGGCACATCAGGAATGAACCCCATTTCAAGGAAGGGTAAACAGAGTCTCTGAGAATCTCATGTCCTAACCAGGCTGGGTGGTGGCTCAGAGTTAAATAGGAGCATTTTTATCTCTCATGTTGTGCAAGTTGCTTTTTGGGTCCAAAGCAAGAGGTTATTTTGCTTACATCTAAAAGAGCAAGCAGGAGGCTAAAACCTTGATAAAGGACAGCCAACCAAACAATTTGGCTTAACAATAGATTTAGCTCAAGTGTCAGTGTTCTGCGGCTTTCTCAGTGCAGATCGATCTCAGAAAGAATCCGAGCAGAAAGGCCATTCATCCCAGCTTCTGTGAGACAGACAGCATCTTAATGTGCTCTGTTTAGCCCTCCCTCACACTCCTGTGGGTAGCGTGTTCAGCTGGGGTGACACTGTGAATTCCAAATGGTAATTAACACTCTCCAATTCTTAAGTATTAGAACCCCACTAGGAACATCCAGTAAGTGAATTTTGATGTTAAAAGAAATAGAATCAATGGGAAATAGTTCTTTAATTTCCAAGTAGGCTAAGAGCCTTCCTCGATAAGTATGAGGTGGATTATTATATTTTCATTTTTACTAAATTCGCCAAAGCAAGAAATTGCCACGAGCTAAAAAAATTAAAACAAAAAATTGGAACAGAACATCTCCAGCAGGTCAGTGAGAAAGCCTGGAGCTTTACTGCCCTTTGCCCCTTACAAGCTTGCTAAGGGACTTTCCACCCAACCCAGTTGCTTCTGTACCCTGTATTGCATGAACCTGGTGTCACAACCATTTGCAAAGCTTGGAGTAAGACTCAGACAGCCTCTGGCGGTCAGTAAGAAATCCTTTTTGAATGAAGATGACTTTATAAATCTTATCAGACCAGTGCAAAAATCTCTCCATAGACTATATGTATCATCTTCTTCAACCCTCTGACAGAAAGTACTACTGGTTTTGACACTACATTGCTGGGAGAATGTGAGTTATAAGCTTTGGAAAGCAACAACTACCTACCAGGGGAGATTTATTCACTCCATCAAGCACAAGAAAAATTCAATTTTGAAGCTGTCAGCATGGGCCAGTAATGATGTTTAAATGAATTCCATTATGGGCAAATCTAAAATGTGAACAATATTTTGTTATTGATTTTTCAGTGAGTTTTGGCGGAGGCAGCTTCAGCCTGCATCACCAGCCTTCTGTAAATTTTGTGCTGTCCCTCTGGGTAAAGTGACCCTGGTTTGATTGGCAGTTGTCTTCGGGTAAGCATTTCATGAGGGAGATGTGTCTTATCAGTCATGGCCATATTGCAGGCCATGTAAATCTCTAGTGCTGTGTGTGGACCGTGTTACATGATTGATGGAGGCAAGCTCTCGTGTACATTGTAAGCTAGCTCCTCCAGACTGCACCAGGGGAAAAGACACTCGAAGCGTGAAACTGCCCACCATGGGCTGTTCACAGCAGTTTTAATAAGCAAGACTTTTCTCTTTTGCATCTCATTAAATACACGGATGGCTCATCCTTAGAGGACTTTCTCAGTGATGTCAGATGAACACTGTCGGTGGCACAGACTCCGGGGTTCATCTTTACCTTTTCCTTCAACTCTGAGGCTTCCCTGTAATTATCTTTTAATTTCTTGGTCGAGATCTGCTGTTAATTCAAGCAACCCCAGCAAGCAAATTGGAAAGTCCTTTACAATCTGAGGATTGTGTAGCTGTGCTAATCTTTGAGATCAGTGGCATGTGTTACCTAGCTGCTAAGTTCCTTGCAGACATATCCCACTTGCCTTGGCAAAATTGATCAGTTCTTCTGTCTTAAAAGTTCAGCAGCTTCATTTGATAAACTATTCGTGTGATGCATTTCCTAAACTGTCCAGCATTCAAGAAACAAAACAAAAAAAAAATCACTTTTTATGTTTGAAAAAGAGGCATTCCTAAGCCCTATGGGATTTTATTTATCACTGTAACATACAGACCAGAACTGTGGGATCTAGAGATTATAAATGTTTGCCCCCAATTCTACCACCACGAACTTAGCCACAAGTGCTCACTAGTCTTGTCCCTGAGATGTCTATAGTACCTAAATTAGTGTCCCTACACAATGGGATTTTTGTAATGTGTGGGAAGCAATGGATATATGAATTACAATTTGGTTGCAATTTCCTCTATTCCCTTTTCTTCATGCCTGCCCTTATGGAGCTTGTTCATAATGTTTATGTTGTCTTGTGTACACTGCTTTTTCTGTGTGGTGCTTACTCTTATATAAGACATGCTCTTTGGGTCACAGAGTCCCCTAACCATTATCTGTAATGGATGAATAGACACAGGAGCACTTTCTAACATGAAAGCTGAAAGTATCACTCAAGCATATTGCTTTCTAAAGGTGCTAGCCCCTAGATTGGATGGTAATGCACTGGGTGGGAAATGAATTAGAGCCAGAGCTTGAAGGTCACTTCCTAGTCTGGGACATAAGTCCTAAGTATTGGCTGCTTTACAGCAGCAGCAGGCTTTCATGAAATATGACTGACTAAATCAAATCTTGTCCAAGAATCACTCCTTCTACTGTGTGCCACACTCATCAATAGCTAACACTATCCAAATTCATAATGCAAAATCACAAAGCAATGGAACTTTGCTTAGAAATTGCCAGCAGTGTCAAATTTCCAATCTATTAGTGAATAAATGAAGAGTCTATGTTCTACAAACCATAGTCCCCGATCTCATGGAACCCAGTTAATGATGACTGACGGCACATGAGGCTTTGGGTACTAAGGATGAAAACATGCCCCCTCTGGCCTAGTGGGGTTCAGAGGTGGTGAGTGGGAAGGGTAGGTGGCCACCATATTGGCAGACAACCAACAGGAAATGAGGCAAACGCTGTAGGCTAGGCCTGGAGAAGGACGTTGTTGGCACCCATGAAAGCAAAGGTAACTCTGCAGAATGGGGTGATGTTTGAGGTCAAGAAATTAAGACGTGTAGACTAACAACTTTGATCAAGGCAGGGTAAATGTCCTGAGAGAGATGACAGAGGAAAAGTGGGGCTTCATTCACATAGAAGAAAATTATTTTTTTTTCTGCTAAGAGGTGTTAAGACAGAGACCCAGCAAGCTGAGGAATTCAGCCACAGCTTGACAGAAGAGCCAGGTGTGAGAAACAGTGGAAGGGTTCTGTTACATTGGGTTGTATCTGCAACCTGTGCCTGCAGTCAGCTTTGCAGGATTCTGAGCTTGCCCTGCCTCTAGCAGCTGAGTTTGCTCTTTTGTTGGTTTTGACCTTTCAAGTCTCACAGGCAGCATTTGCACATGGCCAGCATATGCAGCTCCATTGAGAATAATCTGGAAATACATAGCTGTGCTGGCCCATGTCAGCTGTGCTCTCTTCCTTCTGGAGTGGGACCAGCTGGCCTGGTGCTAGCTCTCTGACTGCCCACAGGGTCCCTTTCCTGTAGCAGCATGACTATCTGCCCTTGATTCACGTGGCCTAGTGCACCGTGCAGTCAAGGGCATACACTGAAGTTCCTGCCCACTGAGGGAATTAACTGCCTGGCTCCAACAGGACAGGTGACTATCTTTCAGACTCCAGAGGCACCACAGAGTAGGTGGCCTTGTCTCTCCCTGGGAGGAAGAGCTGAACACCAGAGGAGGGAGAGGAGCTACCTATGAAGGTGGGACAATGTGGCCCTAAGGACATGGATGCAATTGACCACAGTAGGCAGTGCTCATGGTCAAGGTCCACTTCAAATACTCAGTGTGGGCATGGAGGCCACTGGAGGTGGATCAAGCAGTGTGCCAAGGGAGCAGGAATTTCACGCCGTTCTAGTGTCCCGAAGGTACCAAAGAGACTCTGGCCAAGGGAGCAGATCATTTGGGTTCTAGTCTTTTGCTTCCTGATTAGAGAAGCTAGAAATAACAATATTTTCCCCCAGAATCTGTAGCTAAAACAATATCTCACCTTTCCTACGTGCCAGGCTCCACTGTGAAGGATTTTACCCCCAGCAATTCTTCTGTTGCATTTAGTCTCTGAAGCAGCTTTAAGAGGTAAGGACTGCAATAATTCTCATCTTAGAGACTGTCTGTGAAACAAGTCTAGAAGATGGATGTGTCTTAGGGAATATCCTAGGGCTTTGGGAAAATCAGATGTGCTCTTGTCTGTGAATCCACTTTAGGACCTATAAACTGTTCTACAAGCCCAAGGGATCTGCTACTCCATCAGTTCCCCTGCGGTTTCTTTCTCTACTTGTCCTGGGTGTCTTAAGGTAGGATCAGATGAAGAGAGGTTGATGGAGAAAACCAAGCTCCTCCCTTAAAGCCCCTCGGAGAGGTGGGATAGAGAGACAATGGTTGCAAAATGAGATGCTGGGGAAGTGCCAGGAGGCTGACCGACATAAGCCTTACACTGGGCTTTAGAACCTGTTTCTGGACCGGGAACTGGGAAAGGAGTCAGCTGTGGGCCTCTGGAGAAGACGGTTTGCCGCTGAGTTCTGAGAGGTCAGCAGCTGTCCCACCTCCTTCCTAGCGACTTGCCGCTGAACCATTCATTTCTCCTTTATTTTACCCACTGATTTCTTACTATGTTCTTGGCACTTAGGTTAATCTGAGCAGTTGTGTCGGAGGCTCACAATGAAAACAGCTCTGCCAGCGCTGTTTGGTCATTCCAAGCAGATTTACACCATGCACTCTCCCAAGGGCACCGTTATCTGTTTATGAACAACAGGCCACCAGAGCACTGAACCATGCCATTGTCACTCCATTTGGATCTTTCAAATCATATTTCATCTCTGCTAATCAGGAGATAATGATAGTCCTCCTCCACCTTCTGCCTTCCAACCCATTTTAGTTCTCCGTGATCTCACGCTGGGCTGGACTGTTTGAAATCTAGTAGACAACACCAGAGAAGAGCTGTGATTTTTCAGATTTGCCCCTGGGTAATGCACATGATAAATGCCAAGCACGAGGCATTTAGTTGTTTGAGACGTAATGATTTTTCACATCAGTATGCACAGCTAAAGCAAGCACCATGTCCAGAAGCAATGTGTACCTCCAGTGCTGAAACCCAAGATTCAAGATGATGCCTAGAGTTTCCAAACAAGAAAAGAGATGGGTGAGGAAGAAAGCCAAGGCTGGCATAGCACATGAACTCTTACCAGTGCTGTGCTGCTCCTGAGGAAGTTTAGACGGTCAGTGGGAAATGCTGCCGCTTCCTAAGAATCCTTGTAAGGGTTACTTCTTCCTTCATAGGCCTGGCTGTGCCTGGTCCTCCGAGAGGTGGGCTCACTGCTGAGTTTGTCACCACTCACAGGATGTCTTCTCCCATCACACTGTCACACTGCCAGGCTCATGAAGTTGATGAATAAAACTGTGCATGGCCAGGGAAAGGCTGTGTCCACCAAGACCGGACTACACAATTCTATGCAACAGAGCTGCCTTGCTGTAGAAGACCACTCTGGAAACTTCCCAAGGCAGAAGTGTGCTTGTTAAGGGTGGGTTCTTACAAAGAAGAATCCCACAAACCAGAGGCTAGTTGCATCAGGTACTCTATCTACCACCCCCGCGTCAAGGCTCTGATGGCTTCCCTCTCCAAGACAATGCTGGCATGGGCATTAACAGCTTTCCTGTCTGTGATACTCTTTATTGCTATCTGTCTCCAGCCTAGAAGCTGGGTTGTTTTATTTTTATTTACCATTATGTTTGATAGGGTGCTAGGGTTAAATACAGGACCTCGAACATGTAACAAGTAGTCTACCAGTGGGGTGCACTCTCAGCTCTCTACTCCAGGTCTTGGCGTAGCCTGATTATGGTGCCAGCTGCCCACACTGACTGAAGCATCAGGTTCTCAAATCATCAAACTCTAATGACTTTACCAACTCCATATTTACTGAGCCAAGCTTCAAAGTTTAGTCCCTTTGCTTTTTTTGGCTGCCTTACCTACAAGGTACAGTTAATGGATATTCTGGGCATAGAATTTAGTGCTGGGAAGGGGTGCAGGGGTTCAGGCTTTGACCCCAAATTTCTTGGCTAATGTAGCTACAGATTTATCAAGTGACTTCATGACCTTTAGGAAACTAGTGTCTTTACATAGCGATGAATTTGCCTCAGCAGCAGGGAAATGAGGAATGGTGTCTGCAGCTTTTTTTTTCCAGCAGCAGGGTAAGATCATATGGTATACATAAACTGTGCTAATCAGAGAATGTCTGGCTTGGCCTTTTCTGTGGTTTTGCTTCTCTTGTTACAATCTGAGCGATTGTTTTATACTTTTGCAAACTGTTCACACAGGCTTTGTTGCATAAGGGGAACTCAGAGCTCAACAATGTCAACGTGCCTGCTGGCGATGCATTTCTATGTATTAAAGGAAATTAGCTGTAAGTTTCTTGGAACACTTAAGAAAGGAAATATGATTTTTCTGTGAAGGTCATTGAACTCAGCAATTTTTTATAGTCCTAGAGAAGTGGAGTTTTCTGACTACTATCTTTGTTAAGTGTGAGGGAGACGTGGTAGAGATGAACTGGTAAAATGGGAGTGAGGAGGACTTCACACACATGGAGAGGGCATTGCCTGTATCGGGAGGACTTTGTGCATACGAGAGGGACTTCATACGCTGGAGACTCTGCATCTACCTTCCAGTTATGATGGGAGAGGCGGAAGAGTATCAGAGAGTCCCCAACTGAGCAGGCAGTCTCCAGGGAGGGCCTTTCCAACACCGTACTTCCCATCATTGAGAATGGGAGGCTCCTTGTTTTATGGGGTTTAGAAACGAGTTACTCCTTTGTGATCAGAAGTACAGTGATCTCTGGACTGAGCATTTCATTATAAAGAGGGGACCACTAAGGCTCAGACAGACTGTGACTTGCCCAATAGTGTTGTTCTGTAACACCCAAGCCAGAGCAGGGTCCTGGCTGGGCCTCCTCCAGACCTTTCTCCTCAGTCCCATGCATGACACATCACTGTCTGCTTAACCTTACTCTCTGAATGTGCTGATGTCCTCCTCTCTCTTCAAAATCAGCTCTCCAAGAAAAGACCCAACCACTGTAAAGTGTGGAACTCACCAGCTGTGTTCCAGTATTCCCAACAGACCTGTCAGGGTGTTTTATTTGGGGAATGGTTTATACGACTAGAAAAAAGGAGCAGAACAAGAAGATAGCTGCATGTATGACAACAGAGGTCTATTCTCTCTCTCTCTCTCTCCTTTTTAAAATATTTATTTATTTTATGTATATGAGTGCTCTATATGCATGTATGACTTTATGCCAGAACAGGGCATCAGATCCTACTAGAGATGGTTGTGAGCCACCATGTGGGTTGCTGGGAACTGAACTCAGGACCTCTGGAAGAGCAGAAAGTTCAGGGCTCAGCCAGGGCTGAGCCATCTCTCCAGCCTCCAGAGATCTATTCTCTATCAAGTGATGACACCAGGGAACACACTCCTGTTCTAAGCAGGAGGCATATACCCAGTGGTCCAGCAGGATGGGTCTCACACACACAAGGGAAGACTGAGCATCAGCACAGAGGACCTAGCGTCAATGCTGGCACTTATGGTCAGTGGCTGGCTGACCACCTTTGTAGTTAAGCTGGTTTATCATCTCAGCCATTAGGTCTTCCCAGAAATCTCTGCATCATCTGTGGGAGATTTTCTCTTCTGTTTGTCTCTTCCTTATTATAAACCAAGGGTATGGACATTAGCTACCACTATATTCTAAGGCCCAGGAGCCAGGTGAGCAGTCAGCAAATATATCTTGCATCAGGAGCAGCTACATTGGAGTACCTCTGATACATGTCTTTCTTGGCCAGATCAAAACAAGAACAGGGCACCTCCCCTGCTAAAAGCTTTTTTTTTTTACGGGGGAGCCTTCTGAATGATGAGGCAGTCATTAAAATCTTTCATGCCATACTCCCTCAGAGAAGGCTCATAGCCATGAAAAACCTTTCAGATAATAGGGGAATTATCGGGGTGACAGGAGAGGTAGTAATATGGTTATTTTAAGAAAATTCACCTGACTGAATGTGTTCAGATGCCAAAGCTGTGATAGCAAAGTGCCACAAACTCTGTGGATCAGACAAAAGACATCCAAGGCCCCACAGTCGGGGAGGCTGGCGGTTGTTACAGAGGTGTGGGCAGAGCTGTCACTTCCCGAGGCTGTGACAAAGCTTCTGCCTACACCTCCCTCCTGGCTTCTGGTGGCCTTCGGGGCATCTTTGACACCACCATGCTCTGTCATCATCCTCACATAATATTTGTTGATTCTGTGTTCACATTCTGCTTTCGGTAATGACACCGCCCATATTGGGTTAGGTCCCTCCATAATGACTTCATTTTAACTTGGTTAGCTAGATTCTATCTCCAAACAAGGTCACATTTTGAGGTACTGGGGATTAGGATTTCTACAAATGAGTTTTGAAGGGACATAATTCATCCCATAACACTGGAGAGTAAAAGTCAGGACATAAGTAAGTAGATTACCCTCTGTCTGCAGACACAAGGCTGAATACATCCTCCACTTAATTCTGGTGAACTGGGAAACCATGGTCATAGTCTAATTCTACTTTAAGTACATTGTAACTTTGTGATCTCTTTGACTTTTCAAGGGGTCTGTTTTCTCAAGAATAAAATAAGAACTTAAAAAGCTTCTTTGGAAGGTCATTTAGTGCATTCCCAGAATGACGTGTGTTAGTGTAGTGCTTGGCACGTTGCCAGTGTCTGAGGAATGGTTGGTCTCCTTCTTGTGGCAATGTTAGGTGAAGTTTGAAACTAGGAAAGGGTGGCAGGTGGTGGGCAGGTGGCAGTGGGTGCTAGGCTGGGTAAAGCAGTTATATCAATTTGTCTAGTGCGATTGTTTTTGTGAAGAGCTATTTGAGTTTGAAGCTTGGAAATGGAAAGAAAGCAGTCAAAAAGCTTTTTAAATTGACAGGAGACAGAGCTCTCTGGTAATCCATCACCTCAAATCGCCCACCCCAGATCACGTCCTGCTATTTTTTCCAATGATTTCACCAATAATGACTTCTTTTAACTTTCAATGTGGCTTTTTTTAAAAGGAGATGATTTATAGATAAAAATATCCTCTACTTCTGACCTTGAAAGCCACAGGAGATTTGATTTATTATCTAATGTGTTGCCCTTTTGCAATACATGTTTGGAATGTGTAATGGGAAAAGGCTTGGCTCAACAGCTCTGATGTGGAGGCGGGGGGACGGCAAAGGCAGTATCAGGAGACTCGCTCTCTTTGATTTTCAGCTAAAGAACAGAGAGACAGTCACCCCGGGGACAGAGCCTCAAGCAGGCCCTGGCTGTCCCACTCCATCTTATGCTCAAGTCATTCCTGGGTCTCTGTCCCAATCTGTTAAAAAGACTTGACCAAGAGTTGCTTTGGCGTTTCTTAACAAAACCCACCATGCCCTACCAATCTGCTGCCTCCCTTTTTCTTCTCTATAAGACTCCCATTCCAGGGTCTGAGTCCGATGGCCATGAGCTACAGAGGAAGCAGGGCCCTGATCCAGCAGAGGGTTGACTCACAGAGATGGAAGGATGGGAAGATTAGTGCTTTGTCAGCTTGACACAAGCAGAGTCATAAGGAAAAAGGGTGCCTCAGTTGGGGAATTGCCGCTATCATCTTGACCTGTAGACAAGTCTGTGGGGCATTTCCTTGATTAATGATTGATGTGAGAAGGCTCTGTGGCAGTGCCATCCCTGGACAGGCAATCCTGGGTTGCGTAGGAAAATGAACTGAGCAAGCCATGACGAACAGGCCAGTAAGTGACATTCTTTGTGGCCTTGGCATCAGTTCCTGCCTTCGGGTTTCTGCCTTGAGTTCCTGCCCTGACTTCTCTTCACAGCAGACTACAATCTGTAAAATGAAATAAACCATCTCCTCATTAATATGCCTTCCAGTCATGGTTCTCATCACAGCAGTAGACTAGGACAAACTCTGACGGGGTGGTCTTCACTTCTATCTAGAATGAGTGATAGCACTACCCGAGTTGAGAAAATCACCCTATCAGCACGAACTGCTCTGTACCATGCTTCTCTAACGAACAGAGTGGCTTGGGGCAGGTTAAGCTAAACTAGGCCAGTTACCTAGCTTGTTAGCTTCAGTAATAGTGAGAACAACCATACCTAAATGGAGGTTGCTATGGCTAGTAAACGAAATAGTGCATTCGCAGAGGTCTGGAACTCGGGGAAGGCTAGAACAGTCAACTTGGTAGCATCCTAGTAGAAGTGTTTTCCATGAGAAAGCTGAAGCAGATCACAGATTCTAGCCTGTTCAAAATCTGCTGCTGGATGGTGGCCTCCTTTCCCACAAGATAAGCACATGCTCAAATATACAATTTGGGGGCTCAACACAGTCTTGGGAGGCTGGAGTAGGAGAATCGTGTGTTTGAAGACAGCCTCAATCACGTGATGAGACTCTGTCTCAAAACCACAACACACCACAATGAAAGAAATCCAAGAATTATGCCAGCAACAAACCCGCTTTTAAAACCCACACATGGTCTTTGGAAGCCTACGGATCCTAATCAAGCATGAGAGAATCTCCCTATAGGATTCTGCTCTATCGGTGATTCACTGAAATTCTCCACTTACTCAACCACCACGAAGCTGTATAGATGTTCCCCCAAGTGGACTGAACCACTATATTCCAATGGCAAGAAAGACTCCAACAGCAGCTTAAAATAGAATAAGAATAGGAACTTACATGAAAGAAATGAATTATCCATAAATTCTACATTAATTCAGAATCCAGTGAGCCACTAATGGGAAAAAAAAATGTGGTGCCTCATTATGATTCCATGAAACAAGAAAAGGCCAAATGCAAGATGCTAACAACCTTAAAAGCCGAGAAGGAGGATTCGACCGTTGGCCCTTGGCCAAGCTGTCCATGACCCTGAGGGCACCCTTTGCACAGCATCCTCTTTGCAAATAGGAGTTATGGGTTGTGTTATTTCCCAACATGCCCTTTGTGAAGTTAAAAAAAAAAAAACTCTGGTTGTCTAGTTGGCTCATTAGTTTATTTTCAAGAGTCTTTAAAAACACTCAGCTCTGAAGCTTAACAATTCAGTGTGAGCTAGCACAAAGCCCCCTTGGACATGGCTTGTGCTGCTCCAGATGTTCATGGAGACACAGTACCTGTAGGGCTCTATTGAGCTGTGTTTGGAGGGATATGAAAACAAGCCAGCCAGACATAGAAGGAGCAGGAAAGTAGGATATACAGAATGAAAGAAAGATAAAAAAAAGCCCAGAGGCAAAATGTAGATGAATAGAAACCAAGTGAATTAAGTTAAAAGAGCTAGTGGGACAAGCCTAAGCTAAGGCCAAAGCATTCATAATTAATAGTAAGTCCCCATGTCTTTATTTGGGAGCTGGTTGATGGCCCCCAAAAAATTCCAAGTACAGGGCAAAAAGAGAGAGACACACAGAGAGATCTTTTATTAGTAAACACTGTGGAAGAGACACTGACCTCAAGGAAAGTGACATTTGGTATGGAAGAAGGGAAGCACCTTGGTTGAAGAAACAAAGGCGGGGGAATGAGCGCTCTGCCACGAGGATTCTGCAGGTTGCACAAGTGGAAAGAACTGGGTCTGGATTCATCTCTTAGGTATACAGTGCTCTGAGCCTCTGCAAAAATGATGAGATTGCAAGTCTGTATATTACCTGTTACACAGAGACTCAGGGTTGTTCTTGTATCAAGTGTGTGGACTTAGGTTTCTTCAGACGTCTTAGAACATTTTTCGGTTAACACTGGTCAAGTCAATGCATTTCAGACAGTGTACTCCCTGGAGCTATGAACCCTCCCAGTAGGCACATCACTTTGGGTAACAGAGACTTCACGGAAGTGGATTGTGATAGTGGGGAATGCAGCTGGCTAGGGTGTGTTTGGGTGCACGCAAGGATGGAGATGCAGACGGTGCGAGCTGGATTAGGAACACTTCATAGTCACCTGTAGCTTCTGCTAATGCTTTTCCTGACCGAAGATAAAATGGAAAACATCAATCCAGCTAAATCGTCTCCAGTGGCTCACATGTTTAGATAACAGAGTTTTTAAAACTATATTCTTAAATTTTTTAAAAGTTAAATACAATCACATCATTTCCCCCTTTCCTTTCTCCTCCATGCAATTCAACCCTTTCCAGGTATCCAGCTCACTCCCTCTAACTCATGCCTTTTTTCTTTAACTACTATATATGTGTATAAATGAATAAATATGTACATACAACCCGCTGAGCTCATTTGGTGTTTCTCATAGACATGTCATCTCAAGCCTGAGCGACTGGAATTAGATAACGCGAATTTTTTGTTCATTGATTGCTGACAATGAAGCAGAAAAGGAAAGCTAATCATTTTAAATTAAAATAATGGCTTCAGTTATTTCAAAGATAAAAACACTGTAGAAGTTTCTGGATCAAAAAAAAATAGCTACTTCTAATAAGCAAAAATTCAGAGCTTTTAAAAAGAGCTGGTCCCTGGAAGACTTACCAGTCATTTAGCTCATTACTTTTAAACTTTAACTGATTTAAAGCATCCGGAGATCTGAAGCATCCTCACCGAGGACACACGGTGTGCTGGCTAGTTTTATGTCAACTTGACACAAGCTAGAGTCATCTTTAAAGAAGGAACAACAATTGATAAAATGCCCCCATCAGACTGTTGATGATTGATGTGGGAGGGCCCAGATCACTGTGGGTGGTATCACCCTGGGCACAGGTGCTTCTGGGTGCTATAAGAAAGCAGACCATGGGGAGCAAGCCAGTAAGCAGCACTGCTCTATGGTCTCTGCATCAGTTCCTGCCTCCAGGTTCCTGCCCTGTGTTTTTGTCCTGTCTTCTCTCTGATGAGCATATCAGCTGTGGGCTGAAATAAGTCCTTTCCTTCCTCATTTGCTTCTGGTCATGATGTTTTATACCAGCAATAGAAAACCTGACTACGTCAAGGAAGGCTCATTTTGTGCAAACCACTTAGCAGCTAGGATGCTTCACCAACATGTCCTGTCCCTTCTTTAAGGCATGACAAAGGTGCTTAATGGAATCTGACACATTCTCACTATGTATGAACCATCAAAATGGCACCTTCTGATGTTTGCCTCATCTAAGGACACTTTAATACCGTATGCTTTTCCTTGTCATCTTGAATTGATATCAGGATGAGACAGGTCATGACTGTACTCTGATTCCCCGTTCCAGTTTAAAATGTGTATATCCATTCTTTAAATGTGTGGTGCGATGTGAGAGATCCTGTGGAGTGATGAAGAATACATGGGCAGTGGTCAAAAACCTCTGTGCTAGGGCCAAGGGGAATGGCCCAGTGGACAACAGTGCTTGCTTTTAAGCTGATGATTGGACTTCAGTCTCATAACTCATATCATGGAAAGAGCAAATTGACTCTTCTATCTTCTGATTCCACACAATATCCATGGCATGTGCTCCCTCTCAATAAATAAGTAGGGAAAAATTCAAACCGTATTCCCTGGTCTCCACTTTGCCAACTTTCAAAAATCAGCAGAACTTAATAGATATTTATTCCTCACTGACTATGTGACCAGCCTCACAACAGAAGGAAAGTGAACTGAGACTTGGGCTCCATCAAAGTAAGCTCTCATAAAGTAACTTCAATGTGAGGTTCATAGAGACTTGGGCCACCCATCAAAACTAGAATCAAAGAGAATGTGATCGTGTAGATATGCAGAGGCCAAGGAAAGCTAAAGTTGAGATGGCTGGTCCGTAAGCAGAGTTTGTGGTAGGCAGGTGGGATAGACAGAATGAACCACATGGTTGAGCTTACATGACTGATGACAAAGCCCATTGTGCTGAAGAACTGAGAAACCTGCTAACTTGGGGACACAGAAGCAAAGGAGGACAGCACTATGGGTGGAGCAGGCTGAGCTAGGAAGGACTGAGTTCAGACCAGAATCTATAAAAATCTAAGCTATCTGTTGGAGTTGATTTAGGAGGAAGTGGAAGGAGACGGAAGGAAATAAGGAAGGAAGACAAGGAGGGTTGGATGAGGGAGGGAAATGCTTGCTCTGGAGCAGGCCTGTGGCCCTACTGAGCACCTCTGCTTGGAAAGAGCAAATGGAGCAAGCCCCTTGACAGACTACGTCCTGTTGTGCAAACAGCTTGATTCAAGGCACAGTGGTCAGAGTGGTCTAGCATTTCTGCCCAAGTCACTGCAGCAGACTTCATAAAAGACAGAAACACACACACACACACACACACACACACACACACACACACACACACACACACTTGCAAGTGTATAAATCCAGCCAACATCTCTGCTGGGCTGTCCCTGTACAATGGTAATGTGTGTTATTACTGACATTGATCTGAGGCTTTGTGGTTCGTATGGTCTTAGAAAGACACAGCTTTTTAGTAGACATTTGTGTTCTCCCATTTCCTAGCTAGCGGCCAAGGAGAAGATAGGGGTAGAGAAGGAAGCCAATGGGGGTATAATAGTACCAAAGATACTACACAGGCGCTTCAAACTGGTACAGTGTTGGCTATTTTAACATTCTTTCTTCATCTGAACCTAGAAAATGACTGTTCTTGGACAAGACACTGACCTCAGTCTTATGATTCAACCATTAAAGTGTCCTTGAGAGGACTACTTTTTATTTCATTTTTAAAATAAAAGATACGAAACTGTTATTTTAAATCTTCCCTGTTTGCTCTTTGTATGATTTTTAAATAGTATCTGGCTAAAACTATCATCCAGATTTTTATCTACATTTTACAAGATATTTGAATAGGAGGAAATTTTCCTGGGTAAATATAGAATTAATACATGCCAGCATTTTAAAAATATTCAAACGGTGCAAAAGAACAAAGCTCCTCACTGCCGCCTCCCTCACCAGGGACAGGCGCTGTCAGAACTCTTTGGTTGTTTGGGTAGTTAGTGTCACACCTTTATATAATTCACTTGAGTTCTCCTTCTTTCTCATTGACTCTAGAACAGGCGCTATTAGTTGTTCCATCTGAGGGCTTATGTGTTTACTCACAACCCTATCCACTTTCCCTTTCTCCTCAACTTCTCAAGTTTTCTTAGCTTATTATTTTTGAATCGCATCCTGTTGTCTTCATGCATTTAATTCACATGATTAAACTCCGTATCATAAATTAGTGACTTTAGACAGCTGCAGACTCCACTCTAAAGAAAATGACAGTGGTACAGCCTTTTTTCAATCTCAAAATTTTTCTCTCCTCTGTAATGATTTTTATCCTAGCTAAATGTATTACATCCAATATTCTCTGTCATGATTGAAAAGACATCTTCCGTGATTATATAATAGGTGGGCTATTTTTAAAACGAACAATCAGAATTAGTGATGTAATGAGTGTATAAATATTCAGTGTTGAACCAGGAAATGTGGAATTATTAATACCACTGGAAACAGAAGACACCAAGGTTTCAGACAGAGGGGAATTTTCAGGTATCCTGTCTAATGGATGTCTCTTACTCAAGTTCTACTTTTCCCTACTCATCTCTGCTGCTTCTGCTGCATCTGTCCCCTGTACTTTTTTCCTTTCTTTCCCATCTTGGTGAAGGACCACATCTCCAGCACTGTTTTTTTTTCTCCCATGAATGTGAAGGGGGTAAAATCCAGTTTTGTGCATACAGATGATGTTTGCACATCATGCAATGTTTGCACATTGATGTTTTTGTGTTTCACTGGTGATTTGGCAGGTAGAGTTCTGTATATAAATCCTTCCCCTTGAAAATGTGAAGTTTTCATTGTCTCAGAATGCCTAAAAGGTGCTGACACTATTCTGTCTTGCTCCTTTGTAATGATCCTTTCTCTCTGACATCCCGATGCTCCCTTTGTGGTTAGAGTTTTCCAACTCACCCCATCGTGTGTCTGGTTGTTTTGTTTCAGTGGTCCTCCTTCATACTAAGCACCTCTATAGCAATCCAGGTGACAGCAGTGAGAGGTGACGAGGTCCACAAGACTGAACAAGGGATTTGCGGGCAAATGACCTGAACTCAAATCTTGATTTTTACCATATCTTATTTCCTGGCTGTGAAACCTTGTAGAACAGTTTGTCTTCATTAATTTTTTTTATTTTCTATCTAGAAAAAATGGCGACAACTTCAGTCCTGCTCCTGTCTGCATGGACCATCGTTGGTTGTTTTTATTGGGGACAACTGAGAGTGAAATTGTTTTACAAATCCAGGGGCAGATATTAGGACGGATAATATTTTGAGGAATGGAAATTATATGGTGTTAGAAAAACAGTGGAATCTTCCTCCCCTGTGCATTTAATGATTTATCCCTTTGTCTGCATCTGTAGACAGTTGTGGTGTGGTCATCCCTCAGGCAACCATTCGGGGCAGGCTTCCTGGGTAGAACAACTGGTACCTGGATGCACAACAGAAGCTTGTGGTGAGCATTGCTGCATCAGCAATTCTCAGGGAAGGCATTAGGTACACCCTATGATGGGGGAGACAGGGCCGAGCAATAAATAACCCATCCTTTATCCTCTTTCAGAGATCTCTTTACTATCTGGGCATAGAAATGACACACATACTAATTCACTTTGAACCTGTAAATTTCTATCAGTCACAAATAATAAACCAAACACTGTATGGACCGTGTGCCTAAATGCCTCCAAGAATTTGATTCTTGTTGATTCAGTACATACATAGAGTTAAAACAAAATTTAGCTTTCGAATGTATACATCCAAGAAACGGCATGCCTTAATAGTCGCTGGGGAGGATGAGGATGAGGTCTCAAAGCATCAGGGTTAAGAACAATTTTCTAATCGCAATCTGATCCCTGTTCTCCAAATACAGAAACCGAGAGGCTGGCTTCAGAAGGAACTTACCCAAGGCTATTGAAATGGGTGGAAAGGATTCAAGCGTTCCTCAGCTCACTCCACAATCATGTTAGAAGGGTCTGTCCTTCTAACAGTCTTTCAAACTTCTAATGCAGAACAGAAATTGTCCCTCAGACTCAGTTCTGCTTCACATTTAATGGACACTGAGTAAACAGAAGCAAGCAAACCACTTTTAAAAGAGTCGGTTCTGGGGTAGAGGGTGCGGCTTAGTGTTACATAAACTTACCACAGGCAAAGTTCTGGGGTAGATTCCCAGCATTACAGTAACTAAACTAAAACAATTACAATGTCTTGATACAATTCAAAGAATTTTTGATGAACTTACATTTAGTGGATCTTGCTTTGTTTTTCTTTGGTATGTGGAGTCTTTTTGAGTGAACTTTTATAATATTCATGGAGTTGAGGGATTTAAAATACCTAAAGAAGTCCTTCATTCCTTGGTTAGGTTTATCACAAGGTATTTTATTTCTTTGCAGCTATCAGAGAAAGCCACAACTAGTCAAAATGCAGAGAACAGCTAACAGCCCTGTTCCCACTGAAACATCTACAATACAACTCCTGTACCCAACACTCAGCGACCATCAGGGAAGAGGGGCAGAAAGATTGCAGGGGCCAGGGGACCAGGAAGTCTGCTGTGAGATTGTGCTTTCTAGCTGTGATGGAGAAGCTATGCCCAAGAAATCCCAACAACATGGCACCTAAAGAAGACCTGGACAATCCAACCACAGTTGACATCCCAAAGTGGACAGAAGAGATTTCATGGGGCTTCCACCCTAGATGAAGAGCCACACACATTTCACAACCATTGAAGAGGATAATTAGTCTTCCCTAGGACTAAGCCTCCCATTTGGCAATCCAACATTAAGTGTTAATCCTAGAAACATAGATGCAGGCCACACTCAATAGACTCAGCAAGTCGTATTTATATACTCATTCATTTAAAGGTGGATGTAACAATGATGGTAAAAAGAAGAGGAGCCATGAATTTGGAAGGGGCAGGAATAGAAGAGATAGTGGGAAAGGGAGAGAGGAGGAGATGATGTAGCTATAATTTAATTAAATAATAAAATACCCAAAGAGATAAGTTATATCTTGTCTTGGTGGAGCACCTCCAGCATAGTGCATTAAACCCTAGGGGACTGTTCAGGGCCAAGTACCACTCAGAGCAATGAGGAATACTTAAGAAGGGAGAGGCCCAAGGTCAAAGTATGAGCAAAACCACAGAGAAAGTAGATATGTTTAGCTCAGTGAACTCATCAAGAAGGCAGTTCCTAGATGACCACTGCTATGATTTGAATAGAATTTGGATGTTTCTCTAGAAGATTACTGTATTGGAAGTTTGAACCCTGGTGTGGTGATGCTGATGGTTGTTAGTGATGGAACTCTTAAGGGACAGGGCCCAGTGGGAAGCTATCAGAACTTTGGAAGAGCTGTTTAAGTAAGGGATTAAGGGTAATTCATGTGGGACCCTTTAGCTTTCTTGGGGGTATGTGGTTATGGAGAGTGGGGTCTCAGAATTGCTCTTGACTGACTATTGATGATCTGATCACTTACTGAGCTACACAGTCTTATCATTGCCTCTGCATGGGGTGATACCACCAAGCAGGGCCTCACCAGAGCCTGTCCCAGGCAGTTTAGACATTTATTCTTCAAAGCTTAATCAAATAAACCTCTTTTCTGCATGAAGTTTTCTTGTCCCACATATTTATTTTATCAGATAAACGGAAGACATACCAACTGAACCATGAAGTGGACATATTAGACTTGTATCATGTCCCCTTAAGGGACTGTCCAGACTACAGTTCTAAGTGATGGAGAACTACACTGTGGCTGATAATCAAAGTGATGTTCTACCAGTCAGTCTTTCTGAAGGTGACACTGAGCACCTTTAGGCATTGTGTGGGTCTGTTCTGGGATGCAGTATGACTTACCCTTCCTCAATAGAGAAGCTGTAGGAAAGCTCTGGTGAGGTTGTATGGCTGAGCCTTCCTCAACATGGGGGCTGTAGGAGAGCTGTGATGGGAACTGGATTAAAGCCATCAGAAGTCTCTCTACCACAGACACACTAATAATTTTCAGTGTAAGCATTCAATCCCTCTGCAACCATAAATAACACACCACACTACACACACACACACACACACACACACACACACGCACGCACGCACGCACACACACACACACACACACGCACGCACACACGCACGCACGCACGCATGCACGCACACACACACACACACACACACACACTTTAACTAAATGCATTGGGTCCTTAATATATGCTTAATTTGTATACAGTGTTACCTCGAATCATTACCATCCCATTAAACAGATAATATATGAATAGTATAGGTTAAGTAATATGCTCACAACATTATAGCCAGTGAGCTGGGGTCTTGGACTTCAATCCAGATGAGCCTGGCACTAAGATCTTAAAAACTCTGTTCTCCTGCCTCTTTTCTTTATGAGATTAATATAGTCAAAATGCCAAAATAACCCACTTGGCACCCAAAATAACTCAGTGAGAGTTGGAGGGTGTTGAAGATAAACTAAAGTAATATTATGATTTCCCTGTCACAGATAACTGACAGCTGTGATCCATTTTGCCTGAGGAAGTAAAATTTCCTTATTAATGAGAGAGAAGTAGACATTCGAGGCCCCGCAGGGGAAAAGCTTCCCAGTTTGAGACATTCTCTGTCAGTTTGAGATGGAGGGAGCTTCTTAATGTCAACTCCGATTGTGGCGGGTCTTTGACACCCTTCTCCAGGAGCCATGGTCCGGGACCATGGCATGAGGAGCACCTACTCTGCTCGGACTCAGAAGAACGGATTTAACTTCATATCCCTTCTGGAGTCTGAGTAATTAGAAGTGAATGTGTGAGTGTGTGTTGTTTTCAAGGAAGGTTTTTCTGGCTGTGACTTCTGAGCCTCCACGGTGCTTAAGCATTTCCTTGAGGAGTAGCCACTTCAAGTCTGACTAGACTTTAAAAGATGGAACCAGAAAATAGAGACGTCCTCCCGAGACTCCTTGAGACAATAAGGAAAGTAAACACACAGCTTTCCTGGGCCGGGAGGGGCATTTGAGAGGCTCTTCTCTGTCTGGTGTTTACAGCCACCTTGAGATGAGATTTCCAACTTTGAATTTTCAAACACTTGGTGATCCGGGCTTTGAGATTCCTTTCGCTCTCTTTGCTTTTCTATTGAGGGCACTTCTGCGAGCCTAATTCTCCAGGCTTCACATTCCACGATGCCCCAGGAACACTGTGAAATTAGACTCTACTGAGAATGTTTCCAGAAGCTTCTAAAACCAAGCTCCCAAAGTCTATTAGAGACTATGTCCCATAAATGTAAGGGCTTGATCAAAAACAGGTCCCTGTCCCAAGAACAAAGGGCCCGAGGAAGTCGTCGACAGTAAATAAAAGAAGCCAGGGAGTTAGGGAAGCATAAAATTGGGTTTAAGATCATGACCTATGGAATCTCAAGTATTCTAATCCTTGGCAAGAAAGTGGGAACAGGCTGCGAGAGGGGCAGCCTGGAAGAGCAGTGGCCCCTTGAGCTCTCTTTTTCACTCTGGACTACCAGGAAGTTACTCAAAACCTCACGTTACTAGAGACCTGACAACTGCCTTGGGAAACAATTGTTTAATTTCCTTGTTGAGGGTGCTAGATACAGTGCAGGACTCATGCAAGATGTACAGCCCCTGAGGAGAGAACAAGAAAAGTGTCGAATGGACAGATTCCTATCCCACATTCCCAGTGCCCCACCTCAAGACCTGGTAGCTGGGGGCCTGGCTTCAAGGCAGCATGATTTCTTCTATGAGCAAGCTGCTTTCATGGGGGAACTGGAGAGATTCACAAGAGGGATCTACAGATGTTGATATAACCCCATTCTCCCGATACAGAGGTGGACTTCATGCCTGAGATCTCTACCCGGTACACGGAGTCAGCATGCCTTGTTCACACTCATGAAGAAGTGTAGTGGGGCCACTAAGGATACCAGAGGTCTGCAAAGTCTTCAGAAGTGGGTAAGCAGGATGGCCAAATAAATAAATAAATAAATAAAAGTAAGACTAACTTGTGGGATACAGAGAAGAACACAGGAACAGATGGACATTTAATAATTAATTTGTAATTAACATCCTTGAGTATGATGGCCCAGACTATAATCCCAGAATTTGGGTGATAGAGGTAGAAGAATTGTAACTTTGACACCAGCTGGGGCCACAAACTGAGCCTCTCCCCCCACTTTTTTTAGGAATGGAAAAGTAAGACAGAACAGAGCACTCTCAGGAATAGAATCACTCTTTTGAAATTAAAAATGTCTATGTCCAGAGCCCAGGGGACAGTTTACTAGGTGAAAGGCATTTGTTGTCAAATCTAATAACCTGCCTTCATTTTCTGGGACCCTCATGATGGAAGGAGAGAACGAACTCCTACAAGTTATCTTCTGACCTCCACATATACATAAACCTACATGCATAAACACACACACACACACACACACACACAAACAAATAAGTATAATATTTTATTTTTAATTATAATTTTTTATTATTAGGAGTTTCTTACATGAAAACAGTGAAATATGTTTATATCTACCTCTCATTTCTGTTCTCCAAATTCCCTCATATCTCTCCCCATAATTCTGCTTCCTAACTTCCTACAGTTCATTCTTCTTCTTCTTCTTCTTCTTCTTCTTCTTCTTCTTCTTCTTCTTCTTCTTCTTCTTCTTCTTCTTCTTCTTCTTCTTCTTCTTCCTCCTCTTCTCCTCCTCCTTCTTCTTCTTCCTCTTCTCCTCCTCCTTCTACTTCTTCTTCTCCTCCTCCTCCTTTCTGCTTCCTCTTTCTCTCCCTCTTCCTCCTCTTCTTCTTCATCATCTTCTTCTTGAGAATCCACCAAGCCCAGTTACTGCTGTCTATATGTGCGCAGGTATGGGGCCATCATCCACCGGTGCATGGGAAACCTCCCAGTGGGAACATCTGCAAACCAACGAACCAACCCAACCAACCATGACCCTCCCTTCTCTAGCAGCTATGAACTGCCAATAGCTCCTCAGGAAGAAATGGAGCCTGGAGAGCATCTCCTGTATCTACACCAGAACTCTGACTGGCTTGGTTTTGTGCAGATAAACATAGATGTTGTGCGTTAAGTTAGCTAATGGCATCATGTCTAGAAGACTTCATACATTCCTCCCCATCCTTCTGCCCTCAGATTCTTCCTGCATCCTCATCCAAGATGTGGGGGGGCATGCCTGCATTCAAGAGAAAGACAGAGAGAGCTGTTCTATTTTGGGGTGAGCTCTCTATCTCTTTTTCTTTTCTTTCTTTCTGTTTTTTTTTTTTTTTTTTTTTTTTTTTTGGTTTTTCAGGAAAAAGGTTTCCTCAGACAAAGGTTGAGAGCAGCTTGGGTCTACAGGCATAAACATAAGTATTTAGAAGGAAACTTGATAACATGGATGTCTAGGAAAATTATAATAGCAGGTTCTGCTCAATAGCTTATAACCTCCCTATCTGGGGGTTTTTGACCCAGAGCAGGCCTTAAATCCAATCAGAAAACAGTTATCTCATAACAGGTGTGCTAGATTCTATCAATAGGCACTTCTTGCCTAGCTGGTGGGTAACATGATATGTAGGCTCTGGTTGTGGGCAAGACCATTGATGTCTTTTCTCCCTAGCAACCCAAATAGCATTCTCACTCTCTGAAAGCTAGCAACAAGCATAAAGTTCCCAGTTGTCCTAAGGTTGGTTTCTTTATGCACAGCAGCCAAAGCACGGTGTGTTCAGCAAAGGGGTCTTACCATGTCGTTATGGCGGGCGACCATGGGCAATGCCAATAGCCTGTGTTGTTTTGGAGACCTCAGGATTTCCCTGACCAGTGATGCGTAGAATGGTATCCCATGCTCTGCAAAGCAATTTTCATTTAATAACTCATGCCCTCTCAGAGTAACATTGTCTACCCATGCAGGGTAATTCTGTTTGAACTCTTTTTCAAAGTCGAATTTTGAAATTAACTTACCAACTAGCAGGGTTCCATAGGCCTTTATATAAAATCCTTATCTGGGTTAATCCCTCTTCTACCTCTTTTACCATGCCCAATCCCCACCTAATCCCCACTCAATTCTTTAACTTTCCTCATTTCCCTCTCTTCTTTCACACCACATGCATTCTAGAATCTCTCCAGTCATGTGTTTTGATTGGGTTGTGAGGTAGTTGGTATCTGTAATAAAATGACATAAAAGAATCAGAAGAGAGACCCTGTCTTGAAAAAACAAAAACAAACAAACAAAAGAACCAGAAGAAAAAATAAAAATAACTTGTCATAGGGTGACAAGAGGGCACAGATATCAAAGTTGGGTGATATATTTGGAAGTCATAGAACAGGGAGAGAAGTGCGTAGTCTAGGTACTGGGAGCCCTAACAGTGAACAGAGAAGAATGGAGGACAGAAGATGGAGAGGAACAGGATTCAAGACCTGTAAGCTGTGAGCTTTTATATTGACAGATTCTGTTGACTGCTCAGCTCAGTGATTTAAAGGGGACTCTGTAACTGGAGGTCTCCCTCTCGACCTGATATTTCCAGGTTCTTGCATCTTGAAAAAAAAATAACAACAACAAAACTGAAGAAGTGCATACAAGTAGCAGAGAGGCAAATGATTTTATTCAGAAGCAAAGTCATGTTACAGGCCAGATATAAAAGACCGAGTGAGATTTCATAAATAACCCCTGGTTACTGCCTGTGGCTTCCTTTTCTTGGTCCAGGAAGAGAAGTTGGTTATAATGGTGGAGTGTGGGTAGTTCTGTTTTGATTGATAGGCTTGGATTGTATAAGCCTTTATTCACTAAGCATGTTCTTTTCCAAGATGCATCTGACTCTAATCATATACCAGTCAAATCCTAAATAGGCACAAGATAGTATATAGGGCTTACCTTATTGTGTATGTACCCAGAGCCAGTATATACAGGATCAGCCCACTGCCCTGGGCTTCAGGATGTTTCACACTATGTTTGGCCACAGAAAGGGAGTTACTAAGGGTTTTCTAGGGGTCTGTCTATAGGTAGGAGTGCCCCAGTTATTTGGTTTGGAAGGGGTATGCATGCACCCAGATGCAGGTGAGTCCAGATTGCTAAAAGCCTTATTAAAAGGGGGTGAGTGTGAGCACCTCAAGCCAAGATGGGACCCAGGCTGCTAGGCCATCTCTAGGCTTGCCTCTTTCAGGCCCAATCACACATCTTGGAAGAGAACTTCCGACTGTCGCTTTACTAAACTGGCACAATCCATAACTGCATTCTAAGTATCTGTCCTTATCCTCACAGATGAGTGTGGTTTTCACCATTTGATAAGGAAACTTCTCTTTTCAACAGATGGAAACCATTACAGAAAACCACCACCAGTCAAAATGCAGAGTTGTGGAGCCCAGTCCCAGTGGCGACATCTATAAAACAACACCCACAACTCCTAAGGCTCAGGGATCATTGAGGAAGAGCAGCAGAAGGATTAGAAGAGCTGGAGAAACATGGAGTTTGCTGTGAGGTTGTCGGAATGAAGACTCATCAACATGTTTGCCTAAACATGAGCTGAACGATGACAACAATAGGTAGGCTGACATGGGAGCACTACAGCACACCGGGCCGCAGGCCTACACCAACAACTACAGGCAAGTAAGGAATGCTGAAGAGTGGGAGGAAGTCTTCCCCAAGGAAGAGCACCCCAACTGGTTATTCAGTACCCAATGGTCAGCTCTGAAGACATACATGCAAGTAACATTATACCGACTGAGCAGGTTGTATCTATGAATTTAGGTACTTCTTGTTAGAGTATCTTGGGACTGAGGATGTAGTTCAGTGGAAGCACTCCCCCAACATATGTGAGGTCCTAGATCTTATCCCCAGTAAAATACACACACACACACACACACACACACACACACACACACACACACACACACACAAAGCAAAAGAGGCCATGAATTTGACAAAGAGTAAGGCAGATTATATAAGAGGGTTTGGGGGGAGGGAGAGGAAAAGGGAAGTGATAGGATTATATTATAATCTAAAAAAAGTAAAAAAAATATTTAAAATAAATTGCAAGATTGGTAAATGCTGAAGAGACAGGACAGGTTCCAAGTGAAGAAAACAGGTCTACACCCACGATAGGACATCAGAATGACACCAGAAGCTTCAAGGAATAATTTTTCAGTTTTTAAAAAATTGTGAAGCAAAAGATTTTCATCCTTGGTTTTATTTCTGAACTAGTGTATAGCTAAACCCTACAACCCTTCACTCTGCCCTTCTGTGGCTCAGATTCCAGTGTCCCTTCCAATCACAGTGCACTGGGTGGACTGCACAAGGTCACAAAGTCAACAGTGGGCCAGTCCTCTCTGTCCATCGCTCTGCTTCCTCCTGGAGGCCCTCCTAGTCCACATCAGCACATCAGAGCTGTCCTCCCCACGGCCTGAACTCCCGAACATAAGGAGCACGAAGGGAGCTTTGTTTTCAGAATACGGAAGTTACACGCATTAATTCCCCTCCAGTCCTTGGCCATGGCCTAGTCTTATGGTCACTGCAAGCTGCAGGGAAGACTGGGAAATCTTAGACTCTGGTGTGGGGGAGAATATTCCTAGCAGGGCTTTCTCACTAACAGAAAGGAAATAGGTGTGATGGTGATTTAGTAGTCTCCATCGGGTCACTCCAACAAACAGGCAAAGATGGGGACACTGAACAAGCAAGGATTCAGAAAATTTGGTTGTCGGGGCCCTTTAAGGGAGTGTGCCTCCAGGTGACATGCTTCACCAAGAAACGGGCAAATCGGAAAGTTAGAGGCCAAGGGGCACAGGAAGCGGGAGGCGTGACAGCAAAGTGTGTACATATGGTCTCGGATTGAGGAGAGGAAAGCAAGGCAGGCTGGAGAGGGCAATCAGGACACCCTCTGAAGGGGGGTGGCTCCAGGATGTTTAAGTTTATAAGAAATTACACAGACTGAAGTGGTGAGATGGTCTGATCATTTGGGGAGAAATGATGGGAAATGCATTTTTAAAACCAACAAAAGGAAACTTGGGCATCTTTTTAACTTTAGAAGAATAGAAGAAGCATTGTCAAGGAAAGACACAGTCATCATGGCACAATATTGGCTCACTCAAATATTTACAGTCATAATAATGCAAACCTTAACTATTGACTCAACCAAAGTCTTACTGTGATGATCATAGGAGATTAAAAAGAGAGAAGCCAGGCCCGGGGACAGGTAAGTTCTCTTTCCTTGTAACAGTCAACAGAAAATGTCTACAACTGATCAAGTACATCATGTACATTATTCAGAGACAGATTTGAAAATACTAAGTAGGTAACTAGAAAGCTAAGTGTGATGGACAGGCAGGACTCGGAGAAAGGAAGAGGTAGAAGAAGAAATGTCTACATGTCTTTCTAGTAATAGATGACTTAATTTATATGTAGGCAAATGCACACATTAATTTCAACAATTAAAAATAATTGTTCATGTAATCACACTTAAAGGAAATTAAAAGGTCTTTGAATCAAAATGAATATATATTCTACATAAAATGTGTTTATATACTATATATGTGTATTGTACATATATGATGTACACATTACATACATACATTCACATATATGTATATATATTCACAGACATATGTTTATGCATGTGTGCATAAATGTGAATGTGTGCATATTACATTATATATATATTATATACATATTTTGTATATAACACACACATATATAGCTATAGAGTCCAAAACTTGAACAAATTAAGGTTTGTTTTTTTTTTTTTTAATTCTCTCTCTGGGAAATCAGCTACTATTTTAAAAAATATTTTTCTAGTGACCAGAAACTCATGCCTGTATGGAGCCCATTTGAAGTCTCAGAGCTGTTTGTAATGTGGAGCCAGTATTTCTCTCTGCAATGTATGCCTGTGAGCTAACTCTGTCTCTGTCCCCTGGGAGGTGCTCAGGACTGCCTGAGCCACACCAAGCCCAGCGACCAGCAGATAACTCTTCCCCTGGAGGTAACCTGTCCCTGTGATTTCACCTGCCTGCTCTCTACCCCCTACCTACAGCAGTCCTTCCTCCCTAGAATAACCTAAAGGCAGGCCTGACTCTGTGAGTCACACTGGCTGGATGTCATCCCCACTCTGTATGTCTGCACTTATTAGTCAGAAATATGAGGTTCTCAGAAGTTTGGTTCCTAGAAAGGATCTCTGCATGGGAGAATGAACTGAAATGCTCTAGTCTTTCAGAGAGGGACCAGCTCAGCACAGCAGTTCCACCAGAGGTAAATCCATCACCCCAACACAGCAGGCACACTCAATCTCTACAGTAGGTCCTAACAACACCCAAGGGAGAACTCAGACTGTGCCCCTAGTGGTGGTCCATACTATCTGTGGGGCCATATTAGCCTTAGTGGGGGTATTGTGTAACAGTTTCCTCTGAGATTGAAGCATTCCATCCTCCAGGGAAGCTCCTTAAGTAGGAAGTGAACAATTCAAAACAACTTCACTAAGCCCCTCCCTCTCTGGCACAATAAATAAGAAAAGATGAGCATCCCTCTCACAGAGAAGAAAGCTGAGACCTGAGGAAGACTCTCAGCTGAGCTGAGCTGCAAAGAAGACTGAGACCAGACCAGCTGCCTGGAAGAAGCCGAAACCTGCTGAGCTGCATGGAAGAGATTTAGACCAACTGAGCCACTTGGAAAGGACACTCTCCAACCCGTTGAGGTGCCTGAAGGCTATGAACTGTACAGCATTTTTGAGCTGTCACCCATACTGGGGTGGGCTTTGGTGACACTGCTGTCTTTGAGTCATTTCTGCTTCTGTAAACAACCCCTCACCCATATTCCTGGAAGTGACCACAATAAAACTCATGGTTCCAAGTTGGACTTTGGTGTTATCCAGACCTTGGGCAGTCATGGGCTCCCTAACTGAGGTGAGTAGACATGTGTATTACATCCCCTTAGGGAAGGTTTTGTCACATGACAAGAGACTCCCTCCTACAGCCATAGAAGAAGACAGAAGGGATTAACTTGTCAGAATTGCCCATTCAGTATGCCTGCTGATGCCCAGAATGTTCACATTCTGAAAGTATTACAGAAAGAGGAGCCAGGCATCTCCTATAATCTCCAACAGGGGTGGGGCATTAAAAAGGAAATCAAGAATGCATTTTGGTGGGCAAGGGGGTGGTAGAGCAGCTCTCACGGACTGGCGGGATCAGGAACTCCACCATGATGCTCCACACTCAGGGAGGATTGATATCGCTTATATGGCCAGAAACCTATTTTTCTTTTCAGAGACCACCACAGGCTAAGGTTGCCTCACCCTCAGAAGGCCACCCCAAAGACCTTCATATGTTCATGGAGATTTGCTTCTCCAAGACAATAAAACTAGAGGCATTGAGTGATTAGATGATGATTAATCCATCTGATAGATTCTGTCTCAGCATAGGAAACACTGCTCAACTCAATAGAAAGCAGTCAAGACCCCCTCCCCTTCTAAGGAAAAGATACTTGGATCCACTGACGAGAAATGACCAGCCTCAGGGAAATGATGAATTACCCAAATCTTGGTTTCATGATTGTCAGAATGTATTTTTGAGGAAACAGCCAAAGTACTGGAGGCTACATTATTTGGAGAGGGAGAGAATACAACATGAAAGTTGGTGATAAAATTTTATTACTTAATTCCAAGTTTGCCATAATTTTGAAGATACTATGTCATGGAAGAACTTTTCAAAACACACCCTTTTCTCCCCGTGTGAGAACAGAAGCCCCTTTGTTATCTTTGTGTAGGGGAATATGGCCAGTTTCAAGTCACCTGTCACGTGACTGTGAATCCTGTCCCTTTCTGCCTCCAGCTTGTATCCCTAAGCCTGGAAACCCTCTTCTCTAACTACTAAATGTACCATGCAAGTGTTTGCTTTAAGTTTCTCAAGAGTCAAACAGCAAAATATCAGTGAACCAAACCTATTCTTTGGACATTTTTTCACTTACCTGTAGCCTAGATAATATTACTTGCTAGGGTGGAAACACTACAAGTAGAAGTAGATTACAAATCGATACACCATACAGACACAACACAAAAGAGTTCTCAGGTAGCAGGGTCAATGGGTAAGGACATCAGTACAGGAGAGGTGCTGTCTTTAACACAGGGCTCCCAACACTTCTTGAATACCCCGAGTCTTTTGAGAATGAGGAAAAAGCAAATGAGGCAGTGTTGTATGAGAGTAAGTGACATGTACCATTTCCTTAACATTTCTCTGACTACAGCTCGTTAAAATGGTCATAATGAGCTGTGAGCTTGAGGGATGAATGGGAAGGAGTTGGGACATGTGGTCTTTGGCTAGGCAACAAATTTCTTGCCATAATCCCTTACCAAAGAAGATGGTGATGAGACTGGGAGACAGACCGCCATATTTCTCAAATGGGCACTTTCTCAATAGCTCTGGACTCTAGTCAAAGTAAAATATAATGCTCTCAACTGATGTCATTTTACTTAGTAGGGTTTCTTTTAAAAATTCCAATTTATCTTACTTTATAAGAAAATATGTATTATCTTAGTTTTATTTCCTGCTTGTGAATATAAAACATAAAATATAAAATATTCTAATGAAAGCAACTTAAGGGAGAAAGGGCTTATTTGAGATAATAGTTCCAGGTTCCAGGTCATCATGATGGTGACATCATCAGGAGCATGTTGCTGCTCTACATGATGTCTGTAGTCAGAAAGAGCATCTGCATGTAAGTGCTCAGCTTTCTTTCTCTCTATACATAGCCCAGGGCCTGCCCACTGTTAAGATGGGTCTTCCTAGGGGCTGGAGAGATGACTCAAAGGTTAAGAACACTAGCTGTTCTTCCAGAGGTCAATTCCCAGCACCCACATGGTGGCTCACAACCATCTATAATGAGATTTGGTGCCCTCTTCTGGCATGTAGATATATATGCAGGCAGAACACTGTATATATAATGAATAAATAAATCTTTTTTAAAAAATAGATAGGGCTTCCTACAGCAATTAATACAATCAGGACATCCCCCACAGGTATGCCCATCACCCGAGTGACTCTGAATTGTCAAGACAACAATGGACACTGATCATCTCATTTACCATTCTGCAGATAGAACCAATTTTGATTTGGCCCTTCTCTCTATAAACAATTACTATCCACCCATTTAAAAAAATGACTAACTTTGTAAAAGATGAGTCAGTTATTGTCACTTGCAGTTACGCTTTCTGCTAGATGTTAGGGTTACTCACTGAAGACAGACAAGTAGTCTGCTTGCTTGATCTCACGAGTCTCATAAACTCAGGTGGAATAAACAAAATTTAATACGACTAAAATGATTTGTAATGACTGATTGCCATACCCATAGGTCAGATTATCTCCCGGCCCAAATCAGAGAAGATGCTCCATGAGGTAGAGTCCAATTAACACAGAGACCCTCAACTGGCCAGCATGCAGAGAACAAAGGATTGTACAGAGAAAGCCACAAACTGGACATTCAAAGCCCACCCCAAGGCTCCAGGATCTTTGCAGAAGAGAGAGCAGAAAGATTGTAAGAGTCAGGGATGGTGAACAGTCTCTAGGACACAGTGTTTCTCAGACACAACCGGGCAGACCACTGTACATATGAGCTCACAGCAATTGTGACAGCATACAGAAGACCTTTGAAAGCTCCAATCATATGACATCCAGTGGGAGGTGGGCATGGATATGTAATATCACCACTAGCTATGGAGTGATTAGTATTGGATGGTTGCTGGGATGGGGAAAGTAAGGGTGTTTGCTTTTGTTTTTTGTTTTTGTTTTTATTTATGATACAACCCCTGGTAGGCTGGCCAGACAGGAGACCAGGCCCCAAGCCCTATGAGTAACTGGGCAGTACAAACTGCATTCAATGGGGAAAGAAAAAAAAAAAGAAGTGATCTCCAAGTTTGATGGGGAAAGATGAGAGGGTTGGGTGTGTGGGAAGAGGAAGAATCGAGGGGGTGAATGTGTTCAAAACACAAGAATTAATAGCACTTGATTGAAAAGGTCAGGTAGTGAGCGGTGAGTACTAAAAATAAATCAGTGCTGACAAGAACGGTGGCTGGAGTTATCCAGATCTTGAGGCTAGGGATGTCTTCTTTGAGGATGGCACATTGGCACTTGGACACCAGTGACAAGAATGAGTTGAGCATTGTGCGGTTGTGGCGCAGGACTTGCCAGGCAGAAAATGATCGCGGACTTGACTGTGAGACAGACCAGTGATCAGAGAGCTGAGGCTAAGGAGGCGGTGGGGAACAACTAGTGACTGAAGCAGGAGAGTGACCCTCCCTTCACTCGGCTGCTGGAGTTAGAAACGATTGAAGGGGCAGCCGAGGCAAGAGGAGCACTCAGGAGGTGGGTATGGTGGTCCCAAGCAGGCTGGCAATAAGCCTGGCATCACAAGCAGCCGACGAATGGAGGATGGGGCTGATGAATAAATAGTATGGAGGTTCTGTGGCCTGCCCTTGCTGAAAGGTTTGTTACAGACAAAACAAGAGGAGCCCAAACTCCCTTGTGATTCTTGTGATTCTCTGATGGTCAGTAGCTGGTCTGGTCTTTGAGAGCTCTGAAGAAGGCTTTCGCAGGGTCTAGGCAGAGGGTGAGGAAACACCCCTGTTTCTTTTACTTCCTGCTTTATTTGCCAGAACGTATCTCTGTCATTGTTTAACTTTTGCAAGAAAATGAAACCAGCCCTCGCCACTTACTCGGAAACGCTGGCACAGGGTGAGAAATGTGGTACCAGTCTCTGTACCCGAGCCCCAGCAGGGGCACGAGATGTCCTTCTGGCTGGGAGAGCTGTCTGGAGCATTTGAATGTAATCAGACCATAACATATTTCTTTGCCCTTTTCCAATGATGATGACTAACTGGCTCCCAAGTGGGTGAGTTGTATTTTAGAGGGAGGGCAAATAAAATCACTCTTGGCTCGGGGCACTTCATATTTAATTGAGTCATAGCAACACAGACCATAATTGAATATGCATGAAGAGGATAACACAGGGAAGTTTTTCTATCAAAGGAGTTTTTTCCATACTTTCCTTTTGCTTCGTCATTCCTCGGTGAGAAATGGTCCTATGTAGATTCTGCCCCCCCGCCCCCCCGATTTGGCATAGGCTGCAGATAGGAGGCCCAAAGTGTGTATGCTGGGGGGGTGAGGAGGGGTGGTGAAGTCCCTGTCTGTATGTCTGTATGCTCCATAGGGGAGCAGATCCTTAAGGGCTGCAGCTAGCAGAGAACTGAGAATCTGGGGACATCACAGATGCACGACAGCCACAAGTCAACCCCCAGACCAGAAAGTTTGGAGTCTGCAAACACCTTGCTCAGACTGCGAGCCAATGGTAGTGGTTTTGTGCAAACTCTTTACTACTGGAGAGATGTTACAGCCTTGTCCTTAGACAGTAAGTCCTCTCACTTGGAGGTGGGAAAAGCTGTAGAAAAAGAAGTCTGGAGGTAGCTGGAGGATGGTCTTTGAGAGTTCACCACTGGTACCTGTGCATTTTCTGTTAACGCTGGTCTAAGGCTGACTGCCTAGTTGGGGATTCAGTAGCTACCAAAGCTGCTATTAAAACTGTGAGCATGGTAATGGCTGCTCAACGTTAGACCAAATCATGTGGCTTTTTGGAGCACACAGAGAGTAAATGACCAACTGTGGCAGCATTTCTGTTAAAAGGAGACCCTGCTCTCTATTGACCTTCGGCTCAGTAACTATTTCCATAAATAAATGTACAGTATAGCTAATGTTTATTTTCCCAGTTTTAGTGTTTTCTGTTATCTTTATTTTGAACATATTTTTAGAGTCTATAGCAGATAACTCTAGGAGTCTTTGGGGATTTTTCTTTTGTCTTTGCAGTGCTGGGACGGAACTCAGTGCCTGGTACATGCAGGGCAAACACTCTCCCATTGAGCTGATTCTCTAGCACTCCCAGGGGCTTGTGATGATTCATACGCACACTCATCTGGATGTCTTTAAGGGTACCTCCATAGGAGATCAGTTAAAGGGAACACCTGCCCTAAATATGGGTGACACCACCCCGTAGGCTGGATGGAATAAAAGAGGAAGAAAGACGATGCCAACCTGGAGCAGACATGCTGCCTTACATAGGCTTCCTGGGCCTGGTGAGGTGGGCTGCTTGGCTCAGCTGTTCCCTCCCTCCCTTGCTGTGCTGACACTGGACCTGTGAGCCCGAATCAATCCGTCCTCACTCAAGCTGCTTCTCTCTAGTATTTGACCACAGCAATGCGAAACTAACTAAAATAGGAATCTCTGGTCTGAGGAGTCTTACCTACAGAATCTTCCTTTTTCTCTCAATATCATGAAGTTCCCAGCATTTCCCCTCATTCTAGGCTTGGTAAGAATATGGTTGATATTTAGCCAAGATTTTGCACCAGCTTTCTGGAAATTGCCATGGATGCTGGGTCACTATTTGAATATATATCTTAAATTTTAGAGTGGTTTTGGATCCACAGAGAGGTTCTGAAGCTAATAAAGATGGGTTTATAGATGCTTAGATGTTACTAACATCACACATTCATCACAGCTAATGAACCAGTGTCATTACTAACCCAAGTCCATGTTTTGTTAACATTTTCTTAGTATTTACAGAGTTCCCTTTCTATTCAAGGACCACATTCAGAAAATCATGTTATATTTAGTTTACTGTGATGTTGCTTGAGTGTGAAATGTCCTCCTGGGCTGATGTGTTTGCACACTCACACATGGTGTGACTCTAGCTGATGGTGCTGATGAGAAGATTTGAGCCTTTAGGAGCAGAGGCTGGTCATTTGGCATGGGCCTTTGGGGTGATATACTCATTCTGCTTCTCGCCTGAGAGCTTGGCTTCTTGTCTGCCCTGGCAGTGCTACCAACCCACTCACACTCTGTCCCATTGTGCCAATCCCTAACGATAGGCTGAACCTCTCAACCCATGAATTAAAATAAACCTCTTCATGCTCGTGTGGCAGGCCACAGCCAGTAATACATCTTGTCTCAGTAAACTCAAGACAATCACAGTCTCACACTCTGTGTGTGTGAGAACCTTGACTCTGTATCTCCCACACATCTAAAAATGTATCCTCAAAAGATATGAATAGAAAAAAAATCCCAAGAAGAAAATGGCAAATTAGGGTGGGTGACTTGAACCCTTCCTTCAGATTTGAAAAATTAAGTAAGCAAAAGCTTAGTAAGGCTACACAGTGTGAATCTCTTGATGATCAAACCCGAGATCTATATCATCCAACTCTTAGAACTCCCACCCTTTCAAGGTTACATAAAATATTTACAAAGATTGACTATCTGCTCACAAGCCAGGTTTCAAGAAATATAATAATCATGGCACATAAATTAGGAATTAATTACCAAAGATAATTAAAAACCCACACAAATTTAAAAATAAAAGAGTACACGTTAATAATTCAGTGGATCAAATGAGACATGGAAGGTGAACTTAGGAAATAGTCAGCATGGATGGGATGTGTCACAGCCTTTGGGATGCAGCTAAAGCATAACTTAAGAGGGAAATTTTGACTCTTAAATGTGTATCAAAAAAGAGAGAAGTCTGGTTTTAAATTCAGTGCACAAAGATTATTCATTTTTTATAAAATTTATTTAGCTTTATTTTATGTGCATTGGTGTGAAGGTGTCAGATCCCCTGGAACTGGAGTTACAGAAAGTTATGAGCTTTCACATGGGTGTTGGGAATTGAACCCCAGTCCTCTGGAAGAGCAGCTACTGCTCTTCACCTGAACCATCTCTCCAGTAATAAAGGTTACTGTTAGCATTCAGACCCACTTCTTGGAATCCTGGCCAAAAAGCAGATAATATCCCAGCCCGCCCAGCATCCTCCCTCCCTCCCTCCCTCCATCCCCCTCTCTCTGTCTCTCTTTCCCTCTCCCCTCACTCTTACCCCCAACAAATAAAACTCTCTACTGAGCTATTGAGTGCTCTCTGCATGGCACCTTGGCTCCACCCGCCAAGGCCTCTCATTCATGGTATCAGAACAATTACTCTTTGAGAAAAGAGTGGGGATGCAGCACATTGATGGAGCAGTGGCATGCAGGAGATCCAGGGTTCAACTTCCACCTCTGCAGGAAATAAATAAATAAAGCAGAGAAAGAAGAAAATAAAACCCAAGAAGAAGAAGGGACCTTCTTTCAGCTCTGTAACTATGAGGTGAGGGCCCCACCGCTCAGGCCTGTCTGCCCACAGGCATATACAAAGTGTATGCAGAAGTGTATTACCACGGGAAAGGTGACCTGAGGACACACTTCCAAGCAAAACTTCAGTTAAAGTAATAACATGAAGCCGTGTCCATAATGATCTTCAGTGAGATCTCACTTTTTCTCACAGGGTGTCCCTTTTTTTCTGTACTACTCCACGTCAACTACTGATGTTGACATCTTGCTAAAGATGTCAAATAGTTAAGTGTTTATTCTCCCAGGAATAATATAATAAAATAATAATAATAACAATAATTCTGCTTAGCAACAATACTATTGCCACTTCAAAGAAATGAATGCAAATTCCAGGTCACCAGACAGCCCAGAGTCTGTGGCTGTCCTCAAGTGTCTTTCCATAGCTCCTTTCTTTTGCTGTCAAATCTGAGGGTAGGCTCAGTTGGTATGTTTTCTCTTTGTGTTTGTTTTTTTTTTTTTTTATAGTCTAATGTCTACATCCAAAACAGTTCTCTTCACTTAAAATCCAAGTGGAGTTTTAAAGCACTCTGGTGGTTGTCCTGGAGAATACACTCGAGTCAGGGATGGACTCAGACGTGTTAGGCCAGTGCACTATGGTGGGCTACACTCCCGTCTTAGATTACTTCTTCATGCTGTCATTTAGCTGGTTCTTCTGTCCTTAGAACTTCTGCACACTGGAAGTTAGAGCTGCAAGGCTTGCTTACATTCGGCTTAAAACCCTTTAGGCTGGAAGCAATCACCGGTCACTTCCCAGTTTGGAGCTCTGGTTCATGGAGGCACTAATACAGACTATACCACTGCTGTTGGTGACCATCAGCTTTTCCAGCACCGTGATAAAATTTCCCCCTTCAATAGGTGACTTATTTGGTGATGTTTTTGTTCTTTGAGACTATTCTGTTCCCCCAGTTCCCTACAACCCTTTGCTGAGTTGCGTTAGCTTCCTCTGATGATCTTTGCTTGAATCAGTTGTATTTGGGTTTAAGAATGAATGGTGATTGTTTTTTTTTTTTTTGCATTTCAATAATTTCTCTATTAGCTTTGGGACTGTGGATAAGCTTCAAGCATCGTGGGCCTTTTCTGTATGCACCGTGAGTCACTGAGCAGGGAAGGGTAGAGAACAAAAGATGAAAGGCCTTTTATGGAATTTAAGCCAAGATCCCAAAGTTCCAACAGTACTTTCTCACCTCGAGGATCCTCGTGGCAACACCTGCTTTAGCTGGACATTCCTCCTAATTGAGACAATTTATAGAGACCATGATGGGCTCCTAACATCCAGCTATAAAGCTTTCCTATGAGCAAGGGTATGGATCTACAATATAAAGATTCTTATTAAACACATGCATGTACAGATGTACTATGAAGCCCTTGGAGGATGACATAAGTTTACTTAATTAGAAAATTTTCTGCAATGTAAGTTAGTAAAATGCAAGTCAGACACAGACCCATTCCTTTCCTGAAAGCTCCGGGTGTTTATGTAAATATGAACTTTGGAAGGTTAGGGGGTCATCAGATTCCTGTCATATCAAGATTAAGGCTTTATTTCAGCAGTGTTACAAACAGACTTTTTATGAAAAACTAGAAAGTATCTAGTGCACTTTCTTCTCAATATCAAATACCTACACAGGTGTGACCCCACTTCCTGTCACCCCCAGCCTCCTGTCCTTGGCTCCTAGCTTTCACGAATCAGTCTCACTGAAAGGAATAAGAGAGAGGTAGACTCCCGCAGAACATCAGGAAAGCATGGAAGGTAGACTTCCCAGTTCACAGGCCCTCACCTCAGTCTGCCCAGGAGACCTGGGCTTCTTTCACGCCTGCTTGTGCACACAGCTTCACACCCACCCACAGGCAATCCTTTGCCTGCAGTCTTCTGCCTCCAGGGGCAATTCTTAGACTCCCCTAATCTCCCTCAATTCCTTTCTCAGTCTTTCTCATCAACATTAAGTCTTACAACTATCCCAGGAAAGGAGAAGGAAATGAAAAGCCTTCAGTTTTCTCAGAGTTATTCTGTAAATATCGAAGGTGGTTGTAGACAACAATTATTTTTCTAACAAACTTTTTCAGCATTAAATAAATGTTCTTTTTTTTCCTATGTGTTTCTTGCATAATAGACACAGGGAGAAAATGGGTACCCTGTCATTGTCTGACATTGGGGGAATGTTCTAGTACACTCTGAGGTACAGATGAGACTGAACAGGGTAGTACAAGGTACGGGCCCCACAGCTAAAGGACCAAGACACTTGTCACAGGGTAGAGATCGGGGCTGATTGAAGCAGGGGAGCTGCTCCTGGACTGGGGAAGAGATAGGAGATTAAAGCTCCAGATAGGATTCTTTTTCTTAAATTCAAATTTAAGCAAAAGCGCAATGCATTGTCTCATCCACGAAGGAAACTGGTTTCTCCTTTTATGTTTCTTTATTCCTCTCCCTTATTTCACTTCTTGATTCAGCAGACTCTTCCTGTAAAACGTAAGCATGCCTGTAAGTCAAGTTGGAGACGTAACACTTCCCCACCAGCATTTCCAGCAAAATAGGTTGGCACAGGGCAGGCACCTGCCCACAGGTAGGTGCACAGTTGACTTGTGTCTGGCAGGGGGGTTCCCCCAAAACCAGACTGCAGGAGAAGGGCTGGACGACTGAGGAGTGTTGGCATCAGAAGTCTGGATGCGTACCAGGAACTACTTGACAAACACTCCCTGTGACAAAGGCTTGAGCCACTGCATGCGATGACAAAACTCAGTCTACAGCTCGTTATTTCTCTTCTCAGAGGTTTCTAGTGCATTCCAAGTGCTTCTCGTTTTTAGAGAAGGAAAACTATGAATGCGCTGGTCCTTCTAACTGGTGGACAGAAACTGACCTCAAGTCAGCAAGAATATATCTGACCCTCCACCGTGAGAATGTGTAGGGAGAGTACTGATGAAGTGACATGAGAATTTTATGACCAGAGTGGGGACTCATATATGTAAAGGTTTTGATTCCTAAATAGATCCACACGAGTTATTCCAGAAACAGATCTCTCAGGCTCCAGTCATCCGAAAATCTCTCCCAAGTACTAGTTGCCTAAAACCTGTTGTCGCTGCTCCCACCAGCCACTGCCTCTCTTTGCTTTGATGAAAGCAAAGTAAGCAAGCTAGACCAATGGGTAAGACTTTTTTTTCCAGCTGCATTTTATATACTTATTTTTATATAATTATTTATTGTATGTATGTGTACGAGTATTTCGCCTGCATGTATGTCCGTGTACCCCATGGGTACCTGGTGCCCACAGAGGTCAAAAGAGGGCATCACATTCCCTGGACCTGGAGCCACAGATGGTTGTGAGCAACCATGTGGATGCTGGGAACTGAACCAGTGTTCTCTGCAGGGGCAGCCCTCTGGGTATTTTAACTGAAAGTTGGTTTTCCAGCACCCTTGTTTGTTTTGTAATTCATAATTATTATTTCTAAAAGCTTTTGTTGTTTTCCATTCTGATTACACACCTCCTTGTTCAGGAACTACGACCCCTGGATGAGGAAGGAGGGATGACAGAATTACACCAAACAGCCGACAGCCTGCAGCGCCCCACTCCACATACTGTAGCTGAGGCGGCTCACATACCTGACTTGCAGTTTCATGTCTGTGGAACAGAGGGTTTTCACAACATGTGATGTATCCGCAGGGATTAAGCATAAAAAACTATGCCATGCTGGACACAGTTTCTAGCATGGATGATGCTCAGCACCTGTTACTTCTCATCATGGTCTTCAAAGCTAGTACCACTTTCTCCTGCACTGGGATTCTCAGTGTAAAGACAGCATCCAACGACCATAAAACAAAACAAAAACAAAAACGCACAAAACAGCTTCAAATCTGATTTTGTTTCATCCTCTAATGAACAGCTACAGACTGGAGTCTACTCACAGGTCCTATTCCTTGTAAGAAAACAGCCACTGAATGAAGGGCATCCAGAAAAACTGTAGGAGGTGAAATTTCCTTCTCCTTTGAGAGGGTTCCCCGATTCTCTGCCTTACGGCACCCTCAGAACATGGCTTGGCAAACTGTAACCCATGCTCTAAATTCAACCTACCACTTGATTTTTGTGTAGCCTGTAGGGTAAGAACTTTTGCCTCACATTTTTATGTAAGCGAAAATTTAAGTATCATTTCTTTCTCTCTCTTAAAATATTTATTTTATGTATGTTGGTGTTTTGTCAGGATGTATGTCTGTGTATTGTAGGGTCTGAGGAAACACCAGCACGCATGTGGGGCTGTTCACCTGTACAAAATGGGGATGGCCCTGAGAGGAATGTGCAGGCTCCTTTTAAGCACAGCTAAGGTGAGTTTCAGAAACAGTTAGGTCATCTCAGATATGATTGGTTAAACAAACAGCAGCAATATTAGTACATGTGCAATTGGTTGAGGTTTAGTCCTATGTTTGGACGTGGTTGCACAAGCTTGGGCAAGTCTGGACGTGACTCAGAAGGGGCTGCTGGGTCAGTCCTTGAGACACTGTGAGGCTGACGCGGACCTTCTGTGTCCGTTCTCTCCCTCAACCCAGAATGTAAGGACCTTGTGGATAAATGGTCCTTTTTGGAAGAGACACCTGTTTTGCCCTTCTCAGAGAGCTGCAGCTTAAATTCAGTTGTAAACCCCACATGTGTCCCTGGTACCCACAGAGGCCTGAAGAGAGCATCAGACCCCCTAGAACTGGAGTTACAAGCTATTTTAAGCCACCATGTGGGTGCTGGGAACGGAACCCAGGTCCTCTGGAAGAGCAGCCAGTGCTCTTAACCACTGAGCTATCCCCCGCCCTTCTCCCTTTCTCTTTCTCATCTTGGGAAACCCCTTCTCCCAGTGAAGACCACTGTATATCTCGGTAGGCATCACGGCTTGGCCCGAGAAATAGAGGCTCTCCGAAGCACCTGGGGGAACTTAGCTAACCCCCTCCTCAGACACATTGAAGCTGGGAAGGGGTTGGACAGCATACTTTTGTTTATGCTCCACGCGTGATTTGGATTCCAGGCTAGGAGCCGCCGCGGTGGAGGACTCAGGAAACAGCAGCCTACGGTAAATGGACTGAGGCATCTCCCTCGGTATTCTCCTCCTCTGTGCTTTCTGACGCTGTCTGAGGAAGTCGGGATCCTGCATCAGGCCGTGGCGTACTGTCTTCATCCCTGATGCAATCACTCCCATTCCCAGAGGTCTGAATGCCTCTCTGTCACCATCACTGGCTGGCGGCGTCATACCTTTCTTGCTGTCTTACCCACCATGACCTCTGCCTTCCCCTGCCCCACACTTACTTTTCCTATTCTAGTCAGTTCTTACAGAGGAAGAGAGAAAAACTGTTTCTTACTGTGGCTTAACTCACCAGTAGCGCCAGCTTCCTGCCAATAACATCACCGCTTTTGACTCTTCACAATTTTTTTTTATTACTGTTTAAATTAGTTTTACCCCATGCTTCATACCAGGAAATAAATCTCTAGAGTCTCCTTTCCTGCTCTCTAAATTGCCGTCTCTGCTAGTAAGTTATTTACAGCAATTTTGAGCTGATAAAAAAATAAGGAAATGTAACTTCCATATTTATAGGAAAGGAAACCGAGGCCCATAGAGAGAAGCAGACTGCCCTGGGTCACAAAGACAGTTCAGTGCAGGACTGGACCACAGATTCATCATGTCCAGTTCAATTTTCCTTCCTTCTGTGTTGGGTAGCAATTTCCTCTGAGATAAAACATTTGATCATTGAAGGAGATTTGTTAAGAATCCGGATGTCCTAGAGGGAGGTGAAACATCCTAGTGAGAAGCTCCTTAAGATTTAGACAGTCCTAACATGGGGGTCATTCAAATAGAGGAAGTAAACAACCCAGAAGCCTCAGGAAAGCCCTGAAGCTAACTAAATGCACTGGGTCCCTTCCTCCCAAAGCTTATATGAGCCGCATGGGCTGCTGAGAAATGCTATCTGCCTGTAAGTTGTTCAGTAACCTCCGGATTCCAGCATTTCTGAGGCATCATCCATGCCGGGGTGGGATTTGGGTGATACAGCTGTCTTTGAGTCATTGCTGCTCCATGAGTAACCACTTGCCCTTTTCCTGTAAGTAATCACAATGGACACATGGGTTCACCAAGCTGGTCTTTGTTGATGTCCTTCCTTTGGCCTGTCATCAATTCTTCACATCTACTCAGGAACAGTGTCACACACTTGCTGCCACACGGCTGACCCCTGACTTTGTGACAACCATTTGCCTCTCTGTCTGGCCTGAGCACTGTCCCCAAATGGCTCCTTGCCATACTCTAATGATTTGATACACAAAGGAAAACGGGGTGTTGGTGTTGGTAATCACAAGGAAATACTGGAGAGATTGACTGACAACCTTGTGTTGGTGACAATCAGAAGACCCAGCTGTGAATGCCCCAGCCTCCATATATACAGTCCAGAGAAACGGAATGGCAGGCGCCCCACCGCACAGCACAGAGAGCTGCCCCCACAGTGACTGGGTCCTAAACAACTGCCTACAGCGGCCTCAGATCTGCACTGTCCAATACAGTGAAGTCTGTAACTACAGTTTACATGTGTGGGCAGCAGCTGAGGCACTGTAGCCAAGGCTTCCTCATCAGGGAGTATACATATTGAACATTTCCATCATGGCTGAAAATTCTTCCGAACAGAGTGGCTCTGGGTGCTTTGTAGGATCCATTTCTCCAGTGAAGAAAGATTATGAAGAATTCACACTGTCCCCTCGGGCTCAGGACTGTGATTCGGACTCTACAGTACAGCCATTCAGCACCCTTGGCTCTCTTCCTGCCATTCCCATATGGAACCTGTCATCCCTTGAGAACAGAAGCGCCCTGACTGTCATGGCTGCCTTTGGTTAATTTTATGTTCCCACAGAATTGAGCACAGGCCTGATGCATGAAAGACTTCAGTAAATGACTTCAGTGAATGTATATTGTATACTAAATAAAACTGTGATTTAATTTAATGTTCTTTATTTTATACTAGCTTTAAAAACAGCTGTACTCAATACAGTGGTTTAAAAAAATATTGGTAAAAGAAAGAACAAATGTTGAAACTGGCTGCCTATCAAGTGAGGATCAAATTAACTTCCTCTCCCCTAGAGAGAAGACTGATTCTTTGGAGCAGAGATGGCAGGCAACAGGCAGAGAGGATAGAAGGATGGAGCCCAGTGCCCCCAGCAAATATGGGTTCCCAGGTGTGAGCTCTTCTACTTGGGAATTACCTCCGTCTCCTCCACAGGACTCTGGGGTGGGATTTGAACTCATAATTCTACGCTAAAAGGCATCATGGAGTGGCGTGTTGGAGATCAGGTTTTAGAGCCAGCCCCAATGCTGAGGAACTGTTTTTGTGAAGCTTTGTCTCTTCATGAGAACCTGGGCTGTAATCCCAACCTCTGTCCTTCCCAGCGCACAGACAGGATGAAAGCAAAGCTCAAAGATGAGAAAACTCCAGGAAAACCTAGAGCCTGAACAAGGTACGTCACTATGAAGGCCAGTGGTTCTGATGCTTAGCAACAACACATTTTGTTTGATGTTTGGATAAATAAAATGATGTTGCATATACATGCTCCAGTTTTCTTAGTCATTTCTCCATTGATAGACAGCTAGGTTGGTTCTGTAAGTAGCTATACTTGCCAAGAACTCTCAAAAGTATTTCTGGCCACACAGCTAGTATCTGTACTATGTAACAAAGTACTTAGTTGAATTAATGCTGTAGACATGAGCATCTCAGATAAGCCAATAAAAACAGGTTTGAGAACCTGTTTTTGTTTGTTTGTTTGTTTTAAATGTGTTTTTTCCCTTTTAGAATCCCTTCAAAATATTATTCCAATTTTCCTTTGGTATCATAACAAATAAGACAAAATACAAAACTATTCAAAAGTAATGAGAGGGTGGGCTAGAGAGAAAGTGGAGGGAAAAGAACCAATCCAAACTAAGCGTATCTATGAGAGGTAGGCAATGTGCTTGATCTCATGCCACCCACGTAACAACTTATAAGGGAGGTACCCAAAGTCACAGAGCTGGTCAGTGACTCCTATGGGACCGTGCAATCTGTGTCCTGAACTTTGCATTTTGACCTCTAAACTGACGGATGATGATGGAGGATTTGGATCTATACTTCTTGGCTGCAGGCTCTAAGCTCCCCCTGGCGCCCTCTGAATGTCTACATGTCTTTTGCTCATCTGAAACTCCTTGTGTTGAGCAGCTCTCCACTAGTCATGCTAGAAATGTGATGTGAGCAATGAAGCTACAGATTCCTTTTACCCTTTAGAAAAATTCTAGGCAGTTCGGGAAGGTTTTCCGGGCCAAGATAATCATGTTTAAACATCTTGATCTTGTTTGGGATTACAGTAACTCTGTTCATTATTCTGTGTCGTTATGGCAACAGAGAAAAGGGGCTGTGCCCAAAGCATGCGGCTGACCTTTGCATTACTTCGTTAACCTTACACAACCTCTGTCCGGTGTCATTGTAGCTGGATGACTATATTACAGCAGCCTGAGGAAAATAAACTGACAATGGTTGCATTTTATGTGAGTGGGAAGAAGCTGGTGAAGTATTGAGGGGTATAGTATCTGCAAGAATATTGCCCTACAGTCATTGGTCAAGGCATGGAACCTCATTGGACTCATCTTTATCCATGAAGTAGGATTCAGTGTTGATAATCTTTTTCCTTCCCAAGGATTAGGTTAGGGAGCACGATTGAAAACACTTCCTAAGTTGTAAAGTTCCACTGTATTCTTAGTACTTAGGAAGAGTCTATTTGTGATGGGTGATGGACAGGAGGAGGGACAGGGTGACAGTCACGGGGCTAAGGCATAATACAATGATTTGTTTGGTCTTAATCAGCCAGAGATAGAAGATTCATTTCTCCTCCTGTGATTAGCACATAGGAACCAGGAAGAGGAGCAACGGATGTCCTCCCTCACCTGAGGCCCCACGTCATTTCAGAGAAGCCTTGTGAACGTTACCATCATCCTGCGTCTGTGGGTGTGCACACATGTAGTGTCAGTCTCCTCACCAGAGGGGTAGTTCATAGCACCTGTACTCCATGTCTGCCCTCTCCAAGTGCCTGGAACACGGAAAAGACAACGTACGTGTGTACTGAGTACAAGACTGACGCCTTGTGCGTGAGACAGGCAGCAAGACCTAGTATTAAGAACTTAAGATGGCTCAAAGCTCCCGTTTAATTTTAGCAGCATTTACTAATGTGTGGAAGTAAACAAGACACCGCCTACAGCCTAGAGGAGCCTTGGGACTGTAGAACAGGGATCATGACACTCGCCTGCCTAGCTGAAAGAAATATTGGAAGCTAAATGGAGTGAAGGAAAGCACAATGTTAGCTTCCAGTGGCTGAGCTGTAGCACATGGACATTTAATCAAATACTGAATGAATCTTGGGGTGTCACTGGGGAAGTACTTTGTAAATGTTAACATCTCCAGTTGGTTAACTTTAGATAAAAGGAGACTGCTCTGTATGATATCTATAGGCCACAGTTGAAAGCCTTGAGATCAAGACACTGAGTTTTCTCAGAAAAGACACTTGTCTTCCTGGTCAGCTTTTGCCTGAGCCTGGGACCTACAGGCCTGCCTTACAGCTTACTAGCAACACAATCCTGTCGGTCAATACATGGGAGTTGTTGCTAGAATTCCAGCCCTGGGGGAGATGTAAAGCAACTTCTACCCCTCTTTCTGCGGTCCCAAAGACAAACCAAACAAAGTTCACTCTGGGAAACCAATGAATTTATCGGGCTTTCTTACAGAGCTTAGGTGAGAAGTTCCTGGGATGTGGACACCCCTTCCTCAACTTGCAGCTCCTGAAAAGTCTTACCCAGCAGGGATGTAGGCTCCCCCAGTAGCCCGTGGATGAGCCCTCAGGCCAAGTGGGGAGTTTGTAGGTAGTAGAGAACAACTGTATACTCTGGAGAGAATCTTGGGGCCTACTCCTGCCAGATGTAAACCACTGATAAGCCAGCTAGAATGATTTTTTGCAAGAGGGTGCAGCTCAGCTCGCCAACGTGGCAGATGCTTGGCACTCATGGCAAGAATAAATAAATCTAGGCATATACTACGTATAATTTCAAGGACTATACATACATAACATATCGAATATATGCCTGCACATGCATAAATGGTTCCTAGAGAACACTGAGGGGGATAAGAGAGCGCTGGTCATCACAGAAGGACAGAAAGTGAAGGGCAGACGTGAAGGAGGGAGCCAGATACCTCACTGTTTAAACCACGGGAGAGAGAGGCACAGCTGTTTCCGTCTTCCTTGGAAACTGCAGAGAGCTGGAATGCTTTCCACCTCCCCAGGTCTTGGCTGGGATTAGGCTGGCACACATCTCACAGGGCTGACCGTTTAGGGTACAGATTTTAACAAACAGGTCCTAAAGGCGGGGGTGGGGGTGGGGGTGGGGATTGGCAGGGGAGGGCAGCAGGGGCAGCAGCAACCCACAGCACCCCGCACCACATACAGCCTTGGAGTTATCTGTGTGAGTGTTCTGGCAACCTAATTAGTACAGGTTCCCTCTGAGGCTGGGGAGTTTCTTTGATTAATGCCTTCATTAAAAGGTCTCCCCTAATCAATCAGTATATGCTTGCCGGAAGAAGGTTCTCGGGCTTAAATACAGGCCCGGCGCTTGAGAATGAGGAGTCTGCAGCTGAGGTGTGGGTGAGTGGGTCTTCTTGCAGACACTGCTTGCCCTTCACCCATCCCTGGCATTATCCTGAGTCCCCCACTCCCACGCCACAGACATTTTATGACAGAATAAAAATTAAACCCCATGTGGCACATTTTTTTTTCCTCAGAGAGAAATGTTCTCAGTCACCTCAATAATTAGCTCATTTGGGACAGGAGATGCTGTCTCTGGCACTCCTTCACTGCTATGACAGGTACATTAATTATTCTCTACCTCTGTGCATCAGCATGAGCTTAGAAACCTGGTTTGCATCGTCCTGAGCCTGCTATGTGCCAGTCCTTGGGCTTGTCCTGTGCTCACTATGTGCCAGTCCTTGGGCTTGATCCTGGAATGAAAGATGATGGTCATGACAATAGGGATGTATTTATCCACCTCAAAAATGGACCTTTTTAAACATTATGCTGGGGAAAGGGGGCCAAAGGAAGGGGATGGGGAGTGCATTGGGCTTATGATCAAAGCACACTGTAACCTTCCCGGGTGGCTGCCAATGTCAGAAGGGCAGGGTCCAGTGCCCGATGGCAAAGGCTATCTTCCCAGCCACCTGGCAGGTGTCATGGCCAAGTGACTACTGCTGGGCCAGGCGGGTAGTGGTGCGCGCTATGAGGGCATCAGCATTTATGGCAGGTTCTACAGAAACAAGGTAAGTTACCTGACCTTTCTCTGAAAGAGGATGAGCACCAACTCTTCCCGAGGTCCCTGCCTCCTCTGAGCCCTAGCAGCAATTGTTGTTGCACTTTGTGAGATATGATGCACAAGACTGAGCAAGGCCAGGCTGCCGTAGACCACCTCAAGGTGTTGGTTGGAACCCCTCCACCCTATGACAGGAAAAAGATCAGATTGTGGTCCCTGCCACCCTCAAGGCTGTGCAGCCAATGCCTACCGGAAAGTTTGCTTGCCTGGGGGTCATCTGGCTCATGAGATCAGCTGGAGTACCCAGCAGTGACCCACACTCTGGAGGAGAAGCGGAAAGAGAGGGCTAGGATCTGCTACCAGAAGAAGCTGCTCATGAGGCTATGGAAACAGGCAGAAAAGAACATGGAGCGGGAAAATAGCAGCAGCTTCACAGAGGTCCTCCAGACCAGTGGGACCCTGCTGTGAGCCCAATAAAGATTGTGCCTCAAAAAAAAAAATGATGAAAATGAAATCAATATACACTAATAAAATAAAGCAAGTGAAGTCCTTTGCTTTCCTCCGAAGTTGTGGCAAGAAGGCCTTCACCACACATGGGATGCTGGCAGGCATCTTGGTGTTCAATTTCCCAGCTCCCTGGATGATCCTGGCCATCAGACTACCGTGTTAGCGAGGTCAAGAGATTCCACCTCTGAGTGAGGCCAGGGTTGCTTGTCTTGGAGTCTGGTTACTTTTCTTGGCAGGCTGATCTCCTGTGCCATCTACAGTCCTGCAGGCAACCGGATTTTGTTCTTAGGGGCTGAATGCTACTCCGCTGCTGGCACCTGCCATGTTCTCTTTATCCACTCATCTGATGGTGTTGGCTTACCTGTCCGGACTCCCTGACTTGGCTGTTGTCAATGGGTAGAATAGAGTTAGTCTTTAGAACATTAAATAAACAATCCGAAGCATTCTTCTGGGAAGAGGCACTGTGGTATCTTTGGGGGGGGGGGCTATCCAAATGCCAGGGGAGTTAAGGAAGGTTCGATCTGGGGGGGTTAATACTGCAAGCTTCTTTCCAGGCATAGGCAGAAGCTCAGACAGGCTGTGACAGTGACAGAGCACAGCTGTGGAAGTAGCTCCTACCCCTCTCTCCAAAAGGAATCGCAGGAGCAGCTACTGTTATGCTCCAGCCAGGAGGAAGGCAGTCCCCCTTCCTTGAGAGCCAGGGCTTGGGCAAAATTCACCATGGAATCCAGTTCGGAACAAAGCAACACAGCTGGTACCTGATAAGTAGTGAATTCTATTTACCAGAGACTCTTTACCGCAACTGCAGGAGACAGACGACGCTGTCATCACCACCATAGAGACAGGAAAACGAAGCACCAAGGGCCGTGACTCACCCAGGCCCTGCGATTGTTCAGAAGGAAGACAAGAACCCAGGCAGCTTGACTCCAAAACCAGGGATACCAACCACTGTTCCACACTGCTTCTTAACAACCCACCACTGTGTTCTTGACATTTGCTTAAACAGCTCAAGCCACACGCTGCTCCAGCTGGTTTACTCTCAAGCATATAACAGAAGGAGCCTTTGAAAACCTGATTGCCATTGAAAACTCTACAACTGGGTTCCCAGGAAACAAAGTCGTGGTTGTTTTGAAACCCGCTGGAGACACCTTTTCTGTTGCTCTCAGTGTTTCATTTCTTCTTGCCCTCTGCCCCGTTCCATGGGCCTTGGGTGAGAGGGGAGAACAGCTTTTTCCTGTACTCACAATTCTTTCCAGAAACTAACTTTCCACTCTCCTCAGGTCTGAGCAAAAGCAGTAGAGAAGATCTAGCCGTCTCAGGATCGCAGAGGGCTGGACAAGATCTGCAGGGGCTGGCGGCCTTCTGGGACAGGGACACATGTCAGTAGTTCCCCAAGTCCCAGCATCCCACAAGGTAGGGCCTTGTTGCTTCCCATTGGCCAGTTACTTCCTGTCCTTCGATGTACTGTTTCCCCACAGCAACTATCTAAGTTACCTTCTGGTTCCCCAAGTCTCAAAGTCCACTCTGCCTTGGTTTCTCCAAACACAGATGGTGTTTGTCTCGCTGGCAGGGCCCTCTCTGATCTAAAGCTCTTGGCCACCAGTATCTCCTCAAGTACCTCCTCAAGGCTTTCCCCCTTACATCTCTTTCCCTGGAAGCAAGAAGAGCCTTATCCTTCCCTGTGTGCCCTGGCTTCATCCTGTCCAGCTCTTCCCAACACTTGCCCTTCCCTGCTTCCTCCTGATCTAAGGAAGCAATTCCTCGGTTGCTTCTGTTCCCTAGACTCTCCTGCAGATGGCAGATGATGGAGGTCTGAGTGATCTCACCAGATCTGCACTTAGCCTAGCTCCCTGGGCGTGGCCTCATCTTACTGGTCTCTTTCTGGACTAAAGCCGATCATTCTTCTCAGCACTTCTTTCTCTACTCCCTGCAAACCTCAACCTCAGATAAGGCCTCACCTCTCCTGAAAACTGCAGAAAAGGCCCCAAACATCAGCTCTAGACAGTGTCAGAATCCCGATCTTCCAACCTAGCTCTTCCTCCAGTCTCTGCACTAACTTGACCGGGGATCCCAGCCAAGACTTTCTTCTTTCTAGACCTTCTTTCTCAAATATAAAATTTCTTTTTTTTTCTTTTGAGGCAGGGTTTCTCTGTGTAACAGCTCTGGCTGTCCTGGAGCTTGTGTTGAGACCAGGCTGGCCTCAAACTCACTGAGATCCGCCTGCCCCTGCCTCCGAAGTACTGGGATTAAAGGTGTGCACCACCACCACCACCACCACCACCACCACCACCACCACCACCACCACCACCACCAAGCTCAGACATAGACTTTCTTATGTTTCACTCGTATAGAAGTGTTTCAGAAGCCCAATATGCACAAAGAGACATGAGGCAAGCTAATCAGGAGAGTGAATCTGGGTTTGTCTCTAATTGTGTGCATACATGCATGTATGTTTGCATGTGCGTAAAGGCCAGTGAGACCACTAGTAATTAAGTTAGCAATTTAACCTCTCTGTTTCCTAAAATCTCTTACTCTGTTCACAGAGGTGACTGTTTAACAGATGTATTTTAAAATGTAATTCTGACCACTTGGCAATAATCAGCTGGAGGCTCTTCCCTGGGGCCTCCTTCAGCATTCCATAGTTGCCTGTTGTTGTTTATTTAGAGTTGAGGCTCCATGGGATTTACCCCTTTCATGTTAACCTGACTTTTGGTTTTGCCATTATTCAGTTCTTGTTTAGGTGGCCATGTTGACAAGACTTCATATACATACAATAACATTATACAACTGAATAAGCTGGATTTATATATTTAAAATAATACTGATATAAATAATATATAACAAATATATATGTAACAACAATTAAAGTAAAAGACCATGGATTTGAGAGATGGAAAATGGGAATTGGTGGAGGGGGTGGTGCTGGGAGAGAAAAGGAAAGAAGGAAATGGTGTAATTATATTTTAACTTCAGAAAACTAAACATTATTTTTTTAAAAAAATGTAGTTCTGTCTCCATGGACAGAATTGATGGCTACAGGAAAAGTACTGAACTCCAGCAGAGCCAATCAGAGACTCTCTTGGCCATGGAAGATTCGAGTTGTGGTCTAACTTGATTTTTGAAATCAGTAGCCTTGGAGATCTCCGATGGGGTCAGCTCTGGTCCCCATCTCTTGGTGCAAGCCCCTCAAGTCACTGTAAATGGTACTTAGGGAGTCACATCTCATGGGCAGAATGTGTCTGGAGTCATGGAAGAGACTTCTTAGATTAGATTACAAGAATTAAATTAGATTAAATCATAGCTGGGATAGCTGGACGTGGTAGCTTGTACCTGTAATCCCAGACTGATCTGGATTCAAGGATCTAGTCATCCTTGGTTACATAGTGAGTTCAAGGCCAGCCTGGGCTACATAAAACCCTGTCTCAAACAAAAGTAAGTAAATAAATAAAAGAGTCTCTTTGAGACTTGGAGACTTTGGAGCCCAGAAGGATTTCTACCCTTAAGACACCCACCCCCAGGAGTAAAGCAAGATGTCATGCTATGAGCAGCCTTATGAGGACTGGCATGTGGCTTGGCATGAAGCAAAGGCTTTCAGCTCAACAGCACTTGGTGAATCAAAGCCTAGTAAGAGCCGCATGGGGTAGCTTGGAACTGGGTCTCCTGAAGTTGCCATCAGACTCGTGAGCACACTGGAAACAGATGTCTCCCGTCTCCTCAGCACCCCTATTGAAGATTACTGATTTAAAAACGTGACGTCACCATGGACAGAGTTGAGGGCTACAAGAAAACTCCAGAAGAGCCAATCGGAACCTCTCCTGATTGCTTGCCAGTAACTTGAGTACCGTTCATCGGGGACCTTGACTCCAACACACCCAGACAAGCTATGCCAGGACTCTGGCACAGACAGGCTGGAGTTTATGGTTTTAAGCCACTAAGTAGCAACAGATACCAGAACAACCTTTGAGCAGAGAAATGTCATCCTAGTAGCTATAGGATGTTTTACCCTGTGGCCTGCAAAGCAGCACCTAGGGATCTAGTGAGAGAAAGTGAATGGACATAAAGACATTCCTTGTGACCGTCAATGCTGTCTTAGGTTACTACTGCTGTGATAAGACACAATGACCAAAGAACCTTGTGGGAGCAAAGGGATTATTTCACTTGCAACTTCTCAGGTCACAGTCGATCATTCGGGGCAAGTGAAGGCTAGAGAGATGGCCTAGTAGTTAAGATCTCTTACTGCTCTTGTAAAGGACTCAAGTTCAGTTCCTACTACCTACAGGGAGGCTCACAACTGCCTGTGACTCCAGTTTCCAACAACTCAGCCTCACACATGCAGATGGTACATGTTAACCCAAGCAAGCAAATATACATTAAATAAATAATAATAAAAAAACTTTTAAGGGATAATTGACATCTTGTCAATGTGATTCACTAATATATTGCTATTTAACCATAACCTTTGAGAGCTCATATTAATATAAATATCACAGTATAAAACATTCCTATTTTTAGAAGTCCTGCTGTCTTTAAAACTTTAAACACTTGTTGGGTGTGGTGGCACACCAAACACTTAGGAGGTAGAGTGATAGCTGTGTATTTGAGACTAGCCTGGTCTATATAATAAGTTCCAGTACAGCCAGTCCTACATAGAGAGACCTTGTCTCAGAAAACAAATAAACAAACAAACAAACAACAACAAAAAACCCAAACACTTTAAAAGTTCAATCTCATTAAAACACAAAGTCTCTTTCAAAGTACAAAACCTCTCCAAAGTACCCTCTCTAAAATGGCCAGTCTCTCTTAAATTATAAAATCTCTGTAAAATTCTAAAATCTCTCAGCCGTGGGTTCCTGGGGAGGGACCAGAGAGGGACTGCTTTCTTAAGCCAAGAGAGAAGGACAAGGGCACAGTCACAATCAACCAAATCAACACCTGTGGGGGGCCAGCTCCCACCTTTTCAAGGGTTCTTATGAGGAGGAGAGAGGAATAAGAAAATATTAGATAGAAAAATAGCAAAGAGAAGAAAGACAGAAACACAAGGTTGCTTCAGGAGGACCTGGGTCAATGTGCAATGGCCCAGAAGTTTATTCAAAAGGCCTTTTATAAGCCGGGCAGTGGTGGTGCACGCCTCTAATCCCAGCACGCGGGAGGCAGAGCCAGGCAGATCTCTGTGAGTTCGAGGCCAGCCTGGGCTACCAAGTGAGTTCCAAGAAAGGCACAAAGCTACACAGAGAAACCCTGTCTCGAAAAACCAAAAAAAAAAAAAAAAAAAAAGGGCTTTTATAGCAGTGCTAAGGGGCGAGGCAAAAGGCCTCCCCCTTGCTAGATCAAAACACCTCACAGCCAAAAGTAGACCCTTCCAAACACCTGGTAACCATGCCCATGGTCAAATCATCCCCTTGTGCAGCACTGCTAAGTAAAGCAAGCTCAGATTCTCAGACCCTGAGTAAGTTCTCACTAGGAAATCTCTGTGGGTCTCCACAAACACTAAAACTCAAGACTGTTTGATAGCTAAGATTCACTCATGATCCTCTGGGCTCCAAAGGAGCTTGGCAGTTCCACATCTCTGTTTCAGCCATCCACAGCACATATAGCTTGTCTTGTTGGCTCGGGCTGCCTCCATGCCACACCTGCTACTGTTCTTGGTGGTCACCCCCTGTTACTAGTATCTCCAAAACACTGAGGTCTCCACTGTAACCGGGCTGCACCCTCCACCAATGGCCTGTTCCGACGTCTCTTTAGGGATTCTAACACTGCTACACGATGCCAAACCTCAACCCCTCTCCATGACCCCTTCAAGGAGTTTTCTAACTGTAACTGAAACTGTAACCACTGCCACCAATGGTCTTCCCTGGCCTTTCACAATGTCAAACTTCAGCTGTTCTCCATGAATCCTGAATGCTTTCAAAACCAGTAATACCTGGGGAACTTTTACACAATATCCAGTTTGGCTATCAGAATAAAATATAGCCTTGGGGCCCCTTGGGACCATAGCTTCTGTGTGGTAGACCTGAGGAAACACTTCACAGAATATTTTGCTTCAATGATGCTCATCTCTTTTTAGTCACAGCTGATTCTTCATCTGACCAATATGGATTGTCCCAGCAGAGCCTTTGGTCTTTGGTCTGCCCACACCAATCATTAATCAATAATACATCCTATAGACTTGCATACAAGCAGTCTAGATTGAGGAATTTTCTTAATTGAAGTTCATCTTCCCAGATAACTCTAGCTTGTGTCAAGTCAACAAAATAAAATAAAACTAAGACAATTAACCCATTATCAATTTGACAAACACTTCACTGTTAAATATAGCTTCTCCTTTCTTATTTATCTTCAAGATCTCCTATTAGTATCAATATCTCAATATAAAACACAATCCAACTTTTAAAAGTCCCACAGTCTTTAAAAGTTCAATCACTTTAAAAATTCAATCTTGTTAAAGCATTCAAATTTCTTTCAAAGTTCAAAGTCTTTCTAAAATATCCAATTTCTCTCTAAATATCCTAAGTCTCTCAAGTGTGGGTTCCTTTAAAATAAATTTCTACGTCAAGAGAGAAGAATGAGCGCATGATGATATTCAAGTCAATGCACTACCAAAGTCCAACAGTATAAAAAGCTCAGTATCAGACATCTGGGACTCACTTGTGATCTTCTGGGCTCCAAAGGGCATGTGCCGCTCCACCTCTTGGGTTCTGACACTCACAGCACACATAGCTCATCTCACAGGCTCAGGCCAGCTCCCCGCCACAGCTGCTGTTGTCCTAGGTGGTCACCCCATGGCAATGGAATCTCCAGTGTATTGGGGTCTCCATTTCACCTGAGCTGAACCTTCACCAATAGCCTCTCCTGGGCTCACTTCAAGGATTCTGACACTGCCACATACTGTCAAGCCTCAACTTCTCTCCATGACCCCTTTAATTCTGGGTCTTCTATGACAACGGAGGCTGTACCTTCCCCAATAGCCTCTCCTGACCTTTCACAGTGCCAATCCTCAGCAGCTCTTTATGATCCCTTCATGCTTTCAAAACCAGTACCGCCTGCTTCCACTCTTAGCATAATACCAAGTTTGGCTACCAGCACCAGGTACAGCCTTGACACCCTCTGGACCAGTTTCTGTGTGCTGACCCTGAGGAACACTTCCAAGAAGATTTGCCTCAGTGATGTTGGTCACAGTTGATTCTTCAGACCCAGCTGACCAGTATAGTCTCAGCAAAGCAAAGGTTTCACTTAATGGTTCTAACATCTTGATGATCATAGCCAATTCTTCAGCCACAGCTGATCAGAACCACAGGTTCTTAATTCAAAATATCACATGAATGGTCCTTACAGGGTCTTTGTTTCCCTCTGAAACGTCACAGGCCAGGTCTCCATTGTCTACATTACTTCCCACATTCTCATTTTCCAAGCTTCTGTGGAACAGCCTACTGAGCTCTTAGCATCCAATGGCTTTTCCAGCCCCAAGTTCAAATGCCACAACAATCCTTCTAAAAACGCATAGTTAGGTCTGTCACAGCAATACCCCACAATCTGGTATATGTGAGGGGGCACAGTAAAGAAACTTCCAACATGATCACTTCATGATATGGTAAAGGATTTTATTGTAGATATAAAATAGAGACCAGCCAGAGCATTCTGGAAGAGTCCAGAGCAGAGAGAGAAAGTAGACTGAACATGGCCAGCTGACTGGACATGGACAGGGCTATCAGCAAGAGAGGAGATAATAGCAGGGGATAGAGAAGAGAGAAAGCATAGTGGGAATAGCGGGGGCAGGGGTAGGGTAGGGGACTTGAACATTATAAAGATAACAAACAGGTATCTAGGTGGAGGGAAGCCTGGGGAGGTGAGAATGCCAGGGTGGAGGCCAGCATGTGATTTGATATGCAACCACAAGTTATATGTTAATGGAGAGCCCTATGACCCTTCTGCCAGAGATAAGGGAAATGACCTCTTTTGGCAGATGGGAACTGGTTTCACAAGTTCCTGAGGAATTCTGGCTTTTATCTATCACCAGAAATCTTCCTATAGTCCATATTGAGCTCATTTCTGGATATTTAGACTGCCTTTTGGGGTTTGAAGAAATAGAGTTTCATTTGGACCTGACACCTGGTACCAAGTTCTGTCTTAGCTAAGGTTTCTATTGACTTGACAAAGCACCATGACCAAAAATAACTTATGGAAGAAAGGATTTATTTGGCTTAATCTTCTACATCCCATTATATCTTTGAAGGAAGTGAGGACAAACACCTAGAGGAAGGAGCTGATACAGAGGCCATGGAGGAGTGCTGCTTACAAGCTTTCTCCCAATGGCTTGCTCAGTCTGCTTTCTTTTACAACTCAGGACCACTTGCCCAGAGGGTGGTACATCCCTCATGCTCTGGATTCCACAATATCAATTATGAACCAAGAAAATACCCTACAGTCTTGCCTATAGACAAACCGAGTGCAGGAATTTTCTCAACTGAAGTTCGTCTTCCAAGATAACTCTGACTTGTGTCAAACTAATAACAATAACAACAGAACCCAAAACAAAATAAAATAACCCCAAAAGTCAGAACAGGCCTTCTAGGCAGTACATCTTGAACAAAGGCACTAAAACATAAAAACATGTGGAACATTCAATGAATAACAACAGTAAGTTTACTGAAGGCTAGAAAGACCAAGGCCAGATTGTGGAAGGTTTTAAGTGCTGTGGTAGTTTGAATGAGAATGGTTCACTCAAACACTTTTTGAACACTTGGTCCCCTACTGGTGGAACTGTTTGGAAAGGGCTTTGGAGGTGTGGCCTTATTAGAGAATGTGTCCCTAGGACAGGCTTCTCTTCTTCCTATTTGCAGATCAAGATGTGAGCTTTCAGCTACTGCTTCAGCACCATGCCTATCTTCCTGCTGCCATGCTCCCTACCATGCCTTTGCTTCACCATCCTGGACTCTAATCCTCTGAAACTGTAAGCCCCAAACAACCTCTTTCTTCTATAAATTGCCTTGGTTATGATGTCTTCTCTAATCAATAGAAATGTAGCTAAGAAAAGTGTTTATCTCAGTTTACTTTGTGCTCCAGTATTTGCTAAAGGGAGTCTTATCAGATTCATGAGTGTAGGGGATGAAATCAAGGTCAATGGGTTGTAAGGATAGAACTCTACTGTAGATTGGGTCAAGTGCTAGAAGACAATGGAGACAAGGAAATCAAGTCACCAAAGTTCTGTCCTTAGGAATCAAGGTAGGAAGAAGACTAAAATTATCTGGGAAATAGGCACAGCCCTGGCCTGTAAACCTGAACCTAGAGGGCTTAGAGTCCAGGGTGGTGATCCTACCCAAAATGCTATGTTGTTGGAATGGTTCATTAGCTGGTACTGAAGACAAACCAAAAGGAACATTATCCTTTTCAAAGAAACCCACACATAGAGAAGTCAATAGTCCACACAGCAGAATACAACATGGACACTAAAAAATATGAAAGGACAGATTACAGAGAGAGGTTTGAGTGGCAGACTCGTGAAATAGACAAAAATTAACTTGGCAAGAATGAATCAGGAATGGGGTTGTAGAAATAAGAAAACTAACATAGATCCAAAAGATGGACCTCATGGGTGAGCAAGCCATGGATGTAATAGAGACAGCACTTATGACTGTGGGAGTGTGTGTATGTATGTGGGTGTGTGTGTGTGCTTGTGACCATCCATTAAAGTGTGTTCATGGAGGAATTCCAGTCATATACACTGGCGGGGCTCCCACACTGAAAGCTGAAAAGGTGCTCAAATAGGGAAATGTTCCAAAATGGGTATAAGTATGAAGGAGATGCAGGTTTGAAGATGAACAGTCCTTGGCAGCTGTTTAAGGATGGGTCAAGATTGTGCTTTGTGTTACAGTTCCATTTCTAAAACACAGCAAGTGTTCTCCTCATTTCATACACTTGGGTATTATATAAACTGGAGATATGTGCTGTGGGATGGTCTGTATGTCAAATTGCTCTGATTGGTCAATAAATAAAACACTGATTGGACAGTGGCCAGGCAGGAAGTATAGGCAGGACTAACAGAGAGGAGAGAATGGAGAGAACAGGAAGGCAGAGGGAGACACTGCCAGCCACCGCCATGACAAGCAGCATGTGAAGACGCCGGTAAGCCACAAGCCACGTGGCAAGGTATAGATTTATAGAAATGGATTAATTTAAGACATAAGAACTAGAGAGCTAGAAGCCTGAGCCATTAGGCCAAACAGTTTAAATAATATAAGTGTGTGTGTGTTTATTTTATAAGTGGGCTGTCGGACTGCCAGGGTTTGGCGAGACCGGAGAGAAAACTCTCCAGCTACAGATATGACCACCCCATGGTATGGTTAATGGGAAGGTTTTTAGAGTAGATATGAGAGAGAGAGAGAGAGAGAGAGAGAGAGAGAGAGAGAGAGAGAGAGAGAGAGAGAGAGAGAGAGAGAGAGAAGAGAGAGAGAAGAAAGTGAGGGTCCAAGAGGGAGCACAGCCTAAATAGCAGGGTTATAAGGAGAGTGAGTAGCTGGGGTAGGAAAGCCCATGATCTGGAGAGTTTAGGGTAAGAGAGGGGGAGAGAAGAGCTAAGACGCCAGCATAGGCTTTGAAATGTGTAACAGGTAGCTGCGATACTGAGGGAGCGTGGAGGGCAGCACGTGCTTTGGTGTGCTAACAGGCACCACAGATAGTCACTTGTCCCTTCTGCTAGTGATAAGGGAAATGGCTCCTTTGGTAGGGGATAACTGGCTTCACAAGTTCCCTCAGAGTGCTGGCTTTTATCTAAATGCCAGAATGTGAGGAACTGGAGTTTCCTTTGGACCCGAAGGTATCACCCTTTGAGTTGGGTTTCCCCAGGATAGCGTGAAAACCTCTGAGTCATGTTGCAAAACTCAATTGGTGGGATAAAGAGTGAGAGGAAGGAGAGAGGGAAAAGTGATGGAGAGAAAGAAGGAGGCGAGAGAGAATGAAGAGGGAAGGAGAGGAGGAAAGAATGGAAGGAGGGAGGGGAGGGGGAGAGAAGGAAGCGGGAGGGAAGAGGGTGGAGAAAGAAAGAGAGGGAGGGAGACAGTGAAGAGACACTAGGAAGATAAAAAGAACAGAGAGGAAGATAGAGAGGAAAGGAGGGAGGGAAGAATGGAGAGAGACAATGGAGGAAGGGAGAGACAGAGGCATGAAAGGAGAGGAGAGGACTAAAGCATCACACCTCTTACTAGTCCTAAAATAAAGCAAGACAACCAGCCAAACACAAAAGTTGACATAAACCAGCTCCTGGGATTCTTTTACAAAATCTGGTAACAGGGCCTTCTAAAAGATTTTCCTCTGTTGTATGGGCTGTTTATAAACAGAGAGAATCCTGCCCCCATCTCTCTCAGTCCGGGGTGGGGGGGAGAAAACCAGAGCTGGCAATGAACTTTAAGCATAGCATAGTCAACTAGGCGGAGAAACAAAGACCACAGAGACAGTGTTAGGTGTCGACCACGGCTGATGGTGGCATTCGAAGTATACATTCTACAGAGAAGATCTTGTAGGCGGGCAGGAAAATGCAGTTTGTTGAAACATTACTCACTGGGGAATTGCTGAGTGGTTGTATTGATTTTCATTTAACTATTGATTGAGAGTATGTGTTCATAATAATTAATAATGGAGTAGTCATTATATGTGTACAGGAAAGCAAGCTCAAAAGCTTGAAAACATTGAGAAAAAATATTCATTGCACATAATTTTAAAACTCTACATTTTCAGTGTCTTATGGAAAAGGATTTTGAAGAGTATTAAGTTAGCTGGGTAGTTAGATAATATTTGTCATGTGCCCAGAGATTAACCATCTCCTTGATTAAAAATCACATGGCAGCATAAACAGAGATGTGTATAGAAGTTTGTGTGGAAGGATGTTTATCACATGGCTACTTCTGAGCAAAAGTTTTGAAAGAACATAAGTACTCCTTGACAAAAATCACAATTAAATAAGCAGAATATTTTAAAAAGTTTTATTAGTCAGTACAACTCATAACTTTAGAGCATTTAATAAAGAAGCAGACTGTTCAGTTTGTTACAAAAGTAGAACAAAACAATTTGTACTTGGAAAATGATCTGGATTTTGTAATACAATAATACAACCAATATATGTTTTATAAGTCTGTGCAAAACAAAAGGCTTTCAGAGGATGTGATTATGGATAATTATGACACTCGTGTATTCTTTGATATTTTCCAACTGTTCTTCAGTGAAGTTCAGCACTTCCTCAGAAGGAACAAAACTCCCGCCTCCTCTTGACCTGCTCTTCCAAGTGTTCACGTCTCCTTTTTGCCATTTTCTGCCTAAGCAAACTTAGTATTTCCCATTTAACAATGAGTTTTAATTTCACTGATGCATCTACATATTAACTCATCAAATACTTACTGAGTACTTGAGACAGGGTAAAGATGGAGGTGTATATAATAGATGAACATAATGAAAGCTATATACAGCACCATAGCTAACATCATGCTTAATTGGAACAAAAGCTTATAACCCTCCAATTAAGATCAGGAATAAGACCAAGGCATCTACTCTTTCCACTTCTGTTGAACATAATGCTCAAATTTTTAGATAGGATATGTCCCAGATACTGTTTTAGGTCCTGTTCCTTAGGAAGTGAATGAAGTAAATCCTAGATTATTTGAATTTGTGATCCAGGCTGCAGTTTGTCCTGGTGAGAACACACCTGAAAAGAACAGATATTTTGCTTTTTTTTTTCTTTTTAAAAGACACATTTTAATTAAAATAGAATTGTCACTTCCCCCCACCAGCCCCATCCCAAGTATCCTCCTCCAACCCCTCCTGTGACTCCCACTCTCAAATTGAAAACCTCCTTTTTTTTTAATTTTTGTTATATGTATTTTCAAATATGCACAAATACATACATACAACCGCATTTCTAAGAGTATTTTATAACTAACTGTTCTATTGTTGTATGTATGTGTGTGTGTGCACATGCAGGCTCTGATTCTAAAACCAGATAAAGACACACACACACACAAAAATAAAATTACAGATCAATCTCCTTGATGAACATATGAGAAAATATTTAGTAACCAAACATTTTCAGTATGTTATTTAGAAACCAAATTAAAAATCACATAAAATAAGATCATTTATCATCAAGTTGGCTTGATTTCAGAGATACACACATAAAACCAATAAATGTAATCCAGCATATTAGTAGACTAACAGACAAAAATCACACGATCATGTCATTAGACACAGAAAAGGTCTTTGGCATAAATCCATCATCCCTTTATGATAAAAGTCATGGACAAGGCAAGGGTGAAGGGAGTATACATCATCAACACAATGAAAGCTATACAAGACTATAGCCATCATCATGCTTAATGGAGGAAAATCCCAGAGCATTCCAATTACGATCAGGAATAAGACCATGGTGTCCACTTTTTCCACTTCTATTCAATATAGTACTCAGAGTCTTAGCTAGAGTAATAAGACAAAGGATATAAGTAGGAAAAGAAGAAGCCAAACTATTCTTATTTTCAGGCAATATGATACATGAGAGACCCTAAAAGATGAATTAAAAATAATTCTTAGAGTTGATAAACACTTTCAGGAAAGCAACAAGCCACAAAATTATTGTATTGCAAATATAGCCTTCCATACCATTGACAAACACAATGAAAAAGAAATCAAGGGATTCATCCCAGTCACAATAGCTACAATACAATAAAGTACTGAAGAATAAACCTAACCAGTAAAGTGAAAGACCTCTACAATCAAAACTTTGAGACACTGAAGAAGTTGAGGAAGACACTAGAAGATGGAAAGACCACCCATGATCATAAATTACAATAATTAATATTGTTAAAATGTCCATCCTACTGAAAGCCATCCACTGAGTCAGTGAAAATACTAACAAAAGTTTTCAGGGCCATTTTTCAAAGACACAGAAAAATAATCTTAAAATTTATATAGACGCTCACACACACACACACACACACACACACACACACACACACACACACACAGTCAAAACAACACTCAACAAGAAGAAAACTGTGGGAGGTATACACACCCATAATTTCAGGTTATACTGCAAAGCCACAGTAATAAAAACAACACAGTTCTGGCACAAACATGGAAATTATAGGTCAGTGGAAGAACCAGATGTAAATCCACAACTAAGTCAGGGACTTCCCGTTGACTAGCTTTTAAAACTAGAACATGCTAGTTGGGCTGCTAGAGAGAAAAAGCATCAGTGGTCTTCCCTGTGAGGCCAGCATACAGCACCTGGGCAAAGGTGTCACAGTTGTTTGAGGAGTAACCAGTAATCCTCTGGTTATAGCTGAAGCCCACTACCTGGGAGGGAATCCGTGGCTGGAACTGTAAGCCCAGTTAACAGCTCATGCCTGGGGAAGTCACAGGCGCCGGTAGGGAACTCACCACTATTCTTTGCCACCAAACTGCCTTCTAGCCTTCTGTCTTATAGACGGGAGCTATTCTTAGCTTTCATCAGAGAAGCCTCCCTCTATAGTGATGGTGGTGGATGCCAAAACTCACGGCTGCCAAAGACACTGAAGTTAAACGACAGTCGGGGGTTCAGCCCTAACCAAGACATTTCTACCACACCGTCTAAGGCTAAGGAACGCTGCAAAGGGGGAGGAGGGGAGGGAGTGTGCAGGAGCTGGAAGATGAGCAGGGCAAGGGGCTGTGAAAAGCCTCTTCTAGACTCCAAATCAGGATTACAGTCACGAACCCACAACCCACGTGACCTACCCCAGGGTACATACAACTTCCTGGGGAGCAGGTCTTCTGGTTTTGAGTCTAATTCATTTTCTTTTCTAAACCTGTTTGAATTTCTCCTGTATTCCTCGTGGGAATTTTCATTTAGACAGAACTCTCCTTCCTCTTAAAGTCATAACAGCCTTCTTCCGGTGTAGTCTGTCTGCGTTGTTTCTGACGACAAGTCTGCTGTCATTCAAGCGTATCTGTGACGCGCTGCTTTCTTCCCGGGCTGGTTTTGGCCTTGCTGTCTTTGTCTTCAGGTTTTAGCAACTTTATCATCATATAGGTGGGCATGCTGTTATTTGAATTTATCCTATTGAGGCTCAATGTGTCTTTTATATCTTGTTGAATTTGCAAATCTTTTGTGCTTAAAAGCTTTACCATCATTATTTCTTCAAATTTATCCACATCAAGCTTTAACTCCTCTTCCAGGGTAACTTCAATGATCATACCTTTGGATATGATCACAGACAGTGCCTCGGCTCTGTTATTTATTTCACTGTTTATCCCTGCTTTCTGTTCATTTGTTTTGAGACAGGATCTCCTGTAGTCCCGGTGGGTCTGAAACTCACTGTGTCATAGGGTATGACACGACACTCCGACCCTCCTGCTACCATCCCCTAAGTGCTATGATTTCAGGCACGGACCCCTGCACCCAATACCTGCTGTCATACTAGATGGTTTTATTAATATATCATGTAAGTTCAGTGACATTTCTCATTCTACTATTGAGACCATCCCATGCAGCTTTTAATTGTGCCTTTTCTACATCTTAGTTTTAATATTTCCCTTTGGGCCCTTTTCGTGTGTCCTGTTTCTCGGCAGCTACTTTCTGTTACCCTTCATCTAAGCATGCTCACCCCTCCGTGTCGGAGCCTGACTTCAGTGGATCTTCAGTATCTGACGGTTCTGACGTTGTCTCCTGATGTTAGTGTGTGTTGAATGTTCTGTCTCTGGCAAGTTGAAATGTTCCTAATATTTCTTTTCTGAATAATTTTCAGAATATATTCTGGACATTTTGAATACTGTGCTGTGAGGCACTGGGTCTTAAGTTTTATAGAAATTACTGAAGCTGATTGAATCTAAGTAGATAAATGATTGAGTTGGGTGTGTTGAGGTCACACATTCTAGGGGAAATTTCTGAATCACGTGGTTCAAACGTCAGTTCCGTTTTTTGAAAGCCACTGCGGTGCTGTTGGGAGTAGTTTTGCTTGGATGCCACGGGGAATCCATGCAACTTGGTCAGTGTTCTGCTCCGTGCGTCGCTTCTCAAAATCTGGTCTACGGTTTAACTTCAGATACATGCACGGAAAGTCAACAATGAGCCAAGCACTTGAGACCAGCCTTGGGATCGCTTCCCCATCTCTCTCAGCTGCTCGGCTTCCCTGGTACTTTCCACCTGGGAGGATGGCCGTTCTTGGCTTCTAGCCAGCCACTGTGGCTTTGCATTACCTGTATTCTGCTTATTTGCTTTGTTGCAAGGTCAAGTGGTTGGGGGGCAGGTTGAGGAAGGGAAAGAGGAGCAATGTGAATCCCCGCCCCGACCCCGTTCTCATTTCCGTGTGAGGCACCTGTTCTTCCGGTATGGCCACGGCTTCTGCCACGGCTCTGCGTGGTTCTTGCTACGGAAGCATCCATGGGTTTTCCTAAGGACTGATGAATGAGAAGACAGGAAACGTAAGAAACTGCAAGTGCAACAGCAGCAAATCCAAGGGACTTTTCGGCACTCCTCTTCCTCTGGGACAGTTTTCTCTTCCTTTGACTAGAGGGGCGTCCTCGCCAAGCTTTCTTTCTCACCTGATGTGTCCTTCTGGGGTTTGAAGGTCGAAAAGAACTGTGAGAGCGGGTCCCACAGTTCCTGAAACTTCACATCAGCATTTGACTGTCGGAGTCCTCAGACAGCTGCAGAAGGAGGCATGCATACTGCTTAGTCTGCTTAGTATTCTCCATGGGAGAGACAGGAAGCAGTGAATTTGGGGCATCTTATGCAGAACATGGGCTCTTACCTCCTAAAATTACATTACCTTGGATATAAGCATCTCTATTTTAGTATAAAAATAGAGATGGGAACATATGTGGATAGGCATTTATCTGTTCAACTTCAGCATCCTAGCCTGAAGTCTGGGGAAAGATCTGCCCTTAAAAAGTTTGAATTAAATTTCTTTCCAACTTAGCAAACCTTTTCCTTAATGGATGAAGGTTGATAGTGTTTTTTAATGTTGTATCTTTAGGGAATGGTTTGGTGCATCATAATGTTCTTGCTAAAAAACCAACTGTGACCTAAATGCCCAAATGTACCACCCCAGACACCTCACTTTCTCAGGAATAATTTAGTCAGAGGACACAGTTCCCGCACTCACTGTTGCCTAGACTCATAGGAAGGCAAAGGGGCTGTCAATTTACCCGTATTATTAGTCTTGGTCTTATGGGGAATCCAATAAAGTTTTCAACACAAAGAGGTCCAAATACTTAAATAGATGAATATTTTAAAAAGCTCCCTTGTATCCCTAAAAATGAAGAGAAGTATCTGTGTGAGTCATGTGTTAACTCATCCATTAGAGGAAGTTAGGAAGGAGCCAAACTAATAAAATCAAAACAATATGGTCATTAAAAGGAGCAGTGAAAAGCAGCGTGCTAAGTGGGAGTCTTGTAAGGATGGAGCTAGAGTGAAGCCACCCACTCCCGGGCACTTTCTGTCATCTGGAGAACATTAGGGAGACTGTAGTAAGAATAATGGTGGATCTCAGCTCTGTCCTCCTCTTTAGTACCCTGTCCTCTACCTGAAGAAAGTATATAAACAAAGAGACCCAACTGATGTTCCAAGATAACTGAGATGTTACAGCTGTTTACTAGCCTGACAGCCAGACTTCAGAAAACCAATTATTTAAATGATTAAGTACCCAAATGAGGAATATTCAAGAAGTTCTTCTTTTGTTGCCTCTGGCTGTGGCTGGTGATGTGAAAGTGAAAAGGCTTTAAAAAAATTAAAAAGGCAATTATTGCTACAGCTTCCCAGCAAGACGCAGGCATAAACTAGATGCTGGACCTCAGGATGTCTCATTACCAGCAGTACAGAGAAGCCTGTAGACTTAGCTACTGTGGTTAACGGAGATCACACTGGAGACAGGGTGACCATTTCTCCCTGAAAACAAAACAAAACAAAACGCATCCCGAGGATTCATCCTTGGGGCTTTTGAGCCAAAAGGAGCTTTGCAAATATATCTAGGCTGGCTTGTACTTGCTAAATCCTTGCAGTCACAAGGGGATTAGTAAATGTCAAAATAATGCGAGGTAACTATCCACTGAGACTACATAAAATATAAGAAGAAAAGGGTTTTTAAAACATCCTTCAAAACATTCCCACCTTAATGCACAGCTATTTAGTGAGTTTTCTCCTGCTTTGGGTAATTTTCTTGATTTCTAGTCATTGCGATGCTTCAGCCCTAAAAAGAGACAATATTCCAAAATCATTAGTATTTCTCCAAGTGTGTTGATTTCTGTCTATTCTTTTAAAAATGTACTAGTTTGTTGAGAATTCCATGTGTTCTGATCATATTCGCCCTTCTTCCCAAGCTCCTCCCAGCTCCATTGCTCTTCCTGTTCCACTCAGCCTTGTGCCCCTCCCCTACGCTCCTAAGGCCAATTTGTGCCACTCACATGTTCCCTGGAAGTACAGCCTCCAGCTGGAAGGTGGTAGAATTATCAGGGGATATACTTTTAGCATAAACTGACCCTTCCTCTCCCAGTAGCTAAGAATTGCCAGGAGCGCCTCAGCTAGGGATGGAACTTCACGCCCACCTCCTTTCTCTGTAGATGCTGGGGTTTGGTTTGGTTTAGGTTCACACAGGTCTTGTGCATGGTGTTGCTGTGAGTTCATATGAGTGGCTGCCCTGCTGTGGCCAGAAGATACTGTTTGCTTGTAGTCATTGGCTACTTTTTCCACTTCTTCCCACAGGGACCCCTCTGCCTTGTGGGGGAGAAGGTGAGGCGTATAAGTTCCATTTAGTGCTGGGTATTCTGAAGTCTCTTATTTTCTGCACCTTGGCCAGCTGTGGGAGCTTTATGTTGATCTTCATGTGTTGCAAATAGAAGAGTCTGATGAGGGTTGAAAGGTGCATGAATCTGTGGGTATAATCATAGGTTCTTAGGAGTTGGTTTAGTATTTTCTCTCTTTATCAGAATGATAGGACTAGGTTCTCTCCCGAGGTCTATGACCTGTCTAGCCATAGGTTCTTCCACTGATAATGATGCCAAGGATGGTTTTCATCTTGTGGAATGAGCCTTAAATCCAGTAAGAAAGTGATTGGTTTCTCCCACAACCTCCATACCACTATTGCACCAGTAGACACATCTTGCTGAGCAGATTGTTATTGTAGCTCACACAGTTCACGGCTGGAAAAGACTGATTACTTTTCTCTTGTACTGTTGTGCATGCTAGCTTTCTGGCAAAATGAAAGACAGTAGGGATGATGTTTCCAGGTCAGTATCTGATTTCTCCAGGTTTTGTGGCTCAGGTGTGGGTGTCTTCAGTGATGGGGTCTCATTGTCAAGTTCTACAAGACAACCAAGAACACTGGTAATATCTTGTAATGCTTGGGGTCTTTAGGACCTCACTGGCCAACAACTCCAAAAGAAAGTAACCCATTTCTGGCAGTATATTTGTATTTCTTAACTTGTGTTTTCTATTAGGGGTATTGTTGCTCTACTATAGAATAACTCAATGTTCTTATTAGTTCTGTCTCAACTTGACACAAAGTAGAGTTATCTGGGAAGAAGGAACTGCTATTGAGAAAATAGCAGTTTTTCCACCACCAGCTTTCCTGTAGGCAAGTCTGTAGTGCATTTCCTTGATTAATGATTGATGTGGGTGGGCCCTGCTGACTGTCCGTAGTGCCGCTCCTAGGCAAGTAAGTCTTGGATGGTATAAAAAAGCAGGTTGAGCAAACCATGGGGAACAAGCCAGGAAGCAGCCCTCTTGTGCCTCTGTATCAGTTCCTGCCTCCAGGTTCCTGCCTTGAGCTCCTGCTCTGACTTCCCTGATGACAGACCACAAGCTCTAAGAATAAACCCTTTCCTCCCCAAGCTGCTTTGGGTTGTGGTGTTTTATCACAACATTAGAAACTCTGGCTAAGACATTCCACTTTTACTCTTTTTATGTATGTGTATAGATATGTTTTAAGAAGCTTCTATAGTAGTAGCTATTTGGTTTTAAATAGATTCATAGAATTTCTGAAAAAGTACTGTGTGTTCCTGAATGTGTACATATGTGTGTACACATGTTCATATGTATTATGTGAATGTCTGTTGCATGTGTGTGCATGTTTGGATGTAGGCATGCATGTATGTGTGCATGTGTTATGTGCAAATACTATGTATATGCTTGCTTGTGTGTGTTCGTGTGTGGACATGTATACATGCATATAGAGTTTCTGTGTACATGCAAGTGAGCATATGTGCATGTATGTTCATGAAAATATGTGTATTTACATGTATGTGCATTTATGTACACATTTGTTTCAGTGTAGAAATAAATGTATTTGTGATTATTGTTCATAAATATGTGAGCACATGTATGATAGTTTGTGCATATGTAGCCATGTTGTTTTGTATGTTTGTGTGTGGTTAAATGAGTGAACACATTAGTGCACTTGTGTAAATTGTGTGTGTTTATGTACGCATATATTTATGTGCATCTGAATCTGTGTTCACCTATGTACTTGTATATGTGTGCATTTGAGTATGCATTTGATCTCTTAGCACATACATGCACACATATGTGAAATAATTAATGGTATATTTGCATGTACACATATGTGTGCATATTTGTGTGTCCAAGTCATTATGAGTGTGTGTACATTCTTGTTCGTGTGCATTTTAGAATTGTGTGAGTATATATCTGTACCCTGCAGGCAAATCTTGGACCTGGAGTTGTTTCTTTTCAGCATGGAAGAAAATATGTGGTTACCTATCTCTTAGAGGGTGCCGTCTTTATCCAGGTGAAAGCAGGATTAGAATTTATTGACTCCCTCTGCAAAGGAATTCACCATTTAATGGGAAATGCTGAGGCAACAAAGTGATGCATCCTCCTTTATTATAGGAATTCTGGCTGTTTATAAATGGCTTGGCATTGCCAATAGGATCAACACTGTATAAACTAATCCCAGGCTTTCAGATTTATTCAGAATTCTGATTTCAGAATTATTTTTTACTCTTGTCTTATTGTACTAGAAATATGAAGCACGGCTATGTAAAAGATGGTAAAATGCATAAATAGTGTGGTATCTACATGTTTGAGTTCTAAAGGACTGTTCATGTCACATGGACAGACATCATGAGCAATGGACAGAGTAGCACATGGATCCTTCATGATTCTTGAATCAATGCAGGACCATTCTCACAGACCACAACCTAACCTGTGCTCCAAAACCTAAGAAACTTTGCTGCCTTTCAAGGTAACCTCTTGAGTCCTCCCCATCGTGTAAGGGATAAGATTGCTTTTATGCTGAGAGGCCAGAGGCCATCCCTTTGTTTGTGGTGTTTGTCTAGCTTCTTTATGATGCCAGCTGGCACATATGTAAGATATTCTGTTTGTGTTTATTATAGATTATAGCCATGATTACCCCTTTCCTTCAATGTAAAAAACAAAACTAAGGCACTGAATTCGGACTTACTATAATCTGAGTATTAGGTGTTCCTGATGAGCAGCAACAGTGATTATTCAACTGTCATTACAAGAACAATGTGTGCTGCTAAAACAAAACACCAGGAACAGATGCAATGGTGACAGTGATGTCACCTTTCCAAAATGACAAGGAAGGCATTGTGATGGGGTATTTGTACACTGTGTGAAGCTGTATTGCTGTGGTTGGCGTGATAAAAGGCTGAACGGCCAATAGCTAGGCAGGAGGTATAGGTGTGACTTCCAGGCAGAGAGGGGAAGTAGGAAAAAGAATTGAGGTTCAAGAGATACCAGAAGACATGGAAGAAGCAGGATGGGTGGCATGTGATAGAGCACGGATGAATGGAAATGGGTTAATTTAAGTTATAAGAGCTGGTTAAAAACAAGCCTACACTAATGTCAAGCTTTCATGATTAATAAGTCTCTGTGTCGTTATTTGGGAGCTGGTTGGCGGGACAGAGAAAGCCTCATTACAAGGCATCTTTGAGGAAAACCTAGCTGCTGCCACACCATTCAGTCCCAGTGTCTTCATAAAATGAACTTGGGTTTCATTCATAAGAAATCTTAGGCAGATGTCCCAGTGGGGTGTTTCCAAAGGCTGCCCCAAAGAGCAGCTTCTTAGAGTCCTCAACTTCTGACAGACTAACCTGCAAGAGACAATTCGTTGCCCTCACGATTGGTCAGAGCAGAGACAGGCAACCATCCCTATTCAGTGAGATCATCAACAGAGCCATGGGGGAGGAGGAGAAGTTAATTCTGGCTGGCTGGGTCCTACAAAACATTACTAAAAACGGGACTCTAAGCCCATGCTTCTGGGAGCAGAATGTCTGGAAGGTTACCCAGTAGAAAAAAAAATACAAAAGAGAAGTCTAAGAAGAGAGAGGCACATTAGCCCAAACAGAGTTTTGGAAAAGCGTGAGTGTCTAGACACGTAGAAGATGGTGAGGAGGAGACAGAGAATCTGAGGCCCCAGAAAAGTAAGGCTGAACTGGAAGCGTGCACAGCAACACTGAGAGGAAGATGGGGCTGGGTAAGAGGGCACAAAGAGTCTTCATTTTAGAAGAAAAGGTCAAGCAGGCATGTAGACAACCAGAAGGAAACAAAATGGAGAAGGTTCTGTATTGAGCTTGGAGCGAAGGGAAGACAAGGTCCACGCGTGCAGAAACAGGGGGTGGGCAGGCTCAGCCCGGCCACTTTCGGTGCGGCTGAAGGGCCAGAATTCATTTCTTCCTTTATCCCCACCCATCCCTGCAGTCACTGAACTGAGGCTGGGGATCAAAGAGCCCCATTTCTTCCCAGCCCTCCCTCCTCTGTTCTGATCCTTCCCAAGAAACAAAGGACTTCATTTCCCCCCTTTCAAAGCTGCCAAGTTGTTGGTTAAAGGTTACCTCTTCTGTAAGGATTAACAACTGTGGTAGAACAGGAGGACTTGACAGCCCATTCCACAGAGGTTTACTCAGTCTTGTTCATTACTCTCTTCACAACAGTCAGGCAATGGAAACAGCCTAGAACTGGGAAACGGGAAAGCTGAAAAGCATATAATTTTTTTTAAATAGGATATTCTTTCATGTTTTCATGAATAAGTCCAACTGTTTTAGAGATCTCCTTGATGTCAATAAATAGCACTATCATGAACCAGATGGGCCAGTAAATTCAATTAAGTAGATTGCTTTGCCTAGAATGATCAAAAGCATGTCAGCTTCCTTGAATTCTGCATTTCTACACAGCCCTGCTCCGTTGGCAGCAACGTGGCAGACATTCTGGTTATTAACTAAGAACCGGTGTCTGTTTTGAACAAGATTAGTTTGCACCATGATGTTGAGTCCCTTCATCCCCAAAGTGTCTCTCTCACAGGTCTGAGCAGTTACATTGTCAATAAAGAAGCTTCCAAATGACTGCAACACTGGGAAAAGGGACCTGATAGCAAAATCAATGAGACTTAACAGCTGTCGTACGATGCTTTTCCATCAGCTGTCAATTAAACCCCAAGACTTAATTGGTACTGTGGTTAAAAATATACATTGCTGATAAGTATTGGCATAAGGAAATAGATTGACACATGCGGGTCCAGGAGTTTCGTCTGGTGGCTTCATTTATTTCGTGTAGTCCCAGCCCCTTGCTCCCCGCTGTCCCCTGCAGACAAACACTGCTGTCTGTTCTTGAAGAAGCATGTTGTTTTTCAGCCTCTAAACAGAACTGTTAGTCAGGTTTTTCTGTAGAAAGGGCACAGATAATAAGCTCAATATTGGTGTGGAGTCCTTCTGTGGATGGTTTAAATTGACTCTGCGTTGCCAAGCTATTTCCTCTGAATCAAATGACCGCAAGGCATCATCACAGCATCCAAGAACCTTGAAGTTTTTGTTTTAATTCTTCTACTAATTGTACCAAGTGCAGGGGTGGGATAGGGTGGGGGATTGAGTGCTGAGACAGTCTATTCAATAGACATTTGTTGAAGGCTGGTGTCAGCCTAGCAGCCCTCAAGATAAAATGGGACAGGAAATGAAGATAAACAGTACCCTGCATCTACAGGAGAATTGTAAAACTAGCCAGCAAGCTCCACAAACAGTTCTGATAGGAACTTGGAGCGGGGGTGGGGGCAGGAGGAGAACAGGGCAGTGGGGAACAGAGATAGGAAACACTGAAAAGCTGGGTCCCACGGTCTTTTGATCTGGGTGTACTGGCTAAAACGTAAAATGGTTCCTGGGTGGCCACCATCCAGGCAAAATCCTGTCTAACTTCACGGCACCCCTACAATTGGACGGCATTGTCCTAGGGGATTAAAACTAAGGCAGCTGACGCTCATCCGGGGTGCGTAGCTTTGCCAAACTGAGTAAGGGACGGAATTCATGTTTAAACCTGGTCACACCCGATGCCCAGCTGTGCTGTTGCGCTGCTCCCAGGTTTCAGGGAGAGGAAGAAAGCACACAGTTTGGGCAGTGCTGTCCAGGGAAGATGATTCAGGGAACCACGGTGCTGTGTCTGCCACGCGGGCAGAGCAGACCCCATTTCACTCTTTGTTGTGATACCTTTGTTTGAGGCAAAAGTCAGATAATCAAGAGACCGGGGGTGTGGAGAATGGGCCATTTTTTTTTCTCTCTCTCTCTCTGAAAGACTAATGTTTCTATTTAGTTCAGATTTGTTGGGTTTAGATGAGTGAGTAGAATGATAGTTGGTGGACTCTTTTAGTTGAAAATAGGTGACAGGAAAAAAGTTAACTTGTTCACTGATTATAAGAAAAACCATGTGCAGAATTCCAACTCTCTCAAGAATAAACTCCCCATGCTATTATATATATATGAATATATTATATCATATCATATTTGTATATTACACATTATATAAATTATATATACTATATAATGTACAATATATAATAATTAATATAATTGTATTATAATAATAAATATTACACACACATACTCTGTATGACATTATGTACTATAGCTCCTCATGGTATAGATGAAAAAACTGAGACAACCACAGTTTAGGCGGCTTCCTCACAGCCTCCCCTGTGTTGTTGGGATTTGCATGCAGGCAGAGCAGAGGGCTGTGTCTGGGATCGAAACTTCTGTAGACAGTGCCCTTCTACCCACCTCATGACAGTGGCTGGAGCTACTGGGACTGTATTTGGAGGCCACTGTCTTCCCTGTTTTTCAGAACTCACCATGCCACTCTGGTTATCTTAAGGATTTGTAGGGCAGCAGGTCAGGCTTACCTCCATTTGGGAAGCAGGGACCCTTCCCTTTCTTTTTTAATCATTTCTATTGCTTTTCTCGGTTCCTTGGGAAACATTTTCTTCGTGTATCCTGCTCCTTTATTTGAGGAAGAGGCTCTACCAGAATTATTTCCCCCAAGAAAACAGGTCTGCAATGCTCAGAGCTGTACTCACTTCTGTCCATCTCCAACTTGCCCCTGGGTTCCTGGCAAACGTAGAGAAATGGTTGGGCCGAAGTTCCCTTTATCAGTATTCAGTTGTGTCCTCTCCAGATCTACCTGCTATATGGGTGCCCCTGCATGGGGATGTCCTGGCCACCTTCAGGGGCAATTCTTGTTAGGCTCTCATGACAGTTTCCCTCTGAATATCCCCTTGTCACGTGCCACCATGCTTTCTATGACACATCATCTGAGCTATTATCCACAATTGACTCTCTTCCGGCTCTTCAGTGCAGCAACTGCAAGACTATATTGTAGAGATTTGGCTGTATACAATAAGCTATACCTTGACCAACCAAGGTGTCCTTCAAGAGGAAGCCATTTATCAAGGAATATTTGGTGTTATTTAGCTTATTAATGTATATCAGCTGTCTTCTGCTATGAAATTCTTGTGCGCCCATATACTACTAGGCAATATGGCAAACAGTTAAGCTTCTCAGACCTAGTGCTGATCCACTAGGTAACACCCATACAGGGTCTAGGAGACAGGTAGACTGTAGATGTATAGCTTTGTTTCTTGTGCAAATGAAGCTCAGACCATCCCTTGCCTTCTGGCCTAGTAGCATCCGAGCTATTGACTCAGGACAATAGGGCTTTTTATATAACTAGGGGCAGTAAAGACTGGGGCAGATTTCCTGGCCAGAGCAGAATGGAGAGGCCAGGAGAGAAAGGGCAAGGCAGTAGACAGCAGGCAGAGATGTGGCTGGAGAGAAGAGAGGAAGGCAGAGTTTCTCAGATCCAGGGGTAAGGAGCAAGAAAGGAAAGATGGAGGGTGAATGAACAGAGGATGAAGATGAGGTCAAAAGCATAGGAGCTTAGTTAGGACAATGAGAAGACAGAAGAAGTAGGTACAGCGAGGAACTGAGTGTCAGGATGGAACTAAAACTGTGTAGATAGAAGTTTGTCATGGAGAAATAAAGTAATAGACAAAGAGCATGGTGTACTTAGATTATTTTCTCTCAGAAAACCAGATGCTGGATGTAGTGTCTTCCCCAGGACTCTGGGAGGAATCTTCTGAGGGCAGGCCCCTAGGAAAATTCTGTTACTTCAGGCTGTCGGTCCAACCTGGAGCCTAGATCTGAGCTGAGGTTTCAGATTTGATGAGGAGAAGGTATGGGGGTGAGGGTAGGGAGACAATGTGATGGGAGAAAGTAGGAGGCCATAAAAAGAAAGGGAATGAAGGAGTTTAGAGGAGACAGAAGGGAACTGGAGAGAATGGCTGGGGAGAGAGAGAGGAGATAAGATGTGCAGAGAATGAAGCCTGGTATTGTACAAGTGACTGAAAACGTGCTAGCTTCACTCATCTCCCCCAGCCAGCAGCTACTATGTCCCCGGTTACTCAGCAGAAACCAATAACTCTGCGGCTTCAGAAACCCTGCAGATAACTCCAATGGTTATGGGATTGTTCATCTCAGTTTCTAGGAATGCCTCCTAAGTATGATTACTCTCTTTACTGTTTCCTGTTTTCCTCTCCAGAAAGATATCTCATGCCTCTGCCTGAGTTTCTTTGTTCTGTTGGGGACAGTTGTCTTATTTCCATTAACTATACTGTAGCAAATATTTTGATAAATAAAGGAAATGAAAACATCCCAGGGAATGCCTATGCCTCAACCAGTAGGCAAATTGATGAAAAATTGTAATCAGTGAAACCTATATATGTATATATATGTGTGTGTGTGTGTGTGTGTGTGTGTGTGTGTGTGTGTGTGTGTGTCCTTTTATCTGTTCGCTGAGTACCTATAGTATAAGACTATATACAGGCACAATGAGATAGTTAGCCTGACCTCGTGTGTAGAATCTGCCCCTGGAGCTATTCCAGGGAAAGGGACATTTAAACAAATAATTATGACCACAAGGAAAAAAGTGAGAAAATAATCTTTTTTAAGAAGAGAAATGGCTAGATACTGCAGGAGTCAAGGTAACACTTGGATAAAACTTCACATTCCCTAAAGTTGGACAAGGGTCATAGGCCTCTTAACTATATGTATACGTAAGTACCAAGGTCAAGCAGTGGGCAAAAGAAGCGCATGCTCCCGAGTAGTGGATAGACTGTTGGAAAATGAATTTAAATTATATCACTTCACTGATAGGAAAGGACAATTTCACTTACCAGAGAACTTGAAGGCAAACCCAGAGAAGGGGGTCTTCTGTATTAACAAATGAAAACTCTACTAGGAAATTGGAGGGCAGTGTTCAGTTTGTTACAGCTAATATTTATCCACTGTTTTTGTCCAGATCTTGGCTTTCTGTCTCCATCTGGTTGTTTCCTTCCTCTACTGCTCCCACATTGCTCACCAGTGCAAGACATCTATTAAAGAAGGAGGTGGCACATGCCTTTAATCCAAGAGCCAGGTGGATCTCTGTGAGTTCAAGGCCAGCCTGGTCTACAGAGCATGATCCAGGACAGGCACCAAAACTACATAGAGAAACCCTGTCTCAAAAAAAAACAAAAAAAAAAAAAAAGGAGAAGAAAAAGAAGGAGGAGGAGGAGGAAGAGGAGGAGGAGGAGGAAGAGGAGGAGGAGAAGGAGGAGGAGGAGGAGGAGGAGGAGGAGGAGGAGGAGGAGGAGGAGGAGGAGGAGGAGGAGAAGAAGAAGAAGAAGAAGAAGAAGAAGAAGAAGAAGAAGAAGAAGAAGAAGAAGAAGAAGAAGAAGAAGAAGAAGAAGAAGAAAGGTATTCATTCATTCCCTGCCCAGGGACCTAACCGGTTGTGAAGTGACAGTCTTTCAGGGGCTTCGGAGAGCTGAGGAAGAGTGGCTGGTTCCATGAATACTTGCTGAACAATGCACCATAACCATGCTGTCCTGGGGACACAGAAATAAGTGATGCACGTGAGAGGCTTGCAGCTCAGACACAAGGCCAAGCATCATTATAAACCAATCACTAAGACGCGGTGGCAAAGTAGGCATGGTTGGATTTAGCTGAGGCGGCAGGTGGTGGGGAAGGATGCGTAAGAGAAATGGCTTCTGTCGTCCTTGTGAGGATGTCTGGCTGTGCTCACACAGCAACAAGCAGGGCCCACGTGCACAAGGCCCCGATGCTGAGACACTTCAGAAAGGGTTTCTCACTGCCTGGTGTGTGGGGGCAGGGGGAGGGGCACTTCCTGAACAGGAGCTCCCCTTGAGCACAGATGTCACCGCGTGGTGACAGCTTTCAGTTAGTTTGCTTTAACAAAAGTCTTGATTCAATTAGCTGACCTTTCCAAACATTTCATTGTGGAGAACTTAAGGCGTGTGTGTGTGTGTGTGTGTGTGTGTGTGTGTGTGTGTGTGTGTGTGTGTGTGTATCATATATATGTATGCATGTATAAGGTATACACACATATATGTATACACATATACATAGACAAGATAAATCTATATGAAAGAGCACAGAAAAGTGTAGAAAGCCTTCACGTCCTTGCTGTGCAGCTTCAACAACTCTCACTATTTCCTTCTCTCAATTCCTCTTCTACTTCTCTTCCTCACTCAGTGTTGTAGGTAACGCTCAGACATCAGGTCATGTTCTCCATTTCTCACATTTCAGTGTCTGTCTCTTACAGTGACTCTTGTAAGTCGGTATTTTTCCCCACAGTATAATTTGTATCAAAAACAGTTTAAAATCATTTGAATTGTTATTTTCCATGAACCTAATATTCACTCACATTCCTGCTACCATTCTTATTTGTTGTCCTCCTGTAGTATGATATACTAGGCGTTTTCCTGTGTATAAACTAACATGACTATATTTTAAATTTTATTTTATTATACATGTGTATGGGTGTTTTGTCTGTCATATGCCATATGTGCTTTTTACCCACAGAGGCCAGAAGATGGCATTGGATCCTCTGGAACTGGAATCACAGACAGTTGTGAACCACTGTGTAGGTGCTGAGAATTGAACCCTGATCCTCTGGAAAAGGAGTCAGTGCTGTTAACTGTTGAGCCATCTCTCCAGCCTCATAACTGCCCCGCCCTTTTTTTTACTTTAAACAGTTAACACTTGGCAAAGTTATTTCTTGGTACTAAAGAGAAATAATTTGTAACATGTTACATTTCTACTTCTCTCCTCAAAAAATAAATTATCTTCCTGTTTGACAATCTGAGAATGATTGAAATCTGGGAAAGACGGAAAAACTGTTCATGCATTGTCTTGTGAAGAGCTGACCACAGTGATACATACATGAACATTTACATCACTAGTGTTTCAGTGAAATTCTCCTCTAGAGACCACTGAGAAGCAACTTTAGAAATGGAAATCACATGCTATTTACAGGTTAGCATGGTATCAGCATTTAGCCTTTCTTTATATTATATTCAGAAAGAAACTCTTTGCTACTCTGAATTTGTATGCATTTTTTAAAGCAATTGTATTGAGGCATAATTAACATGCCTACAATAGGCATAATTAAGTGAATTCTGGCATGTGTGTTTGCCAGTGAACCTATCACACCAGGATGTGAGGTATCTCCATCTTCCCAAAGTTCCTCATGACCCTACTTCATGGTTTACTGTTTGCAAGTAAATACCATGAACTAAAAGAAACTTTAAGTCTAAAAACGTAAGAATTTTCATATAATCTTCAACCAGATTGACTAATTCACTCATTAATATTTTTGTTGCATGTTCATCTGTCCTTAAATTCCGTCTCCACTCTGAAGTACATGATAGGTATTCTAAAGAAGAGAGACTTTGCAATGATGGAATTCAGGAAATTTAACATTGATGAGATGTACATACCTGATATGTAGTACTGACTAAGTCCACTGACTGGACCATTTACTTTGCAATGTCCTTCTTTCTCCCAAGCTGGAGTTCAATCAAGGAAACATCACCTTAAAATACAACTGATGACAATTGGTTCTGTGATTGATTTCAACTAACTCAATGTCTTGGTAGTAGTATTTGCCAGATTTCTCTACCACACATGTTAAAATTCCTCCATTATAATTAGTAACTAGCCTGTGAGTACATATTTTGAGGTGGTGTGTATATCTTAGTCTTTAAAAAGTATTGACACATTGGTAAAATGGATTATATGATCATTTCTGCTCCAGTTAATTAGTACCTTTTTTACAAATCAGAGACTTTCTAATTCTCTCATTTCTCATGTACTTATAAGCTGACAAGTTTCAATAAAAACCTATCCTTACCTCCCCCTCTTTCATGGACTGTGAATTGTTTTTTTTGTTGTTGTTGTTGTTGTTTTTTTCATTGAAACTGTTGCAATCTTTTCTTGTTATTTATTTTTCTTTTTGTATTAATCCTGAAGCCATACAAGCCTGGCCAAGAGCAGTCCCTTCAAAATGCTCCTGTGTCATATTGGTGCACAGTGATGAACCAGCCTGCCTCCATCTTAGGACTGAAAGCCATCTTATAGTAAAGACAAACTAGGATCATTCCTGTTTATGATTAAACCTTCATTTCTTAAGGATTGGGCTATATCCCACCTGTGACCTTAACTACCAATGGTTCTCTACTGCCTGTTCCAGGAGATGGCAACGATGTCTTTGTTTCACAGAGCTATTATAACAATCTTGCAAACCTATCTTTGTTTCAGATGGTTGTTATGACTACCTGTTGTTATTACTACCTTGTTATGATCACCTTGCAATCTTGTCTTTGTTTCAGAAGGTTGTTATAACTAACTTGTTATGCTTAGGTTCTGCTCCTGTAGTCCCACCTATTTTGCCCATCACATCCTCCATTTGGGAATCCTCTGCCCCTGAGCTATAAAAGCCTTGTCTTCCTCATGTTCAATTCTGATGCCTTGAACATGAATACAAAAAGCTTGTTTTAATTACTTACTTGCTTTAATTAATTTGGCCATGATGGTTTGGGTCAGTGATCTTCCTGAGCATCTTCTGGAAGGACATTGTCCTGATCTCTGGTTCCTTTTGGTAGTAAATATTATTTAGAAACCAAAATTTCAAGTACCAGGTGATTTTTGTGACTTTAAGAATACTGTTGTGTTACCAGACCAAACACTTCAAAAATTCCTTATTGCCCTAAAAAAATATAGCCAGGGCATAGAAATGTCTAATTTTTTCATAAATACATTTTTTCTCATATATACAGTATTGCTCTGTGTGTCTTTTAAGGTTTTAAAAAACAAAACTCTATAGAATTATCCACTCTCTTTTTATGGCTTTGCTCTTTATTTGTGGAGGGAATCAAGCTGCTTTCGCTCTCCAGAGCTTTCTCCTGGATATTGTTGTTCACACTCCTGTGGCTTAGTTTTAACAAACCCCTTGTCATTTATATTTCTCATGCATTGGCAGGTGACTCTAGACCCATTAGTATGCTTGGTCCTTCAGCTCTCAGCAAGACACCATCAAAGCTAGATCTGTGCTTCACCAGGAGGCACATGGGGGATGTTTGTCTCCTTTCCTTGGTGTCTGATATCTGCAGCTAATTCATTAGCAGTGGCAACATGGCATTCTGTCATCTCTTCTTCATTTGTCAGCTAAAATGTTGCCACAAAATAGGGAGTTTCTTTTCCTAAGGTGAAATTTTTCTTCAGACACCCGATGATAACTTAGAAATGCAAGTCAAATGTTCCAGCCTTTCCCTTTGTCAGTTTTCAAAATAATGAATCGATTCCCTGGCATTCCCTAAGGTAAACAACCCATTCTCCCTCTCAGCAGCATTTTGACATATTCTCACCACTGAAGCCTCTTCCTTATTGATGCCCAAATTGCCTCATTTTGGTCACTGGAGGCTTCTCACTTTGGCCTGTAAGTCTTTGGGGACAACCTTAGCAGGTGTTGACGTCTTCCCTACCATCTGGTGTAGCAACTTCTTCCAAGCTCATTTCTTCAGATGTAAAAATTAAAATCTTGGAACCAGAAATGTCAGTAGAGGTTTGATCATGATTTGTAGGCCTTTTTTAAAAGTGGGTCTATTCGTTTTCTCAAAAGATAAAATATTTCACAAATTTCTAACAGTATACATCAATTTAACATCATCAATATTTTGCTTAAATTGTCAACTTTACAAAGTTCTCTCAAAAAGCTCTCAGAAAGCACACTACTTCTCAAGGACACCAGGGTCAGTACTATTAGATTTTCTTTCATCACATGTTCTATAGAAAACACTTTCAGAACAGCAGTATGGCAATGGTGCTGCCAATGTGTTTACTGAGCACAGTTTGAAATATCTGTCACTAAAACTTTTGTTCTTAGATTGTATCTATTTTAGGGATATAAAATCAAATTTATGTGTCATGATTCATAGAATAGTTTTTGTTATGCATAATGGTGTCATTAATAGATAACAAGCAAGTTCGTGTCTTTTGTTTTGGGGCACTGGAATTGCTTATTTAAATTAGATTTTATTTTTAAAAGCCTATAATATACTCATGCAGTTCTGAAGTCAAAGCCGTTTATATTTCTTCCTCAATAATACCTATCCTTATAGTTAACCTTTTAAAAATATTTGTTGCAAATAAATGGAAAAACATGTAATTTCAGATTCTTGTGAGAAGGCTGGTGGTTATTTAAACCAGTGATAGCGGTAAGCACATTGAATTATTCAAAAGTCTCTTCCATATAGAACACGCTGAATGGTATGCTTTCATCCCACACACTGTGTCACTGTGTAACAGCTTTTAGGGAATAAAAGTTATTTCTGTTTCATAAATATTTAGATTGCTGTATTATCAGCCAACTCCTAGAACTGATGAACTTCTAAACAAGACTGATCCTTAGTCTCAGTAAACTCTTTTCAGTCCAGCTTCCTGTTACCTCATCCTCTGTGCCCTGTTGTCCCTTCAGCTGCCAGTCCTTACTGAAGTGACAATAAGAAGATCATGACTTTAGATTTGGAAAGCCATATTTCAATTCTAATTTACCATTGTCAGAGGTGATGAGGTTTATGGAGGATTGTTTACTAGTTCTCTGGAACAATTTCTTACCTGTACATAGATGGGAACTGTGTAGGTTGATAAGACACTGTGACGTGATTGTCCACATGAGACTGCACCAGGCAGCGGCTATGAGACAGTAGAACATACTTCAGTCCAAGGGATATTAAGATATTAAGCTCAAATGTAATCAAATACTGTTCTTTCTGCTGAAATGACAAGGGGAAAACAATTTCTTTTGTATTCGTTATTGGGCAGGAACAATAGGGACAGGCATGGGACAAAGCTTTCAGGACTGAAGGGCACTAGGCCACTGATTTGAAGCCACCACTGTCCAGTCATCCAGTAAAAACCAATTGTCGCCACAAGTTCTACAGAAAGCTCCCCAGTCATACTTCTGAGTGAATCTATAAGGCAAGACTAGACCAAGACTAGTTTGTGCCAATGGGATGAAGCTGCCTTTTGTGAAGACAGTGATGGTCCCACGACAGTGTGAAACCCTGCAAGATTAGTGAAACATCAACCATTCCCCAGGTAGTGATCAGGACAAATAATTGTGCTATCTTCACCACACTAACTGCTTCTTGGTGCTCAGGGGATAAAAGATGAGTTCCACAGCCCATTGCATCCATCAGGCAGCCATGGGGAGAAACTGTAAAACTGAATTGATTGAATGCATCTTGTTCAAACTTTCCTTCATCTTCATAATGCCCTGGGGACAAGTGCACATTCAGAATAGACATAAATTCAGACTGGGTGGGCAGCCCAAATTCAATCATGTTCCTCCATCCTCTGGTACTCAGCAGGCATCATTTGATGGCTATATGCCTCACAAAAAGTTGACCTAACTGGCTGAGGATCAAGCCTGTTAAGCTCAGATTCTTGTCTTTGTATTTAAATGCACATTCTCTCTCTCTCTCTCTCTCTCTCTCTCTCTCTCTCTCTCTCTCTCTCTCTCTCTCACACACACACACACACACACACACACACACACACACACACACACATACACACACACAAGCACACACACACATACACTCATACATAAACTTGAGATGCCATTCGTGACTCTCTTTTCAGATGCAGGAGGTGTAACATAAGCCGCAGGGGCTGTGGCTCTCTTCCTTTAGTCAATGTCTTATCATCAATCTCTTGTCAGAGTGTTGAGCCAGGAAGAGAAAGAGCGTCTTCCTAATAAGCAGCTCCTTGGAAGCATTGCTAGATTCTTCTGGAGTTTGAATAAGGCTTTGTTTATGTCGGAAAGAGAAAGTTCGACATCTTTAAAGCCCAGCACAACATTTCATTTTTAAGTTTGCTGCACTGAAGTAACAAAATGAGTTGTGTGGGGCAGTCACAAGCCAGGTCAGAACTTAGGACCACCAATATCTAGGACTCCTTCTAGGAACCATATGCTTGATATAGAAGTAATTCTCTCTGGCCTTGGTTTTGCCATCTTTTATGTGTAATTAACAATCTCCATCCAGGTCTAGTAACTGGCTATATTTTGTGTGTGACTGTTCCTAGAGCCAAACAACCTCCATCTTAGGAAGTTTAGCTGTTCCTTCTTCCAAAAGAATTATCCCAGCTGGGCTTGATAACTGTTTACATCCACTCATGGAGAGGTGGGAAATGTCACAAAACCTTTCCCCCAAGAATCCAGCTACTCCCTATTTCCTGTTGTATGCAACTCTGCCTTGCAGGTGGCCTCAGGGAGGTGCTAGAGTGTATAGAAAGACAATGGGATAGGGATGCCATATTTGTGGTTGGAGGAAAGCCCTCGTCCTTTCTGGGTAAAGTTGTTCCTGTGCTGTCTTTTGGAAAGGGGTATCTACCCCTGTAGGTAACCCTTCATCTATGCTCTGTAGGTAGGCCCAATAAACTCATTGATTCCCAGAGTGAGTGAACTCAGTTTGTTGTTAGGACCACATGAGGGGAGATGTTGTTCATGTCTCCCTTGGAAAGAAATTTTAACAAAACTATATAAGAATAAATATTGTTATTATGTCAATTTCATGAAGAGCCAGATATCACAGATCTGGAAAATGAAGGCTCTTCATGGTGTGATGGGAAAGTGGCCCCGGGCTTAAAGAATCTTCCCCTCCCTTTTTCTTCACTGTGAGGCACATGACTTCATGGGGAGGAGCAGGACTCATGTGACATCCTTTAAAGAGTCTCCATTTCCTAGCACTTGGGAGTAGACCACCTGTTATTGAATCATCTTTTATAATATCACCCCCCAAGTTGGAAATATTTAGTATTTCTACCAACTCATGGAGAAATCTTCAAATGTATTAGATATTTGAAGATTTTTGTAGTGGAGATCAAATGTCTTTCTAACCCATGAAAGGGAGCCTTATGTGTCCCAGGACAGCTTTGAAAGTGCCCAATGCAAAATTGCACACTTATTTAAAATATCACACAATTGTTTTTAACTTGATTGTACAGTTCCTTGAGTGTGAACTTTGTAGATGACCATATTGTGTCACAAGTGTGCAATGGTTGGACACATATGCCAGAGTAAAGAGAACTCTGGACTATCACAACAAAGTTGAAAAGACCCCATCACTGCCTTCAGTCATGTGCCCACAGGTGGCTCTACCAGGTTCCAGTGGATAGTTCCAGCTCAATGCTCATGCAGACAGCCTGAGTTAAACCACACAGCTAGCAAAACCAAACCAAAAGCCATCAGTCTAGGAAAGGGGTGGTAGGGATGGGAGTGGGTGGTGATGCAGTTGGGAGGAAGATAAAAGAGAATGGGGAAGGTAGAATAATCAGAATACATTGTATACATTTATGGAATTGTCAAAAAAACATAAAAGATAAAAAATAAAAGAAAAATAAACAAAGAAACATGTTTTTTCCCAAACATTCAGACCAATATGCAAGTAATTTGTGATCTATTTTAGAAGACCAACATGTTTAAAGGAATGTGAAAAATCTAACAACCGATCAAAGTACAAAACCTCATACACAATTTTAAAGTTTCTGGAATGTGAAGTAATATAATAATAAAACCCATAATAAGATAAGAAGCAACTGACACAGACCCAGATGTTCTAGGGATGATAACAACTAAGAAGCCTGGAGTAGGTATTACTATGCATAAAGGTGGAAAATTACTCAAACACACACAAAAAAAAAAATATTTAAAACTCTAAAATACAATTTCTAAGAATGAAAAATATACCAGATGGGGCTCTTAAGCAGACCATCCATGCTATAAGCACTGAGCTTAGCTTTGGTCCACTGTGGTCCTTTTTCAGACTTATTGTTTATAGAAATAGACCTTTAGGTACTGAAGTCTGCTTCCAGATACACCGCTAGGAATGTCTGGGCTTTGTAATGTGTTTCCTACCCCCACCTCTGCCCAGCTCCTCTCTCTCTATGGTCTAGGTCAGAGGTTCTCAACCTGTGGGTCTTGACCCCTTTGAGGTTACATATCAGATATTTGTGTTACAGTTCATAACAGTAGCAAATTTACAGTTATGAAATGGCAACACAATAATTTTATGGTTGGGAGTCACTGCATGTGGAACTGTACTAAAGGGTCCCAGCATCAGGAAGGTTTTGAACCACTGTTCTGGGTGATGGCAAAGCATGTGTCCTGCCTCGTCACATTCAACCTGACAGTCAGTCTCACTCCCTCAGTTCAAGTCAGTTGCCAACTAGTTCAGGCTTCTCCTGAGTTGCTCTGCTTCTTTTCTCAGTGACTGGCTACCCAAGTTACTCTTCTTTGCCTGGGCCTCACTAACTCATCCTCTGAAGCCAGAGTGGCCTTCCCAAGTCAGTTTGGTTAGTCTACTCCCCTGAGCAACATTTCTACATTCTCTATAAAGTAAAACTTAAGCCTTTTAAAAGGTGTGTGATCTTAAAAATCTGACCTTTTCTTGTGAACTTGGGCACCTGGCCCCTAGCTGGAGGCTTTCTTTTGAGGAAGTTGTTAAACATTAGGAAGTGGGACCTGCCTGATGAGGTAGGTCACTAGGTATAGTCCTTTGAGGAATATGTCCTTGTGTCTGCCTTGCAGTTGACCACCAAAGATGGGAACAGCAGCCTCTTGATCCCACTGAGAATGCTCTGCCATGAGGGGCTGAAACCCTCTGAAATCCCAAGCCAAAAGAAATCCACCCCCCCCCCTTAAGTTACTCATGTCAGGTGTTGGGTCACAGCAAGTTAAAACTACCGAAAGCCAGCACATCTTCAATGTCCCGTGTTCTTGTGTGTTTCCAGGACCCTGCAGAGAGCTTGTCATACTACTGTCTGTCTCAAAAGCAATCATCTTTCAGCCATGTCATGTATCTTGCCTATCAGAGAGACTCCTACCCAGATCTCGCATGTGTGGATTGGGTTCTTCCATCCTGTTGCTAAGCCTGCAGTGATGTGAATCACAGCATGTAGCTTTCACCTACTTCAATGACTCAATGGGCTTGAGGGCAGGAACTGCTCATTGCCTAAAACATTGCCTGGTGCTCGATTATAGATGCTAGAAGAATCACTGCTATGAATTACTTGCTCTAACAACAAGATTAGCTCTTGTATCACAGTCCCTCACACATGTTAACCACTGGGCACACTTACCACATTATAGCAGCAATTTGTCACTTCCTATGCCCTCCTCATGTGATAATGCCCTTCTGTAAACATTATCACATTTCATGTTCTCAAATATCCCCCATGAAGTATGCTTTCTGTTATTGTCAATGAAAACAGAGAGAAATTAAGGTAAGAAAACTTAATCAGCTTTTTCATGATCAAATTAATATCAGGAATGATGTCCAATTCTCTTCCCAGTTGAAGAAAATTCATAAGCTCCAAAACAGAGGAAGAATAAAGATGTGGCATTATTGCTCTTCTCAGTCTGATCTTTATCAACTTTATTAAAGGAAAATTACTTAATGCCCATGTAACATATTTCATCTGTAAAAGTGAAAGGGGAGGGGCAAAGAAATCTGGTACTGTGGAAACAGGAAAACATTCATTTCCAACTTATATGTGAATTTTAGTGAAATAGATAGTAACGGTGAGAAGAGGTGAATTACAATTATGCACAAATGTCTTAGCAGCAGAAGGAGGGTGGACCAGGAACACTGATGTAATACCATGGTATTTTTGTCAGCACACTGGACTAGAGAAGGGATGGAGACGAGGATCTTGTTTCAACTGGTCCATGTAAAACATTTCTGCAGTCAAGTTTGATTGATAGGCACAGAAGTCTGTACAGTTCTGCAGCCAGTGCTCTTAGGACACGGCAAAAAAAGACCCCAAAGGAGCTATTTATCACCTAAGGTACCATCTGACAGTCTTCTCAAAGGGACTCCAGGCAAGGCAGATGGAAAATCATGATGGCTCATCGCCAGTAGGCTTTGTGATGGAGCAAAAAGCATGGAGACTTTAGAGGTCTGCTTTCTCCCTTTCCTGCTGCCCATTCTGTGAAAGGATAAATTACTTTTGCAATACAACCGAGTTCTTTACTAGTCTATAAATGAGGATTTAGACACATGATGCTTAAAAGCCATCTGCAAGCCCACGGCTGTGGTGGGCTTGATCCTATCACTGTGACAGGCAACCTGTCTCTTGTTCCTCCCTTCCTGAATTCCCATACTCTGTGAGTGACAGCTGTTCTGTGACTCATACTGTATGGCCTGTCGGGTAGAAAGCACTTGAGTAGCTGATTCCTGGAAATTTCAACACTTGGAGAAATTGTAATTATTTCTGTCTATCTCCTCCTACCCCTTCCTGATATTTAACACAAGTTTCTGGAGCATGTGGTCAGCGAGGAGCATCTCTCTAGTGAGCCAGAGCCTCCTCATATCTTAAATGGATTTAAGTGATGGATACGTCTTGGTCTTTATTCCAGGTTTCTGTTCTTTTGCCTTAAATTACTGATGAAGTTCTAGTGGGAACACATCCGCAACAGCACTTAACCAATGTGTGGCCCTCAGTGTAGGAACTTAGCTTCCAAGTGGCTATGTCTTGAAATCCCCTCCAAAATCATGTGGCAATTTAAGGCCACTGCCATGATACCAGGAGGTAGCAGACTCAAAAGGCAGGTCGGGCACTGTCTTCATGAACAAAGTCAAGTTGTCTGTGACAAGACTTGTTCTAGCTAAGTTTGGCTTCCTTGGGTCTCCTGTTCCTGCTCTCTGGCTGACATGTGTGTTCTTCTGTTAGCAGGCTATGAGGCACCAAAAAGATCCCTGCCAGATACTAAAGTTGGATATTGGACCTGCCTTCTGCGGAGCTATGAAAAGTGAATCAAATTATTTTCTTTAAAAGAAAAAAGTATAGGATTTTTGTTTTGTTTTGAGAGTTTTGCCTGTATGTTATATGTATCGTGTGTGCTCTGTGTCCATGGAGATCAGAAGAAGGTGTCTCTGGAACTGGAATGATGGGTGTTTGTGAGTCACCACGCTGATTCTGGGAACCAAATTTGGGTCCTCTGTAAGAGCAACAAACGTGCTTAACCACTGAGTCAACTCTCCAACCTCCCATTTCTTTTCTTTATATTGTACAATCAGAGGTTTTGTTACAGCAACATAAAATAGACTAAGTCACTGGCTCTACCTTTAGTTTTCCAAAAGGATCTGTGATACCCAGTTATATGTCAACTTCACACAAGATAGGATTATCAGAAAGGAGGAAACTTTAACAGTGAAAATGCTTCCATAAAGTTGGACTGTAGGCAAGCCTGTAGGGCATTTTCTCAATTAGTGATTGATGGGGGGCAGGAGCCTAGCCCATAGTGGATGGGGCTATCCTGATGATCTTGGATTCTATAAGAAAGCAAGCTGAACAAGTCATGAGGAGCAAGCATCACCCTTTTTTAGTCTCTGCATCAATTCCTGCCTCCAGGCTCCTGCCCTGTTTGAGTTCCTGTCCTGACTTCCTTCAATGATGAACAGTGGTGTTGAAAGTATAAGCCAAATAGACCCTTTCCTCCCCAAGTTGCTTTTGGTCATAGTGTTTCATCATAGTAATAGACATCCTAACTAAGACAGGGTCTAAATATCAAGTAAATATTAGACTCCTCCTATTACCAAACTTGGTGTGTGTGTGTGTGTGTGTGTGTGTGTGTGTGTGTGTGTGTGTGTGTGTGTGTGTATAGTAGTAGTAGTAGCTGACTTCCAGTGATTCTTCACATTGGGGGATATGATTCAAAGTACTTTTTCTGAGTCTACCACATCTCAGAAAAGGTGGTTGTCTCTTCAGTGCCTGATGTCTCTTCTGTGTATGATGTTGGTGGGGGAACAGCATCTCCTCGGAGTGTGGTTGCCTTGATGTGTGCTGCATCATGTGAACCCTTCAATCCCCTCTCCTAATCTACAGTCACCAGTTACCCAGAGCCCCCAGTGGCACTTCATTCTACCAAGAAATCTCAAACAGCTGCATGTCTGATGATGATGTCATGAGCAGTTTTCTTTCACACTGCAGTTAATTATAACATTCACTAAGAAAAAAATAAAGGGACTGGTTGTCATAGTGATGTCTGACTTTTCAAGCAGGATGCATAGCTTCAACTGGAACATCTGCCTGTATAGAGACAAATATCAGTTTGGTGTGTACACTGTAGGAATAATTGAGACTCCTCTTCAGGAAGAAGAATTTGACATGGACAGGGTTTCCCACACTTGTGTTACTCCGAATCATCTTTTGTACAGACATGCTTTTTTTTCTGCTTTGTATTTGCTTTTCTGATAGCTTTACTAGTCAGGTTCTTGACTACTCCTGAGTGACCACCTGTTGATCCTAGATTCAGGTACTCAGGACCTCTAAAGAGCTTCAAGGCTAATGGACGGGGGGCGGGTTATACAAACCATTGGAGGCACTAGGATTTTCTCTATCACACAGAGAGTTAGGAAAGATCTAGCTGGAACCCCTGACAAAAATTGTGGAAGTGAAAAACTTTGGGGAAAAGTTCTCACTCTCAGATTCTCTTGGAATCTCCATTTTGCCAGTGCCAAGTTCTCAGCAGGTGTGTGGTAAGATGAACAAGCTCCAGCTTGTTGTCTAGTTTTATTTTGGAATAGAGATGCTCTGCACAAACACTGGAGGAGCTGGAGGTGAGAGAGAGAGAGAGAGAGAGAGAGAGAGAGAGAGAGAGAGAGAGAGAGAGAGAGAGAGAGAAGAGAATATTGTTCAGTATCAGGCAGCAAGTATGAGCCAAGGACTATCCCTGGTGCTATAACAGTGGTTATCCTATCTTCATGCCTACAGGCTTATAGTCCTAGCTACTCACAAGTCTCAGGCAAAGAAGTGTGAGTCTGTGAGTCTGAGTAGATGCTGTTCCCTCACCAACATCATACACAGAAGAGGCATCAGGGTCTATAGAGACAACCATCTTTACTGAGATGTGGTAGACTCAGAAAAAGTACTTTGAATCATATCCCCAGATGTGAAGAATCACTACTACTACTACTACTACTACTACTACTACTACTACTACTACTACTACTACAACACACACACACACACAGAGAGAGAGAGAGAGAGAGAGAGAGAGAGAGAGAGTTAGTTTTAAATTTTTCAGTTTTCCATTTCTGACACCAAATAGTAGAAGCATGAGAGAATCAGCTATTATGCCAGAATTTATATAGCCAGTAAGAGGGAAAGATCAGACACTTCCCCTAAATTCTTGTTTTTGTTGTTGTAGTTTTTGCTTGTTTGCTTGCTTGTTTGTTTGTTTTTGAGACAGGGTTTCTCTGTATAACTTTGGTGCCTGTCCTGGAACTTTCTCTGTAGACCAGGCTGGCCTTAAACTCACAGAGATCCACCTGCCTCTGCCTCCCAAGTACTGGAATTAAAGGTGTGTGCCGCCACCATCTGGCTCCCCTAAATTCTTAAGTCTTTCTATTTCCCCATCATCTGTGGGCCTAGACCTAGCCCTGAATCTTGATCTTTTGGGCCTCCTTTCCCATATCTCTGTTTTAAAACTTTAAGGATGGGAGCCAGTAAGACAGCTCAGTAGTAAAGGTGTTTGCTTTCAACCCTGATGACCAGTTGAAAACAATGCGGTAGGAGAGAACTGAGTCTTGCAATTTGTCCTATAATCTCCAAATGTATGCTGTGGCAGAAACACACACACACACACACACACACAAAAAAAAATATATATAAAAACATAAAACTTTGAGTCCATTACTTGCACAAAATTATTTTTCACGGGGACTTAATATCAATCCAGGGAAAGAATAGAGTTACAGGGAATTACCAGACTGGAAAATCAGTTGCTAGACCATGCTAACAGAGAGGCTAGCAGATCAGTCTAACTATAAAAATGTTCCTCTATTTGTAAGGTACAAGAGAAAAACACTGGACAGAAAGTCTGGTAGTAACAGTTTCAATGCTTGGTTTTCCTTATCTGGCTCTATGAATTTAGATAAGTCACTTTTTCTCAAACAATTATTTACCTTGAGAACTAAGGTGGTGCTAGGCTAGTGACAGACAGCCTTATGTTGAGCTGGACTGAATGCATCACACATGAGAATCCTAACAGGAAATTTGGGGGAGGCAGTATAGCATTGCATTCTTGTTAAATCCTGATAAAAAGTGATACAACAGATAACTAACTGGGAACAACTAAAAATCCCCTAGACATTATATACAATTGATCATTGTGTCATTGACCCACAAAGTGCAAGCAGAATATATCATCACAAATCTCAATTGTATTTAAAACTGGGCGACAGAAACAGAGCAGGGACATTTAGAGAGCCCAAGAGCCCCAAGACATCCTCAGTTACAGATAGCCACTCCCTGGGATGTTCACCCAGCTGTCTAGACAGTGGTGGGACCTGAAAGGTTACTTTTCAGACTCAGGTTTTCAGGTGAATAGAAGAAAATTCTGCGAAGTTCAGATTGGTCCAGAGTGGTGGAGGGCCTAGAAAACGTTCACATTCCCCTCTATATCCCTTCTCTGGGGGGAAAAAATCCCCAAACTCAGGATACACATCTGCAAACAGATACAAACTGTCAAGAACATGGATACCAGGAGAAAGAAGTGAGAAGGAGAAGGGAGAAAGCCAGGTCTAAGAATATATGAAACACTCCCGTCCCGATTCCCCATCTCCCCAGAACAAAGGAAGAAGGTGTTCTGGAGTTAGGAAACTAGACAAGTACTCCTGACCTCCTTCTTTTCTTTAACCACAGCCCCTCATTTTTTTCAGTTCAGTAGCCATTAGCCTCATGTGACTATAAAGTTTAGCTTTCTCAGTTGATCTAGCCACATTTCAAGTTCCTATAAATCTCATGTGGTTAGTGTCTGCCACATCGCACAGTCCTAATATGTCTGTAAGCACTGGGATCCTATTGGAGAGAAACAGGCATCTCACATGTGAGCAGCAATAATAGAAAATCACTGCACTCAAATCCTGTGTACAGCAGCAAGACAAAGAAATTAAGAAGAAAAATAACCCACCTAAGAATGGGGGGGGCAGTTGATGAAAAGCTACTTTTCATAAAGATAGTAAATGTTTTAGGTTTTACAAGCCAAGAAGAGATAGTAAATATTCCAAGCAGATGATACACAATTTTGGCTATGTGTGCCATCTGCTTTCTGTAGCAACTGTTCAATTCTGCTAATGTAGGGCAAAAATGGCCATAGAAAACATGTAAAGAAATAAGTGTGGCAGTGGTCCAATAAGATTTTACTTGGAAAAACAAAACAAAAACCAGATGATAGGCTAGATTTAGCCTCCTGGCTATATTTGGCCAACTCTACTATAAATCATAATTTTTTCAGAAAGACACATTCACAAATCAAATGAAAGCACTAGCTTGTCTTAGTTACTATCCTATTGTTGTGAAGAGATACCATAACCAAGGCAACTTATAAAGAAAAGCATTTAATTGGCAGCTTGTTTATAGTTTCACAAGTTGAGTACATGACCATCATGGTGGGGAACATGGGAGCTGGCAGCAGACACTGTGCTGGAGCAGTAGCTGAGAGCTTACATCTGATCCACATGTACAGGGGTGGGGGTGGGGGTGGGGAGAGCACTGAGAATAGTGTGTGGGCTTTTGAACCTCAAAGCCCACCCCTAGTGACACACCTCCTCCATAAGGTCATACCTCCAAATCATTCCCAAACAGTTCCACCAACTTTGAACCAAGAGTTTAAATATATGAGACAATGGGGGCCATTGTGGGAGACCAGCGGGGTGAATGGTACCCCAGGATAATCTTGAGGAGTAAGGGATAAGAGATTTAGATAGGAGGATAGAGGGGAGAGAAACAGATAGAAACACAGGATAGCCTCAGGAGGGCCTGGATCCTTATTCACCTGCCCCTTCTGTCCCTTCTAAAGGGCTATTTATAAGAATGCCAAGGGGTGGAGCAAAAGACCTCCCCCCAGCACAGCCAAGTGCAGACCCTTTCCAATCACCTGGTAACCATGCACATGGTCAAGAAATCCTCTGATACAGCTCTGCTGGGTAAAGAAAGCTGAGATATCACTAGGAAACCTTTGTGGGTCTCCACAATTTCCCCTTCTTGATATAAAAAAAGGGCCACCCAGATACCTCAGACACTGTGCCTGTCTTAGGTTGTTCTTCTTGATTAAGTTTACATATATACATTCAGGAAGTTATCAAGAAGAAAGTTGCCCATCTTTGGCTACCAGCCTCTGGCAAGAGGGGGTATAGAGCTTAACTCAACACTGGCCCAGGTCCCCACTATGAGCTTGCAAATATCCACAGTGATCTCCATAGCTGCCACACCTCCCAGTAAACAAGTAGAGGATAATAAAGATGGAATATCCTTATTGGAATGGGTCTAAGGTGATTACAGCAGTCTTAGCTGCACCAAGCCCTTTTCCTGGAGCAAAACTCTCTCCTAACAGATGCCTAATAAGACTTTCAAGAGACTGTTTTGATTCCCAGGAGAAATCAGTCATTTCAAATCATTTCAAAGTATCCACTCAAGTAAACAAAAACCCATGCTAATTGTAAAGACACTTTTACAAACTAACTCAATTGTGGGAGGCTTATCCCTTTCTGGGAGGCCTATCCCTTTCTAAACAGAAACAGAAGGAGTGGAAACTTCTAGGAAGAAGTCAGAAAAACTCCTCTAATTATGACACCTTCACTTAAGTTTTTCAGGGGACCCTGAGATCATAAAATTATATTTTAAGCTATCATAAAAGGATTCAAATATATCTGAAAGTAAAAGAGTAAAAAAAATTTCAAGATGTTTCTAATGTGATTGATTTGGTTTATCCTTTAAAATTAGTGTTATCTAATTTGTCTGGACTATAGAGATTGATGGAGTAATAAAAATAATTCTAGTGTGAACATCACTGTACACGTTTTACAAACTTACTTACATTCAACATTTACACTTTTTTTTACATCCAATATCTACACTTTTTACATGATTAATTCAAAAGGAAACTCTCTAGAACTATTTTAGCACATATCTAGAAAAGATCTCTTAAAAAAAACTAACTTACAGCCGGGCGGTGGTGGTGCACGCCTTTAATCCCAGCACTTGGGAGGCAGAGGCAGGCGTGAGTTTCAGGAAAGGCGCAAAACTACACAGAGAAACCCTGTCTCGAAAAACAAAAAAACAAAAAAAACAAACAAAAAAAAAACAAAACAAAAAAAACCCCACTAACTTACATTCAAAAGCAAACTCTATAGCAAACATCTAGAAAGAATCTCTTAACACAACTAACTTATTTTCTTTCAACAAGATAAAGAGTACACAAATCATAAGTTACCATAGTAAAATTATAAGTGAACTCAACACTGCTTCACTTCTAAGTTCGGAGTTCATGGTCAGCTTTGATGTGAGACTCCTGTAGGTAGCCAGCAAGGTTCATTTGGTAACTAAGGGTACAATTTCCCCCTTCTTAATTTTTTTTAAAGTTGCTTTTTAAGATTACCGTGAGTTCTTTTAATGATGCCAATGTTTCCCTCTTGTATCTTAAGCACAACTCAATCCTCTAAGTTTTTTTCACACCTGAAGCAATTTTCCCTTGTTTTCTAAAAGATTTCAAAGTGGCTTGTTGACAAAATGTATTAGCACTTTAATTATCTCCTTAGAGTCAAGCTATTTGCCTGTTCTTAGTTCTCTGGAGGTAAGACTAAGCTTTCTGCATTTGGAGCTGAAAATAACGGTATTTGGGGGCATTATCACCATTTTGAGCTGAAAAACTACATTTCCCATACTGCCTTCCTCTATCATCACACTGTTATGTTACATACTATGTTTCCCATGATGCTTTTCTGGGTGTGGCAGAAGACTTCCATACACACAGTCTGTTTCTGTTCTCCCTGAGCTTGCTTTAGGATGCCTGCATTATCGTTTGACAGGTATACCTCTGGAATCAGAATTTTCACTTGCCACTGTTCCCAGAGCTGGTCATATCTGTCTGCATGCACTTCAGACAGGCATTTTGGTGCCTGAAGCAAAAACCTCTCAGGGCTTGCTTTTTTTGTCTTACCGAGTCAGTGAAAAAATAATAATAAAAGCACTTAAAACAAGTCTTTTCAGCCTTTTCAGAGAGACTTTGGGGAACTCAGTCCCCACCTCTCTCATTGCAGAGAGGATTTCAAAGCCTCCACTGCTTCCTCCATGCCAACAGACCCTTCCTGCCTCTGTCATGGTTTCAACTTAGGGGAAGGTGTCCTTGCTTCAGCCTTCTGCCTGCACTTTCTCACTAGGCTCTAGCCACAGGGAACTCTGGCTGCTATTTTTCTAATATTAGCTGGAAGGAGAGACAGGACTAGCAAAGAGGATTTTCCCTGTTCCAAGAGGTTTTTAGTTTTTTCTTAGAGCAATTACAGGTATTTTTCCATACTGATAGATGTTTCCAGGTGAGTTGAATTTTTGCTGTTACAGAAAGAGAAAAAAATCTGAGAAGGAAAGACCTGAAAAGCTTCCAGTTTTTTAGAGAAAGATTGCTAAATTTTTCCTAAGATCTCTGTTTTCCTTGGCATCATGGCCAAATGGAAACTAATTTTGATGGTACAGTGTTAACAGTGACATTTGCAGGTGGAGTGGAGAATTTTGTTTTATCCACATCTATCTCAGGGAAAATTCTTTCCTCTGCCACTGGGGACCTAGAATTGAGCTGTTCACAGGCTAAAAGTTTCCACAGGAATCTTTTTCTGACTTTTTTCTTTCATCTTTGGTAGATATTTCTGATTCTTCCCCAGGAAGAATCTGCATTCATAGCCCCATGGTTGGAAATGAAGGACATAGTTCCTCTGTCTTGTTGCTTAACTTATCCTAAATTTTTTCTTAAACTATATTCCTAACCCAATATTACTATATTCTACCTTACTCTACATTTTTCCTACACTATTTTCCTATAGATAGAAGTTAAGAGAGAGAAAAGGAAGAAACCTAGATAGAAAGAGATGTACACTGCAGTCTCACTTTCCAACCTCAGCATTCCACCGCCTAACTTGACTCCCAAGAATAAAATACCATCACCTTTATCAATTCCTTATCAGACTACCTTACAGCCATGATGCCCCTGACCACTCCTTTTGACAAGTCCCTGGATGCCTGCCTCAGGTACCATCTGTGGGAGCCCAGCAGGGTGAGTGGCTCCCACATTTTACCCCAGGATACTCTTGAGGTGTGAGGGATAAAGAGATTCAGATAGAAAGATAGAGGGGAGAGAGAGACAGAAACACAGGATAGAGCCTCAGGAGCGCCTGGATCCTTATCCACTGGCCCCTTCTGTCTCGTCTAAAGGGCTATTTATAAGAATGTCAAGGGTTGGAGCAAAAGACCTCCCCCCAGCACAGCCACAGCACAGCCAAGTACAGACCCTTTCCAATTAGCTGGTAACCATGCACATGTTCAAGCAATCCTCTAATGCAGCTCTGCTGGGTAGAGCAAGCTCAGATCTCACTGGGAAACCTTTGTGGGCCTCCACAGGTCATTCTCATTTAAACTACCACAATAACTTAACAATCAAAACCAGCTTTAAAAGAAGAAGAGGAGGAGGAGTTGTCAAGTCCTTATTTTGCAAATATAATGGGCATGGAGAACAGTCAGGAAAGCTGACTGTCAGTTTCTCGTTGCTGTGGTAGAATACTCTGACAAAAAGAGACTTAAGGGGAAAAGTTCATTTTTATTCATAGTTTATAGTACAGTACATTATGGGGGGGTGGTATATCAAGGTAGCAGGAGCTTGAAGCAGCTAAATATCATATCCACAATCAAGAAACAGAGATTAAATAATACATTAATAAATCAATAAATGCATATTGTTGCTCAGTACACTTTCTCCATTTGCACAAATGAAACGATACTACACACAGTTATATGGTTCTCTCACATCAATTAATATCTACCAGGTGATTCTAGACTCTGTTAAGTTGGCAATCAGCACTAACCATCATGCTGACTTTACTTCATGCTGCCAAGAAATCCTCAATACATTTCAAATTTTCAGTGAAACAGAAAAATGAAAACCTACAGAGATAATAAAGGTAAAATACAGCTCTTTGAAAAAAAAATCAAGATATTCAAAATACTAACTAACTCATCTTTTGACAAAAGGGGAGTATAAATACAAAATTTAGAAGTGACAGGAAAAACAATCAACAAACCAGAATACATTTTAAAACCTTTGATTTGAATTTGTACCCTGTCAAATACACTTGAAAACTTTGAAGACTTAATATGTTTTAGAAATTATGACTTAGGAAAATTCACCTCGGCAAAGACAAAGTCTGGAAAAATTAAATACCTCAGGAAAAAAATGGAATCCAAAAGACACAGGACCAAATGGACCAACACTCATTAAAGTTAGTTTTGCTTCCCTTGTGTCCCCCAAAGTTCTTCAGAAGAGTTCTGGGCTAACAGTCTCCACACACTTGCTTTCTCAATCTACCTTGTGCACTTATTAAGTGGGTGAGGAGTGGGTTGGACACAGGTCACCGTGGTGACTGAGGTGACTGCTGTAAGAAGCTCAACTGAGGCGGGAGCCTGCAATTGAACTTTGCAGACCTGGGTTTGAATCCTGCATCTTCCAGTGTATACCTTCATGACCTTGAGCAAGCTATTTATTGCTTCTCAATGCTATATTCCCTTTCTCTAGAGTGAGAATACTACAAAGGCCTACCTTACTTGGTTGTAATCATTCATTTAAGGCTGTTCTATAGGCACAATGGGGAACATGTAGTCATCACTGCGATCCATTTCCAAACCTCACTGTAATAGTGGAGATGTGTGTTGTAGAAGAAAAATGCAGGAGAATGGAGAGCACAAAAGAAACAAAATAGCATGCAACAAGATTTTTGAAAGGTACTGTGGTTTGGAATTGACTGTACCCTAAAATCTCAGATGTTAAGGTCTTGGCTGTTAGCCTGTGGTGGTGTTGGAAAGGGGTAGAATCTTTAGGAGGTGGAATCTAGTGGGAGGAAGGGCAGTTACTGGCAGATCAGACTTTAAAGGGCTATTGGGACCATGACCCACACCTCCCCTTATCCTGGCCACCAGAAGGTGAGCAGACCTCCTTTATCATGCACTGTCATGATGCACAGTGATAGCACCATGGTCTCATATAAGCAGTTCCAAGTGACCAGGAGCTGAAATCTTTGAAACAACGAGCCAAATAAACCCTTACACCTTTGAAGTTGATTTATCTTGGTTTTTTTGTTACTTGGACAGGGAGCTGATGGTTACTAATCTTGAAATGCAGATGAGTGGGTGCTAAGTTGTTAGCACGCCCAGAACAGCTGAATCTAACCATCATTGTAAACATCTTTAAAAAACAAAACTTACTTACTTGTAGATCACTTCCAAATATTACAAATTCTCTAGTAACTCAAACTCTGAGGACACAGCATTTTGTAAAAGTCTAGGTATGCTGTAGGAAGATTCCAGATCTCACCCCTTATGCTTACAGCAAGCTGAGAACACCTAGCTTGGCCTGCTGATGAGAACTGTGATCTCTGGTTAGGACAAATCAGGTGAGTCCTCAACTAGAGGCTGCCAAACACAGTTGAGACAGAGAGAGGAATGAAGAAAGAACAGATGATGTCATTGGACTATGGCATAAAGTAAGAGGAGAGGAGCCCAGCATTCTAGAACAAATCTTATGGGATAATCAACTTGAAAGATAAATGTATACTACTTATTAAAGTGCCAAAATAAAAATAAAAAACAACAGAACCTAAAAGTGGGAAGGAAGTCTCAAATGGACATGAGGTCTTAGCCTGTGGAGCTCACTGATGAACTTCAGTCTCCTTCCAATCATAGTCTAAGAAGGGAAGATGTTTGGAGAACATATTCTCTCCCTCCTGACCATTATGTAGTGACCAGTATTCAGGAGCAATCACAGACCACCAACTGGATCACAGCCAGGGTAAGAAGAGTGTAAACAGCAACCAAAATATCTGTGTGTGTGAGTGTAGATCCTTCCATTTACCAGAGTCATGCCTTCAAAAATAAACACATGAGGGAGGCCTTAACTGCTGAAAGCACCATGCATCCCCTAATATAGCTAGGATGAGATATTCAGGGTCAGAAGATTCATCTGGGTTCCCAGGCATAGCCGGGATCCTCACAAGCCACATAGATGAAGAAGCATTGGAAAGTGCATCCCATGTGAGCCAGGCAATGCCAAACTCAGCTCTGTCCACTGTAACTACATGGGAGAACCCTGTGAGAGAAACACTAGGTGAAGTCAAGACAGTTCAAAGGTCCAGGAGAGAAGTAATGAGTTTGTTTTAATGTGCAAAATTTCAGGGTAATTTTTAAATGGCAATTACTAATTAATCAGAACAGGAGGTGTCTACTCCAATCCTTCATTTTAGCAATAGGAAAATAAAATCTGCAGCAGGGTGGCTTCCCAGAAGTCTGTGCGGAGGAAGGAGTGAAGCAGGGTTGCTTCCCAGAGGTGGCATGAGTCAGAAGACACCGAGTCTCCAGACCTTTGGGTAAGGCCTTGTTTCCTCCTCTCACTTCTCATTATCCTCTTTCTCTTCACCTCTTTCTTCACTCCCTACTCCTTCTTGTTGTAGGTTTTTATTTTGATATTTCCAACCCACAGGGCAGATTCAGGGAAGAGTCCAGGAAACCCTCACTTTTCTGAGATTCACTTTTAATTGCATTTTCCACCTTTGCCAATGTTCTCTTCAAGGGACACTTCCCACAGAACGGATTCTCGCTGAGTGGTTAGTCACCTTCCCACCATCCCAGCAGGGGAGGGAGAAGCAATGGGTACCTGGAAACAGAGCTGTGTGGGAGGCAAAGCTATGGTAAAATGAGGAAGATTACAAAAGAAGGCCAAATGGCTAAAGACCACAGCAAGTTCTGAATACATAGTCCAAAAGACCCCTTTTCAGTCCTCAGTAACTGAATGACATTGCGAGGGTTTCCTTGATATCTGGTCCTTGATCTTACCCTTCTTTACAGGCAAGCTTATGTAAACCAGCATGTGTAAACAGACTTTGAGAATGTTGCCCAACTGGAGGACTTTAATCATCTTTGTTTCAGAGAATCACCTAAGGTGTCTAACAAAACCCTCATGGTATGGCCTGTGCCAGTTATGTGGTAAAACATCATGTTTAGGGCAACTCATCACAGAAAGAGTTTGTTTGGCTTATGGTTGCAGAGGGTTAGAGTCCATAATGGATAGGACAGCACGGCAACAGGTAGTGGACATGGCAAGAGGAACAGGAAGCTGAGAGCTCATATCTTGAGCCATAAGCATGAAGCAGAGAGCAACCTAGAAGCAGGCAGGCTTTTAAATCCAAAAGGCTTTTAAAACCCAGTGACATGCTTCCCCCAGCAAGGCTGTACCACTTAAACCTCCTCAAACAGCATTATCACCTGAGGACCAAGTGTTCAAATGCCTGAGACTATGGGGGACATTTCTCATTCGATCTACTACATTCTGGCTCTGGCTCCAGAGGCTTGTGGTAATATCATAATCCAAAACTCATTTACCCCAGCTTCAAAAGACTCGGAACTTCAAAAAAGTCCAAATTTTGAAGTCTTTTCTGAGACTCAAGGAAAGTTTTTAATTGTTACCATTCCAAAAGAGAGGAATGAGGGCATAGTGAGGAAATCCTGGACCAAAGCAAGCCAAAAATCGCAGCAGGACAAACAGCAAATCCTGCAGCTGCAAGTCCAGTGTCAAAAGACTGAGAAAGCTCTGTCCCTCTTCGTTTGCTGCCTGCACTCACATCTCTTTCCTAGGCTGCTTTCACTCCCTGTACACAACTCTCCTGGGCAGACGTCTCCTAGGTCTGGTATCTCCAACATCCGTGATTTCCACTGAAACCCACACTCATTTCCACAGCTTCTCAGTGACCTCACACAGCATCTTGAAAGGACTTCCTTGCCAATAACCACCTGGTGCAGCAGCTCTCTGAAACTGAGGTGGAAAGAATCCATGACCCCTTTATTCTCACATACTGTATGCCCCTTTTCTTAGTGAGGGTTACTATTACTGTGGTAAAACACCATGACCAAAAGCAAGCTGGGGAGGAAAGGATTTATTTGGCTTACATTTCCACATCATAATCCACCACTGAAGGAAGGCAGGACAGGAACTCAAGCAGGGCAGGAGCCCAGAGGCAGGAGCTGATGCAAAGGCCATGGGAGGGTGCTACTTATTGGCTTGCTCCATATGGCTTGCTCATCCTATTTTCTCATAGAGCCCAGGAACACCAGCCCAGAGATGGCCCCACCCACAATGGGCTGCCCCCCCCACATCAATTACTAATTCAGAAACTGGGCTACAAGCTTGCCTACAGCTGAATATTATGGAGGCATTTTTCTCAATTGAGGTTCCCTCCCCTCTGATGACTCTGGCTTGTGTCAAGTTGACATAAAACTAGCCAACACACCTCTAAAACCAGCTCAAGAAGCTTCAGAGCAGCTCAAGAAGCTTCAGAGCACCACATGAATGGTACCACCACATTTGGCTGCCATCTTGCCAGAACATGGCCCCTTGAACACATCAGTGGCAGAGCTATTATTAGGCTGCTTTCTGGGAGCAGAACATGCCTTCTGCTCTTCCACGAGCTGGAAGCTTAGATGGGTGAGGTTTTGCCCTGATGGCATCCCTCCCTTTATTTTGGTATTGAGCAGGAGGACTCTCCTTAATAGCACTCATCCAGTTATCTCCCCACAAGCCTAGGCTACAACACTGTTTCATGATGCTCCTTTCTTCTTCTAACTACAGTTTGTATTTCTCTCTGGCCTGCTTGCTCCTTCCCATTGCAGACCTGCTTAAGAGTTATTAGTAATAACCATGTCACAAATTCTATATATTGCTGCCTTGAAATTGCTTCCACCAAAGAAACAAATCCACTACTTTTTAATTTAGCCTCAGGCAAGCTATTAGGACAAAGACAGGATGCTGCCAGCTCTTTACCAACGTACCACAGGAGTGACCTCCAGCCCAGTTGCTGATGTTGTTCTGCTCTGAAGCTTCTTGAGCTGGTCCTCCACACTGATCTCAGAAGGACTGTCCTCAAGGCTCCTATCTGAATGGCCCATTAAGCCCTGCTTATAGCATTCAACTACTTTTCTAGTTCAAAGGTCCGGCCTTCCGCATGCCTCCACAGTACAACGTGGTTACAGCACAGCAACAGAGCCCACTAGACATTCACTTGAACAGTCCGAGGTGAGGCCTGTGCTGCTGTTACTGTTTAAAGCTCCTAGAGAATTTTGAAGTGACTCCGAGATTGAGGAGCACTGCCATAGAAAATAACGCCACCACACGGGGTCTGCTTAAACTCTCAGCTGCCTCATTTCTGCTGTCGCCCTCCCCTCAGAAGTGAGACTCACACTTAGGGTGGGGTGCTCTCCACTCTGAGCTCAGGCTACACGCTTCCTGCACTGCTTGTGTTTTGCGCTGTCAACCCTGGATTGCCTGGTAACTCACACTGTAGACGGCTTCTTGGGGAGACCGTGCGCAGTCTCAATCTCTCCGCACACAGTCAGGCTTTAACTTTGTGAAGGGACTTTCCTTTCTACCTGACTTCAGTATCTGCTGGTCTCCCCTCTGACTGTCGGTATACCAAATAACGTCTCCAAAAACCTATGTGATTTAGCACTGGCAGAAACCGGCTCCCAAACCATCACCTTTGAAAAGGAGTGAGAGAGAGATTTTTCTTTTCGTTTTTGGTCTTAACAGGACAAAAAGAATAATTTTCCAGAAGAGGATAGCTTTTCTTTAATTACCAAGTGTCATATGCTTTATTTAATTCCCATTTTACCACAAATACGCCTGAAATGAATTGCTTATACATTTTGCAGTTTAAATTCCTTCTCCTCCTCCTATTTCTCTGTTCCTTCTGGCTTTTCTCTCTCCCTTCCCATAAGGTATTTATTGAATACATCTCTGTTTGACACTGAGGATAAAGAGACACACTGGAGCTATTCTAGCCTCCATAGACTCTCAGTCAATCTAAGAAACAGAACATTGCAGTACAATTAAGATGCTATAATAGAGCTACAGACTTCCACAGGCTCGTTCTGTTAGCTTGCTTCTCTGTTGCTGGATAAAACACTGGCCAAAAGTGATGTGGGGAGGAAAGGGTTTATTTGGCTTAGAGATTAAAGTCTGTCATCAAGGAAAACCAAGGCAGGAACTCAAGGGAGGAACTTGGAAGCAGAAACTGAGGCAGAGGCCATGGCGGAGTGCTACATGCTGTCTTGTTCCTCAGGACTTGCTCAGCCTACTTTCCTATGCAACCCAGGACCTCCCACATCAAACTCAAGTCAATAAAATGCCCAGTAGACTTGCAGATAGGCTAATCTTACAGAAGCATTTTCTCAACTAAGGTTCCCTCTTCCCAGATGAGTCCAGCTTGCGTCAAATTGGCAAATCACCACAATATTCACCTGTGCTGAAAGTTCTTACAAGAGGCAGGATGTTGTGAGTGAGTCTGGGAAAATTGTCAAGAGAGTTCTCCAGATGAAGACCCGAGATTAAGCCTTTCAGGTCAGGAAAGCAGCCTTGCAAAAGCCTTGGAACAAGCTACCAGTGTGTTAGTAGAATTGCCAGACAGTTCTCGAAACAGAGAACTCTGGAAAGAGGGTGAGTGGGGTTGTTGCCTAGGACTTGGTATTACAGGAACTCCTAGGGGAAACACTCATCTTAATCCATTTTGATCCAGAGTCTGACTGGACCCCTTCTCCAGGGTGTTGGTTACTTTGGGCATCCTTGTGCCTGATGTAACAGACATAAGCCACTTGAAGCAGGATGTACTTTATTCACAGTTTCAGGACATTGAGGTGGGGAGGGCATGTCAGAAAGAGGCTGTTCACATCATGGAGAGTCAGGAAGCAGAGAAAGAAGAAATGGGGACACTGAGCTGGCCTTCTCCTTTATCCAGGTCCCCAGCCCTCAGAATGGTGACGCCCACATTCAGAACGGATCTTTTTGTCTTAGACGGTCTTCACTGGGGACCGTCAGAAGTGTACCTCCAGGTGTGGCTCACCAATGTCCTCAGCAGTTCCAAAGCTAGTCAAGCTGACTGTGATGATTAATCATCACACGAGGTTTCCACTGGCTGCTTTCTTGGCATCCACAGGAGCCGTGGATTTATTTTGCTTTTTTTGTTTGTTTGTTTGTTTGTTTTTATTTTTGCCTCTCTACCTACTAGTCACACTGGCATCCCTGTGCTTCAGGTGCTGAGTCCCCAACCCCCACCTGAGCCTGATGGCAAAGTCATCTGTCTTGGGGACTTTGTTCTTGCTTGTCCCTTTGCCCACATTCATCACACGATTGGGTCCCACCTTCTTGTCATTTTGGTCTCAGTCCAAATTATCACTATCTCAAAGCAGTCTTCCATGGCCACTCCATCTGCAGCTGCCCTTCTGAGTCCAGTCAGCCTCTGAGAGCTCGCTGTGGTCAACATTCTCCATAGTCGTCCTTGTTATGTATGGATATTGATCTTCATTTGCTGGGTCATACATTATTGCCCATCCACCATCTAATTTCTCCACTGATCCCTAGTCCATAGCACTTGTTAAGAAGTCAAAAAATTTGCTGAGTGAAGCAGGATTACTAGAGAAATGCTTTCATAGGGATGCAAATGCTCACACCCTTTAGCCCTTCTCTTACTATCAAAGTATCTCAGAAACAAGGTTAGAATTGTTGCTGGTGAGCTTGGAAGAAAAATATAAATAAATTGCAAGCCCTAAACAATTCTCTGGTTCGTTGAGGTTTAATGAAATGCCCCCAGCCTGCAACAGAAAAATCTTATTCACCTACTCAAGGGTGCAGGCATCTTACACACACACACACACACACACACACACACACACACACACACACACACACTTAGGTACCTATCCTTCCAAGAATTGCTCTGGGCTCACCTGCCTCCATGCCTTCATCGTCTGGCTTGCCACATCACTTCTGGTAGATTTATCCTTCACCCTGTCATTTCTACAGCCACGCTGCTCTAACTGTAACTCTGAAAGGTGCCATTTCTTCATACTCTCAGGGCTCAGGCCCTGTGACTAGTTTGTCTAAATGAAGATAGAGTGAGCACGCTTCACTCACTCATCATGAGGGGGACGTGTGTCAAAACAAGTGCTGTGGATATTGTTCTGTATAAATAAAACACTGATTGGCCAGTGGCCAGGCAGGAAGTATAGGCGGGACAAGGAGAAAGGAGAATTCTGGGAGGTAGAAGGCTGAGTGAGGGAGACCCTGCCAGCCGCCGCCAGGACAAGCAGCATGTAAAGATGCCGGTAAGCCACAAGCCATGTGGCAAGGTATAGATTTATAGAAATGGGTTAATTTAAGATTTAAGAACTTGGTAGCTAGAAGCCTGAGCCATTAGGCCAAACAGTTTAAATAATATAAGCATCTGTTTATTTATTTTATAAGTGGGCTGTCGAACTGCCAGGTTTTGGTGGGTCCTGGAAAGAAAACTCTCCAGCTATACAGGCTGAAGACTAGAATTATGAGAAACCAAAAGCAACTCTAATCCCCAGTGAGTACTTCGTTAGCTGTTTATTTATAAGACATTTTTTAAGAGTGTTTAAGAGTGTTTTTTAATGTATTCAAATTATTTAATGTATATAAAGTAAATACATTCCAATGTATTTAAATATAAGTAAATCTCACTAGTGAAAGCATTTTCTAGACTGATTTTCTTTAGGTAAAATCAGTGGTCAGTGAGATAGCTCACTGTAGGTACATAAGGACACTTCCACCAAGCCTGACAGCTGGAGTCCCATCCCCAGGACAGAAAGGACAGCTGTCCCTGGACTTATACATGTATGGTGACATACGTGCATACACATACAAAATGACTTTCTAATTACCTAATAAAAATACAAGATGGAAATTAATTCAAGAGGCATCTTTAACGAAGAAGAAAAGCAAAATGGTTTGAGGAATGTCAAACTATTTTCTCTTGCATCTGAAGAAGGAAGACTTTGTGTCAGCTCAGGGCAGACTTTTTCCTTCAGAGCTTAATACAGTTAGGAGCAAGTCCTCTAGCTAAAAGCAGGTTCCCCTTCAGCCACTTAGCCAGCTGTAATTACCTGGTGAGATCACGGAAGGTGATGCCAGGTGGTATTTGAACCTGTCATTTTCTTTTACTGTTTGGGGGACTCAGATATTTTCCACTTTAATGTGGCAAATTTGCAATCAGCTTAAATTAGGCATGTATGGCGGATCAGGACAGCCAGATGTCAGGGGCAATTCAACATTTCCTTGAATGTGGGAGACCAAAAGGCAGCAAGACAGAATGAGGAGAGGTAGACACAAATGGACTCTGCAAATGAAGAAAATGAGCGAGGAAGGGAGGAGTCTTGCCCCCCAGTCCCTGGGATATCTAGAGAACTTCCATTAGTTGTGTTCCAGCAGTACGGAAGACAGTTTTGATTTCCAGTGCCTGTCTGGTGTCTAGGCATTCTACAGGAAGGAAAATCTGTATTTCTGAAGACATGTACTTTTGACACAGGACTCAGAAAATGTAAGCTAGACCTTGTGGAAAAGCTCTCATAGTACTAGAAGGAGCTGTGCAAGCTGTCAATGAAGGAGAGCATCAGTAGTCCCACCCAGCTCTGATGCCTATGAACCACAACAATGATGGGGATGGCAGGATATCCCAAAAGATGCCATAGTGACATTCAGCTGTCTGATTGCACTTTCTTAACAAAAGGGAAATCATGCCTGGTGCTGTAAACCTAACCAAGAACCAGGGCTAGTGAGAGCATAGATCTTAGAGAACGTTCTGGTTAGTTTTTTGTCAACATGACATAGAGTCATTTGGGAAGAGGGACATTTAATTGAGAGAATGTCTCTATAAAATGTGCCTATATTTTCTTAATAATTGACATGGGTAGGCCCAGCTTACTGGGGATAGTGGCACCCCTGTGAAGGTGGTCCTAAGCTGCAAAGAAAATATGATGAGCAAGCCAAGGTGAGCAAGCCAATAAGCAGCTTTTTCTTTGTGTTCTGCTTAAGTTCCTACCTCCAGGGTTCTGCCTTGAGCTCCTGCTCTGACTTCCTTCAATAACAGACTGTGGACCTGTAAGCTGAAATAAGCTCTTTCCTCCCCAAGTTGCTTTTGGTCATTGTACTGTTTTGTTTTGCATCAATTTGACACAAGCTAGAGTTATCAGAGAGGAAGGAGCCTGAGGAAATGCTTCCATGAAATCCAGCTGTAAGGCATATTCTCAATTAGTGACCAGTGGGGGAGGGCCCAGCTCATTGTGGGTGGTACCATCCCTGGGCTGCTGGTCCTGGGTTCTATAAGAAAGTAGGCTGAGAAAACCATGGGGAACAAGCATCAGGGCCTCTACATCAGCTCCTGCCTCCAAGTTCCTACCCTGCTTGAGTTCTTGTCCTGACTTCCTTAGTGGTGAGCAGCAATGTGTAAATGTAAGTCAAATAAACCCTTTCCTCCCCAACTTGCTTTTTGGTCATGGTGTTTCATTACAGCAATAGAAACCTTAATTAAGACAGTCATGGTGTTTTATCACAGCAGTAGTAAACCTAACAAAGAAAGAAATTGGTATCAGGTCATGTGGTATTTCTGTGGCAGACCCAACCTGTGTTTCTGAGATGATTGTAGTGGCATTTGGCTGTTGGGTTGAAAAAGCCACTGAGTGCTCAGACCTCAGTGGGCTGTTCTGTAGGATCTTGGAAGATAAGAATATTGAGAAGATAAGAATGTTGAGAGAAATGCAGATGGCAGAGGGCTGGCTTGTGTAATTTCAGAGGGAAGTAAAGACTCTACCAGGGCTGTTGGAGTAATATTTTAAATTATGAATGTGTGGTTCTGCTCAGCTGGGAGTGAAGAACTGGCTCTGATGAGCAAGAGACCAGCACCATTGAAATAAAACTGCATTACTAAGGCAATTAATGCTGGTTAGCAGGAGCTAAGAAATAAACTGTGATTGAGAAGAGACCAGCATCACTCAGGTGAAATCTTCTGGGAAATGTTTCCTCAGAATAGACCACACAGAAGCTGAAGTCCAGAGGGGGCCAGGCCTCTAAACTGGCAGCTAAACTGAACATTATGTAAGAGCCTCCAAAATAGTGCTTAGATTTGAGGGCACAAAGAGGTCCTGAAAACTCAGCTATGAGAGAATGGGAGAGGCCACTGGCGAAAGTGCAGTAAAAGCCCTAGGAGTGAAGGGGTTATAAAGAGAAGTTGAGACAGGGTTTGAGCCGCGAAGAGAGCCAGGAGAGGCTATTGGCAAAGGTACAGCTCGGTTGCAATAGAGACTCCAGCATTGTGGAGTGTGGGTACCATGGAGGACCCCCAAGGACAGGGCAACCTTGGCATGGAGCTGGCCGGGTCCTGAGACAGGCTGTGAGCACTGCCGGGTAGAACCAGAGAGGTGCCCTGGGCCCTTTGGAGCCCAGAAGACAATGGGGTGGGGGTGGGGGCAGTCCTGGATATCAAGTACTGAACTCTTCACACTGTTCAATTTGGGTTTTGCTTTCATCTGATTGTAACTGTGTTCTGGCTTTTCCTTGTGAAATAAGTATATAACCCTTTTTTATTGTTATTACTTTTACAAGAGTCCGAAGTTAAGAGACTTTGGAATTATAGAGAGATTTTGAAATTTTATGGGAACTTCGGATATTTTAGAGAAACTTTGGATATTTTATAAAACTTTTGAACTTTCAAAAAGACTAAGTGTTTGAAAGATTTTTTTTAAAGTGTTCAAATTTTTAAAGCTGAGTCTTCCAAATGTTGGAATGTTTTATATTGTGACAGTGATATTAATACGAGATCTTGAGGGATAAACGTGCAAGTTTATGGTGTTAATACTAATATCTCTGTGTGTCAAAATGACAAAGGTAACAGATCCTAGGTGGTATGTGGTGGTAATCTAATTGTACTGAAATATTATTTTGATTGTATGTTAATAAATAAAGTTGTCCGGGGGTCAGAGCTATTAGAGCCATAGCAAGAGTGTGGCGGTGGTGGCACACGCCTTTAATCCCATAGATATCTGTGTGTTCAGGGATATAGCCAGCATTGGAGACATATGCCTTTAAGACCTAGGGGGCTGTACATTCAGACAGTGACGAGGCAGTCATGTGTTTGGGTTTACAACCAATGAGAAGGCAGAACAACATACTATAAAAAAAAGAACAGACAGGAAGTAGGTCTCTTTCGCGAAGCTGGGACAGCAGGAGGAAGGGTGAGATTTTAGCTCTGAGCTCTGACCTCTTGGCTTTCTCTTTTACATTGTTTCTGTGTTTCTTATTTAATAAGACGGTTGGTTACATCGACATCTGGCGCCCAACGTGACAAGAATCCATTAAAAACCGCTTGGCTTGGCGGCAGGTCCGCTTTCCCGCAAGGGCGGCAGACCGGGCGGTTGGCGTCCTAGTCCGAGCACCAGCTTCCTAGTCCGAGCGGCGGCCCCCTAGTCCTTGGCCTCAGGCCGGACTAACTGAGCTGCTTGCTTAAAGCCTGCTTGCTTAAAGCCGGTGCTACAAACAACTCAGACCTGCCCTGCCGAACAGGGCCCTGCCTGTAAAGCCAACGCACGTGGTCGGAGCTTAAGGAAGTCAGACCCAAGCCTTGACTCGGCACAAGAGGGAACACGTGGCTGCATTTAAACTTTAGCCAGCTACGTTTTCTTGTTCTCTCTCTCTCTCTCTCTCTCTCTCTCTTTCTCTCTCTCTTTCTCTTTGGATTTACACCTGGGACACTAGGTGGCTGTTTTGAAAATCCTCTCGGATTTCTACTGTTCTACGCAGATTTGGTAAGTCATAATATATCAGATATTTTAAAGGAAACTATCTAAAAGAGAATTTTTTTCCACATTAAAAAAAAATGGGTTTTATGTGTACATTGGAAGAAAATTGGTTTTTGTTCGAAATTTTAGGCAGTCTGGCAATGGAACAACTATATAATATTAGTATTGGTGGAATTATGCACCTTATCACTATGCTAATCCACATTTTAATATTTAAAAAGATAGTCAATTTAAGTGCCAGGATAACAGCTTTAGAAGAACTTGTTAAACCTGTAAAAATTCAGACAGAAGAAATTAACAGTGAAGTTGTTTCAAGTCGGGATCATAAGGTTGCAGAAAGAAAGCCTGTTTTCACACAGTCACCCTTAATTTATCCTGTAACCGTACAGCAGATGCCTGATCAAATGGCTACACAAAATAATTGGGCTCCAATTGAAATGTTGGATTTAAAAAGGTTTAAGGAGGCAATAGTATCTTATGGCATGCATTCCCCATATGTAAAGCAAATGTTAAACTCTTGGTCAACATATAATAGGATAGTACCACAGGACTGGCGGGACCTTGCACAAGGTGTTCTGGAACCCAGCCAGAGACTTCAATTTCTGACTTGGTTTAAGGAGGAGGCTAAAAACATAGAAAAACAATGGAGGGATAAAGGAATACAAGTTTGCCAGGATCAGCTTATGGGCGAAGGCCAATATGCTTCAGCACAAACACAATGTTTATATGATGTCCAAACCCTAATTTTATGTCGAACGGCAGCCTTGAATGCATGGGACAGAGTTGAGGAACCAGGAAAAAAATCTTAGTCATTTACAAAGGTGATGCAAGGCCCAAAAGAGTCTTTTACAGATTTTTTACAAAGACTGGCTTCAACAGTAAAGAGAATGGTCTCGGATTCAGAAGCTAGTAAGGCAATAATTGAATCTTTGGCCTTTCAGAATGCGAATGCAGCATGCAAAAGAATAATCAGGCCATTAAGGGCAAGATCTGCACCTATGGAAGATTGGATTAGAGAAACAATTAATGTTGAAGCTGATGAGCATGATGATACATGGGTAGGAGAAGTAATTTCAAAAGGTTTGAGGAGTGTTAGATGTTTTGGATGTGGAAAGCAAGGACATTTGAAAAGGGACTGTAGACAGGTCATTCCCAGAAACAATGTTTCTTCAAGGAACAATGGCAACAGAATGCCCCTTTCTTCTGGAGTATGCAGAAGGTGTGGTAAGGGAAAACACTAGACCAACGAATGTAGATCAACAAAGGACAGACAGGGTAATCCTTTGCCTCAGTCTTCGGGAAACTCCCAGAGGGGCCTCAGGCAGGCCCCCAGTGCAAATCCAGTTCAAACCTTTCCTGCAGCCATAGAGGAAATGCCTGCTCTGGAGAGCGATTAAATAACCAAATGCCTATTGGAATAAATCATGCTGGTCAGGATGATGAAACAGAGAGAATAGAAAATTCAGGAGAAAACATAAAGAAAAATTTTTGGCAAACTTCTATTAATGAACAAAGACCAAAATTAACAATAAAAATAAATGGTGTTTTGTTGTCTGGTCTGGTAGACACAGGTGCGGACGTTACCATAATTGCACCAGAATTTTGGCATCCAACTTGGCCTCTTCAGGAGGTAAACGTTCAACTGTTAGGAATTGGGACATTATCTCAGGTGAAACAGAGTGCAAGATGGCTCGAATGTATAGGTCCAGAAGGACAGAGAGGAAAATTAAAACCATATGTGGCTAACATAACTATGAACCTGTGGGGTCGAGACTTGTTGCAACAATGGAATACTCAGATTAACATCCCTCCAATCTCAGAAACAAATCATAAACTAGCACATGTTACTGAGAGAAATATTAGAAGATATTGTTTTAATGAGTCGTCACCAGCCATCCATATTATACAAGAACAGGGCACAATAACTGATGATCTTCCAAAGACACCAACAGCTCTACCTTTAAAATGGTTAACAGACAAGCCTGTATGGGTCCAGCAATGGCCTTTAACAACAGAGAAACTCCAGGCTTTAGAAGAGCTGGTAGAACAGTTAAATGCTCAGCATATTGAAGAGTCAACCAGCCCTTGGAATTCTCCTGTATTTGTTATTAAAAAGAAATCTGGTAAATGGAGAATGGTAACAGACCTTAGAGCAATTAACAAAATAATTCAGCCAATGGGCTCTCTACAATCTGGGATGCCTTTGCCTACTCTGTTACCAAAAGGATGGCCTCTCATAGTTATTGATTTAAAAGACTGTTTCTTTTCAATACCCTTACAAGAAAAAGACAAAGAAAGATTTGCTTTTACAGTGCCTACTTATAATAATTCTCAACCGGTTAAAAGATTTCAATGGAGGGTCCTCCCACAGGGAATGTTGAATAGCCCAACTCTGTGCCAATATTTTGTACAACAGCCATTGGAAGTGATACGTAAAAAATTTCCTAAATCTATAATTTATCATTATATGGACGATATTTTACTAGCTGACTCAAATGCAGATACTTTAGAAATAATGTTTGAAGAAGTAAAGAAAATTTTGCCTTGCTGGGGATTACAAATTGCTCCTGAAAAGATACAAAGAGGAGATTCTATTAATTATTTAGGATATAAAATAGAGCTACAAAAAATTAGACCCCAAAAGGTGCAAATTCGGAGAGATAGACTACAGACTCTTAATGACTTTCAAAGATTATTTGGAGATATTTCTCATCTACGAACTATTGTTGGGGTAAAAAATGATGAACTGACTAATTTGTTCAAAATCTTAGAAGGTGACAAGGACTTAAATAGTCCAAGAGAATTATCACCTGAAGCTGAGAAAGAATTAGCCTTGGTAGAAAAGAAAGTGCATGAAGGACACGTGAATCGTATTGATCCAAAGCTGGATTGCATTTTGGTTATCTTACCTTCTAGGCGTTCTCCTACTGGAATATTAATGCAGAGGGAAGATATTATATTGGAATGGATATTTTTACCAAATAAACCAAATAAAAAATTAAAAACTTATGTGGAAAAAATCTCTGACTTGATTTACAAAGGAAAATTGAGACTTCGTCAATTAGCAGGCATAGACCCAGCAGAAATTGTCGTACCATTAACTAAGGAGGACATTGAAAAATTATGGACAGAAAGTGAACCTTGGCAAAGAGCTTGCAGTAATTTTTTGGGAGAAATTAACAGCAAATATCCCAAAAGCAATAGAATTGATCTTATAAAGAGAGCTGAATGGATCTTGCCTCAAATTGTACGGCAAAAACCCATATCTGGAGTTCGTACATTTTATACAGATGCCAACAAACAAGGAAAGGCAGGTTACAAATCAGAAAATTTAAGTAAAGTGGTTCAAAGTCCGTATAATTCAGTTCAAAAATCAGAATTGTATGCTATTCTGTTGGTATTAATGGATTTTTCAGAACCTCTCAACATAGTAACTGACTCTCAGTATGCTGAAAGAGTGGTGTTACATATTGAGACTGCAGAATTTATCCCTGATGCTTCAGAATTAACTTCACTATTTATTCAATTACAAGATACAATCAGGAAAAGGAATCATCCTTTATATATAACTCACATTCGATCCCATACTGGTCTGCCAGGCCCTCTAGCACAAGGCAATGATGAAATTGATAAATTATTGATAGGAAATGTGCTGGAGGCCTCAGAATTTCATAAAAAACATCACGTTAATAGTAAAGGTTTAAAAAAGGATTTTTCCATAACCTGGCAACAAGCCAAAGAAATAGTAAAGAAATGTCCTACTTGTTCCTTCTACAATCAAACGCCATTACCAGCAGGATGTAACCCAAAGGGTACTCAGAGAAATGAAATCTGGCAGATGGACGTGTTTCACTTTGCAGAATTTGGAAAATTGAAATATGTACACCACACTATCGATACTTATTCAGGATTTCAATGGGCAACTGCTTTGAGTTCTGAAAAAGCTGATTCTGTAATCACTCATTTGCTAGAAGTTATGGCCATCATGGGTATACCTGCACAAATCAAAACTGACAATGCTCCATCATATGTCTCTGTTAAAATGAAACAGTTTTTTGCTTATTACAATATAAAGCATATTACAGGCATACCACATAATCCTACAGGTCAAGCAGTTATAGAAAGATCAAACAGAACTCTAAAGGATATGCTAAATAAACAGAAATGGGTAACAAAAACCCCCAGAAATAGACTGCATAATGCTCTTCTAACTTTGAATTTTCTGAATGCCAATGAGAAAGGAACAACAGCTGCAGAGAGACATTGGATAATAGAAAAAACTACAGAATTAAATCAGCCTATATACTTTAAGGATGTGCTGACCTCAGAATGGAAACCAGGGTATGTATTACATTGGGGACGAGGTTTTGCTTTTGTCTCTACAGGAGAAGATAAGCTGTGGGTACCATCAAAATTGATAAAGGTTCGATTTGAACAAGAGAGACCTCTTAATTGAGGAGGTGATAGTTCATCAACCAGCATGAACATCCAATTTAAACTAACTTGTACCAGTAACACATGCCTTTTCATTTAATCAGATAATAACTTGCCAAAAAGGAACATCCCCAAAATTAGTCTTGGGGAAAGGTTTTTGTTTTTGTCTTTTAGGAGAATGAAGGTTAAGGAATCTGAAGAACACTGGACAAATGAGACAACTGAAGAAAAGGGACAAATCATCTATCCCAAGAAACGGAGTGAAACGGTGTATGGGTATATATTATCTAAAAAAATTTATGTCTTCCTAAATGTTTGTTTCTGCTTTTCTCTAAAGATTTAACACTATTGGTTTTCTAACAGTCCCAGTTCAATTAAAATTTAAAGCTGACTTTGGAGTTGGAGAATGGCTCTCTCCTTCTTTAAAATCAAGCATGTTGTTAAAAGGAAAATGCAAACTCCCTGTATCATGCCAGAATAAGAGCCATCTTCTGCTATGGTACAGGACAAAAGCAAAATTAATTAAGGGACTATTCTATTACTAATCTCAACTCTTTGATTCTATTCTGATTCTTTAAACTTTTCTCAAAGTATAAATTTTATATCAAAATTTACAAGATTAATATATATATATACATTTTAAACTTTGTTAAGATATGAATGGTCACATAGAGTACTAACTAATTCTAGAAAAAAGGCTAGCTGCATATATATGTTTTTGTGTTCGAGTCTCTTATCAGTTTTCTGCAGGAAATCACGGCCAGGCCTAACATCAACTGAAGTCTCCAGAAAGAAGATGGGGCCCCACAACAACAACAATTCCACGTGGACAATAATAATATCATTAAGCTGACAAACATCATCCACAGATCAGCTTTGAACTACAAGGTGCTCAGAGCAAATTTGAGATGACTAGCTGAGATGATCCAGTCTCAAAGACTACTTGAATAAGGACTTGAGATAAACCCTGAACTTTGGCATTATACACAGACTGGATAATGAAGGATATAGTTACCTCTCCTAGAATTTGACAATTAACCTAAAATTTTTCTTTCAGGATAAAGAAAACTTCGCCCATACCCAGCAGGAAGCAATTTTAAGAATACGACGCCCACATTCCCAAAGAGGTGGTGTGGGGCGGGTGGTTTTTTGGTCCTTTTAATGGGTTTTGGGTCTGGGATAATTTTCAGTATTTAGGGCGGTTGGTTACAAGTTATTGTCAAGGGATAAGAAAAAGGCTAAGCAAAGGAGATTAGATTTAAGGTTCTTGTTTAAAAAAAAAAGAAAGAAAGAAAAGAAAAAGACAATTACTAGTTTTAAATACTTTACATTGGATTGAATTGTTTTATATTTTATACAAATTTGAAACTGATATTGTTAGAAAATGCTATATGTATATTTCTAATTGCATTTATACCATTCATTTAACAATGTATTGCAAATTTCTGATCCTTGAATGTTATTATTACCAACTATTAGGATATAAAGAAATGAAAGTTAGTAGTTAGACATTATCATAGAACTTGTAGTCATATTAGATATGTTTCAAAAATTGAGCAGAGATGTTTTAGACAGGTCATCTTCAAACCCTTCAGAGATCTACAGAATATGGCATTTAAAATGTTTTAATAACTTAGAAAAGTTTTCTTTTTTGAGACATGTCGGCTCCTGGCAGTACCAATCTATTTTAGAGAAAATATGGGCATTGAAGAAACTGCATATGGAGTCAACTTTCATTTTGGCAAAAGTTAGCCACTGGACAACAAAGTATCCTCGAATCAACAGGACAAAATGGACAGACAGATCACGAAACAAGGGACTACTGATTCTTGCCAAAACAAGTGTGGTTATGGCTTTATCAAAAGGCATCTTCTGAGGCCAGGACAATATGGCCCCATCCCTGAAGTGGCCTTCGCATCCGGAAAAGGTACAGTGCCCTTTTCTTCGAAGGCTGCTTAACAGGCAGAGGGCCGATGGATTCTGTTGTACAATGGAACAGCAGCTGAAAGCTCATGCCTCTCAAAAGTAGACTGGCATTTAATAGAGGGATGTGGAGAAGAAGGGGATGCTGAGATGAAGCCATATATACACAGCCAAGAAGAATGGACAGCTGAATTTAAAAACTGTCAAATTTAAATCCTGAATCATGACAGGACACTAGTGGAATTCAGGTGTTTCTGGTACGTGGACTGCTCTCACCCAATGTGAGGTTGAACTTTTGACCTTGTGTACATCCTACATCACAAATGAGTCTGTCAGATACACTAAGCCTATAGGCTGAAGATGATGCCCCAACACTTCGGAGAAACCTCAGGTGACTGCCCAGGCAGCTGGCTGTTTCTGTCAACTCACAAATTTTTTGGAAGTTGCTTGCATGCACTTCCTGTTTTTATTTTTGTTAGCTAATATTATTCCCTTCTTGGGTCTCTGAGGGAGTTGAAGATTAGTTAGTTATGGTTGAAGATTAGTTAGTTATAGTTGAAAATTAATTAGGATAGAAAGTACATTAGATACATCTTGGAATTACCAAAATAGGATAGATAATGGAATTATTTTCTCTGATTTGTCAAATACCTGTTTAGGTATTTATTAGTTGTATATATTGTATATAGTTATTGTACTTTTGTATATAGTTTTTCTTTTGTTAGTTATAACCTTTTGCTTTTTTTTCTTTTTATTAAAATAGAAAAGGGGAAATGTGGTGGTAATCTAATTGTACTGAAATATTATTTTGATTGTATGTTAATAAATAAAGTTGTCCGGGGGTCAGAGCTATTAGAGCCATAGCAAGAGTGTGGCGGTGGTGGCACACGCCTTTAATCCCATAGATATCTGTGTGTTCAGGGATATAGCCAGCATTGGAGACATATGCCTTTAAGACCTAGGGGGCTGTACATTCAGACAGTGACGAGGCAGTCATGTGTTTGTGTTTACAACCAATGAGAAGGCAGAACAACATACTATAAAAAAAAGAACTGACAGGAAGTAGGTCTCTTTCGCGAAGCTGGGACAGCAGGAGGAAGGGTGAGATTTTAGCTCTGAGCTCTGACCTCTTGGCTTTCTCTTTTACATTGTTTCTGTGTTTCTTATTTAATAAGACGGTTGGTTACATCGACAGTGGTATAAGCAGACAAAGCAAGCCATGAAGAGCAAGCCAATAAGCAGTGTTCCTGCATGGCTTCTGCTTCAGTTCCTGCCGTGAGTTCCCATCATGATCTCAGGAATGTGAGGTATAGGATTGAAAGTTGAAGGAGCCAGCACCACTTCACTAGACTAGCATGATTCCTCGCTGCATTCCAAATACTTATCCTTATACCCCCAGATAAGTGTAGTCTTGACCTTCACCAAAGAAGCTTCCCTGTACAGCACAGGGGCACCAGGACAGAAAACCACAACTAGTGAAAATGTAGGGAACCACTGGCCATGAGGTTCCCAGACCGGAAGGATATATTTCCAACACAATTCCTATACCTAAGGCTTAGGAAACATTACTGAAGAGGGGGCAAAAAAATAAAAAATTAAAATAAAAAAAATGTAAGAACCAGAGAACCAGGACATCTGCTCTGAGATGATGTTCTCTTAGAAAAGACAGAGAGTGTGGATCCACGATAGTGCAACAATAGGGCTACCTAAACAAGACCCAGAGAAGGACAACACTAAGACATGCTAATGCTGAAGGGGAATCTGAAAGGGCCCACCCCCGGGACGAGGATATAAGGCAACTGATGACTGCCTAGAGGAAAGTTGGTCTTCCCCATGGACGAGCCCCCAATTGACTGCCCAGTCCCAAATGGTCAGCCCTGAGGTCATGTTCATGCATGGAACACTAAGCAGATTCAGTGGGTTGTATTCATGTACTTACACATAGATACGCAACAATAATTAAGAAATAGACCAATTTAAGAGGGAGCAACGGGGAGGAACATGGTAAGGGTTGGGGGGAGAAAACATGGGAGGAGTTGGAGGGAGGGAAAGGAGGGGGGAAATGATGTAGTTACATTTTAATTAAACATTTTAAACTTACAAAGGAGACAAAAGAAATAACTGAACGATGTAACAGATCAGACTGCCATTTGATATGTCAGTATGGCAACATGGCCTCTGCTTTGTGTCATTGCACTCTTTTTTTTTTTTTGGTAGAAAATTTTTTGTCAGGGTTAAATTCACCCTACAAAGGCAGGTTCTACTATGCCTGGTTTCTTAAGTGATAAAATTAGTTAATTCTTCGAATATGTCGGCGTATTTATAAGATATCAATTAATGACCAAATTGTGGTCAACATGAACAAAGTACTGATCCTGCATACAAGTCTGGAATACATACCGTCCAATCATGGATGGAAAGTAGAGGAAATAAGGACCATGCAGGCAACTCAGTCCATGGACTCATGGTGATGGTCGTTCACTGTCAATTGACAAAATCTAAAATCATTTAGGAGGGGGACTCTGGGCATGCCTATGGGGGATTATCTCATATTAGTTGATGTGAGAAGACCTATGCAAATGGTGAGCACGACCCACTCTTTACGTCGGGAATTCTGGATTTTATAAAATGGGCGAAACAAACTGAGCACTGGCAAGCTTGCCTTCACCACTCCATTTCCTGATGGTGGCATCATTGTGATCAGCAGCTTCAAGCTCCTGCTGTCTTGGCTTCTCCACCATAATGGACTGTACCATGAACTGTAAGCAAAAATAAGCCCTTTCTCCTTTAAGTTGCTTTTATCCGAGTGTTCCACAGCAACAAGAAAAGAAATAGAAACCCGCAAAGGGGAGCTCAAGTTTGGATGAGTCTGTGAACGTGCCAGCAGGATGGTGTGCCTTTGGGTAGAAGAGTCAAGCTCAGGCAAAGGCATGGAGCTGTGCACCTACCAGCTCCGCTGCAGCAACAGGGAGTAAGCCAGTAACAAGGTGGGCAGTGGTGCTGTGAGACCAAAATGAGCCATCTTAGAAACGCTTTCACCCAAAAACTAAGGCCTAAGATTTCTCCTTTTGGGAATAGGCCATTAGTTACTGAAACCAGTCAGTTCAGATTCCAGAAACCAGGAAGTGTAAAAGTACAGAGTCACAAGATAGTCACGAGGTAATGCCTGCCAGACTATGGAATGTCCTCTCCCTGGTTTCCAGGGTAACTGATCACAGAAATGCCCCCACCTGAGGGCAGCCAATGAAAAATGGTGGCGGGCAACCACTCCCTTAGAAGTAATTTCTAGAAGTCCCTAGAAGCGAGCCAATCAGAATTGTACCCGTACTAGCACCCCTAAATGATGTAACCTTATGACTTTTCCCTTTAAAAACTGAGCTTGCAGACAGGTAGGCGCTTCCTCCAGCCTCCACTGCATTGGATGTATTGGACGAAGTCCCTGCCTAGGCTTGTATTGCTTTTGGATATCCAGAATTAAACCTTGCTTTTGCATTCCGGCATGCTTGTCTTTGGTGGTCTCTCTGGGGGTCACGATCTGGGCACAACAGTGCAAGAAGAGTAAGTACCAGATGATGGGAAGATGCAAGAAGAGAATACATTAAAACCTCAATGGCTTATGGAATACTTGGAATGACCGATTAAAGGAATGATAGATATTCAGTAGGTGTGAGAGGCTTCAGATACAAAGTATATGTTTGCATTGCTCCAATGTTTATCTGTTGAAATCTTGTCTTAGGGGAAAGAAATAGGTCTTGAGTATGTGGCTCTCATGAACTGGTAGTACCTACCCTTAAAGAAGAAATGGAGTGCTTGCTCAGTTTCCCTGTGGTCTGTCAGAGAAGACAATGAGAAGGCTGTCTTCAAGCCAGGAAAAAATGATACCTCCCAAATTTTCCCCAGACATCATCTATGTGCCATGGCTTTCCAGATTTTGAGGGGTTGTTAAAAATAGGTATTTCTTGCTTAAGTGTTCCAGTCTATGGTCTTTATGTTATACTGAACCAAGATTGCTACCAACCAGAGAGAATCGTTTTTAAAAGCTAATTCCAACTGGGAAGTCACAGTGCTTGGGCAGAAATGGTGGTGGTCAAAAGGGTGCAGGATTGACAGACTCCTACTGAAGACTATTTTGATTGACCAGTACTGTTAAATGCTGGACACTAGGGGCAGAGATACAGAATCAAGCTTCCTTACCTCAAAAAGTCTGCCTCAAGTATAATATCAGACCAGTCTTGCTTTTAGAGCTCCTGTTCATATAACCAAGAAGTTAATACCAAGTCCTCAAACAACACTGAGAAAACAGTCACCATTTGCTAAAACTAGATAGATAGTTTGATATTTTGAAAGTTGCCAGGAAGAGTCTATGAGCTGTCTTTATTGAGTATTTGCTAAAGACACACACACACACACACACACACACACACACACACACACAAACTCAAAACTCTAACCATATAGTAAAAGTCAGTTGGGTTAGAAATTTGGGTTCTAGGCACATACTTTGTACTTTTGTTTTCCTCATTATGAAACTAATGATGATATAGGGTCTTTGTACCTGAAATGCAATGACAAATATTAAAGTGTCGTGCCAACCATCAATATTAAAAAGTTGTCATACATGGTCAGTGTTTTGGCAAAATCACGATCCACTGTGGCCTTAACAGGAGGTGAAATGAGTTTCCATTCTCTTCCCACACTGCTTAGAAACTTAAAACTTGGACACTTTTGGTTAGCCTATACATTTCTAACAAGTTGTACCTCCCAGAACAGTATTAAGCTCCATGCTGATAAGAACCATTCCTGTTATTTGTGACTATTCAGAAAGCCTAGACTGTGTCCTGACCTGAAGCAGATGTCATTAAAAGATGGAAGATTAAATGCTGCCTGAGACGCAGGGTTTTACACTAGGCCTTTAATCAATCACTCAATTATCAGCCTGTATTTATATTGTTGTGTTTAGCTTTTCTTCCCGTTTAAAAAGAATGGCTATCTACTCTGTGCTGAGTACTCTGTTAAACACCGAATGTGAAGTAGAAAAAAGAAGAAGCAAAAATATTCTGCCCTCTCCACCTTGAAACTCCGCCCAGCTGCTGCATGGAGCCTAGTGAACAACTGTCAGTACAGGACTCATTACTGACAAATGACAAGAATAAGCAGTGGTTGAGGTCTCAAGCCCTAACAAGACAATTACATCACCACCCCACTAAGGTTCAGGGAACATTGCAGAAGAGAGTCCACAAAAAAATTAAGGATAGGGAGAAAGTCTACAAAAGGCCACCCTCTAGGCCTTTGGAATCTGAACCCACCACACCTATGGGTACTAAAGAACCAAAACACCCCCATTTTAAGCAAGCTCCTCACCCCAGCTTGAAATAGGCCCGAGTTTTGAAATTCTCAGAGCTGCTGAGATAGGTCCCAGGAACTCAAAAGTACAAAGTCAGGATGTTTGAAGGACTATCTGGTAACAATTGATTAACCACAGAATGCCCCAATGCCAGAGGTAGTCTATAAAGTTTGACAAACAACCGATCAAAACTGCAAAGTAAGGTAACACAGAAAATTTGGAAAGCCCCTAAAACTTGAGCCAATTATAACTGTACCCGTACTAGCACCCCTAAATGATGTAACCTTGTGATTTTTGCCTTTAAGAACTGAGCTTGAGGAGGGGCGGGCACCTCCTCTAGCCTCTGCTGAGTTGGGGTGCTCAACAAGGTCCCTGCCGGGCTGCTTGAACTGTTCCAATAAATCTTGCTTTTGCATTTCAGTGAGTTTGTGTCTCTGGTGGTCTCTTCGGGGGTTTGCACCCAGAGCACAACAGGTACCTGACACGTAAATAGTCAGTCATGGATGAGGGAGGGCACTTGGAACTCTGCCCCTTGCTCCTAAGCTGTTTGCTATTCATGGATCTGGGAGAGGGGAGTCCTTGTCTTCAGTAGTACAGATACTGGTCAGCTCACTGGGCTCTAAAGGATAGTTTCAAACTGTGATCACACAAACAGCCATGATTAAACTCACTGGGCCACAAAACAAAGACAAAAGGAGGAAGGAGGGTCTAGGGAGGGAAGGGCATGGTGGGAGTAGAGAGGAGAAGGATCAAGAGCAATCAGAAGTCAGTATATACTGACACAATTGTGAAAGACAAATTTAAGTGATTTTTTTAAAAAATGCCCTTGTCCTAAGAACCTGCCTGAGGTGAGATGGAAAAGTAATTGACTACTTGCTTTGGTGGAGGAGATTTCAAGACACTTTAAAGTTGACTCTCTAACATGGCTGCTAGTAACCACTCTTAATTCAGGTCTACAATGAAAAAAGTGAGTGGGGCAGAAAGAAATACAAAATGTACAACTTGGAGGGCAAAGTGTAAGGATGTGACAGCCAGCTTGTGACCTGGTGGCTCTGTGCTCTTGCCTGCCCAGAAATCAACTGCTCTACCACAGTCATGAGAGTGCTCAGAGCTGTGTCATCATTTACAAGGTCCCCTGTGATGACTAAAGAAACCTAATATGGTACCAGGCATCCCCTCAGGGCTGTTGGCCTTTTTCTCTGGAATGCCTGGAAGATCCCAGTGACAAGGTAAGACAAGAATAGGATAATGGGTTGTGAGGCATTAACAGCTGCCTCAGCTTCTGTAAAGCTTGCTTACCGCTTTGGAAAAGGGATGGGATGGTCTTTTTGTTACTATATACTGGGAAAGAAAGAAACAACTGAAGGAAGTGAAACAATGTTCCCATCCAGCTGTGGGTTCCATGGACAGCTGTAATACACACCTTTTTGATGACTACTCTAAAACCCCACCTTAACACACACACACACACACACACACACACACACACACACACACACACACACTCATGCTCTTTGGCTGTAGGGCTGTCCTCCTTCTGTTAGTTAGAATTAATTCATTAATCTAAATTTGAATGAGTCCAAGTGTTTCCCAGCAGATTCGAATGCCACAACAAAAGGACAATGACAAGGCATAACCAAGGCTTGTACTGGAAGAGAAGCTATGACCTTTAAGGAGATTAGTCCCATTATGTAGATGTCAAATCTGCATTGAAATAAAGGGAAGGGTGCCCTCAGGGCAAGACCCCACCCAGTTAAGCTTCTAACTCCCAATCAGACAATACCCACAGTGTTTTGTGTTGCTAGAAAGGAACAACCAAACAAAAGCTGTTGTAAACGTGATTCCAGGAGATCAGATTCCATCCCAAACTGACAACTGAGTCTGGAAGAGTGGTCCACATGGTGTGTGGTTATGCTAAAGTTTAGAGTCATGAGAAATGGACAAGTAAAACTGTTGTGGAACCTTCCTCCGTGGTTAAGGAGAGTGCCCGAGACCAGGTGTGTGGCAGAGGACTCCCTTCCCCCCAGGAAGACCCCGAGAGGCTCTCTCATGTGAGCCTGGAGAAGTAAAGACTGGCTTTCACTGGAGACCCCAGGACGACGTTGGAGTCCCCAGAGCTGTGGGATATCTGCCAAGCCGCACACAGAATGTAAACAGCCCAAGAAAGAAGCCAACATGGAAGGGCAGAGCCACCTAAGCCCTGTGATGTGGGTCATGGAGATACAGATATGAGTTTGTCCAGTTGGGTTTGGGTCCAGTATTTCCTCGATGTACCCCTGTTCCTCCCTTTTGGAATTATATTGTGTATTCTGTGCTGTACACTGGGAGGATGTAATTATTTTTTAACTTCATAGTGGAATACAGTTACAAGAGTGCCTTGAGGCGCAGAAGAAACTTTGGACTTTAAAGCAGTGTTGAAACTGTGAAAGACTATGGGGACTTTTGAAGTTAGGCTAAGACATTTTGCAGTGTAATATGGTCATCAGACTATATGGGGCCAGAGAGCAGACTGTGGCAGTTTGAATGAATGCCCCGTATTCTCAGGCATCTGAATACTGGTCCCCAGTTGGTGTACTGTTTGGGTAGGTTTGGGAGGTGTGGCCTTCATGGAGGAAGAATGTTACTGTGGTAAACCCTGAGGTTTCAAAAGTCATACTCTGTTTCCAGCACCTGTGCCAGGTGCCTGCCATCATGCTGCCCCACCATGATGGTAAGGGAACACTAAGTGAAAACAAGTCCTTCTATAAGAAAAAAAAAAAGTCTTATTGTCAGCTTTAATAGGATATAGATTCTTTTATGATAGCCAACCTCATGGCTCCTATATCTTTTACAAACCAGCTCTCCACATTATTAGTTCTACTAAATAAAATTATATTAATGAGATAATTTGAAACCTTTATGGAGATCTCATTTTAAAATGTCACACGAATTAATAACTAAAGGACTTTTAAATTACTAACAAGAATCAATATGGGTACTGTGGATACCTTAAAGGACTCCTGAAAATAAAATTTTGTTTCAGTATTTTCTGATGATTTTCAGCTATTGAGTGCCCTCATGGTTGGGACAGCACTGAAAACTCCAGTTTAGAAATTCACTTGTGTTCAGAATTAAATCCTATGGAACTACCCAAAGTGTGAAGACACACAGAGAACCCATTTACAGAATGTTTATTCCTCAATTAAAAACTGAAGAAACTAAAGCCAAAATTTAAAAGGCTTCCAGAAAATGATATGATGTATATCAAAGAAATTTATCAATCCATCCAATGATCTAGAAGGAATATTTGAAATGGACATTGCATTGAAAGAATACTTCTGATATGAATTCACAACATGCCCCCACAGTTGGGCATGCCTGGTGGACCGAGACACTTCCCCCTAGCCATTTCCGGGTCAAAATAGCCATTTCTGGGTCAAAACGTCTCGTGTGACCAGGACCCAGTGGCTTTGTATGGTTGCGTAAAGCATGCAGTGCAACCATGTGATCTACAAGCATGCGTGGAGCAGCCACATGAGCCTGTGTATGCAGGCGCATCCCAATCTTTATAAGCCGGCGCCATATTCCTGGCTTCTCTCCTTATGCATGTGTCTTCCCGCAGGCCTGTCACATCTGTCTCTCTCTTTCCTATCTTAATAAAACTCTTGTTAGTGGATTCTGTAGTGTTTTGTGACATTTCCTCGAAGGGTAAGAGCACCGCCAAATAACTAACAACTTGTTTACAGGGTGGATTGCTGGCTGGCTGGCTGGCTGGCTGGCTGGATGAATGGGTGGATGGGTGGATGGGTGGATGGGTGGATGAGTGGATGGGTAGATGGGTGGATGGGTGGATTTGGATATTGCATTTAAACTTGTTCATACTGCAGAAAATGCAACCTGAAATAGTTTTAATTTGATTGAGACTTTGCTATTCTAATGAAGTCAATATTCTACAAACTTCATGTGGGCTTAAAATTAGCAAGGTGTATGGATGTTTTGCCCGAATATATGTCTCTGCACCACACATGTGCCTTGTACCCTCCACAACCAGAAGAGGGCACTGGATCCTCTGGAACTGGAGTTACAGATGGTTGTGAGCCACCCTGTGGGTGCTGGGAAGCCAAATCTGCTCTTCTGGAAGGAGCAACTGCTGCTCTTAACCAATGAGATATCTCTCCAGCCCTTTGTTCTGGTTTGTAATGTGTTATTTCATTCTCATTTCTCTTCATTTTTGAATAGTCTGTGTTTGTGACTCCCATGCCACCTAACCAAGTTTCCTCCATCAGTTTATAAGTTTTACAGTCCACTATTCTAGCTCCTATTAAAAAATCTCACACATACACATTTAATATTTAGAAAATAAATTGTCATTTTTATCTCAAACCAAAGGAATTAAAATGCCTAGAAGCATTTATCTGCTCACCCATGCCAAATCTGGTTAAATGAAGTTGTATCTTGATATTTCTTTTACAACCCAATCTGTTAAATTTCATCCATAAGCTCACACTTTGCCTGGCACCCCTTCCCCCACCTCCCCACTGCCTCCATCCCCCCACTCCCCACTCTCCCCACCCCACCCCCACCGGGACAGCTCGCTTCCATGTTTGCTTTCTTGTTCTAAAGAAAATCACCTGATATCTCGGTTTCCCTTTTGTTCTTGATTGCCCTATCTATAAAATACTATTTTGACAATTATTTTTTCTTGGCACTTTAAAGACATTGGTGAGTTGTTGAGTTGTTGAGGTTGGGAAGTAAATCACCAGTTCTGAAGGTAACTTCTTCTCAATGCTTACTTTAATGCTCCTATTTGTGTCTTGATATGAGTTTCTTTTCATGTAAGCTCCTTGACATTCACCCAGCTTTTTGATTTTAAGTATTCTTCAATTTCAGAAGATTCTTTGCTATATTCCCCAAGTATGTTGTGTTTCCCATTCTGTCCATTCTTTTGGAATTTTAATGTGTACGCTAAGGATATGTACCCCATTTTTCATGCATCTAATTATTCTAGTGCTCCTCTTTTTATTCCCTATTTTATCTAGTATTTCTTTAAATTTTTCTAATGGTTCAATAATTCTTCCTTTTGTGATGTCTCTTGGACTATTAAACAACCCATTAATCTTTTAATGGATTTTTAAACATTTTTAATAAATACACATCCCACCATGGTATTCTCCTCTGTTCTGCTTGGCCTAATTGCATAATCTTCTTTTAACATCCCCTTTCTACATTAGATATTTTAATTATGTTTATTCTCTTGCATTTTGGGTAAATCTAATATCTGCCTTCATGAATAAGACTCAGTAGTTTGTTGGGCTCATTCCCACACCTCAGCTAACTTGTGTGGGTAGCAGCTTCCAGCTCATGCTTCTCAAATATTTGTCATAGACATCCTCAGAGGCCAGCTTTTAAAGAGAAGAGTTCAACCTTGCCTTCTAGCCATTAAGAGTACATTACCCCAGCAACATTTCAGACTGGTTTCTTAGAGTATCTTGGTTTGTCTTGGTTTCTGATTTCACATAAATAGGATTGGTTCTGGCCTTCAGCCCATCTGAACTTACCCATGTTTGGGAGCTGTTAGAGGAAACAACTGTTTTCTTTCTGTTATTATTTTTTTTCTCCTTTTCCATGGTGAATTAAAGACAATCCCAGCATGTTGCTCCATCATCTTTTCCCTGAAGGCTGGGTTCCTCCCACAGGAGAATCATCATCACATGGTGGTCCAAAGACACTAGGCCACCAATGATGAGAGGTCACCTAAGGACAGTTCTATCCCCAGGGACTCCTGCCTTCTCACATGTCTGTCTTTCTTTACTTTTCCAATGCCTTGTCAATGCCCTGGTTTGTTGGTCTGTTTTAGCTGTCTGGTTTTGTATTCTAATGGATTCATGTCAGGAGGGGTTTTGCTTCACATCTATTTTGTCATCTTGTTCAACCTTTTCCTTAAAACTCCTTTCTTCACCTTTTGTTCCCTTCTCTGCAAACAAAGTAGCCAGAAAGGAAAAACAAAACATCAAAATGTGTTCCTTGTGAACTATGTAACTTTGTTTGCCGTTTGTTAGAAGGAAGCTGTCTGCTTTATGTATGTTTTTAATTGATCTTCTGTCCTAAGTTAACACTACTTTTGGTGTCTACTGGTTTGTGTTTACCCTGCAAGCTGTTTTCTTTGGTAACCTCCATGAGTGAGTCCACAGTGAAATGCCTCGTGCCTAAAGGCAATTTCTCTTTAAGATGAACAATAATGTTTCATGGAAAACCCACAGCCTGCGGACACACATAACCATAGCTAATTCCAGATCTAGTTTTATGTCCCTACAACATTAAGATGACTTACTTTTGTCCTTAGAAGATTCCAGATACTAATTAGGCTTCAGGAATGGAGAGGGGGGTATAGAAGGGGCCAGCAAACACTTAAAGGAAGATATTCTCATCAAGGAATTGTGCTTATGGCGTGGATGCCTACCAGGGATGAAGAACAGTCTTTGCTACTCTGTAACTTGCAGGCATAATCACCAGCTTCTAAGCCTACAAAAATCTCTATTTAATTTCTAGTAAAAGGAAGTAAGACTGTGTTCAGACTCTTCTTGTAAGTGGCCTAACGTGAACTGTGAAAATGGTTTGCTACTCCCTTGATGTAGAAAACATCACAAAATCATGCAAATCAAGAGGTTCAAATCTTCACATTCCATTAGAGAGCACCTATGTCTTAGGTTGAAAGGAGGCCCCAGAATGGCTGCCCTGCCAACAACGTCCTAACTGACAGCCTAGGCTCAACTCAGGCTGAACCCTGACTCGGTAAACAGAGGATTTCTATCAGTAAACAGAAATTTAAACTCAGCATTCATCAGAAATCTCAAGAAGGGAGTTTCTGTTTGTCAGAAAAAGCCATTGCTTCCCTTATCTATCCCTGATGGTCAACACCTCGGGCAAAGGGCATCTAAATCCTGATTTACCCAAACAGCCTGAAACATATGAAAACCCTGGTGGTAAAGCTCAGGATGTTCTGGCCTGCACCTCTTCTCCAGCCGCTGCCTGCCCATCCCTTTAAAACTGACAAGCTTCCTTTTCTCATGTGGTCTTCATTTACCATGGTCTCCTATTCCTTGTTCTCCCTCTCTGTTCTTGATCCAGCTGGGATCTCCCGCTCTCTTTCCCTTGACCCTTGCCCTTCATTATTCCCACTCATGTCCAGGTTGTTTATGTAGATCTCAGCCACTTTTCCATCATTGGGCAATCCTCATGTCTTTCTTGGGGTCCTGTTTTCCAGGTAGCCTCACTGGTGATGTGAGTAGCAGTCCAGTCATCCTTATTTCACATCTAGTATCCTCATATGAGTGAGTACATATCAGGTCGATCTCAGTCCTCAGGGGAGGCCTTGCTCTGGAGGAGGTGGGAATGGGGGGTGGACTGGGGAGAAGGGGAGGGGGGCAGGAAGGGGGAGAACAAGAGAATCTGTGGCTGTTATGTAGAACTGAATAGTATTGTAAAATAAAATAAAATAATAATAATAAAAAAGAATGCACATATGTTAAAAAAAAAAAAAAACTGACAAGCTTTTCCAGTGGCCCGCTGTTCTCTGGCACCCATCCCCCAGACAGTCTGGCAGTTTGATTCCCCAAATAAACTGTCCTTCTACCTACAGACTGGTCTCGTTGGTGGTCCCAAAAGAGTGCTGAATATTTGCTGCATGTCTTATCTAGGGTTTCTATTGCTGTGAAGAGACACCATGACCACCGCAACTCTCATAAAGGAAAAACATTTCATTGGGGTGGTTTACATTCTCAGAGGTTCAGTCTATTATCATCATGGTGCAACATGGTGGCATGCAGGCAGACATGGTGCTAGAGAAGGAGCCGAGTGTCCTAATCTTGACACGAAGGCAACAGGAAGTGGTCTGGGTCACTAGGAAAGTATCTTGAGCATAGATGAGACCTCAAAGCCTGCCTTCACAGTGACACACTTCCTCCAACAAGGCCACCCCTACTTCAGTAAGACCAGACCTCCCATTGGTGCCACTCCCTGTGGGAGCCATTTGCTTTCAAACTACCACACAGCACATGCTTGCAAATGCAGAGAATAAGGCTGAACTTGAGGGTTGGATGTAGATTCTGTAGTCACTGAACGTATCCAAGTGACCAAAGCACCTAAGATGCGCTGTTGAATGTAGAATTAACGCACACATGAGCTTCCCTACCCCACTGAGGTGACACTCACCTAAAAGAAATAAATTGTTCCTAAGCCGGAAGAGGGGGTTTCACAAAAGATAATGACATCCAAGAGGAAATTGAAGAACAGGAGTTTAAATAAATTCAGCGAAAGTTAAATACAAATAAAAAGCCCTGCAGCAGCGGTGGCCCACACCTTTAATCCCAGCACTCCAAAGGCAGAGCCAGGCGGATCTCTGTGAGTTCGAGGCCAGCCTGGTCTACAGTGCGCGAGATCCAGAACAGGCACCAAAACTACACAGAGAAACTCTGTCTCAAAAAACCAATTAAAAAAAAAATACAAATAAAAGTACTGGGGCAGGGGTGGGGTGGGGGTGGGGGAGGGGGGAATGTGTTCTGGACAACAACAGGAGCTTAACACTGGAAAAGACAGATTCTCTCTTAGCAGCTAGTAATTGCCTGTAGATCTTCCTCTAGGAATGGGGCCTTGTGAGATTTCCCTATCTGTGTTGACTCGTCAACTCCTGTTGTCATCTTTTGGGTCTTAAGTAAGACCCATGTTGCTGAGATTCCCTGTCACTTACAGAAGACACTGTCTCCCAGCAAACATCCTGGCCCTCAGGTTCTCACAATCTCTCCACTCTCTCTTCTGCAGTGTTCCCTGCGTCTTACATGTAGTGCTTGAATTGCAGATGTACCCATTGCCGCTGAGCGATACAAGGCCACTTGTTCTCGGTGTTTTGATCAGTTGTGGCTTTCTATAATAATCTGTGACTGCTGGAAAGAGAAAGAAAGAAAAGAAAAAAAGAAAGGAAGGAAGGAAGGAAGAAAGACAAAGAAATAAACAAAAAAAGAAAGAAATAAAAAGAAAGGAAGGAAGGAAGGAAGGAAGGAAGAAAGAAAGAAAGAAAGAAAGAAAGAAAGAAAGAAAGAAAGAAAGAAAGAAAGAAAAGAAGGAAAAGAAAGAAAAGAAGGAAAAGAAAGAAAAGAAGGAAAAGAAAGAAAAGGAAGGGAGAAAGAAGGAAAGGCTTCTTTGGTGAGGGGTGAGAGCTACATTTATGTGTGGTATAAGGATGAGTATTTAGAATGCAGTTAGAAATTATACTGCTTTTAAGAAAGTAATAATAGAATGTTCTCATCTGAGGTCTCTGAGCTCATCAGTCATAGGTAGCCAGCTGGGTTTAAAGTACCAGCTATGACTTTCCTTCTACTGAGCTGTTTTTATATCTAATTAGACAGGTCTTGATTATCCCAGGCTGTAAGTGCCACCATTGCATTGTTAGGAATTATCTTGCCGGGGCATTGTTGAGATTAATAAGGATTACAGCTGGGTAGGACTACTGACTGCTTTTCTCCCTCGTCAGCCTGCATAGCTGCTTCAGATGTTATGAGAGCTAGGCCTTAGGGAAGAGGTTTCTAGGTCACTTCTAGCTGGATTACTCAAAGTCCTAAGTCTGATGTATGAAGTGACATGCAGGATCTGTCTTTCTGAGTCTGTGTTACCTTAGAATATTCTCTATTTCCATCCATTTACCTTCAAATTCCATGATTCAGTTTTCCTTTATAGCTTAATAGAATTTCATTGTGAACATGTGCCATATTTTATTATCCATCTGACAGCTGAAGGACATCACAAGTGGTCAGATATACATACTAGCAGCATCAATGGACTCAACAGGAAACACACACACACACACACACACACACACACACACATACACACACACACACACACAATTTATCTACCTCTCCACACCCATCTAGACACTAGCTGTCTGATCTTAGATAGTATGTGTATATTTATGTAGATATATGTAACAATAATAATTAAAGAAGAAAAAGTCAATTCTTTGGGAAGGAATGAGGGTGCACAGGAGGAGCTGGAGGAGAGGGAGGGTAGAAGTGACATACACAGAGTCCTCATATACGAATTCCTAAAAAAATATGAGACATAAGTGTTTGAGAAAGAGTGTGTTCTATATACTGTTGTCTTTAGCTTTAGGGGAGAGAATGGTTCCCGTGTCTTACAAGGGAACATTTGTACTGGTTTTGTTAGGGGGATTCAGCTACAGTTCACGAATATCCGCATGTCGTTTGGTTATTAGAACATCATTCCAATCACAGAAGGGCTAAGGACCTGCCACATGGAACTCAGGAATTCTCTTGGGTTCTACTAACTAACCTCCAAGGCAGGGTCATTATTCAAAATTTCTGGCAGCCAAATGTCACTGTTAGTAGTAAGGTGTGGTCAATACATTTTATCTAACCTCTCAAATGTAACCTTTCTGTTTTGTTTTGTTTTTTTAAGTTATTGATTTTTAGAAGAGCAAAGATAAATGAGAAATAATGCCTAATTCTCCCTATGGAAAATAAAAGATTGTCCTTCCTTCTATTTTAGAGAACATTTATATTAGGAAACTTGTGAAAACCATTTTATAACACATCCTTGAAATATATTCTTTGGAAGACTGATTAGACCTGAGAGTTTCTTGGGATCAGGGAGCATTTATTTGTTTGTTTGTTTGTTTGTTTATTATTTTTAATGGAGGATTAAAACTCCTTATGTTAGTTTCTGTGGGAGCCTAATTTTAGTGAGTATCTTGCTTCAATTTGCAAAATTCCCTTTAAGGTTAGAGAGGAGGTCAGTGGCAGAGTGCTTCCTGCCTCCTAAGTTCAATTCCCAGAGCTGGAACAAACAGAGAAACAAAGTCCCTTCTTAGTCAGTGTTCTATCGCTGTGAGGAGACAACATGACTACTGGCCACTCTCTCGAAGCAAAGCATTTAATTAGGGCTTGCTTACAGTTTCAGAGATTTACTCTATTATCAGCATGGCAGGAAGCATGGTGGCACACAGGCCGACATGGTGCTGGAGGAGGTGAGAGTTCTACACCTGGATCTACAAGCAGTAGGAAGAAGAGTTTCTTCCCCAAGGTCACAGGTACTCCAACAGGCCATACCTCCTAGTCCCTCTCAAGCAGTACCACTCCCTAATGTCCAAACATTCAAATATATGGGCCTTTAGGGGCCATTCTTACTCAGATTACCATAGCCCCTGTCCCATGCTGTAAAGAGAAGAGAAATTTGCTTCTCCTCCAGATAAAACCAGCCAGCCCCCCAAAATTGTCTTGATGGATAATTATTTAGGATAATAATAATTTAGGATAAATTATTAGTGACAATAGTACTCTTGGCAAGTCCACTTTCTTAAGGACTGGTGATTGTTTACTTGGCTAATACATGAGTGATGTGTTGTGTGCATTCTTTTCTGCCTGACAGTCCCTTAGCAATCTGCCAGTGGTGACATCACATCCTGATTGGACACTTCCTGGTAAAGGTAGACTTTTTCTTTTTTTTTTTTTTTGGGGGGGGGGTGATGTATGCTTTCAAAGGAAATTTTATGTTTAATTACATTTGCTCAGCACTTCTAAAGACAGTGATATCCAATTACACATCATAACCACATCTGGATTTGCTACTTTTTCTTCACAGAGATTTCCAGTGTCCTGACACAAGCCTTCTCAAGAGTGAAGATCTGTGCTAACAATGCTTAGCAGAAGGAGGCACAGGCCACTCCTCCCACCCTGAGGTCTTTCCCTCTAAGGTGGAGATGGAGTTTGAGCTGATAAGCAAGGGCAAAGAGAGAGTGTGATGGCATGTCCAGATTATTTCTCACCATTGGCTTCTAAATAAAGATTTATTGTCTTCCAGGTTCTTGCCAGTGTGCCATGACTAAAATATGGCCCAGTCTACAGACACACTAATTCATAAACCTTAACTTTTTATTTATTTACATATTTTTGCTATGCCATAAGGCCATATCCTTGTGACATGCATGAACAATATACCAAGTTAAGCAGATAACTACCAGCTATATTATTTCTTCAGGTGTATCCAGTGATTTTTTCCCCCTGATCAGTTTTATTCACGTGCATTCACACATCTCAACTGAGTGTCACAGACATCCTGCAGCCAAAGTAGGTGCTTTTGTCCCAATGTTTCAGTCACGTCTGCAGTTTTTAAGAGAATCAATTTCTCCGGGGTAAACAATGAGTTAACAATGTAACAAAGATGTGCTTGACCAAGCCTGGGCTGATTTCGAAAGACTCCTGGTTTTCAATTCTTTAGAGGCTTACTAATGGATCTGAAGAGTGGAAAATCCCAGGACATTTGAGCTGCTGGCAAGAGGAAGCTTGGGCTCTGGTGCTGAACAGAGACAGGCTTTGCAATGGCAGGATGGGACCCAAGGTGACACACTCACGTTGATCCGAGCACTCAGGAAAGGGTCTACGGGAAGATCTGTCAGTCAAAGAGGAGATTTCTTGAGAATCTGGTCTCCAAGTTTGTTTTGCTAGGATTTCAGAAAATTAAGAGTCAGCGTGTGTTCCAGACTTCCGGACCTGGGTTGGTCACAGCTGCTGGCCTGGCAATTGAAAATGCTGCTGCTAGAATCCTCCAGAACTTAAGACAAACCCTAGATTGGTCCAGGCTCTGCTCGGGGACACAATTGTGCCTCTTTAGCTAAAGCTAATTATCTATACACCTAAGAAAATGACTGTCCACATGATCATCTGCCTGAGGCCTCTGTGAACTGCCTTCCAGAACTTTCTGTTCTCAGCTGTCATTATTTGGGCAAGTTCAAAGAACTGAGGAACAAGACAATAGCTTTCTTCCTACACGTGATGTCTTAACTTCCGTGTCCTGCTGATGATCCTGTGTTACTAGACAGGAAGGTGAATTGTTGTCTGAATCAAGGACGTATGCTTTTCCAGTTAAAAGTTGCTCTTGAAATGACCTATAAAGAAATTGACTTATGAAGGGATCATGGAAGTTGAATCAGAAAGAAAATCTCCTCTATGAATGAAGGCCATTTGGGCTCATTGAGTGTCTTCACTGTTGACTTGACAGGCTGGGTCACTTAAAAGAAAGAGCCTCAGTTGGGGGATTGCCTATATTAGGTTAACCTGTGGGCTTGTCTGTGGGGCACCGTCTTAATTGCTAATACAGGAGGTTCAACCTGCTGTAGGTGGTGCCATCCCTAGGCAGGTGGGCCTGGGTTACATAAAAAAAGTAGCTGAGAAAGCCAGAGAAAGAAAGCCCTCCTCTGTGGTTTCTGCTTTAGTTCCTGCCTCCAGGTACCTGTCTGGAGTTCCTGCCCTGACTTCCCCCAGTGATGGATTGAGACCTTAGAGCTATAAGATGAAATATGCTTTTCTACCTTAAGCTGGTTTTGGCCAGTGTTTTATCACAGCAACAGAGCAATAAACTAGGACAGTGAGTTGATTTCCACACGCACGGCTCTATTTTTAGGGCACCATAGCCCTCAATCTCTGTTCACTGTTGAATAACCTTTGACCTGCGGAAGGGCTTATGCAGGTTGGAGGAAGATCCCCTGAGCGGGGAAAGGCCAGCACTTCAGCAAGGCTCTTAAAGACATGTGGGGCTCTGCCTACTCTTAAACGGGGACTTGGAGAGTGACACAGGCATCGGGTCTGGTGATAACTAAAGAACCAGAATAAGAGAACCCAGAGGAGTGAAGATCTTAGGGGCGGGATGGGAGTTAGGAATGCTGATGTCTCTGCCCACTTGGAGCAACTCCTTCAGAATCCCTTTGCTCAACCACTGGGGACAGGGGAGTCTGATTTTACACTGACACCATCTGTGTCATGTGACCTCATGGCAACCACTGCTTATTTTCTTTCTCTCATTCAGTTTGTGCTAATAGTGGAAGAGACACGCCCTGGCACAATACTCTGTGTTTAGGATAAGACCTGTTTCCCTGGAAAAGCTACCCAGAGCCCCAAATTCTTCCTGACTACCTTTGGTCATGGAACACAAGGGAGCCCATCATCACTGGGCATGTAACGTACCCATGAGAAGTGAGGTATTGACAGCTCTGTGATGCCTGGCCTGCAGTAGCATGAGGAAGAGAGATGGGAAAGGGACCCAGTAGGATGTGTGACCCCACACCTAGCCAACAACACAAACACAGTGTGACACAGTAAGGACCATGAGAAATGTGCCATGGAGCCACCGTGACAGAGCGGTGACCGAGGGAGATGCTGATTCTGAAATCCTTAGGGGACATCATCTTTCAGCTAGGCTTTGGATGATAGGAAGACTTTGGACAAGCAGCTTTCAGAAAGAGGGGGGCAAAGGGATTCCAGGGAGAGACGAGGAAGAGTCGGATCCCCGTAGTGAGAAAACACCGACTGCGCTTGGGGATAAGCGAGCGGCTCCATTGGGCCGGAACATATGTCGGCTGAGAGGGGATGTTGAGAGACAAGATTTAACCACCCGAGGAAAGCCATCAGGCCTTCTGCGGAGGAAAATGGAAGCCGCACACAGGATGGTGGCGGGACAGGCTTTGCAGCCACAGAGGGATAATCGGAGCATTCTAAGTAGCTCGCCGCATTTTACTGGCAAGGTTTTCCACCAGCCTCGCTGTTTACAGAGAACAGAGTCTGTGATTAAGCTTCTCTCATTTCAGGTGGAAAAGAAGGGAAGCTAACCTTTGAGCATGGGACATTAGTTGCCAGTTAATTATCAGAGCTGGGCTTGGCAGCCAAGAGCTTTGCAACCTAATTCCAATTCATACCCTGTTCCTAACAGCGGCGTGGCCTTCTTTTTCAGATATTGGGTCATGTAGGCCATCACAGAGTTCTTCGGTAACAGCACCGAGATTAAAATTCTCTATCTAGTTCGAGCAAGTTCAGCTTTTTTCACTGTATTTGCTGGTGGGGGAGGGGACAGGTGCACTGAAGTTTGTATGTGGAGATCAGAGGACAGCTCCCGGAAATCATTTTCTCCGTCTGCCATGCAGGTTCTGGGAATCAGACTCAGATCATCAATCTTGAAGGCAAGTGCCTCTACCTGTTAGCCATCTTGCCAGTCCTCAAGTAAGTTCTAGAACAGTGGGACTAGTGTGGTTTGCTCTATGGCTGTGGTAGTATAACCAAAGGAAAAAACAAATTCAAGGGAGAGTTTGAACATACACTCAATAGAAGAGGGAACTTGGATGGCAGGAAAGAATAAATGGGGTGCATATAAGTTCAGATCCTCCAGAAAGTAATCCAAGACAGTTAAAAGCACAAAAGATCCAATGGACGTTACATCTGTGAATGGGGGACCAGAGGGAACAGATGCACGAAGAAAAAGCCTCCAACCCTTGATGTATGCCTGAGAGCCATGGAAGGCATGAAGGGAGGGGGACAATTGCATGAGGAAAGCTTCAGGTTGTGATGAAGTTCCGAGAACATGTCACACAGCACCTTGGAGAAATCTGACCTAAAGCAAGTCCAAGAAGCATACCCGCACTGGGCAGAATAGGCAGCGCTCGTTTCATAAACTGGGAGTTTCTGGAGAAAGAATTATCCCAGCTCAGATGCGCATATGGATCTGAAGAAACGGCAGGTGGTGGTGAGCTACCTGACCTCCTTGGCTCAGGCTGTCTCTAGAGGACTCTTCTGGAAGGATCTCTTCCATTGCTACCGAGGAGGGGCAGCCGAAGGGCAAAGGCGACACCAAGAATGAATGGGTGACCCCATGTTTCCTGACATTATGTTCATTGTTCATGGACCATGGAAAAGCTATGTTCTCCAGATGTCTGTGAAGTAAACACTGCTGGAAGGTTGAGAGTGTTGCGTCTTACGCTCACCACATCTGTTGTCTTGCAGGCTACATCACAAACTGTTTCCTGAGGCTCTTCTCAGGTCACAATCCAGGACTGAAGGGTAGACAATCCAGTCATGTTGAGTTGCAGGTTTGTGTATAATATAGCAAGGCTCTTTCCTGAATTCTCTTCCCCCAACTCCTTTATTCCTTCTTATGTTCATTACCTCTGATAGGAATCCCAATCACACCCCATGGTCATGCATGCCCAGAAGGACACTTAGTCATCTCTGCCTAGTCATTTCCGGGTCATACATTCTGCATGCCCCATGGTTATATGGTCATGTAGTCACGTGGATGTGACCATGTGATCTATGCGCATGCATGGAATAGCCACATGGGCCTGTGTGCACAGGTGCGTCCTGGCCTTTATAAGGTGGACCCCATGTCCACCCCCCCCCCATTTATTGCATGTGTCCATCCACAGGCTTGATCACATCTATCCCTTTTTCTTTGTCCTGATAAAACTCTTGTTAGTGGATTCTGTCATGTGTTGTGACTTTTCCTTGGAGGCAAGAGCTCTATAAAAAACCATCAACCTCCCTTTCTGTTGTGGAAAAACAAAAGTCCGACAAAAGCAATTTACAAAAGGATTTACTTTGGGGGATGACATGGCCATCATGGTAGATAAGCCACGGCAATGGGAGTCCAAGGTAGCTGGTGGCATTGCATTTGAGCCAGAACAAAGAGAGGTAAGGTTGGTGCTCCACTGAATTTCTCCTTTTATTCAGTTTTTCAAAGCCCATACGTTCATCATAGTTCTTCCCCATTCAGTTAAACCGTTCGAGGAGAGAAAGGTCCTCATTGGTACCCTCTGAGGTCTGTTTTCACAATAACTCATAATCCCATTGATCAGCTGATGAGCTGGCTCAGTGGGAAGAGGTGCTTGCTGCTGAGCCTGCCAAGCTGGGTTTAATCACCCAGAAAGCCACACTCCCAAACGTTGTCCTCTGAGTCACATGCATGTTGTGGCATGAGCATTCACACACGTAAAGAAATGTAATGAACTTAAAAATGCTCATCATTGATAGCGGAGCCTAATGCTCCCTGCTCTAACCTTGATACTCGCACCCATCTATCTAAATCACAGCTGTCTCCCTCAGCCCCTACAGTCTCATTTTTATCTAATTATGCAATAAGTATTGAGTCCATCCCTAAAAGTCACCATAGCCTCTAAGAGAATTAACACTGTTCAAAAGTCCACAGCTTCTTCTGAGACCCAAGGCAATCTCTAACTGTGAGTGCCAGGACATAGTAAAGCTTCTCAGTTTTGATGATAACTATTAGAGCTACATCATTTGTATTTCCAGAAATAAAGTACTTTGTTGTCCTAGGTTCTCGTCCTCTCCTGTCCTGGTGATCCCCAATCAAGGACAACCATGAGAGACGCTTGTTCAACACCTGACATTATTGTACACACCATTCCATGGTCACTCCTACTAAAGGTCAATCTCAGGCTAAAGGGAAAGTTTTGACCACCCCTTCATAATTATCCAGGGTGCAAACAGGTGAGCTTTCTGGGTTCTCTAAGTAGAGTTGTCCATTCTGCAGGTGTTTGCTAGGATTCAAGCTACTCTCCTACACGGTTGCTTGTTCCACTGTCTGTCTTTCCTTCCTCACTGACCTCTCTGTGGTGGGGTTAAAGACACTATGTTGTCACCCATTGTGTTTGTCCTTCCAACCCAGAAATGAGGTCTGTTTTGCTGGGCTTCCTTCCCTATGAGACAATTACATGCCATGGCCATTCCCCCTGGCACCTGCACCCTGTTGGGATTACAGAAGCAAATGCTTAGTAAACCTGCCTGGGAACATCTCCATAAGACATACACAGAGCTCTGTTTCCATGGTGATTCTAATCCCATCCAGTTGAGAGTGAAAGATTCTCATTCCCTATTACAAAAATCTTAGTCTTTTGTGCCTGTTTCTTTAAGAGGTGTTTGCAGCTTTGTTGAAGTGTAGCAGAGATCTAATAAATATACTTAACATGTAAGAGTGGACAAGATTGGGTGCAGACCCATAACTGTACCTCAGTTAACAGAGATTCCCATCAGCTTCCCAAGTTTCTTCATATCATTTTGTAATATATTGTTCTATTTCCTTAGTCCTCTGACTCACTCATTTGTACTCTGTCATGGTAGATTAGTTTGCATACCTGGTAATGCTTGGGTGACCAAGAACCTGAGACTAGATAGCCCAGGGACCTAGGGGAAATCCAAACACTAAAAAAAAAGTGATAAAATGACTCCTAATGCTATTCTGCTGTACTCATAGGTCAGTGCCTTATTCAGCCGTCATCAGAGAAACTTTCTCCTGCAGCCAATGGAAAGAGATTCCTGCTGGACATTGTGCAGAGAGAGAGACCTTGGAACACTCAGCCCTATTGGGATGTCTCCATCAAATCCCTTTCCTCAGAGCTCAGGGAACCCCATGGAAGAGGAGGCAGAAAGAGTGTAAGGGCCAGAGAGGAAGGAGGACACTAGGAGAACAAGGCCCTCCAAATCAACACAAGCAAAGCTTCTATGAACTCACAAAGACTGAAACAGCTTGCACAGGGCCTGCACAGCTCTGCATCGGGTCCTCTGGTGTATATATTGGGACTTCCAGTTCAGTGTTTTTATGGGATTCCTGAATATGCAAATGAGTGGGTCTCTCATTCTTGTGCCCTCTCTTGGCCTCTTTTCCTTCGGTTTGTCTTGTCCAACTCCATAGTGATTATTATTATTATTATTATTATATTTTATTTTGTTATTTTTTTAATGAATGAATGAAGCCGGGCAGTGGTGGCACATGCCTTTAATCCCATCACTTAGGAAGCAGTCAGGTGGCTCTCTGTGAGTTCGAGGCTAGCCTTGTCTACAGAGTGAGTTCCAGGACAAACATATAGAGAAACCCTGTCTTGAAAAACAAAAAGCTAAAACATCAACAAGAAAAAAAGATGAATGAATGAACGAATGACTAAAAACCTAGCCATTAGGGTAAAAATTAACAACTGAACTGTTATTTATACCTGCTGGGAGAGGGAAAATCAGTTTTCTTCAATAGAATGACACTGGGTATATCAACCACTCCAGGATAGGCCTCATGTTCAGGAGTAGTTAGGCAATACATAATGAACTCCACAGTTCTTTTGTGTGTGGACATTTATTTGGTTACAGTTTGGTGGGCTTGAGAGAGGGCTATTTTATTTTTTGGTTTGCAGGGGTTGTAATTGTATTGAAGTTTTTTTTTGTTTGTTTTATGAGAAAGAACTTAAAGTTGGGTGGGTATGGATGGGGAGAGGATCTGGAAAGACTTGGTGGAGGGGAAAATATGAATAAAATATATTTAAATTTAAAAATTATTTTAAGTAATAAAAATAATAAAAATTCAAATTGGAAAAATTTAATGTAATGGTACTGTAGGATATGGACTTTGCTTTGTCTCTCTCTCTCTTTCTTTCTCTTTTGACTCATGAATCAATAGTCCTTGTTGTTATGGAACAGCTTTGCAAATGTTTGTCCCTTTTCCCCCAAGTCTTTCATCCTTAACTATGTTCTTAGCCATTTTTATTCATAGATTTTCTTTATCGGGTGATGTTTTTCTCTACTTTTAGATTATTGGGAATTTTTCCTTTTTTATGAATAGACATTGAACTATTTCATGCTTTCCATGTTTATTGAGATGATTATTGAGTTTTCTTTTTTAGTTTAATGATATGATAAATTCTATTGACTGATTTTCAACTGATAAAGGAGCCTGCACCTGTAATAAACTCCAATCCTGAAACATTCGTTCATTTCTATATTATTAAATTCAGCTAGCTAAAATTTTATCATCAGTTTTGGTGTCCAGGCCCAGAACCATGTTGGTTTGTAGGCAATATCTTTGTCTGTTTTGAATACTAAAGGCTTCATGGGTTAAGTGAGGAAGTCCTTCTGATGCTGTTTTCTGGGAGAGATTATGGAGAATTAGTATAATTGTCTTCACTGCATATTGGTAGAATCCACCAGTCAAACCACCTGAGCTTGGTGAGGTTTTGAACAGTTGCTAATCTTGGCTTCAATATCTGTAGCAAATATGAAGGTATACATATTATTTTTGCATGTGTATATGAGCTTTGGTGGCTTGTACATTTTAAGATACTTTGCACTTGAAAGACTATGTAGAATTTGTTGGTACACAGATGTTCATAGTCCTCATCTTACCATTTTAAGGATTATGTGCTGGACAACAATGTCCTTTTGTCCCTGGTGTTAGTCATCTCAAATCACTGATTTTCTTCCTCGTTTTCCCATTTCTGCCTCATTGACTTTCATTATGATTTTTGTCATATCACCTCCTTTCCTTGACTCGTGTCCCTCTCAGTCTAGTTTTTAATTTGTTTGTAATAGGAAAATAATTAGGTTCCTGTCACTCTATCATGGCCTGAGAGACAAGAGTCCCTGTGCAGACTCCCACTGAGGTCATCATCTCTGCTCCCTCTGTCTTTACAATTACTGGGGTTTTGTTAGCAATAATAACAGAGGCCCAGTCTGCAGGTACATTAGAATGTGGCAAGACCACTCTATGTTTGTGATGGAGCTGCGAGGAGGAACACTTGGGAAGCCAGGAGGGGAATAAAAAAAAAAAAAAAAAAAAAAAAAAAAGCTCATTTAGAGAAGATGAGGCTCACAGAGGGGCATGGCTTCCCTACGTGTGTGGACAATTACATCCCAGAACAAGAGTTGGACTTCTAGTAGAACTGGGACATTTGAGATAATATGTTGGAGCTATAAGGGAGGCCGGTTTTCCCCATCAAACCTAAAGCTGAAAGCAGAGTGCTTTCTGGATGGACATGAGATTCTAACCTTTGATGAACTGGAGAAAGGAAACATTAGAGCTCTTATCAACCTTCAGTCTCCATCTCTGAAGTCGGGCAGGTACATGTGCCAGCTCCAGTGTCGCTACCAACAAGCTGTGTGATCCTGGGCCACTTATTTAACCTGCATTCCAGTTTTCTCAAGTGTGGATGGATGGTAGTGAGAAACATGCCTACTGCATAGGGAAGTGGAGATTAAAAGTTATATAACATTATTTAGCATGGTATTCAATACAGAGTATGTATTCGATATGTATTTATTAACAGCACATTATTATGCACCATTGTCATGAAGTGAAGATATACTTATACATTATTAGGAACTGAGGGGACCTTATAGGTCATTTGGACACAGTCATTATCTCATGGATGAGGAAGAGAAAACAAGAAGTTCATTTCTCAGAGTCAAATTTTGTCATTCAATAAAATGAGCTCTAGGGGCGGAGCACTCAGCCTGTGTGGTCCACCGATCATCCTTTCTCTTCACCTCACTGGAAAAGGGGGTTCAGAACAAAGGAAACTCCGTGCCCTACTGGCTTGACCATTGGAACTGTGGGATTATAAATCTTTCTCCTCCATAGTTTCCTTCCTTCTACTTTTGTTTGAGCATTATTTTACCTTACTGGTCTTTTGTTTATATATAATGGTTTCTGATTTTTGTGGTGTGTGTGTGATGTGTATATGTGTGTGTGTATGTATGCGTGTGTTTGTGTATGTCTGTGTGTGTGGTGTGTGTGTATGTGTGGTATATATGTGTGTGTGTATGGTGTATGTGTGGTGTGTGTGTGTGTGTGTATGTGTGTGTGTGGTATATATGTGTGTACGTGGTATATGTGTGGTGTATATGTGTGTGTGAGATCTACATGTGTATGTGTTCCTCCTGCTTGTTGGTTTTTTGTTTTTCTGTTCTATTCTCGTTCGATTTTTATTGGCCTGTTTGTTTTCTAATGAGAGAGAGAGAGAAGGGGTGGAGAGGGATGGGTGAAGCAGGGCAGAGGATCTGAGGGGAGGTGGAAGAAGGGAAACCCCGATCAGAATATACTGTGAAAAAAAAAATATTTAAAATAAACAATAAATCAAATTCTCCTCTCTCCAGGTCTCAGCTCTTCACCCACAGAACAATAATGAGGCAATGTTATAAAGCCTTTCTGGGCCTGGCATTTTGTGCTTGGAGAGGGAAGAGAGGCTGCTGGGGGGTGGCGTGCACAAGAATTGGTTTCCTAGAGCAGGCACTTCTCTTTCTTTGCTGTTAGTATTCAAAAAAAAAAAAAAAAAAAAGTAAACAACCTTTTTGTTTCTGTTCCATTTAAAAAACTGAAATCTATCATTCATTTCCAACTTTGTGAGCAGCTGTGTTGCGTTAACTAGCACACCCAGCTTGGAGCAGCCCCCCTCCACCCCAGGCGGCTTCACAGGAAAGCAGCGGGAAGCTTCTCTTTTATTTCCCTTATCTTCTCTCCCAGTGCTGATAAACCAGCCTGCCTCAGCCTGTCTCCAGCCCTGAAGCTGTCAACAGCTTAGCAAGTCTCAGCCACCAGACTCTTCCGGCTCCTGTGGTCCTCATCCTGCACCTAGGAAGAACGGGGAGCTCTCTCTGCTCCACAGTTGTGGGGTGCTTGTCCCGGTGGCCTAATTAGAGAATGTCTGGACCTCAGGGGAAGTGAAGATGTGTCCATGAACGTGCCTACCTCACAGCTTCCCTTAGCTTGATTGAAAGAATCTTCCCTTTCCCTGTATCAGGCTCATTCGAGAGCTCTTCTTTGTTGTCGCTGAATGGGCACACAGCCAAGGACACACACATGGTGTCTTCCTTCCCGAAAGTACTGAGCACCACTCTATGATGAATATTCTTCCAAGACATGCTCCGTGCCCTCAGGTAACTAACAAGTCAGGTTCAGGAAGAAATGGAAAAACTTTAACTGAGTATTTAAATAAAAAATGAAGAGAGTGCGGAGAGAACATGGCATTCAAAACAGAAGGGGCGCTGGATGTTGTGAAGGGGCCCCAAAATAGCCCGACCACACAGCAGCCTTGACAGGCTTAGGGGCCTAGACACAGCTTCTGTGACAGGCTTACCGGCAGGCAACACCCAGATCCAGGAAAAGCCTTAAGCTGATACCACGCAGGGATCTACCCAGGGGCGAGGAAGTACCTGACATCCCAACCATTAGATAAGGTGGCCAGATGTCCTTGAGTCTAGCAGGTACCTATTTTTGTTTAACAGATACCCCTAGGCAATTGTCAGCCAATCAGGGTCCTGGACCCTGGACATCCCCTCACCCCAACCTCTGCTATGATAAAAACTCTGCCCCACCTGAGCTCAGAGCTCTCTGCTCTCACTTCTGTGTCAGGCAGATGAGGGACCAAGCTCCGAGCTTGAAATAAAGGCTCTTTGCTTTTACATGAGGGATTCGGTCTCTGTGGTGGTCTTTTGGGGGTCCCTGCGATCTGGGCATAACAGATGTAGCCCAGGAAAGGCCTGGAAATGGCAGGACTCACAGCCTTGAAGGACAAACAGACTACATATGAACAAAAAGTGTTATGCCCAGATTGTGACCCCAAAGAGACCACGGAAGACCATAGGTGTCCAGAATGCAACAGTAAGATTTATTCTGTAGATACAAGTCTAGACAGGGAACTCATTCCTACACCCAATACAGTGAGGCAGGGAGGAGCTGCTCTTTCTTTGTGAGGCTAGCTATTTAAAGGCAAAAACCACAAGCCCTTCAGGGCACCGGTTTGGCATGGGTGCAAATCAGATTGGTTTATTTTTATCTCTGTTCTCTTTTAATGGGGTGAGGGTATGTAACTGCTGTGGATATTACTCTATATAAATAAAACACTGATGGCCAGTGACCAGGCAGGAAGTATAGGCGGGACAAAGAGAGAGGAGAATTGGGGAAACAGGAAGAAGGAGGGAGAGACACTGCAGCCACCGCCAGGAGAAGCAGCATGTAAAGACGCCAGTAAGCCACCAGCCACGTAGCCAGGTATAGATTTATAAAAATGAGTTAATTTAAGATAAAAGAACAGTTAGCAAGAAGCCTGCCATGGCCATACAGTTTATAAGTGATATAAGCGTCTGAGTGATTATTTTATAAGTGGATTGTGGTACTGCGGGGCTTGGGGAACCTGGAGAGAAGCCCTCCAGCAACATGTAACCTTTGAATTTACTGGTTGGTGGTTACAATTATTACTTTGGGGGCAATCTGGCACAAGTCCCAGGCTTTGTCCTTGAGATGCCATGGGGGCTGGCTGGCCTAGCACGTACTGACTGTGGGGGCTGGCTCAGTGGTCCAGGCTCTGTCCTTGACTCATGCACATAACTCTAAGTTGGTGAGGGGTCCCAGACAGTAAACATCTGGCTGAGCAGTCAGAGTACGTGCAGAAAGGGAGCTACTGCAAGGACTATGTCTTTTGTTCATGGCCCTCTCAGAGACTGCTTACTCAGTCTCAGGAAACTGAAACTGAGGCCTGATCTCTGAGAGAAGACTGAGCAGCCTGTTAGGGCATCTGCTTCGTCCTTTCAAAAGGACACTTTGCACAATGAATTTCTTGCATAGACTTTGTAACAGTTCTGGAAGGAGCTGAAGAGACACTTGAACCCCTCCCTTTGGCCATCAGACAGCTAACAGGATGGTTGCCAAGAAATTGGAATTTCACCAGGAATCCCACGCTGAAAGAAGAAAAAACAAAACAACAACAAAAAGCAAAAAAAAACTGCTGAAGCCACCAGCTGGAAGAGGAAAGAGGTTTCACTCCGCCCCTCACACTTTATAAGACCACCCTGCAGGAAAGAGTAAAGCGGAGGCAGAGAAGGTCAATGACGGGCAGGACCACCCTTGACCATGACTGCTGAGTGGTGCTCACATTCCTCTTTCTAGTGAAGCCCAAAGATGGACTTTGGGTGGTAGTAGGGGGTCAGTGGACCTCGGTGCTACTCTTGTCAATGTAGCCGCATTGAAAAAAAAAATCTTGTTTTTCTGCTTTTGCTATTATTGGTCTGTTTAATTGTCTTGTTAAGGATAGCTGGCTGAGCCCGGCTCAATAGAGACACCGTAGCCCAGGCTCTAACTACCGCAGTCACAACTTCACAGCTGATATTAATTGGGTGTTATCTCAGTGGCTGGTCCTAAGCTAATTAGAGGTCACAGCGTTTACTATAGAGAAGAAGAAAATAAACCTGGTTGTTGAAGAGGGGCCTACTCTGAATGGTAGCACTCTCCTGTAATCCCAGCGTTCCAGAAGCTGAGGCAGGAGGATTATACATTCAAAGTAATTTTATTAATTACTTTACTCATCACCCTGAACCAATACCTCCCAAGAAGTAACTCAAAGGAAGCTGTCCTTCAGTTCACAGTTTGAGAAGGTAGCCTCCCTCATGTCAGAGAACATGTAGCAGAGGCCACAGCAAGAGGAGTACGGGACTCCTTGTATCTCAGAGGACTAGACAGCAGAGAAAGCTTGGGCCAAAAGCACAGACTGCCCGTAACCCTCAGGCCTGCCCCTCTTCTAACCCTAACCCTAACATCTCTACCAGCAAGATCCCAGTTCCTAAAGGTTCCACATACTCTCCAAACAGTGCCACCAGCTGGGACCCAGGGATGCACATGGATGGACCTGCGGAGGACATTTTGCATTTAAACCACAAGAGCTACCCTGGGCTACCCAGGGAATTCAAGGCCAGCCTGTGCTGCACAGCAAGACACTGCCTACATCAAAGGGAAACAAACCCCCTGCTGCTTCTTCAGATTAAGGGAGGCTTCAGTCTTCAGAGTGAGAAGATGAAGCGTCTGAGAGGATTTCCTGTGACCCAGAGGAGACAAAGGATTCAGCAGCATCCGGCTTTCTAACTGCCACCTCAGAGTTGTCAACCCAAGCACCACTGACATTTCCAGTGAGTTCTCTCTTCCTGAGGCTGCCTTGTACTCCTCGTATTATGGCAGGTTGATTAGAAGCAACCCAGGAACCTTCCAGGCAGCCAGTAAGCCTGCCCCCATTGTGACCATTGCACATTACTTTGGGCAAGAGCCACTTTGTGAGAGTCTGGACATGTTGGAAAGATCGCCACCCAGGTCCAGCAGAACTCACCTCTCTGCAGTCCTCAGCAAAGTCACTTACAGAAGCAGGAGTCTGCGTCCAGGAGCGGTGCAGCTGACTCCTATGGAAGCCCGAGTTTTCGTTTTTTTTTTTTTTTTTTTTTGAGGAACTTCTGTATTGGCATTTGCTCTGCCCATGACCATCTGCTCCTTGTAAGAGGTCATGTACAAAGGCACTGCCTCCTTTGGGCCGTACAGCCCAAGGTCATGGGCAGAGTAAATACCACTACAAACTGCCACACTGATTTCCATATGGGCTGCCCCACTTTACATCCCTACTGGCAATGCACAGAGTTCCTCTTTTCCCCACATGCTCGCCAGCATTTGTTATCATTGATGTTCGATGTTCTGACATTTACAAGAAAATGGAAGGATCTGGAAATATGTTAGGCAAAATAAGGCAAATAGTGTGTATATATATATGATATGTGATAGGTCATGAAACTAGAACGGGAGCATGAGATGGGGGGAAGGGATCTTAAGAATAAGGCAACACATGTGGTATGAACAAAGACAGCTGCATGGCAGGAGAATGGTCTGGCAGAGTAAGTGGGGGAGGCATGGAGAGGAGAGTGAGGAAGGAGGGTAAGCAAGAACAAACTATGTATGAGGATGCTATGATGAAAGCCACTGTGTTGCATACTCATTTTTAAAACTAAGAAAAACAAAAGAAAGGGCCATACATTGTTCACTCACTCTTTGTTCATTCACTCAATGCCCTTTTCTAAGTCCCTTCCACGTGTCCACACGTCTATAGGCACCAGGGCGTCTCAGTGAGCCGGGACAGCAGGATGTCTGCCCAGTGTTGCTCCCATTCCAAGAAACAAGCAGACACATTCATAGAAATAACGTTCCAGGTAATGACACGTCCTGTGAGGGAGACAAAGCAGACGTCTCACAGGAAGTGCCTCCAGATGGGAAACTACTCCCCGAGAAGGATTCGGAGATGACATTTGAGCTGAACCTAAGTGATGAAGGAGCTGTCTGTGGAAAGCCTAGAGAAAAAATGACCCCAGCAGAGACAGCACACTGTAAAGGAGCTCTAAGAGAGGAAGAACCTCCCTGTGTGTAGTGGGTGGTATAATGGACCAAGTGAGTAATGGGTCAAGTCTGAGGTATGGACAGGGACCAGTTCTGATAGGGTTGTGGAGGGCACATTTAAAAAAAAAAATGTGAACATTATTTTCACTGCACAGGATGCCACTGGAGAGTTTGAAGCCTGAGAATGGTACAGGGGGATGTATTTTTATAAAAATAATGCCTCTTGCTATGGAAGTAAAGGATTTCAAGGGGCCAAGATCAGGAGCAGGCAACTAAGGGATGAAGTAGATGTAGCAAGCCAGGGAGTGGTGGGGATGGCTTGGACAGACCAAGTGGAATGGGAGTGGAGAGAAGTAGATGGTGTTAGCATGTCTTTGGGAGGTGAAGGCAGCTAGCTTTGCTGATGGACTGGCTATGAGGGCAAAGGTAGAGAGAGGGTGGAGAGGTGATCCTCAGGTTTGGGGACCAGACAGCTGAGTGGCTCCTTTCAACATTTTATATCAGAGAAAAGCAGATGTGGAGGTTATATATAAGAGTCCAAGGTGAATTCAAGTGGTTTCCAACTAGTCAGTTCAATTCTGTCATAGAATTAAGTATTGTGTTTGTTTTACTCTCTCCAGAGACTGAGAGCTCCCTCCTCCTGTTTGCACAGTCACACACATCACAGATGCACGCACAGAGAGCTGTAACCAACGCAAACTCGGGAGACACTGTCATCACAAGACATCAGGCTAGTTTCCAAACTGCTCCATGCACGAATAGTCTCGCATCTGACAAACAGTGTCGGACTTTGGAAAATCACGTCAGATGAGGACTTGTCAATGGATGACTGTGCTATCACGAAACCTAATGAGGCTGAGAGAAAACTGATAATTCATTAGCATTCTTGAACATGCCCTCCCTTGGCTGTGCAATAATTATTGAGTAGCTATAGACCAGCTCAGAAATGTAGTGACAAGACAGACTGTTGCATCCATCAAAGCCCAACAGCTATAATCATCTAATGAGAGCTACATGAAGCAAATAGTGGAAAATAATAATAAAGTCTTTGCTCTCCCACTGAGTTTTAAGCAAGAGCTTATAGTGGATCAATTTACTGGAAAGTTTGGCTTCCCCTTAGGAGCCACGGGACGATGGTGCTCCTTAGACCCAGGGCGGAAGTGGGTGAACAAGAAGCGAAGGGTCCTTTTGGCTTTTTTTTTAATGCTGAGGAGAGAGTAATTCCAGCTTAATCTTGCAGACAACCATGGCTCCCACAGGAGTGTGGTAGTTTGAAAGAAAATGGTCCCCAAAGGAGGTGTCACTATTAGGAGGTATGGCCTTGTTGGAGGAAATACGTGCGTGTGGGGGGGGGGGCGGGGGGGGGGGTTGAGGTCTTTTTCTCAAGCTTCCTTCAGTATGACAATCAATCACCTTCCTGTTGCCTGCCTATCAAGATGTAAGGACTCTCAGCTCCAGCACCACATCTGCCTGCCTGCTGCCATGTTCCCCATGATGATAATGGACTGAACCTCTGAAGCCATCCCAATTAAATATTTTCTTTATAAGAGTTGTCATGGTCATGGTGTCTCTTCACAGCAATAAAAACCATAACTAAGACACTGCCACTTAGAGTCATGTAGGCAACCTTGTTTATACTCTGTGGGTCACACACACATTGTTGGTTAAACAGTGCTGCTCCTCATGGCTGGCCACTGTGGGCCGGTGAAGGAGAGTGCTGATCAGAAGAATCACAAGCCACAGTTACCGTTTTAGAGCTTTATTGAGAGAGAGAGGGAGAGAGAGAGAGAGAGAGAGAGAGAGAGAGAGAGAGAGAGAGAGAGAGAGAGAGAGAGAGAGAGAGAGAACAGATGGAAGGAAAGAGCAGAAAGAGAAGGGGGCGCACAGAGGGCCCACCCGCTTTTTAGGCTGGGACACTGTTGCAGGATGGTGACATAATTAAGGACCGAATCCTTACACACATAACATGGAGATACAAAGAGGCTTGTTGGGAAGATGGTAGGCAAAACAGGACAATGGAGTAAAGGGGACAAATTCATTACATACTTGTATGGTACCACCAAAGATAAAGAGGAAATAAATGTTAAAAAAAAAAAAGAAATACTTAAGTTCTAGAAAAAAATGATTTTTAAATATTGCTTTTTAAGTATAGCTATCTTAGGGAAGGATATACCAGAGAGCCCTTGAAACAAAAGCTTCTCTTGTTCACGCCTCAGTCTCTCTTCTTCCTCATCTCATGAGCGTTGAGGTCCAAAACTTGTATCATTCTGGAAAACACATGAATCTTGGTTTTAGAATTGGTGAACCGGGCTAAGTATGTGCTATAAACAAACACATTGCCAAGGAGGGGCGACCTGTTGACCTGATTTCTGCCACTCTGCTTTGACAGAGGTGGGCTTCCCATAGAGCTTGGCAGCCTCCCCAGAGGACGATGCTGGAAGGAGGCTGGACACTGTCAGAAGATTGGTACCCATGCTTGCTTTCAGCCAGAGACAGAACACATGTCCCTCATTGATCTTCAGCTGTGTGTAAATGGACGAGCACAGGTATTCAAACTATGAGTTCTAGCCCACATCTTTTGCCTCCACTTGGGTGTAGGCTTTAAACTCCTGTCTGTGCTTTTTCAAGTCAAGCCTAGAATCTGGCACACCTGCCGTGAACTGTCAGGAATTGTTTTTGCTTCTCAGGTTTGGTAGTCAGCGATACCTAGGAGTACATGGCCCAACAGGCTCCCTTGCCGGAGCTGTAGTCTTTACTTTCTTCCCATGTGATTTTTAGGCGTGTATGCACCAAGTTCCTCCTGAGGCTGCCGGAATCATTTAAATGTGTGTATAGAGTCTATCTGTATCCTTTTAGTCCTTTCCTTTTGAATCATTGGGCTCTATTTCTTCTGTCTTCCCCTAGTTAGTCCTGAAGTCCTGTCCAAACAGAGTGTTCACCTGGACTCAGTTCTGTCACTACACATATGGCGCCCATGTAAACACTGTCTGGCCACTCCTGCTTCACGCCTCATGGGCACAACTGGCGTTTGTCATAGCGGTGTACAGCAGTTGAGTTTGCACACTCAGGGACTGACAGCCCCACATATAGTCCGATTGCATGTTTGGAACCTTCCCACTGTCCTGGCCCAGTTATGTCCCCTGTGCTTTCTCATGGGAATCTATCTTACCCTGGGATTTCAAGAGAGCTTGTCAAAATCTTGGCTTAGGAGAATCATCTGCTTCCACAACTTTCCCCGGCAATCAGTTCTGAGAAATGCCATGCAAATAAATCACCCTTGATACTTTAAGACCATGGTTCTTCCTCAATGAAGATGAAGTGTCTTGGCTTTCTCAGTCCACATCTTCTTGCTCTTTTTTCATAAGTATGGGGAAATCTAAATCTGAAAGGCAACTCAAAGCTGTTTTTATTCTGATACATGCCGCCATCATTGCTCAATACACTTGCCTTGCACTTAAATTAGTTAGTGAATGCCAGTTTGATTTTAGTCAATCCACTTATTGGATTGACTTAAGCAATCTAGTGAGTTTAACACTGTTCGAAATATTCTTCAAAGTACTGGAGGATAGCAAAGGCATCAGTTAAGAGTACAAAGGATTAGAGTGTCATTTGAACTAATAACGCCTCGGAGATGAGGAGCTACCCTGCAGAGCGTTCAAGTGGAAGATGTACCCTGTGAGTGCTGTAGCAAACACTGCTTAAATCTCCATGGGAAGCAGAAAGGATTGCAATTCAGATGTCAGTTATTGCTCCCTTTGTGGAGACTACAACAATCCAGTTAAGTCCATTGACCATTAAACCTTGTGATGTTCGATTTTTCACTTGTTAGACAAGATGATTATCACAGCTCAAAGAAATGTCCTGTGACCAAGGCACCACCCAGCTCTTAACCCTCTCGGTGCCACAGTTCATTTATACATAAAATGAAGACAACTGGACACTGTGATCTCTCGAGAGTCCTACTCTAAGATTTCCCTCCCTCCCCACCCCATCTTTGTTTTTTTCTCATTGGCTTACAGCTGACAGTCCTGAGACATCCACTTAACTCCAGACTAGAGATGGCTTTTACAGTAGATGCACATATGTCTTCGTATTATGTATGTTGGGCTACAAGATTCCAAGGTCTAAACTGTTTATCTCTAAAAGTTATCAGACTCTTAACAAACAAGATTCTAGGTTTATTGCATTTGTTAAGTCATTCCAAAGTCATTTTCATCTCGAATGCATTGGTTTGGCTCTCTAAGGTTTAGACAACTCCTTCTTTCACAGGTTCTTTCACAGAAGAAGACTGCCATCTTGAAGACAACACTCTTACCTCTCCAGAGAGAATATAGGGGGCCAATTGAAACAAGCCCCATTCGACACTCAAACTCCTGCCTGAAATCTGGGATTGCTGAAATATTTCTGAAGACTGTAATCCAGAAACACCATCTTCTAGTAAGGACAGTGGGGCTCAGAAGGGAAAAAGGCAGTGCTAGATAATTGAGAGAATGCAGCAGAAAGATAGGTTGAACTGAGAACTGGATCTACCCTATTTGCTGCCTGACCCATTAACTCGTTCAAATATTTTATACCTCATGATCCTCATTAATATGACGGTGATATAACTGACAATTTTACAGAGATTTATGAGAATGGATACAAAAAATTTATGAGAATGGAAGATAAGTATGGAGGGGGTGCTCAGTGACTCTCCTGGAAGAAGGTCAAGTGTGTTTATGGTAGCTCTTTGGGGCCAGCCTCTCCCTCTTGATTGCCTGGTGAAAGGCTTTCTTTTATAGATCCAGAATGAAGAGCTAAGGAAAGAATACCAGTGTTTTGAGTTGTCAGAGAGGATTGCTTTTCTTGAGATGAAAGGTGTTTTCAAAGGTGAGACCAACACTAGACTTGGTTACATCCAAACAGTCAGAGCATGAAGTGGGTGGACAAACTGTAATTGTAGAAGTTGCGGGAAGAGGCAAGAGGCTCGTTTCACAGAAGTATTTTCAAAGTGCCTGAGAACCAGGATAAATGGAGGATGGGATGTGGAAACATGGGTGGTCCTAAACTGTCACTGGTAAAGGGAAATGGGAAGCCATGTGCTGGACAGGCAGCACAGGGTGGTGACATCAGTCAGGAGGTCTCGGGAACTCAGCTACGGAACTGGAAGATGGATAAAAAGACAAGTCCTGCTTCTGTCTAAAGTGCTATGTTTTAGTTTGGCTTTCTATTGCTGTGAAGAGACACCACAACAACGATTAGAACAGAAAACATTTCATTGGAGCTGACTTACAGTTTCAGATGTTTAGTCCATTATCATCATGGCGGGAAGCATGGTGGCACACAGGCAGACACGGTGCTGGAGAAGGAGCTGAGAGTTCTACATCTGAATCTGCAGGCAGCAGGAAGAGACAATGCCACACCGGGCCTGGCTTGAGCATCTGAGACCTCAAAGCCCACCCCCAATGACACACTTCCTCCAACAACACCGCACCTACTCCAACAAGGCCATACCTCCTAACAATGCCACTCCTTCTGCTCCAGTGAAAGCATCCCCATCCATTACCCTGGATCCCAAACATGGGCCCTGCCACAGAGAGGACACTGTCTGTCTTAGAGTTGGAAGAACATATTTAAAGCAGTGGGAGGGGAAGGGACACCTACTTGCATAGCCTTGAAAGTATAAGGAGACTTAACCTTAGACGAGACCTCGTATTTTATAACTAGAGCTCTTCCTTCGCCCAAGTAGAGAGAAACCTGTGTGCTTCCCAGAAAATATGACTAGGGATTAAGGAAGGGCCGAACTTCCCAGATAAATGATGGAGGTAGGTCTTGGTAAAAATGTCAAGGCAAAGGGCTGGAGAGATGGCTCAGCAGTGAAGAGCACTGACTGCTCTTTTAGAGGACCCAGATTTAATCCCCAGTACCACATGGTGGCTCAGAACTATCTGGTAACTCTAGGTCCTAGGGATCCAAGCCATCTTCTGGCTTCCGTGGACACCAGGCATGTACATGATATATGACAAACATGCAGGCAAAACACACACACACACACACACACACACACACACACACACACACACACACACACACACTAAAAGAAAATTAAATGTAAAATGAATCAAAAAACTCCACAATGGGTCCTGTGCTCATTGCATGAGTTAGCTGTTTGAAACTTGGGATTTATGCAGGGACGCTTGGCTCAATCTGGGAGGAGGGCACTGGACCTGCCTGGACTGAGTCTACCAGGTGGATCTCAGTCCTGGGGGCGGGGGAGGCTTTGCCCTGGAGGAGGTGAATGGAGAATGGGCTGGGGGGAAGGGAGGGGGCAGGAAGGGGGAGAACAAGGGAATCTGTGGCTGTTATGTAGAACTGAATGGTTTTGTAAAATAAAATAAAAGGAAAAAAAAAACTCCACAATGGTTATTTGATAAACAACACTTTCCAAAGAAGGCAAAACACCTATACACATCAAGTAAATATATTAAAAAAAAATAGTATTTAGGAAAAATCCACATATTTATAGAGATTATGAATCTATAAACAGGACCAGCCACCAGGCTCTGTTCATACCAACTACCTGCTACTCCTGGCCGAAGAAGCTCTAAATGACCCCCTGATGGTGGCAGGATTGATCCCTGGGCCGGATATGAATCCAAATGTATATGGGGTTGCTACTTTGAATAGGGTATGGGAAGAGAAGAGCATCTGTCAGGATTGGAAAGGTGCAGGGTCCCAGGTAGCCAAGGTGATGAGTTCAAATCCTGTTGTGCTGCAGTCATAATAAATCGTGACTGTATATATGTCTGTCCTTCTGCATACAGACTATTGAAAGAGGAGAAGGTGAACAGCAGTAGAAAGTCGTATCCATGTGCAGCATGAACTTAAATTCTGGCCCTAACTCTCATTGACTGTGACTCTAACACAAGTTTCTTAACCTGTGATTCATTTCCTCATCTGTACATAAAATATTAAATTACTCAGTAAAGTGGTTAGGCCAGTGCCTAGCATACAATGGACGTGAATGTTTGCTAAATAAACCAAAAGTGTACCTCTGTTACCAGCTCTTGGCATAGCGCCCCTTCTCAGTGTTTGATAAGGGACTGATTGCTGTTTTGAAAATTAACTGGTAAGTCTGGGCACACGTGGCTGGCAGTTACAGTTCAATGACCTTGCTTTGAACCAGGACACCGGCACCAAATGGTGGGTGGCTCCATGCTCAGCCACGGGAGTAGCGGAGCTGTCACCATGAATTAAGAGGACACAGCAGACATCAGCTGTGCATCTTATAAATTATTCCAAGCCAGTGGGCTCCCAGGAGAGACAATGACTGCCAGTCTTCTTCCTCTGCCTTGTCAGCCTCCTTTTATCAGGAGGTATGAGTGCAGGTAAAAGTCTGAAGACTCCAGGAGAGTATCTGCAGTGTGCAGCCTTTAGCGCACACATGACAACATGGTATGTACTTGGAAATGGGGAGAGAGAGGGAGGGGGAGAGAGAGAGAGAGAGAGAGAGAGAGAGAGAGAGAGAGAGAGAGAGAGAGAGAGAGAGAGAGAGAAGTAACAGCAGAAGCATAAAGCCAGAAGAAGCTCACCCTTAACGGCTCTGCCGATTTCAGTCAGACCTCACTTTGCTTTGGAGAATTGTCCCCTGAGACACCACCAACTGCTTGGGCCCTCCATCTGCTCCATCCCCTGTTTACTCCCCTCCTCCTGACCAACACAGCACCCACAACAGCTACCACATGACGGCCAGCACTGAGCTTCAGAAACAGGACCAAGCTCCAGCAGCCAGCTCCCCTTGCAGAGGCAACGGTTCACTTTCTTTCAAATAAACACCCCTACAATGGAAATTATTTCAGTGGATTTGCGTAAAACTCAGATTGTTCAATTGCGATTGAATCCGAGTAAGGAAACCCGTATGTTTTGTACAGGCAAACAGCATGTAATGAAGAGTATTAGTTCGGAGGTGGAAATGAGTGTGGGGGAAGTTTTGGACTAGCTGCTCCCTGTCATGCCATTTCTTCATTTGAATATGTTGATATCAAGCGTGGAGAGTAGAGCTCCATGACAAAGCATCTGCACCACAGAGCATGGAGTCGCACAGGGTTCCAGTGTAGACAGTGAGTTCAAGCAGTCTAGGCTAAAAGTCATTTATAAATGTTGATTGTTGTTCTCCCTCTCTTTTTTCTTTTTCTTTTCTTTCTTTCTTTCTTTCTTTTTTTTTTTTCAGAGACAGGGCTCCTCTATGTAGCTTTGTACCTTTCCTGGAACTCACTCTGTAGCCCAGGCTGGCCTCGAACTCACAGAGATCCTCCTGGCTTTGCCTCCCGAGTACTGGGATTAAAGGCGTGCACCACCACCGCCCGGCTTGATTACTGTTCTTACTTTGTATCCTTCACATATGGGGCATTGTTGAGAGTCACAGTGGAAATGTTAGTGAGTGAATGTGTTTGATAAACTGTAATATAACTTACTCATTTTAGGGATAATTAATGGTACCTCAGTTAGTTAGTGATAAAGACCATGATCAAAACCAACTTAGGGCTTTGAGGTTTCAAAAGCCCATTCTGTTTCCAGTGTTTCTCTCTCTCTCTCTCTCTCTCTCTCTCTCTCTCTCTCTCTCTCTCTCTCTCTCTCTCTCTCTCTCTCCCTTGTGCTTGTGGATCAAATGTAAGCTCTACGCTACTGCCAGGTTCCCCACCATGATGGCCATGGACTCTAACCCTCTAGAACAGCGGTTCTCAACATGTGGGGTCGAGACCCCTTTGACAAGCCTCTGTCTCCAAAAATATTTCCATGACGATGATTCATAACAGTAGCAAATTTACAGTTATGAAGTAGCAATGAAAATAATTTTATGGTTGGGGGTCACCACAACATGAAGAACTGTATTAAAGGGTTGCAGCATTAGGAAGGTTGAGAACCACTGCTGTAGAACTATGAGTGCCCAAATTAAGTGTCTTCTTCATAAGATGTCTTGGGTATGGTGTTTTGTCACAGCAATAGAAAAATGACTAAAACAAATGGTCAATGTGAATTCAGTTTTGAGAGAAAGTGAGGTCAGTTGCGGGTTTGATATCAACTAGAGTTATCATCCCCAAAGAGAAGCTTGCTCCCAGTTTTCCTCCAATTTCCCCTGTAGAGTAAAAGAATTATTCCCTTTGAGATTTTTTCCATGTATATCATATGCTCAGAAGGGTTACAAGGTAACAAGTATCTCTTCATGAAGTTGTGCCCAACAAGGGAAGTATTCTGAAGTTTGGCATCCACGGTAACCATGGTTTTAGGATGTACCACACCTGGGGTGCACACCACAGAAGGGATTTCCTTCCTCTGCCCCAACTAGGGAATCATACATGTAACCTTGCGTTTGTTTATCCTTAGATGGATCTGGTTTGACGATGCTCCAGGTAGCCTGGCTCTCTGGAAACCTCCCCTCCCCCCTGCCAGAGCTGTTTCCTGCCCTGTCTGAGCAGATTCCCAGACTAAATAATAATAAAGACCTCTAATAAAGACTGCACAGAGAACTGTTTTCGGTAGGAACCTCAAAGGCGCATCCTCCAGGGTGTCTCTCTGGGAACCACCTTCAATTGCTGTAATTCCCACCAGCTCTTCTGACTCTTCTGAGCACTGCCCTGAAGCTTATGTTTGGTGTGAGCTGCCCACAAGGGGCTCACAGCATGCCAGGGGAGCAGGAGCCTTTTGGCTGTATGACAAATGTCTATACAAGCACAATGTGCATCAAAGATCACCAGGAAATGTCTGTTAATAAGTCTGCCGCCTTCATACCTTTCAGATCGTCCTGCGTTCCTTCAAGTCACATCTTTCTACCTGCCCCCGCCCCACTCCCACCTCCTCAGTCCCAAGGCAGCTCCCAGAAGAACTGTGCTTGAATCTTGCTTCTACACATTACCAGCTCTGTAGCCCATGGGCAATTTCCCTAACTTCTCCAAGGTTCAAGTTCTTCACTCACAAAATGTCATTTCTGAAGATTAAATATGAACACATAGTAAAAACTCCTGACCCATGGTGGGAACTCAATAAAGCTTAAAACCACAATGAAAGAGTAATCCTCCAGAATCCCATCATCAGAGTTTAACAACCATCTTCATCTGCAGAAACAACAGGAGAACAGCTCACCCACAGGAGGCAGATGGCGCAGCATCAGCCCTTTGCAAACAGACTGATCGATGGAACCAGTGATCAGGAAAATTGAATTCCGCTGAATACACACTGCTGTCTGCCCGACATCATCTTATTTCAATGAAGCACAATTGTAAATAGTGGGAGGCACTTCTGATAAGTTATGTGTTTGGGAACAAGGGCTTTGAAATGACATTTTGAGCTCCAATTAATCAAATTTTGAATAACAGAGTCTGGAGAAACAATTCAATACCATCTAAGTGGTGATTGAAAGAGAGTTTAGTCTGAGCTACAAAATAGTTACCAACACCAATGTCCTGGTGCTTTCTTGACCTAAGAAAAACATAGTCTATAGCGTATTCGTTCTTATATTGCACAATGAAGAGTACCCCATGTACCCAGAAGTGTGCAAGGCAGCAGGAAAACTCAGATTGGGAGGCAGGCCCTGGCTCAGACAGTTCCAAGTGAGAGGACATAGAGGAGGCTGAAGTGAAAGCTAGATGTTGGGTGAGGCCACTTTTCTTAGATATCTGATAACCACATCCTATGACCATAATGTCTCAAGGCCTCCCCAAGACTCTTCCTGTCTCAGGTCTGGCTTTCCTTTTCTTTCTGATCCAGTTGCCTAGTCTTGCCGTTCTACCCAGGGCAGATGGGGACCAACCTCAAGCCAATGTTGTTGCTTGCTCTGGCTCAGACCACCAAAGAGAAAGAGCACGCGACCCCTTTTCCTCGGCTCTTCATTGGTCACATATGCAGGCAAGGCCACGCCCTAGAGCTTTCTATCTCAAAGCCATTGGCTAAAGGGAACAAATCCCCACAACAGGTGACTGTTCTCGTGGTGAATTTTATGTGCTGCCGAAGTTGAAAGCTGGTCTTCTAGGAATTTCCAAATCCAGGAACTGCCAGTCACTGTAGAAGCTTATGTTCAATCCTGCTGCCCCCATTGTGTTGGGGGGTGGGGTTAATAAAGAAGAACCAGAAATCCTAGGATGCAGACTGAGGTTTTGATGTAGGATCAGTGAATTACTTCCTCGGGATCACCTGGAGCTGCTTATTAAGCTGCATATGTCAGAGCCCCATCTCAGAGCCTCTTCAGGTGGCGGCGTGGTTCTGAGAATCCCAGCTCCGTAGATTGCTATGCACCTGCGGGTGTAATCATCATTTTCATCATGGATTTGTGTATTTCATGCCACAGAGGACATAAAACAGCATCAGTGAGATTAACGACATTCCAAACTGAACTTGGACTGTGTCTGAATGCTGTCTGTGTACGTTGATTTCATTTTACCCTTGGGTGAACACTTTCAAATGGCTATTGTTTGTGGTCCATAGATGAACAAAACAAAAAGTCTGAGAAGTTAAGTACATCATCTCGAGTCATGGAGCTGGTGAGTATTAAAGCCAGCCTTCAGGACTCGGGTGGTTATACCCTCGGCTTCATAGTGAAACCCCATCTAAAATAAAATAAGCAAGAACATAAGCCAGCCTTCAAGCCATGGGCTGACTCCAGAGCCACAGTTTTGTGTGCATGATCATAAACTTGAGCTTTGTGGCTAGTGAGCACAAAGATCTTGCAGGAGGGCAGGTCCTGTTCTACTTTTACATTTGCTCTGGCTGTAACAGCCCCTGGTGTTCATGCCAGTGTATAAGGCACATTTACATCTACTCTCTAGTGTAGCTTAGACCAGGCCAAAGTTTACTGAGGACTTGCCAAAGATCGAAGGAGGCAGCTCCCAAGTAATTTGGATTTTCTTAAACTCATCTCTGCCCAGAGCTCAGAACAGCCAGAGGTCTGTGTCCAATTCAAAGCAACATATTTTTCATGAATATCTATAGCAGCCCAAGGCATGTCAGCGAATGCTCTGATGCCCCTGCTTATTAGCTTAAGAGCCCAGCCACAGACAAACTGGCTGCAGCAGCTTCTGACCTGGTGCACTGAGCGTGCAGCTGCTCCCTGCGATCAAAATTCACTCGGCTTAATTTCCAGTCCTCTGTCTCTGAGTCTTCATGGAAAGCTAACCTCGCTTGTACCACTCGCTGTTAAGCTCTTGCTCAGTCTTTTCCATTTTCTTCTGCTCCGCCCTCTCTCTGAGAACAAAGATCCCATCTTTCATGCTGAGTCATTTCTCCACACGCTGCCTATGCTTGACCCCATTTCTACAGGTACCTAAATGATTCCTTTTTACCCCGGCTGCTGTGATGAAATGGGAAGAACCCCTGCGATGGCCATTCTTGGTTGTCAACTTGACTACATCTGAAATTAACTAACACCCAAATGATTGGGTACAATAGGGAGGAATTGTTTTCCTTAATTAAATCATGGGAAGTAGGAAGACCCATTTCTAATCCAGATCTTTGAGATGGGAAGATCCATCTTTAATCTGAGTCATACCTTCTGCTGGCACCCTATAGAAACAGCATGGGAGAATGAAGCTTGCTTTCTCTGTCTATTTGATCTTGCTCTCTCTGGCAAGTCCATTCTTTCACTAGCATTAGAGCCTGCTTCTTTGGGACTATAGTATATGCTGAAGACCAGCTAAGACATCCAACCTCATGGACTGAACACCTACTGGATTCTTGGGCCTTCCATTGGTATTCAGCCATTGTACTAGCTGGATCACAGCCTACATGCCATTCTAATAAATCCCATAGACAGACAGGCATGCAGGCAGGCAGGCAAACAGACAGACTAAGATAGATAGATAGATAGATAGATAGATAGATAGATAGATAGATAGATGATATATTTTAAATGGGAAGGTAGATGATAGATGACAGACAGATGATAGATAGATGATAGATAGGTAGGTAGATAGATAGATAGATAGATAGATAGATAGATAGATAGATAGATTCATTCTATCTATTCCGTTTCTCTAGAGAACCCTGACTAACATAACCCCAATCATAGAACAAGAAAATACATGTTGTGCCTTGATTCTGCAAGGTTGCCTTGGATAAGCCACTTTGTCCATTCCACCCCAGGATTGTGTTTTTCTAGAAATCAGAGCACAAGTCACTGTATTCTCCAGGTACAGTCCTTTGCCCACTCTCCTTTTTGTGTCCCCGTAGACAGGGAGACACCACTCCTCCACTTTGCCTCTCTCTTATCAGTAGTGCTTCATTCCCAGGATCCCCTTGGAGGACAGAATGGGCTTGCTCTTGTAATAGACTCCCAGACCTCAGTAGGCCCGCAGACCTTAGCATAACTGACGCCGTGATGGAAGTGCCATTCAGACCTTGGATCTGAAAGGGCCAAGCAGACTCCATAACAGGCTGCTCAGTCTTCTCTCAGAGATCAGGCCTCAATTTCAGTTTCCTGAGACTTGAGCAAGCAGTTTCTGGGAGGGCCATGACATAGTCCTTGCAGTAGCTCCCTTTCTGCACGTACTCTGACTGCTCAAGGTTCAGCCAGTTGTTTACTGTCTGGGACCCCTCACCAACTTAGAGCTGTGTGCATGGGTCAGTGTGAACATGCTAGGCCAGCCAGCCCCCATGGCAGCTCAAGGACAGAGCCTGGGCCACTGAATCAGCCCCCACAGTCAGTACATGCTAGGCTAGCCAGCCCCCATAACAGCTCAACCTGGGACTTGTCCAGGCCTGCCCAAAAATGATAACTGTAACCCCCAACCAGTAAATTCAAAGGTTACACACCATCACCCAATCATATGATGCCAAGGCTTATACCACCCTGTTTGTGTTTTTCCCCTTTAAAAACCCCTCACCCTGAGAGCTCAGGCCTGTCCTCCTCCACTCACTGTATCAAGTGTTGGACGACCAAGCCCCAAGCCCGAGCTTGCTTGTTATCAATAAACCCCTTTGTGGTTTGCATCAGATATTGGCTCTGTGGTGGTCTTGCTTGGAGGTCTTGCTACGCGGCCACAACAGAACCCAGCATGTAAGTAGCAACACCTGCCAGAACATGAACCATGACCTAATCCATCAAAGTCCACAGTTCTGGGAAAGTCCCTAGATGTACTTACCTTGCTTTTTGGCTTCTGTAGTTCTGCTTCTGGGTAACTGTTCTTGCTAACTGAGGTGTGTCAGCCCAGGATGTAATTTTTGTGCTTAAAATCTCACCCCGAGAAAGGCCTGGGGCTACACTAGAATTCTGAACACCAAGTATTGTCACTGGCTGGCTAATAAAAGCTTTCTATTGGCTTGAAATCATGTCCAAGTAGTCTTCTCTGGTGAATACCTCACAACATTTCGGAAAGTCCCAGTCAGAACCCCAGAGACAAGACCTAGACACTGGGGGTCTCAGAGCCCCTCTTAGTGGGGAAGAGTGGAGGGGTCAAGGGACTCTTAAGGGGTTCACAAAGGAAAAGACCAGAGACACCAGAAAAGAAAAAGGAAAAAGGGATACCCTGTCCTACAGAAAGTGATTAAAAAAGGGATCTTTGCCCAGGTACTGGGCACCGGGTGCCTCCATCCTCAGTCCACACTTCCTGATACCCTCTTCATGTGAAAGTGACTGACATAGACCTATCCTTCAGACATGACCCACCAGATGCCCCACCATGAGAAACTGAAGAGGTACTGTACACTGATTGGAGCAGTTTTGTTCAAGATGAAGTCAGATAATCCTGTGCTGTAGTTCTCACCTTGGATAGGACAGTGTGGTCCCAGTCTTTCAGCTGCGGGACTTCAGTAAAAGGGCTGAGTTTCTGGAGTTAACCAAGGCATTTCACTGAAGGAAGGACAAATCCATCACTGTGTACACACAGTCAGTAAGCATTTTCCCTAGCCCATGTCCTTGAGGCCCTCTATAAAGAGAAGGGGCCTCAAAAACAAACAAACAATCCTCAAGGAAATCAAGAACAAAACAAAAATAAAATTCCTGGCCCTACTAGAGGCCGTATGCCTGCCAGGAGAGATAGCCATGGCCCACTGCAATGGGCATCCAAAGAGGAATCCCCAGAGGCCCACGAGAACAGGCCAGCAGACTTGGCCACCCAGAAGGTGACCTAGAATAGTAGGGTCTCTCCAGATCTTGGTTTCCCTGTCTGAACCTGAACTTCTCCAGAGTCCAACCTATCCACAAAGAAACCAAGTGTTCAAAAGCAAAACAAGCCAAACAAGAGACAAACAGATGGTGGTTCCTGCTGGGACTAGAGGCTTACACTCCCTACAGCTATTGGAAGACTGATGGTCACCAAACTCCACCAGGCCCAGATATCATACCCATCAGTCAGACGATCTTGCCAAAGACATGTATCCAGGTGTACACTTGTGCTACTTGTGCAAAGGTTAACTCCCAAAAGGAGAAGAGAAGCCCCAGAAGGAGTCTGCACCTGAGGAAGCACCCCCACAAAGCATTGGAAAGTGGACTTTGAATAGATAAAACCCATGGTTGTTGGGTATAACTCTGTTGGTTCTCATATTTGCCATCTCTGGATGGGTAGAAATCTATCACACCCAAATGGAGACAACCTCAGTAGTCACCAAGAAAATCCTGCAAGAGTTCATGCCTGGATTTAGGCTGCCCCTCTCCCGGGGTCTGACAATGGCCTGATCTTCATGGTCCAAGTTTCCCTAAATCTGGCAGAGGTCCTAAATGTTGATTGGAAACCACATTGTGCTTATAGGACACAAAGCTCAGGACTGATTGAAAAGGATAAATGGAAAGAAAACATAAATATGTCCTTGAGACCAGCAAACATTGGGCAAACCTCCTACCCCCGACCCCCCCTAAGGGCCAGGTGCACCCCATATCAAGAAGTTCTTAAGACAGATGGTCCAAGAGGCTGTGCCCTTACCTGTGTCTGAGCCTGCAGACAGATTCCACCCTGGTGGACTTGTGTGGGTGGGTAAAGAGGATCTCGACCCAACCCAGAGGCTGGAGCCAACATGGAAAGGCCCGTATCCTGTGGTCCTCACCAGCCCTACATCAGTGAAGGTCACCAATGTCATCCTGAGGACCCACCACACCCAGCTGAAGGAGGCTACAGAAGAAAACTCAGATGGATCATCAGCAGGTCCTCGGATCCCCTGCAGATAAGACTGACCTGGATCATGGATCTTCTTTTTTATTGCTCTGTGAGAAAGATCCAAACCCCATAAGCCAGGCCCTAGGTGTAGGAATCAGACTGGACCTGGGAGCTCATAGAGATAATCCCCCCCTCTGGCCCTCCCCATGCAGACTCCTGTAGCCATAATTTCAGAATGACAGTCAAGTATCTTTCCAGGCCCCAGAGTCTACCTGGCTTGCTTTCCCTTTGTAATTCCACAAGTGTTCATCTCTAATGGAAAAGAGGGCAGGGCCCACGTAAGTCTAGATGCTGGGTTTCCCTGTGTGTTTTGACCCATTTCCTTCTCATTCCCCTGTTGGTGGGGCGGACATCGTGGGCTCTGCTGTAGTTGGAACTTCTGCCCTAGTTATGGGGGATAAAAACTTTAAGGAACTCAGTGCTCAAGTCGACATAGACCTGAGCCATCTACAAAATTCTGCTTCCCATCTGGAAGCCCAATTAGACTCCTTAGATGAGGTTGTTCTTCAGAGTCGAAGAGGACTGGACCTGCTCTTTAGGAGACAAGGGGGTTTCTGTAGGACGCTGGGAGAAACTCATTGCTTCTCAGTCAGTCAGGGGTAATTAGAGAAGGCTTAGCCATGGTCAGAAACAACCTTCAGGACAGAGAAAGGAGATGTCAAGAATCCAACAACTGGTGCCGATCTCTGTTCTCCTGGTCCCCTGGTTGACTGCTCCACTTACAGCCATGACTGGACCTTTAATTCTCTGGTTCTTGGTCCTCACCATAGGACCCTGCTTGCTCAAGTCCCTACTTAGCTACGTAAAACAGACAATAAATTCTGTTAAACTATGAGTACTAAGGAGACAATATAACCCCCTGCCCCCAGATGAGTCCATGACTCATGGCCATAGAACTAGTGGGGATTATAACAGGCTTCTAGACCTTAGCACTAGTAAGGCCATGATGGAAGTATTATTCGGGGCTTGGAACCAAACACATAGGCAGCAACACCTGCCAAAATGAAAACAAAGACCTCCTCCATCCAAGTCCACAGTTCTGGGAAAGTCCCCAAAGTTACTAACTTTGCTTTTTGGCTTCTGTCGTTCTGTTTCTGGCTGACTGTTCTTGCTAGCTGAGGTGTGTTTAGCTCAGGATGTGGTTTTGTGTGGTGATATTTTATTTGTGCTGAAATGTGGTGCTATTTTATTTGTATGTGAATAAATAAAGTTTGCCCGGAGATCAGAGGAAATAGCAGGCCATTAAGTAAACACAAAAGTCAGGCAGTGATAGCACACACCCTTAATCTGATCACATGGCAGGCAGGGTCTCTGTGTGTTCAAAGCCACACTAGGGAACAGCCAATCGTGGTGACACACGCCTTTAATCCCAATACCAACCATAGGGACCTGGAGGTCTGTGCAGACAGGCAGTGACAAGAAAGTGAGGTAGCTGGGCTAAGATAGCCAATGAGAGGGCAGGACAGCAAGGCAATAAAGGCACGGGTAGACAGGAAGTAGCTCACTTTTTGGAAGCTGCAGAGTTGGTGAGGTAATGTAGCTGGTGGCTATTCCTATTTCTCTGATCTCTAAGGCTTTCACCCCTATATTTGGCTCCATGTATTTTATTTAATAAGACTGCTTAGAATTTCATCTACAGTTTTGTGTTTAAAAAAAAAAAAACACACCCTGAGAAAGGCCCAGGACTGTACTTGGGTCCCAAACACCCAATGTAGTCATCGGCTGCCTAATAAAGACTTGCCTTGAACCTGTGTCTCAGTGGTCGTCTCTGGTGGATACTTCACAATACTCTTCCCATAAGTTTAGTCAAGCTGTATCCGATCTGTAAATCTCACTGCCTTTGTTACTGAAGGACCAGTTCGGATCTTCATGCTATGCCCAGGGGAGACACTGGGGACTGGAGGAGAAACGCCTCCATAGCTCACTCCTGGCAGTTTGAAATCCTAGGGGTTTGGTTGCAGTGAGCAATGCCAGCAGGAAACCTCGGCATGTGGCAATTTCTACTGTTAAAGCCCTCACCAAGGCCCAGAGTACAGAAGCCACAGGAGCTCTTGTATAGGCCCAGAAGTCGAGAAATCCTCAGTCCTAGACGGTGGCCAGAGTTGCCTAGAGCATTGGAATCACCCAGCTCTTGATAACTGCTAAATTTACACTGTGTAAGATCCTTTGCCCTTCTGGTCACTGGGCTGTTTCTTGATGCTGCTGTTCCAGCTGCGTGCATCTGGCTCCTGGGGCTGCTGTGGGTGTTCTCTGTAACTCCTCTGTGGATGCGCTCACAGCTCTGCCTCGGCCCCTGCCCCCGCCACTTGACAGGACTCCTTATTCCCAATGATCCGCTACTCCTGTGGCTTTCAGAGTTCAGAGACTCCCCCGTTTCTGCAGCTTGGCCTGTTGTCTGCTCGGCACAATCACTGCCAGTGTGTGCCGCGGGCCTCGCCTACTCTACTAGCAATGGACACCAATCAAATCAATTTGAGAGTGGAGGGCCATTAAAGGAGTTAGATGAAGGGGACTTGGGAGGAGGTGCATAAGGAGATGGGGAGGAAGAATAGTTTAATTCTCTTTTAGTCAGAAATGTATATTAAAAAAATAAGTTTTAAAAAACTTAGACAAAAAAAAACAAAAACAAACAAAAAAAAACCAAAAAAACAAAAAACAAAAACAAACAAAAAAAAAAAAAAACACTTGAGAGGAGCTTTGCATGGAGCCGGATATTGGGTCCCTGGAAGTGGCCCCAAAGATGAGTGTCTTCCAGGCAGCTGCCTCAGGGAGCCCAGAGCTGCTAATGCAGCCACAAAGGAGCTGTTTGCACCAAGCCCGGCAAACCTTCATGCAAGCAAAGTACGTGTTGACGCCAATCACGGCACTGACTTTATTGCCAAAGTACAACAGTCCCAGTCCTTGGCAACCAGGGAAAGCACTCCCCTCTGGTCTATGCGGAAAAAGCTGCATCGTCATCTAAAGGGAAAAAGACAAATAATCCCCAGCAAGGTGCCGACTGTTTCAAGTGGCCCTGGCTGGAAGTTCACTTCCAGGAGAAAGTCCTGCTACAGCTGCAGGTGCCACCGTCCTGTGGCTTCCTCAAGACACTTGTAAGGGACAAAGTAGCAGGAGCTTCCATGAGGGTATCAGAGTGACAATCCTGTGCTCCAGGCAGCCAGAGGATCAGCAAAGTGTCCATTAGCTGTCAGTTAGGAGTCTGATCACCCCATCCCAGTAATTTTGCTCATTCACAGGAAAATAAACACCCAGAGTGTTGACAATAAGAACTCATGGACATGAATATTGATTTCAACGATGTTTCATAGTGTATTTAGCAATGTTCAGGTCCTACCTGGTACCCCAGGAAAAGGTGGCTCCCTTCTTCTCACGCTTTGATAGCGGCAGAGGATGGAAGAGGGCATTCTCTCTCCAACTACTCCTATCTCCCTGTGGTGGTCTGAATGAGAATGACCCCCATAGGCTCATAGAAATGGATGTCTGGTCACCAGGGAGTGGCACTATTAGGTGTGGCCTTGTTGAAGGAAGTGTGTCACTGGGGGTGAGCTTTGAGGTTCCAGATGCTCAAACCAGGCCCAGTTCCTCTCTCTCTCTCTCTCTCTCTCTCTCTCTCTCTCTCTCTCTCTCTCTCTCTCTCTCTCTCTTCTTGCTGCCTGTGGATCCAGATGTAGGACTCTCAGTTACCTCTCCAGCACCATGTCTGTCTGTGTGCTGCCATGCTTCCCGCCATGACGAGAATGGACTAAACCTCTGAAACTGTAAGCCAGCCCCAATTAAAGGTTTTCCTTTAAAACTTGCCATGGTCATGGTGTCTCTTCACAGCAATAGAGCACTTACTAAGACACTTCTCAAACAAAGGAACTTAATTATTGTCCAAGCCTGGACTTTAGATGAGCCTGGTTTTCTTTTCCCTGGCTTAGTGGCTTACTGTACCTGTTTGAGCACAAGACATGTATGATAATCTGTCTCCCTTTTTTGGCTTAAAATCCAGGCAAAGTCTGGCTCTAGGTCAGATTGGTTAGCTTGGGTAGTTTCCACTCTTTATTCATGGCCAATTAAACAACTTTGAGATCCTTGGAGGGCTCATTTTCCCTTCTTTCTCTTTCTGTGAATATTTCTGAATGAATGGGCCCTGATATGGAGATTCCGTCTCAGGAAGGCAGTTAATAAGCCTAGTTATATTCTCCAAATTAGCTTTTACCAAACAATACTTATCAGAAATTGTCACACTCTGGCTTCAGAGGCAAAACCTCATTTGATTCACAGGCTGCTATGAGATATTGTGTGTAGCAATTTAATAATCCTGTGCTGAAACTGGGAGTCAAAGCATCCTGGTGTGTACAGACCCAATACTATCCTCATGTAACCCAAGCTTCCTCCCTTACATCCAACTGTGCACACATGTTGCCTTCCACCAAGCTCTCAAGTCCCAATGTGGATGCAGATTCTAAACTCATTTATTTCTTAATCTTTCCTGTTTCCAGCTGCCTGGGCAGTGCCACTCAAAGCCAGACCTTGTATGTATTTGATGTGTTAAATGGTGTTCAAACCCTCTAGAAACTTTGATGAACAGCACACACACACATACACACACACACACACACACAGCATCAAAGAACAAAAAAGAAAAAAATAAAATGCTAAAGGAATCTGTTTTCTGTGCTGTCATTTCTTAACTAACTGCCTGGTTTTGGATGATTAAAATCACGAGGAGTCCAAAAATGGAAGAATTCGTCATGTTTGACGTTGGCACATTTTAACCAATTTAAGAAATTGCTTCCGCATCAGCAACACGGCCAATTTACATGTACTTAGGTAATGAGGAAGAAAAGATGCAGACACTGAGAGTAAGCAGGAGAATCACCAAGAGGGGTGGGAGGGGGGGGGCATGCCCAAACAAGGAGAAGGAAAGAGGTGTGGGCGACAAGACAATGAAAGAGACAGAAAATGAAAGCGGTTGACAGCATTCATACATGGTGTCCTCCTCCTAGAACGCTGGGTGCCTAGAGTTTGGAGGATGAGGCCACTGGGGCGTCGGGGCTGGACCGCATGTCTCTGAGTGACAGGTGTAATTCTCTGAACCTCACTTGAGCCCTGTGGACTTACCGTCCCCCCCCCCCCCCCCCCCGACTGCGATCAGTTTTCCATAGATAGCAGCTAATGAACGGTAAGGACCTGTGGAGCAAAAATCACAATGCCACATGCTGGCATCTCTAATATCATTTGTGTCGCTGGGCTAATGGGTTTTGTATTTCAAGGGGAAGGATTTTAGAATCTGCGTGTCCCACTCCAGAGAACCTTACAGGCACCGACAGTGTGGGAGCTGAAGTTACATTTTAAGTTTTAATGGCTATGCCGTAGAGATCCATGGAACAAGAATGCCTCTGATCTGCAAGCCCCTTGGCCAAGGACAGATAGTTCCTGAAATGTTGGAGGCTATTGTTTATGGGAGATAACAAGCCACGTGTTTTCACTCCCCTAAACAAGTTTGTTTGACCCATCTGTACCACATGTGCTTGACCACATGTGGGCGGGAGGTTCCCAGGCAGGAAATACATCAGGATGCACACTTGATTCTGATCAGACATAGGCCAGAGGTACATCAGGATATATGCTTGCCTCTGATTGGACCTGATAGGAAGTGCAATGAATTGTGGGTTTTCCTTCTTAAGCCCTTGCAAAACCTACTTTGAGGTCATTTTTTTCTGGGAAACCAGAGATGGATCTGGTCAGAGCCCATTCACTTGGCCAGTAGTTAATTAAAGCTTGCTTCAAATTTGGCTTTAAATTGTGGTGGGTCTCATTTATTTGTCTTTAAACTGAGGTGGTTGTCTTATTCTTGATCAGTGGGATTAGCGTAGCCCATCACAACTCTCCTACCTCCAGAGCCTCTCAGTCATCCACTACTTCTCTTTATATTTTTACTGTATTTGCAAACTGTGGACACCTTTGACCTTGTAGAACCCCACCCCCCCCACTCTCTCTGGCTGTCATGTCTCCCATTCTAGATCTTGACAAATCAGACCCGGGAGGGTAAAGGAGGGGCTTTCTTGGTCGCTCCTGGAATTCTGAGTTCTGTGTTGAAAGAGAAGCTTCCCATATAAGCATTCTGCATGAGTGTTTAGAACAAAAAGGCCAGGCCAACTGTAGGTCATGAGACTATCGACAGCTCACGTTGTATATTCAAGTGTTCCCAGGATTGGCCTCTCTCTGTCTTGTAGCCAAATTATGTGATATGTTCAGCAATAGGGTCTTTCCAGTGCCACTAAGAATGATGACAATGGTCTGTGTTGTTTTTGGAGGCTTCTGGGGTCTCCCTAACTAAAAACTTGTAGGGAGATTTTCCTTTAATCGTATACCTTTGGGGGAGCATCAGACAGGGTATCTTTCATGCATCCTTGGTTTTGGTTAACCCATTCTTTACCCCACCCTCAACCCTTTCCCCATCCCCACGTGACCTCCCATATTGCCCTCCCTTCCTTCATATTATATGTATTCTATCTTCTCTTATATTTGTAACTGGGACGCAAAACTCTTCAAATTGAAGATTTATAGCATATACAGAACAGCAAGAAAGAAACATGAATTTTCATCTATATACTTAGAAATAAAAGAGCTATCAGAAAAAAAAGGAGAAATTACCCATGGGAGATATGAGTTATACTAACAAACTTATTAGTAGCAAATCTAGGAACCTGAAGAGAACAGACTATTATCTTCAGTCTGTTAAAGTTGTGAGAAATGGGAAGTAAAATAAGCAAGCTTAAAACCTGAGTGTAAATCCAAGTAAACAAAACTACTTTTTAAATTATTTAGTGCAGGGGCTGAGTAAAAAACACTTGTTCCTCCAGTGGACTTGGGTTATTTCCCAGCACCCACATGTGTCTCTTATCCATCCATAATTCCAGTTTTCCCTGGATACCTTCTGATCTCCATGGGCACCAGGAACACACACAGTGCACTTTACAATACACACACACTCTCTCTCTCTCTCTCTCTCTCTCTCACACACACACACACACACACACACACACACACACACACACACACACACACAGACAAAACATCTATATACATAAAATAAATCCTTAAAAAACCCTAATTAACTAGGGTGCTTAGGAGAAGTAGAACTGAAAGACCAATAGCCCAGCCCACCTGGGGTTGGAAAGGAGAGTTAATGAACTAATGTCAACCTTGCCTCTGGTCCAGTGAGACAGAAATCTCTCTTAATGTCCAACGGGTCTGTTAAAAGGTACAGGTAACACCTAGAAAAAAAGCAAGAGAGAAGATAAAAACCCAAGTTAGAGAAGAAAAAAGTTAAAGTTCAACAAATCCAATGGAAGATGAATCCTCCAGATCCATACAAATATTCCAAACAACAGGGGATAGCACATGGCATCAGCTGTGGCCGCACAAGAACCATGGATGCTGATGCATTTTAATGTTATAATATAGATAGAGAAAGAGAATGAGACCTAAAGTTCTATCTATATTAACACAGCGGGAGCTGTAAGGTGGTCTAACAGAATTTACTGTTTTAAAATTATTTTGGAGGCTGGAGGTTTAGCTCAGGTCTAGAGAATTTTCTAAACCATGCAAGGCTTAGGTAGGTTCAACCATCACAAAAACACGACACAAAACAATTTAAAAGACAATATTCTGTAGACCAGTAATAATAAAAGACAGTATTCTGCAGCGGGTCAGGAATTGGAAAGATCAGTTCAGGCTCTGCCCTGTATTGCCATGTAGCCTTCGGTGGCCTTCACTAGCCTATGTGATGTTGTCTGTGCTGCAGAAACTGTATAATTAAACAATCCCCTAGTCACAGGGCACACTGTCATGGCTCCCTCTGTTTTGATTTGCTAACGGAACCCCAGAACTGAAAGCGGAGGGGTCATCTAATCAAAACCTCTTATTTCATGAACGAGACACTGAAGCCAGGGAAGGCCAGACATTCCCAGAACCCTGTTGGAGTTCAAGTGAACTGAAGGCTTCTAAGCCCCAGTTGAGATTATTTTCCATGAACTCTGAGATTCTCTCTGCCTCTCAGTGGTGGTCTAAGGACAAAGGAGAGCATGTCCACAGTGGGGAAGGTACTGGAATAGATGAGGCAACCTATTAGCACCAAACATCTCTAAATGAGACCCAATATCATCCTCTATTAAGTCATGCTGAGAAGTTGAATACAGGGGGTGTTTTAAATGTCAGCACCATGCAATTATGAATAGGGCTGATTAATAAATAAGCAAACAAATACAAGGAAATCAGGCCTGCGTTAATGCCTCAAATTCACAGCAACACCCTGTTAACACGAACTTCAAGTATTAACACTAATAAGTACACTAATCAGAGGTTTGAAAACTCCAAATTAATTCAACCGCTGCTCAATAGAGTGTCACTGCGTCATCTCTGCCTGTGACTTTCCTATCTGCTCAGATCTCCGTGCAGTAATTAAATCCATTAACATGTAAAACGGGCTTTTGTTCTCGAGGGGGAGAAGGAAGAAGGGACCTGAATAACATTCTTGGCAACAGAACTCCATTTCTCAGAACTTCATTATGTCTGCATTCTTGGCCTTTTCTCTCTGAATAGCGGTTCTCCTGCTGTGGGCTGTGCTTCAGGCTGGGCCATAGAAGTGACTTTGGGAGGGCGTGTGCATCATTCAAGTAGAGCCGGAGACAGTCTGATGCTATCCCTGCTGCACATCAGGGATATCTGTAGACCCTTATTGTTTTCCTTGCAGCCTCTTTTCACCATGGGTGAAATGAGAATGAAGTCTTCCCTCCTGGTCTCTCACAGGACCCGGGAGGTCACCAATATAAAAAGCATAGCTCTTAACCCAAAGGGAACAAGAGAACGTTTTTTTCTTCAGCCAAATTTGAGTGACTATGGCCCAGGAACACGGAGCTGAGTTACCCCAGGTTCCATGGACCGACGTGGAAGCAGTTTCATGAAGTTGTGTATTAACAGAAGGAAAAAAGTCCTAATTCAAGGCAATTTTACAATGCATTGGTGTAAACATGAAGTGAGGAGTTTCAGAAGGCCGATGAATCTCACCTGCTGCCTTCAGAGGCTATCTGCCAGCATTTTTAACACTTGCACTGGTGGAAAATAGGGCTTTATGAGATTTATCAAGACGTTAGGTCTGATACAGAAGTGGGCAAGGAATGGTTCTTAGGATGCTAAAGACAGCCCCCGTGAAGTGTTAATTAGATGAGGCGGGGCGTGTTCAGGGCTGTATACTCCCAGTTGGGCACACTAGTACTCACTATCCAATCATCAATCACTCCAGGGCATGCATGATCCATAGACAACTAACCAATTCCTGGCTTGGATTCTGTCCTGCAGCTCAGGCTCTGGCTGATTCCATTGCTGGATGTGAACTATTGACCCCTTATTTGTCCGGCCCCAGCCCCATGCCTTATATCTTGAGCCTGTTCTGTGCTCAGAACCATCAGGGTTCCGCCTCTCCTTTCACATTGGCCTTGTCAGGGTCTTTTCGAATCCCCTGCAGTGTCTTTCCTTGCATTAATTTCAGTTCTCTGATCTTACCTTCAACACGGGCTCTTTGAACCCCTCCTCCTCCTCCTCCTCCTCCCCCTCCTCCTCCTCCTCTGCCTCTTTAACCCTTTCATTACCATTCTCTATCTCATATACACAAATTGTTATGTGAAGTCTAGATCTCAGTAATTGAGACTAATGAAAGAGCTTGTCACCGCCAACAGCCAAGTCTACCAAACCAAATCAGTAGCGCTTGGTGAATCAAAGCCATCAAAGCCAGTAAGACTGACGTAGCTTATGGATTTATTTGTTTATTTTTCAATGAATTCTCACATTACAGAGACACAAACTCAACCATCAACATTTCAGATGAAAGCTTACTCTTGGCAGCCACCTATCCCAAAGTATGGCACCTTGAAATCTTGAATACTTTATAATGAAAATTGCAATTTCAGAAGCAGGGTCTTTCTGATTGTCTGCCCTCCTGTTCACTGTCTGGACAGACAGTGAATCTGGAGTGATGTGTAGAAACCAAATTTAGGGGTTAGAGAAGTGGCTGCCCTTGCACAGGACCTGAGTTCAATTCCCAGCACCCACATGGTGCCTCACAACCACCTGTAACTCCACTTCCAGGGGATCTGATGCCCTCTCCTGGCCTCTAAGAGCAACAGGCATGCACGTGGTGTACAGATATACATGCAGGCCAAACACCATACACATAAAATAAAATAAAGTATAAGGTTTTTTTTTGTTTCTTTTGTTTTATTTTTTGAGACAGGGTTTTTTGGTGTAGCCTTATTTGTCTTGCTCTGCAGACAAGACTGGCCTTGAACTCAGAGATCTGCCTGCCTCTGCCTCCCGAGTGCTGGGATTAAAGTCATGCTCCACCACTGAAAACAAAACAAAACAAACAAAAAAACAACAACAAAAGACTGTTGTATGAGTTGGTAAAGCTTTGGCCAGTCCCTCAGCCAATGCAGACAACTTCTCTGTGGTGTTTTTGAGAACACTGTGGCATTTCAGCTCAGCAGTAGAAGGGAGGGCGCAATGAAACCATTGAATTAGATTGCTCCTTGGGTAGAAAGTTTACCAAAGATGCAACAAAGAAAGAGAACTATAGACCAATCTCCCTCATGAACATTGATGCAAAAATACTCAATAAAATATTGGCAAAGAGACTCCAAGAACACATCAAAACAATTATCCACCATAATCAACTAGCCTTCATCCCAGAGATGCAAGGGTGGTTCAACATACGAAAGTCCATCAATGTAATAAACCATATAAACAAACTGAAAGAAAAAAACTACATGATCATCTCACTGGATACTGAAAAGGCCTTTGACAAAATCCAACACCCCTTCATGATAAAGGTTCTGGAGAGATAAGGAATACAGGGAACATACCTAAACATAATAAAGGCATTTACAGCAAGCCAAGAGCCAACATCAAAGTAAATGGAGAAGAAACTCAAAGCAATTCCACTAAAATCAGGAACAAGACAAGGCTGTCTGCTCTCCCCATACTTATTCAATATAGTACTTGAAGTTCTAGCCAGAGCAATAAGACAACATAAGGAGATCAAGGGGACACAAATTGGAAAGGAAGAAATCAAGATCTTTCCCCATTCTGTCAATAAGACAAAACGGCAGCCTACAGAATGGGAAAAGACCTTCCCTGACAGACCCCACATCTGACAGAGGGCTGATTTCCAGAATATATAAAGAACTCAAGAAATTAGACATCAAAGTACCCAACAGTTGGGGCCATGCAGTGATGGTGTGTGCCTTTAATCCCAGCACTCGGGAGGCAGAGGCAGGCTGATCTCTGTGAGTTCGAGGCCTACCTGGGCTACAGAGTGAGTTCCAGGAAAGGCACAAAGCTACACAGAGAAACCCTGTCTTGAAAAAAAAAAACCAAAACAAACAAACAACAACAACAACAAAAAAAACCAAAAAAAAAAAAAAAAAAAACAACCCAACAGTCTAATTAAAAAATGGGTTATAGAGCTAAACAGAGAATTCTCAACAGAAGAATCTCAAATGGCTGAAAGGCATTTAAGGAATTGCTCAACGTCCTTAATCATCAGGAAAATGCAAATCAAAACAACTCTGAGATACCATCTTATACCTGTCAGAATGGCTAAAGTCAAAAACATTGACAGCTTATGTTGGAGAGGATATGGAGCAAGGGGAACACTCCTGCACAGTTTCTGGGAATGCAAACTTGTACAGCCACTTTGGAAATCAATATGGTGCTTTCTTAGAAAATTGGGAATCAACCTCCCTCAAGATCCAACTATACCACTCTTGGGCATATATCCAAGGAAGGCTCAATTATACCACAAGGACACATGCTCAACTATGTTCATAGCAGCATTATTTGTAATAGCCAGAACCTGGAAACAACCTAGATGCCCTTCAACTGAAGAATGGATAAATAAAATGTGGTACATATACCTAATGGAGTACTACTCAGCAGAGAAAAACAATGACATCATGAGGTTTGCAGGCAAATGGATGGAACTAGAAAAAATCATCCTGAGTGAGCTAACCCAGACTCAGAAAGACAAGCATGGTATGTACTACTCATAAGTGGATACTAGATGTAAAGCAAAGGATAACCAGACTGCAACTCACAACTCCAGGGAGGCTACCTACAACTCAGGGAGGACCCTGAGAAAGACACAGGGATTGCCCAGCGACAGAGAAATGGATGAGATCTACATGAGCAGTCTGGGAGTGAGGAGAGGTAATGGAGGAATGAGAACTTAGGGGTCTGGGAGGTCCCAGCTGGATCAGGAACAAAGTAGAAGAACAAGGAAAGAGATACCATGATGAATGAAGACCTCATGGGAATAGGAAGAAGTAGAGTACTAGAGAGGTCCCCAGAAATCCACAAAGATACCTCCACTATAGAGTAGTGGCAATGGTCGAGAGAGTGCCTGAGCAGATCTACTCTGGTGATTAGATGGCCGAACACCCTGTCATGATAGAACTCTCATCCAGTGACTGGTGGAAGCAGATGCAGAGATCCACGGCCAAGTCCCAGGTGGAGCTCTAGGAGTCCAATTGGTGAGAGAGAGGAGGGATTATATGAGCAAGAGATATCGAGACCATGATCGGAAAAACATAGGGACAAATAGCCAAACTAGCGGAAACATATGAACTGTGAACCAATAGCTGAGGAGCCCCCATGGAACTGGACCAGGCCCTCTGGATAAGTGAGACAGTTGTTTAGCTTGAACTGTCCCGGGCAGTGGGACCAGGACCTGTCCTTGGTGCATGAGCTGGCTTTTTGGAACCTAGGGCCTATGCTGAGACACTTTGCTCAGCCTTGGTGCAGGGAGGAGGGGACTGGACCTGCCTCAACTGAATCTGCCAGGCTGGGCTGACTCCCCAGGGGAGACCTTGCCTTGGAAGGGGTAGGTATGGGGGGTAGATTAGGGGGGAAGGCTGGGGGATGGGAGGAGGGAGGACAGGGGACTCATTTGGCTGATATGTAAAATTAAATTAATTATAAAATAAAAATATTTATTTTAAAAAAGAAAGTTTTATTAGGGATCAAACTGCCAAAGCTATCTCTCAGGGGGCAGAGAGCAGCAAAATGGCAGATAAGCAAGTGGATTTTCTGACAGTCAGCAGGGCGGGGTTCTGCACTAACACACTGTTTGAGTTAACTAGATACCCTCGCCACAAATAGTTGACACCTTGGGGCAGCTTAAAAGAGGTTTCTGGTCAACAGAAACCTGCCTTAGGAGATTCCTGAGGAATTCGGAATTCAGGCTTCTCTTTACTCAGTAACAATTCTTCTGTTGACCTGGTCAGAGTCCTTCTGTTTAGGACATTGTTACCAGCACTGCCATTTTAGGGGGCACAGGGGTCCACTTTAGACCTAACAAGAAGCTCGGAGGAATCTTCAATTCATTCATTAAGGAAAGTATGGGTGGAAAGATAAGGAATATGAATTATTTACATTCAGGTTCATTGTGAGGATACATTGTAGAAAATAACCTAATGTAAGTATAAAGTGAGTACACTGCTTAAGAATTCGTTAGCTCCTCAGTAAGCGAGGGACTGGTAGATGGTACAGTGACCTCAAAAGGCCACACAGTTTCAATGAAATAACAAATGCTGACGTGAATTAGAGAAGGCGACAAAGAAATCACAACTGCAGGACAAAAGTCAGGTGTAGTCTATCAAAACTCAATTTGCATTTGCATGGGCAAAATTAATTCCCATTGTAATTTATTCTGTCCCTTCATCTCTATTTGAAGAGAGCTGTACAATGACTTAGTCAAAAGCAAGAGAGGCACTAAACCCAGCCCCTGAGCTAGCCACGACAGCCACTGCATATCACAGCTGTTCCTAAATTTTCCTTTCTAGAGGAATCCCAGACCTCCTCAAAGTCACATCCTGAATCCTGGCTTCATTCATATGCAAACATAGAAAGTTCCTCTATCTTGCTGCTGAGGCAATCCTTTGCTGATGTGAGGACTTTCTTCCTCAGGGTTCCAACACACACTGAAGACCCGCTGAGACATCCAGCCTCCTGGACTGAACCACTATTGGATTCTTGGCCTTTCTGTCAGGAGCTAGTCATTGTTGGATCGGCCAGACAACAGCCTGTAACAATTATAATGAATCCCGTTTCCGATAGAATAGTAGAAATAAATGAGATAAACAGAAATTTATTCTATCAGTTTGGTTCCTCTAGAATAGCAATTCTCAACTTGTGGGTCACAACCCCTTTGGGAGTCATATATCAGATATCCCATGTATCAGATATTTATATTATGATTCATAACAGTAGCAAAATTATAGTTATGAAACAATAAAGTAATTTTATGGTTGAGGGTCACCACAACATGAGTAACTGTATTAAAATGTCACAGCATTGGGAAGGTTGAGAATCACTACTCTAGAGGACTCTGACTAATACAACAGTCATATGAGTCAATCCTTAACTTAATCTTGTGTGTGTGTGTGTGTGTGTGTGTGTGTGTGTGTGTGTGTGTGTGTGTGTGTGTATGTGTGTGTGTGGTGAGACTCTCTGGGATTGGACCCAAGGCTTTGTCATGATGGAAATACAACTCCACCCTGACTACTTGAAAAAGGGTCTCATTATGTAGCTCTAGCTTGCCTTGAACTTGAGACCCTCCTATTTCTGCTTCCCGAGGGCTTGAATTATAGGCACGCACTATCATGCCTGATGCCTCAACCATTATTATAAATGTCGTACTATGTACACATATCAATTCTGATTTTGTAGAAAACTCTAACTAATGCATACCCCTCCCCCAAGTGGTAGTCAAAATCGATGGTCATGGGTAGATTTCACAGTACTCACAAGTATCATGACCCTGCTAACAGGTACTTACCAATGAATATCCAAGACTTGGTCTTTAGTGGGGAGCAAGGCCGGGCCAGTGACCACAGTAGAGTCTACCCTTGCCACCAAGAAGCCTCTTCTTACACCACATCCAGACGCACAACAACAGACAGTATGGGTTTCTCAACAAATGCACCCTGGGGTTGTTGAAGTCTACAGAGCAGGGATGGAGGACATACCTGAGCTGCAGGTGTCTTGGAAGAAGCAGCAGGTGCCCAGTGTGAGCTTTAGTCTTCCTTTGCTGAAATGCACAGTGAGGGCTCAGAAATCCCACAGAAAACACTGCAGTGTTGACTACTGAATGCTGCCATTGTGCCGGGGATGCCAAGTTCACTTTATGTCCATCTGCATTATATACTTATATATAGTTGTGACCAGATACCTGAGGAAAAAATAAAGGGAGAAATAATTTGACTCTGTTTCGGGAGATTTCCACCCACAGTTCTTGGCCATGTTGGTTTGGAACCCAAAGACAGGCAGAATGTCATGGTAGCAGGTGGTAGAGGAAGCTGCAGGAAACAGTAAGGAAGGACCAGGGCTTCGTATGACCCACAAAGGCACACCCCCATGAGCTACTTCCTCAAGCTAGGTTCCAACTGGGACAGTTTCCACAAAGTACCAAACGAATGCCACCAGCTGGGGTCTAAACATTCATCTCGTGAGCCTATGGGGACACTTTCCACTCAAGCCACGACTCAACTATGGTGAAAACGGCAAGCACCATCCCCATCAAGTGGACATGAACACTGGCTTCCATGGGGGAAAGTAATCTACTCTGAAGCCCCCAGCCTCTGGGGAAGGAATGGGATCCTAGAGAAAGAGCCCAGCCAGAGGTCAGACATCTAGAACAATTTAAGGTCAGTTACTGAAGACTGATCATGTGAGCTTGGATCAAGAAGGTAGACCATAGGAGGTTACAGAAGGGGCCAAAAGGCAAGTCTGTTGCCTGCAGATGTCTTGGCTAGAGGCCACCATCCTTGTCCGTTCCTCCTAGAGACTAGCTGCTGCTCATTTGTGAGCCAGTGGTTGCCAGCAACATGTCATCCTAATTAAAGCTCATCACAGTCAACCAGAGAAGGACCCATAATTGCCTGGATACGGCCCATGTGGGCCTACCTGCTCCCATACGGCTCAGAACAGTGTATCTCATTCTTTAGATTTGGTAATACTTAAACTCAACTGCAGAGAGGCTAGGAGCCAATGATTCGAGGCCACGTGACCATATGCCAAAATTTCTTTTAGGAGGTACTTGGAGTAACTGAGTAGTGCATGAGATAGGAAATGGGTCATAATACAAACATTCCCTGAAACACGGGCTGGTTGAAAGAAGGATGTGGGTCTAGATGCCAGCAGAATGGGTTATAGACCATTCTCAAAGCTGTGCTACCTTGGGCAAGCGGCTTACAGTTTTGAGATGTTACTACAGACCTACCAAGACTACCAGATAGAGATGTGCATGTGAGTGGATTTGAATACTTCGAAGCTCTGGTCAGCGAGCTTCTTTTCTATAAAGGGCCGGAGAGGGGAATTGTGACTTCTATGGATCACCCAGCATCTGCTATAGCCATCCACCTCTGCCTTAGACAGTCTGTGATCAATGGGGCCCACAGTCCTCTAGCTAAGCCAGCGTGTACTTCTCAAGAAAGCTAGAGTGTGCTGGGAGTGCAGCATCTATCCGTCTCTCTATTTACATGTTACATGTCCACTTATTTCTCCAGAGACAGGATCCCGCAATTTGGCTGTCTGGCCTCAATCTTGTCAGGAAATGTCAGCAGGCCTCAGCTAGCTGGCCTCCTGCCTCTGCCTCGCTGCTGCTGGGATCACAGAGGTGTGCTAACGCGATCTGCGGGAAGCTATACCTTGAGAAAAGGAGGGACTGGTTGGAACAGTGTGGGCTCCCCTGCCCCAGCACCACTTGTCATCACAGAATACCCTTCAAGATGTTGGCTCATGCTCCCTGGGGCATCAAACCTGAGATGTGGTGCCTTCAGGGATTCTTAACAGCTGTGCCAGGAAAAGAGGTGCAGACGAGGCTCCGTCTCCCCGCCGGCAGGCTTCCTGAGCCAAGGGGACTGACTTAGGCGGAAACTTGGGCTTCTGCTCTCCTTGGCACTCCAGATAACAAGCCCACTCCTGCAACTGTGCGTGCATGTGGGGCGCCACTAGAATCAAACTGGTGACCACTGTCAACATCTGCTTCATAAGTGTGCCTGGCTATGACCCAGTAAAACTTGATTTATAGACTCTGAGATTCAAATTCCCACATGATTTTCATGTTTCCTGAAATATTATTCATTATTTGATTGAACAGATTAAATGGTTGAAAATAAACCACTTAAGATATATAAAAAATAATAATTCATAGCTTTATGCTACACAAAAAGAGAAAGCAGGTGAGATCTGGCCAGTGGGCTCATCTCTGGGCCAGAGTAATTTAAATGCAAAAAATAGAGTCGAGAAAGAAATTTTGCAAAAATTTGCAAAAAAAAGTGAATACTGCATTTTTTTTTTTTTGGTAGAAATGTGAAGTTTTTAACATGAATGACTAAAGGAATGTGGGGAAGGGGCAGTGTAGATCACAGGCAGGCGTGGACTCATGGGTGAAGTGGACTTCACAAAGTCGAGCTAAGGCAGCAGAGCTGGAGTGGAGGAGGGGAGAAGCACACGGCCACAGAGTCAATAGAGCCTTCCTGGTAGTCCCACAGGGGGACCAGCAGCCCTGGAGCAGCCCAGAGCTCCTCCCCAACTTGTGGACTTGACATACAGATGTGTGTGGGTGCTTGACAGAGTGTGTGAATGAAAAGACAGTTCTGGAAGTACCCTGCTCTAGGACATCTCACCACACAGGGAGATAGGATATCTGAAGGAAGTTATTTGAAAGTACTTCACTAGTTGACATTAGGTATTCACTATTCTACAGATATTAAATTGTTTAGGACATGGTGCCCTTCTTCAAAGGTTTGGACGTCCCTGTTATCTTCACTTTATACACAAGGAAACTGAGAAAAGGTAAGAAATTATCAGTGGGATTAATAAACCACCAATAAGCATAAACCTTTGCTATTCTCTGGAGACTTGAGGAGTCACAAAATGAATATACGAGTAATGATCTAAGGGCCACAGCCACCTGAGGTAGCAGGAAACACATCTCAGGAGGGACAGCCAGCATCCTGGGAGATGGCACAGTGTTGTTGGTCCACATGGATGACTCATTGCGCCTGACCAGGGGCCACTGCAGACATCATCAACTGTTAGTAAGCCTAGAGCCATTCATAAGAGTGATTACAAATGCTTGCTGAGCATTGCACACCCTGGAAGGAGCCACAATGGCACCAATGTGGGGGTTAGGAATCATTAAACAACATTTCAGCTTTCCTGAGAGCCATTGGACTAAACAAAGGAACAGGTGAGAAGAGGAAATTGGAGGCTATTTGCATTTTGCTAATGGATCTTTAATCAGCAGACCCCCACTCCTCTACCAGCAGCAGCCTGTGCCTGCAATCTGGGGAGACTGTTTCCTCACAAAGCGCCCATTCATGAGGCATGGAGGCTGGCACAATGCAGCAATCAGGCAGAGAATCTTCTCCGGGTGCTACACCTGCACCTGCTCTCAGGCAGGAACTACTTTATCAGCCCTTAGAAACTTACCAGAGGGGAGAGGCTGCCTTTCATCAGCTCTTTTCCAACCTCTGGGGATATGCACATATAAACCATCAGCAAGCCTAAGCAGTCGACTTCTCTGTAGAGCCAGGAAGCCTAGGGGGCTCTGAACAGATCCAGGTCTATCATGTGGCATCAACATGACCCAGATCCTTGAACTCTGCCCTAACTCTCATTCCAGGATTGGGAATAAGGGTGGGCCCTGGTGATTGGGGCTGGAACCAGGGGGATGGAAGCAGCATTAGCAACCAACCCACCACTGAGGGAGGATGGATGCATGAGCTGGCTTGTCAGGTGCGGAAAGAGGCTGAATGCTTTTTTGATTGCTGTAATTGCAGTAAATTGGACGCTTGCGAGTGCCTGTTTCACAAGAAGATCTCATGGATGGGACTTAGGGAAGATGCCCCTCTTCGGCTCCCTCTCCTTTGTCCCATGTAGATGAGATAATTCTGCAACCATCAAAGATTGTGAATAGGCTGCTAATTTTAGTTGTGCAAGCCAAACAAAGACCCCGGTTGGTAGATCCGGAAAGTGATTCATATGATGTGATGTGATGTTTGCACAATGGAACCCTGAGGGTCTTGACAGGAACCCCCCCCCCCCCCCGATTATTGCAAACTCCCCCTCTGAGGAGTTGGGTGGTATGGTAAATGGCTGTCTCAGCCAGGCAGTCAAACCTGGTCTCCAGCAGCTTCCTTTCTTCTTAGGGTCCCGCTTCTGTCTCTGGTAGTGCTGTGGACTCTGTGGGCATCCTCTTCCGACGTGACGAGAGTCAGGAAGGCAGCAGAGAGTCCAAGCATAGAAACCTGACATAAAACCTACAGTGGTTCCTACAGTGTTGGGGAGCCTGGAAGAGCAAAGAAGGGACCAGAAGCTGAGTGGGAAAGGCTAGACTGTTGAAGATACCCTGCTTCTGCCACTAGGTATTTCTCAGCGGTGGGACTTGGACCTGAGCTGAGAGCTGTAGAGTCCATGTCTTTTCCCACGCATTGATCATCATGGCCATGATGAGTGCTACACCTGACTCCAAACCTGGTTTTGCTCACATGCTGTGTACCCCTTACTCTGGGCCATCTGCTTTGGGGAGGCTTGGCAATGGTGGTGTTGGATTTGGGAAGTCTTTCCTCATCCAGTGTGAACAGTGGAAGCACATCAATCTGGAAAAATCTGAGCTCTAAGCAAGCTGGGTTGGCTGGGCACTCTGCTGGGTCACATGACACCTGGGGAGTAGATGGCTAGGGCTCTAACAGGAACGGCATGATGAGGCTGGAGAAGCCTTCACATCATCTCCTCTTCCACGCTCCAAATGCTGGCCTCGCTGCTTCTCGGACCTGCTGGGATACTTTGTGCTTCCTCTGCCTTTGTTCACACTGTCCTTCCTTCCCAGAATTTCCCTTTCTACTTCTCTTGCCAACAGACCATAGTTCATTCTTCAAGACCTTGGTTGCATATTTATGCCTATAGATGAGGAAACAAAGGTTTCCTAGTGAGATCTGTGCTTGCTTTATCCAGCAGAGCTGCACTAGAGGATTGTTTAACCATGTGCATGGTTTCTAGGTGTTTGGAAGTGTCTGCACTTGGCTGAGCTAGGGAGAGGTCTTTTGCTCCACCCCTTGGCATTCCTATAAATAGCCATTCAGAAGAGGCAGGAGGGGCCGGTGGATAAGGATCCGGGCCCTCCCGAGGCTATCCTGCATTTCTATCTGTTTCTCTCCCCTCTATCCTTCTACTTAAATCTCTCATCCCTCACTCCTCAAGAGTACCCTGGGGTAAAATGTGGGAGCCGGTCTCCCAGCCGGCCTCCCACAGAAACAGAACCGCAGCTGCTAAGAGACTTGGCCAAGCTCATTCAATTGGTTAGTGGCAGAAGTGGAATTGAATTGCATGGTCTCTTCCAGGGGTCACACTTGCTACAGTTGCACTCTGCTCTTTCTGCACATACCTCCTCTATGGCACTTGCTACCTGGCACTAGACACGTCACACTCATCTTCCATGCCAGACCATCAATGCCTTAAGAGCAGAGTCCTCCGTCATCCTGCACCTTGAACATCTCACACGGTGCTGGAAGATGTTGTACACTCAGTAATGAACCACTGGCATACAGCGAGACGAGGGACAGACAAGACCAATAGAGGCCACTGAACCACGGGAAGAGCATATTCCTGGCGAGAGACTGGGGACCCGAGGCTAAAAGACCTGTTACAGAGCATCCTGAAGGATGTCTGGATTCTCAGACGATACGAGAAATGGGATTATCACTCAAAGGCCCTTAGACAGCATGCCACCCATGTCTTCTTTGGCCAATATGTTGAACTATTTGTTCTTATCTCCTTTTTCCCTATCAAGCCCTGTATGTCCATGTACAGGAAAGACCACCCAGAGGGAAGCAGAGCTGGTGTAGTCTTGGGGAGATAGACTATGAAGACTTCGGGGTGAATGAAAGAATGGTTATAGCTCTTGAAAGATGGACAAGCCCTGGTGCACTGATACTTGAAAAAGAAAAGACTAAAGTCCAGCATCTTCAAAAGGCTGTATATCTAAGAGGATGTTTTCAACAAGAAACTACAGGAAAGGCCAACTTCCATTGTCTCGCCCTGGGGAAAATGCACTGGTCAGTCAGTGAGGGGGCCGAGGCTTGGCCAGCATCAGACTTAGTCAGTGGCCGAACTGTATTTCTCCTCTTCGTCATTTGTGGTGCCCACTCCATGCCACGACTGATTCCTCTGCTATATTTCTGGCAGAGGCTGTCAGGGCAACAGCACCTCCTGCTAACTAAGGGGACAGGAAATTAGTTTTCCCACCACTGAGTCAAATTCTTGATTCTCGATTCACAGTCTTCCCGCCACTGCCCAGGTCATGTCCAGGGGATGCCATGAGCCAAGTGGCTTGGATCTCAAAAACTTGGAGCAGCTACCTCAGTGATCGAAGGGGTTCCTCAGTTTTCTCTAACACCAGACTAGGAAATCATGGCGGCCAAGGGCCTTGGTGGAAATCACCCACAAGCCCTGTTTCATCCGGCAACTTCGAGAGATAAGAGTACAGAGACACTGGGGTGCCACGAACGACTTTGGGATCGTAGGCAACAAGCACCTGGCTTTATCCCAACATCCCACCCTCATGAACTCCACCCTAAAATACCACCACTTTCTCCCTCTTACAGCACTTGTGTTCCTCGGCTGTGGTTGTGATGATCAACGTGGTTGTTGGCACTTCTGGCAATTGGTAGCTGGTGCTGTCAGAAGCTGCCTCTCAGTGAATGTGGACCTGATCTCCCCCATCTGTCTATTTCTCAGGAACACACAGAGGGATCCCACTTAAGATATACATAGCAACCAAGTGATTTTAAGTACAGAAGCAGAAAAGCATAGGTCCAGCCCTTCTAACGCCTCCACTATAAGGTAGCTGTGTGACCTCCCCTAGGTACATACCCTCTCTGTTGTAGTTTATTGGTACATATTTAGAGAAATGGATAATGTGGTGGCTTGATATTGTAGCAACTAAGAAATCCCTTCTGTGTGTCGTTCTGAGTTGGGGTTGGTCCCAAGCTGGTGTTCCAACTCATGTGAGATTTAGAAGGATGGAGTAAAGGAAGGCCAATTTGGGTTTTCTCTGTCCTTTAAAGGAGGTACTGCTGCAACCCAGGCTCGGTGTCACTCTCTAACTGTTGGCTCAGGGTACAGTGAAGGGGGCGGCCTCTCCAGTTCCTGCTGGGACCTCTTCTCCAATTTCCTCTACCCTGTGCCAAGAGCAAGGTCAGGGGCTTTTAAGTCATTTCAGAAAAATGGCACAGTCAAATGAGGTTTTTTTGATTTTTATTTTTTATAAGTATAAGATGACTGAATTGTCTGGCTACTGGATTCCCTGATGTAGACTGCCAAGTTTATTGGAAAACCATGGAATTCAGGTCAGGGAACCATGGGGCTCTTTGTGTTATTTGTGTCATAGGTGTTTGTCCAGCTGTGTGGAGTTCTGTCTCAAGTTCTCTTCTGTCTTCCGGTATGCTAGGAAATCAAGTCTGTGTACCTGGAACAGAACATGTCAAAGCATAGTCTAAGATTGTCACCAGTAAGGTCACCTGGACAACTGGTTACAGCACTGATTCCATCAACTCTGCATGCTTAAAAGTTTTCGTGTGTAGTTTTGCTGAAATTTGAGAACCACTCAATGCTCCCTGAAAAAAAATAACAGGAAAAGGAAGAAATAAATGAGCAAATGGATAAATAAAGAGCGTGTACTGCATCTGAGAAAGGAGACCAGAAATGCATGGTCTGAGGGGCTTCTTCCCAGTTCTGGGAGTTAAGGGGAGGGTTGTGCTATAGTCACAGGTCTGTCCTCAAGGTGACTCCAGACGAGCTGATGACATAAAGCTACTTGCCTCTGCTCCTCCCAGAAGCGCCTCTGGAAACTGCTTGAGAGGCGTCTTAGTGAGACAGGTAGTCATCCTCCAGTGTCACGGAGGAACCGGGAAGCAGTCACATTGGAGACATCTGAAGGTGAGGCCACACCATTTGCGTCTTCCGCAGGCAGCCTCCAACTGTCATTTCCCCTGTGCAGTAAATTAGAAATGTCTCTCCGGTCTTCGTGGGCTTTTCATTCATTTCTCTTCTCCTGGGAAGTTCTATCCCCTCTGCACACTGGCCAGACACGCAGAGGTTCTCTCTGGTGACCCTGCCTGTTAGCAGCCTCTGGGGCTGGCTTGCAGAAGCAGCACAACCCACAGGTTGCACAAATTGGACTAGAAGAGGACAAGGGCAGATGATGAAAAGCCCCCTTCAGGCAGCTCCCCGACATCATTAGCTGCCATAGAGGCTGGTAATGAGGTCTCTTCTTGTAGTGAGACGGGCCTGGGCACAACAGCTGCATCCTCCACCCATGCCAGCCATTTCAGGCCTTGATGGAACAAATGCCTCTCTAGTCACAAGCTGTTGTGCTCAGGGCGTTCCTCTTCCTTGTCCACTTGGAGCTTCCTCTCAAGTCTTGTATGATCAACTTAAGACACTTAGAACTTGGTGGGAAAAATTGTTAATAATTAACCAATCTTCTCCTCCAAAAATGCTGTTTTAGAATTTTTTTAAATTTTATTTTTATTTATGTGTATATGTGTGATGGTATCCTCGGAAGCCAGAAGGCATCCTCTGGATCTGGAGTTACAGGCAAATGTGAGCTGCCTACCCGAGTGCTAGGAACCCAGTAGGGGCCCTCTGGGAAGGCAGCGAGGCTCTTCACCATTATTCCATCCCTCCAGCCCCAGAATGGATCTTTTTTTTTTCTTTAAAACCACTACATACATACATTTATTTATTAATTTTCATTTTTATTTTGTACCTATGGGTGTTTTGCCTGCATGCATATCTGTGTGCCATGTGTACACATGGTACCTGAGAGGTCAGAGCGGGTTGGATAGCTTGCAGCTGGATTTAATATAGACAGCTGTGAGCCACCATGTGAGTGCCGAGAATCAAAGCAGGATTCTCTGGAAGAGCAGCCAGTGATCTTAACTGCTGAGACATTGCTCCAGCCCCTGCCTCACTTCTTAAAAGTATTTTACTTTTTCTAGGAGGTAGGTTTGGGGGACAACCAGGCACCAAGAACTCAGGGACAATGTATTTCTGTGTTGCTGTTTCATCCTTACAGTGCCTTCTAAAACATACCATTGCACAAAGAACTGGGGTTCTGGATAAATTGGGTTTCATGGTGCTTATAATGTAGTGAGAGACAAATTTCCTTTAATTTGAAAACATACCTAAAGCAACTTGAAAAGGGAGGTTGCTCAAAATGTCACTGAAATGTGGGTTAAAACACCAAGTAGAGTGGTATTGACAAGGACAGCTTTGGAGATCCACTCTGAGATCCAAATCCCATTTCCATCATGTTTTTAAAATCTCTTTAAAAAGTTTTTAAAATTAGCATTTACAGTGTAAATTTTCATTATAGAGTTTTTAAACAAAATATGTTTTTGTTGATCCAACATACTTTGCATCCTTTCCAGATTACTTATAAAACTTAAATGGAATGATATATAAACAGTTTATTATAGAGTACTGCTAGGGAATCATGACAAGAAAAACTATCTGTTCATATTCAGGACAGACTTAGTTTTTCTTCATTAGAACATTTTCTGCCTACAGTTGGTTGAATTTATAGGGTCATAACACAGAGAGAAGACTCTGCCTACAAGCACACATTCTACATCTATTCCATGGAAGACACTTCAACAGACAGAGTCAAAGCTTTCACTACATATACAATCAAACATGTTTTCCCTTTACTGGACAGGCTGAATTCTGTAATCTGTAATTCTCAAATCCTGTAATATTGGACCCAGATCAAGTGACAGTTTTATCTGGAGTACTCTGATTCTCTCTTATGACATTTGGGAGGAAGGGCAGATTAAGAATAAAGTGGCTGTTGTTTATTTTAAGATCAATCTCCTAAAATCTGATACCAAATGTTTCCAGAAACTCCCAAGAAATATATGAGATACCATGCCATTCTGGTTCCAACTAGGCATATCTAAGATTTTTCTTTGTTTGTACTTCAAATCCAAATCTGAAACCTTTTGTTGACCATCTATGTTGGTTAGTATTAACTTTGAACTTGACAGACTCTTCAGTCACTTGGGAGAAGGGTCCCTGAACATGTCTGTGGGAGATTGTCTTGATTGCATGAACTGAGGGGTAAAGATTCTCCCAGTGTGGTTGGCACCATTGCCTAGGCTAGGGATTCTGGACTATGTAAGAGCAAGGAAATCAAGCTGAGCAGCAGACATTCACTGATTTGTTCTCTGTTTTTGATTGTGGATGCAGTATAACCAGCTGCTTCAATCTGCTGCGGCTACTGTTACAGTGACTTCCCTTTCATGATGGACTACGACCCGTGGAACTTTAATAAGTTGAGTCTTTTTAATTAGTATGCTTAATTTGGTGTGTGTGCGTGCGTGCGTGCGTGCGTGCGTGCGTGCGTGCGTGCGTGTGTGTGTGTGTGTGTACAACACGAGCATGCCAGCATGGATGTGCATGCAATTGCAGGTTGGGTTTGGAGGTCAGAGGACAATTGCCAGAGTGGGCTCTTTGCTTCCGTAATGTGAGTGCCAGAAATTAAGATCAGGTTGTCTGGCTCACCAAGTATTTTATTCACAGAACCATCTCACTGGTCCTTATGTTGTTTTTGTCAGGGTTATTTTATCATCATAGCAACAGGAAAAACATCCAAAAGGGATGAATGATCATCCAACTATACAGTTGACTTCAAGGACAATAAAATCAAAATTTGCCTAATCGCAGGCTTACCTATCAGCTTAGTTAGGATTACTATTGCTTTGGTGAAACACCATGACCAAAGCAACTTGGGGAGGAAAGGGTTTATTTGGCTTATACTTTTATACCACAGTTCATCATCAAAGGAAGTCAGGGCAGGAACTTAAGCAGGGCAGGGACCTGGAGGCAGGAGCTGAGGCAGAAGCCATAGAGGAATGCTGCTCACTGGCTTGCTCCTCATAACTTGCTCAGCCTGCTTTCTTATGGAACCCAGGACCACCAGCCTGGGGTGGCCCCACCCACAATGGGCTGAGCCCTCCCCCATCAATCACTAATTAAGAATGTACTCCACAGGATTGCCTACAGCTCAGTCTTACAGAGATATTTTCTTAACTGAGGTTCCCTCCTCTTAGATGACTTTAGCTTGTGTCAAATTGACATAAAACTATCCTGCACACTTATGTGTGGGAAGCAGGAAATCCTTTGTACCCACAGATCTCCAGGGGAACCAGGTATGTTAAGTACACAGGTTTGTCTTTTCAATGGAAAATATGTAAAACCTGTTTTTCCACCCAGAAACCTGGGAATTAGAGGTGATTAATAGCCTGGTGGTATTGTCTGTTGAGCCAGGCCAGATCAAGCCCCTACAACCAGGACTAGAGATACCCAGTAATCTGAATGACCCTTACATTACCTGTATAGCCAGGTGCTCCCCCAAGCTCCTACAACCAGGACCAGAGGTGGTTAAGAGACCAATGACCCCTACACTATCTGCATGACCAAGACCAGTCCAGATCCTTCCTAACACAGGTAGCCTATCTCCAGAACCCATCTTCTTAGAAGAAATGGCATGTACCCTGAGTTGAGTTTCAATGTAATTATGCTTCTTTGTGCACCAGGTATTATATTACACCAGGAAACCTTTTTTTCCCAAAACAAATTGTGTTTGAATATACTGGCAATAAATCACTAGGCATCAGACTCCCAGAAGTTTGATCCAGGTTGACGAAGTCAATCTGGACCGAGTTTTCATTCCCACCTCTTCCTAGGTCACTGCTGCCTTGACTCCTGCAGAGACCTCTTCACCTGTGCTCATAGAAATATGGCTAGTCATAGCGCCTTGCCATGATCTATCCATATAGACGTGTTATTTTGTTATGTAAAAATCTTAATATGAATCCGTTTTATGTTATATAAATATTTATTTTTAAAATTTTTTTAATTAAAAATATATTTATATTCCTATTTTATAACAAAATACCTAAGGCTAAATGTATTATATGGTAAAGAGGTCTAGAGGTTTCTTTAACTCACACTTTAGGAAGTTGAAAATACAAGATTAAATGAATTAAATCAATTCATCCTCCCGCGAGAGCATTATGACAGATGATACCATGAGGAAAGTATGTGCAAAAGGCAGCAATCACCAGAAAGACAGGAAGTCAAGACAGGGAAGGATCTGTCTGGTTCTTTTTACTGGGCATGATATGGGGTCCTGCAAGAACTGTGACCAGCTCTGTTTTGCTTTGGAGCAGGTTCTTGTTATCTAGCTAGCTAGCTCAGACTGGCCTCAGAATTACGTTCTTTCTGCCTCTACCTCTGCCTCTGAGATCTGAGGTCACAGTATTCATCACCATGTTTGGGCCTGTGCCATCTTCCACTAATCTCCACTTTTTAATGTCCCCCACCTATCAATGCTGTCAATATATTGGGATCCAAATGCCAACATATGAAAGGTGCACTCACACTACAACCGGATCATAGCTACTCCCCAGAGCCAAACTTTGCTAGAGCCTATAGTCAAATTAGCAGTCCAAAGCACCCTCCCAGTACCCCCCAGCAAGTACTCTTCCATCCAGCTTTACTTGTCTTCTGAAACCTGTGAGCACACCAACGCAGTTCCTGCTCCACATCTTCCTCCTATGCACGTCATATTGTTGTCTCTCCTATCCCTCCCAGTCCTCTGTACATGAGCCTCTCTTCCCTCTCAGCTGAGCTCCAAGTGTCTCTCCTCACATGCAAGTGGAAGTTACAAAGACAGCTATCACTTGTACTGTTCCTATCCCAGAGACCTGGACAGGTATGAACTGAACTGAGTAGGCCCGCAGGGAAAACATTTGGATAGTTCTACAGTTCCTGAGTGTAAGAACTAGCCTCCACACAGCATTCTTTTTTGTTTGTTTGTTTTTGTTTTTGTTTTTCGTGACAGGGTTTCTTTCTCTGTGTAGCTTTGTGCCTTTCCTGGAACTCACTCTGTAGCCCAGGCTGGCCTCGAACTCACAGAGATCCGCCTGCCTCTGCCTCCCAAGTGCTGGGATTAAAGGCGTGCGCCACCACCGCCTGGCTGCGCACAGCATTCTATAAATTAAGCCACACCTAATATTTTACTAAGGAATTCTAAATGCCAGACGTACAGTGGTTCATATATAGTTGGGTTTAATGACTATTATGCAATATTATTAAGTACATTTAAATTGATTTATGGAACTTATTCATCTAGAGAAAATAGTTATTATATTAAATAGGTCGGTTTCCATACATACTCTTATTCTCTCAGTGTTTAATTTTCATAATACAGTAGACATGAAAGAAGAGAACAAAAACAGAATTGGACTTAATTTCCTATATTCTATTTCCTATCCATCATTCATATTCAATGTCCAACCATTTGATTTTTCTGGTTATATTATGAAAGTGTCTAAAATAGAATATCAGGTATGAGGTTGGAGAATGTTTTCTTCTTTTTGTTTCAGTCAAGTGGCATTTGGTAGGGTGTATTTTACTAGACCAGCATCAGTATTTAGCTCAGAGAATAGACTTGTGAAGAACATGACAATTATCTTGAAATACACAAAAGCTTTTCATAGAAACATGTAGTAGAGATCATCTATGGGTTTTCAACAAAAACAAAATCACAATTCATGGATGGAGAGTAGATTTCCTCCAGGATATACTAAAAGACGTCATCACGTGCCTGCAGAGGGGGCTGCATCTGTGTCTGTGCATGTGTGGTTAGGATGGGTGACCATTGACTCAAGAGTCTGGAACACAACATTTTTATAATTTAGGCATTCTAGGATCACAGATGAAGGAACTTGAAGTTCCCTGACATTTTCCCAGCAGTGGCCTGCATCCTCTGCCTTCAGATTTAATAACCTTGTCTTCTTCTCCTGGGTCTTCATTGTCTGATTATCTTTATTCATACTTAGGAAACCTTTCCCTTTACAAATGAAGCTTTGTACATCACCTGCCACACCCATCAAAGCAAAGCCTCAATCTAGGCTATCTTTGAGACTAGCTTCAACTAGTAGAATGTGGCAGAGACAACATGCCATTTTCATGGTTAGGTGAGAGGAGGAATTTTAGTCCTAGTTTGCCATCTTGGAGATCACCTGGAACCATCATGTAAGACTGGCCAATCCAATCTTGGGAAGGACCAGCAGCTGACTGAAGAATAGTGGAGTCCCAGGCAACCGTCAGCACCAAGTGCCAGACACAAGAATGAAGCAATCCTGTTCCTTCCTGCCCTGACCATCTTTCCAGTTGACTTCAGTCCACAGAGAGGCCAGGAAAATCAGTAGAGCATGGCAAATGAAAATTAGATCACTGTTTTAAGTGAGTAGATTTGGGTACTTACTAAGACCACTGGGTACTAGTGCATGAGCAATAGATTTGTCTAGAAGGGAAGCACAGCCATAGAGAAGCCAGAAACACAGGAGTACAAGCCAGTGTCGGGGCATTCCCAGGAGGCAGAGTCCTAATCAGGTCTGGGAAGAACACTGCTTTCTATAGGAAGAGAAGATGGCCCCAAAGACATCTGAGGACTAAAAGAGGGGCTTTCCAGAAACCTTTAAGCTCTAGGCTGCTTCAAAATGTGTTGAGCACCCCAGTGCTGGGCATACTTGTGATAGGCAGGAGGTTTTACTGCAAGGCAGGACTTGGATAATGTATAGCCAGATGTCTGAGGCTACTTCCCATCACAGGCATTGGCTTAGATTCTCCAAGTTTCGTCTGAGATGGCAGCACATGCCCAGTCATGTCAAATATGTTACATTGCCTTGAGAATATATACCCTGACTTACCAAAATTAAAAGCAACGTGTACAAGAGAAGTAATTTCTCTGTGTATATAGTTCATAAACATCAATGTGACTGGGCTGACCAGGGCAGGTACCAGAGGACCGAGAGAATGGATTGCCATGAAAACATCCATCTCAAAAATGAGGCCCCCAGGCAGAGATTATATCGCTTCTGAGTCTCCTGTTAGACCTGGCCCAGTTGTTACCATTACGGGAATGTGCTGCATAATCACAATAATAGTACCAGCAATAATAATAATAACTTCAATAACAGCACCCTCTCTCCCCGTTGCCTCCTCACCGCCTGCCACGAATCTGTCACTATGATAAGTAGCAGTGAAAAGCAGAGTCGTACTTTCTTCCAGCACCGCAGACCCCTTGAGGTTTCGCTCTCAGGCTGCAGGTTGGAGGGATGCTCACAGTACTGCTTTCCCCCGTGTTCTAAGGGGACTTTAACCTGTCGCCTGCATGTCAACGGCTGTGCTGGTTTTCCTTTTTCAACAAGTGCAGCGAGGCCTCCAAGCCTGCCCATCCTTATCCTGAACTCCATCTCAGCATCCTCACCGGAACAAGGACCCTGAAGGAGAAAGCACTTTGAAAAGAATATTGTTAAAAGTAGCATCAGCAACCAAGACTAAGGTTTCTTCTGAGACTTGAGTGATTTCTGAAGTGTGAGCCCTCGTTAATCAAAAACAGGTCACACACTTACAATGGTACAGAGAAAACATTCCCACCCCGAAGGGGGAGGATTGGAGACCAAAGCAAAACCAGATGATGACCACCGGATCCTGAAGCTGCCTTCAGGGACTTCCTCCTTTGCTTTCATGTCACATGTGCACTTGCGTATGTGTGCACACGTGTGCGCGCGCACACACACACGCACACACACACACGCACACACAGACTTGTGTGAATGCATACATGTATATGACTAAATCTAACTTATGAGAGAAGACATGCAAAACTTTGTCTTTCTTCTCCCATTTTTGTTCTCCCCTCTCCTTCCTTTAGACTCTCTTTCCTTCCCTCATCACCTCACATGTACTTCACGTCCTTTGTATATGTGTATACATACATACATATGTGCATGTATCTCCTTTGTATATGTGTATACATACATACATATGTGCATGTATCTCCTTTGTATATGTGTTTACATACATACATATGTGCATGTATCTCCTTTGTATATGTGTATACATACATATGTACATGTATCTCCTTTGTATATGTGTACACATACATACATATGTACATGTATCTCCTTTGTATATGTGTTTACATACATGTGCATGTATCTCCTTTATATATGTGTATGCATGCATATGTACATATATCTCCTTTGTATATGTGTATGCACACATATGTACACATATCCTCTGTAGTATAACATATGCCCAGTTTTTGCAGTACCCTCAGCCTTGGTCTTTCTGTGTAAGACTGTTTTGGCTACTTGGTATCTTTGGGGCTTCTGTATGAATTTTTGGATTGTTTTTCCTAATTCTGTGAAGAACGTTGATGGAGGTTTGATTAGGATTGCATTGAGTTGGGAGGTTGCTTTTGGAAATACAGAAATTTTACAATATTAATGGCGCCAATCTATGCACATGCGAAATCTCTGCCTCCTAAGGTCTTCAGCATTTTAAAATTTTCCCTGTAGATGTTTCCTCCTCCTCAGGATGATTTCTGGGCACCTTTCGGAAGCTACTATCAATACCATTCTTTTCCCTGGTTTGTTTCCTGGCAAGTTCACTTCTAGGGTGCAGAGAAGTGATTGATTTTTGTACATTGATGTTGTGTCTTGCCACATTCCCGAAAATTTTTATCAGATGTACAAGTTTTCCAGCAGATTCTCCAGGGCCTTTCGGGTATAAAATCACATGATAAGCAGGGATAATGTAATTGATTCATTTCATATTTGTATTCTTATTGCTTTTTTCTCTTTCCTCATTGCCCTACATAAAATTTGGAGGACAATATCAAATCTACATGGACAGACACCCTTGTCTCATTCCTGGCTTTAGAGGAAATGCTTTCAGGTTTTTTTCTTTTATCCATTTAGTATGACGTCATATATAGACCTGCCATTACGCTTTTTATTACATTGAGGTGTGTTCCTTACATTCCAATTTCTTTGGGACTGTCATCATAAAGAGGTACTGAGCTTTGTCAAAGGCCTTTTCTGCATCATTGAGATAGTCATGTTTTTCTGTCCCCAGGTCTACGAGCTGCTTGTAGCTTATTGCTTTGGTTGTTGTAACATCCTTGCACACATTTGATTGAGAACTTTTGCCTCTGGTAAAATTTATGTTCACTAGGGAAACTGTTCTCCGGTTTTCTCTTTTGGTGTGTGTTTATCTAGATTTATTATCGGGGTTGTACTAGTTCTACTGACTGTGTTGGTAGTGTCCTTCCCTTTCTGTTTTAGGGGACAGAGGAAGGAGCATGGGTGCCAGCTCTTCTTTAAAGGTGTGGTGGAATTTGGTAGTGAAGCCATCCAGTCCTGGTTTATAGTCTTAGGAGGCTCTTTATCACCATTTTAATCTCATTGTTTAGTTTTGTTTATATTTGCTTGATTTTGTTTTCTTAGGTCATGTGTATCTAGGAATTTGTTCATATCTTCTAGATTTCCTAATTTGGGGGAATGTAAATTTTCAAAGGATTCTCTGATTGTTCCCTAGATTTCACTGTAATCTATAGTAATAGCTCTTTCACTTCTAATTTTACTGATCTCTCTCTCTCTCTCTCTCTCTCTCTCTCTCTCTCTCTCTCTCTCTCTCTCTGTGTGTGTGTGTGTGTGTGTCTGTCTGTCTGTCTGTCTGTCTTAAATCTCCAACTGTGATTGTGAACTTTTCTTCGGACTGTGGCTCTGTTTTCAAGTGAACACCTACCTGGGCTCTCTTCCGCTCATCTCGGGAGAAGCCCTGCTGAATCATTTGTCTCCTGATCGCTGGTTTCTTGCTTGTCTTTTTTTTTCCCCTTCTGCCCTATACTTTATTTCTACTTCTCCATTTAGTGTGTTTCTCTCATAAACAGCATTTAGCTGAGTCTTCCTTTTGATTCAATTTAGTAATTCCTTTTTTACGTTTAGATTGCTTACCAATTTGTATTCAATGTAGTTATTATGTTGGGATTAACGACAGCAATTTTGCGATTGTTTCCTGACTTGGGGGTCTGTTTTGCAGCCCCAACTTTTCAGAATTTCATTCTTTATGGCTAAATACTATTCCACTGTGTGTATATAACACGTGTTCTTTTGATGAGAACCGAGGCTTATTCCATAGCTTGGGTGTGTCGCTTCTTGGCTCACCGGTGGTTATTTCTTTTGGACATCTGCCCACAATGGAGGATAACTGGGCCGACCTTTAGTTTTCTGATGAGCCTCTGGACTGCTTTTCATAATCGCTGTAACTACTTTATAGTCTTACCAACAGCATGTGAGCTTCCCTTTCTCTCCTCACCCTCACCAGCACGTTCTTTTGTTTATTACCATTCTAATGCAATGCTGACCTTCACCTGTGCATCTGGGTAGGCTTGTCCCTGGGGCAGAAGTCAAATATGTGACCTGAGTTCCAAGATAATGAACCGTAATGCAGCTGACACCTCTGTTCTTGTGAGCCTTCCCATCACCTTTGAATTCCACGCCATGGGACAACCGAAGGACCACGTGGAGAAGCCACATACAGGCTTAGCACAGCCAGCAGCAACCTCTAGACACTGAAGAGTCAGAAGCCCCTGGACTGCAGTCTTCAAGCAGCTCAACTCCGTGGCGGTTACAGAGATGTTCTGTTGCTGAAAACACCTGCCCAACCCTGATTGACGAGCCCCACATTCCAATGTTCCTTTAAGGCACCGAGAGGTTTGTTAGGCACCAGTAAATAGCTGTGATGCTGTGTTCTCTCCCTTCAGTGGGTGGTAAAAATAATCCTAACACTGCAGGCTCACTAAGCAAAGTCCTAAAAGGGGTCCCCGTACTCATAAAAACTGAGGAGCCACTGAGCCAGAAACGGCAACTGACACAGGAAAGGGAACGTTGTATAATGATGCTGATAGTGTGATCTACCAAAAGGCCATCCCCAGCCTGTGAGAAGGCGATAGGAGTTTGCCGGAATCGGATTCCATCTCCCATAGCAATTATTTTGACAATGTGTTTTCTGCTACCCACGATGATGCACTTATTTTCTAGCAAGGCACGAGTTATTTTTTTCAAAAACAAGAAAATTGTGCCTCCTCTTTATATAGACAAATCCAAGTGAGTTTAAATAATTGGGACAACAGGCACCTTTTAAAATCATTTCTGCCAGTTTGCTAGCTTGCTTGCTTGCTTGCTAGCTTGCTTGCGTGCGCACACCCTCCTTCTCCCTTCCTCCCTCCCCCCCCACCCCTTCTTTCTTGCCTTTCCATGCCTCTGCCACACAGCTCCTGGCACAAATGTGGTCACAACAGCTGTCAGAGACAACTGGAGGTTATTTGGCTCTGTGTGGAGAGAAAGATTGGAAACTCAGAGGTGTAAATGGCTTTCAGGGTTCTTCCCATTCTCCTTGAGGTGGACTCGTGTTCTCTCAAGGCTGCTGCTGCTGCTGCTGTGTGTGTGTTGGAGAGCAGCAGACCACAGGGCCCAGGAGGTACTTGCTGGGCTCTCACATGGGGAAGGCTGTGTAAAGGGTTGCAGGTACACAGGCAGAGGAAGTGCCCACCGTTCCTAACAGACACCAGGATTCACAGATCCAGTGAAAAGTCCTGTAGCTGGGCGAGTATTTGAATCCAAGACCTCCATCTGTTGCTCAGACAAGAAGGGTGGAGGGCAAAATGGAGCAGGGAGTCAGGGGCTGAGCTGGGTACTTCTACCTGCCTTTGAGGTTGTCAGAGAGGCCAAGGCTGTCCCGTGATACAGACCAGGAGCTGTCTTACTTCTTGTCTATGCGACAGCTATTAGCCTCCCAGCAGGTGAGGATATTTCGAAAATGTTGGTCTAGTCCAAATCCTTTGTTTTAGAATGTGAGAAAACAAAATCCAGAGAGAAACGGCATGCCTGAACTCTGACAGAGCTGGGACAGCATGGAGTCAGAGCCCGGCTCCGTGTCCCAGACCTGTTCTCTAACCACATTCTCTTCAGTGAGAAGGGTTTCCCACCATGATGGCCGGCCACTGGTCTCAGGACCAGGAAAGCACAACAGGGTAGTTTATTTTGAAAGGAGAGAAACACCAGCAGATGGGAGGGGAGGCAAGATCGGAAAGCCAGTCTACACAGGTTGGTGAATCTGCGATTGCTGTGGGTGACTAGAGATCAACACTATTGCTCCAGGGCGTAGCATAGGACACAGACTTCAGAATCGTGCCACACCATCGATGAGGGAGCTGGACTACTCATTCCTCAGCTCAGCTCCTATTAGTCACACACGGGTAAGGGCTATTTGGGAACTAGTAAGATACATAGAGCCATCATTTCCAACTTCCCTCATGATGGGCTTTTATGGCCAAAAGCTTGTAGTTTTGAAGAAATGTGGGTGCCGGCAGTGACAAGTCCTTTGTACGATGCTAAAGAGGAAGGAACACGGACCAGTCACTGATACTGTGAACAGCAGGAGTGTGTCTACACACAAGGCGGGTTTGTGGGTTAGTGCGTGGTGGATTTGTGTGGAACTTGGGAAACTTGGCTGCTTAGTCAATGTGTCTGGCCTGCATTTGTCAATCCACAGCTCAGCACCCTTGGAGGCAGGAAAGTGCTCTGAGACAGGGACCGAGATGATGAAGGGCTGCTGAGGCCAGCAAGGTGAGCTGGCAACTTTGGCTTTATTTAGCTTGCAGAGAGGGGAGTTGAAAGGGAGTTTAATTATTGTAATCCGCAGAATCCAGCTTCTTTCCAAGTTTATGTAATTCTCCAATCAAAACAGCTTTCTTCACCCCCTCCTCAGACCTTTGACTAGGTTCTCAGTATTTATCATCCAAACCACTTGTCTTTAGCACCACTAAATCTCATGCTGATTTTCTTTTTTAAAAAGGAGGGGAGGGGAGAAAAGAAGCAACGTGTGTTTTGTGATACCTCATTTCATACCTACAAAGTCATAGATAATACTACTTGCCAGCACATATCATTTCACCAAAGCAATATTGTACCTTGAATTCAATACATGGAGGAAGTCATTTGAAACATATTAATAGTATGTGATGGTGATACAACTGCCAGAACACATCCAGAGTCCAGTATGCCTGCAAGCAGTCAAGTCTTGCACCTTGGCACAGCAGCCCTGCAGTGTCCATAGCTGCCAGCCCAGACCAGCACTCAGGTTATATTGCTATTCAAACACCATTAGCACTTTGTGTATCTGTAAAATAGAGGCTAAGAGTATTATTAAAGGTATGTTCAATTCTAAGCCATTCAGAACCATGCAGGGCCGTGCAGTGTGTCTGTCACCTCTGGCTCTTGCTCCTTCATACCAGTGGCATATCAAGCAGTCCACAGAATACCAAAATATACCCCGTGAGCAGTACTACCCCCAGGGGAAAGCAAATACTATACAACATTTCATTATTCATCTTTCATCTCTCCTCCACTTGGGCAGCAGAGCTAATTTCCCAGAACGCAGAATGGACCCTTCTGTCAAACTTTCCACAGTCCCTTCTATAGGAATTTTTCAACCTTGGAGCGGCCTAGAGGCTGGCACAGATGGCAAGGGATTCAAAAGGCTGGCGCCAGCACCATTCCATACAGCTTTGTTTGCTTTGCACCGTTCGATCCGGAAGAGATTGCTTACGTTTTTCTGGGGCAGATGCAAACTTAAAAACGAAGAAGAGCAGCCAACCTGAAGACACCGTGTTCTACCAACAGTGGAGGGTCCCTGGCTTGCTCCGGGCTGCATGGAAGAATGCAGGCACGATGCAGATCGCCCTCACAGCCTCTTCCGGAACTCAAGCATGGCAGCTGATGCTGCGGTTGGCAAGCCCTTGGATGTATGCGCCCTGCACATCTGTCACTGCCTCTTTCTCACCTCTGGGTCTGGTTTTGCATCTGTACAGTCAGAAGTGATGGAAGATGGAGTAGAAAGGATGACAGAGTGAACCGTCCAACCCCAGAGTTGACAACTTCCCCTCCTGTGAAGGTTCCCAAGTGGCAGTCAGAGTCCATTGGGGGTGGCTGGTTCCAAGGAAGGGAGGGAGTGTCTGGTGATGGAAATCACTTCCCCGGTACCTGTCAGTACAGGCCTTCAATTGGTCATTGTCCAGCAGAGCCGCGCCCCGCCCCCCCATGCCATGAAGACTATGGTTAGATGCCACGCTAGGCTGGCAGGAAGTGTGCAAGGATTGGGAAGAGCTGAGGGAAGCCAAAAAACATCCATTTTCACTGAAATTTCATTCTTTATTTTGAAAATTCAATTATTTTTATGTTCTATTACTATCAATGTTTATTTTTGTACATATTGGGGGTTTTGTGTGTATTTGTTTGGGCTTGCATGTGCCAGTATGTGTATGATGTCTGTGTTAACATGGGATGTGTGTGTATGTGAAAGTGTGTGTCTATGTATCTGCACATATGTGTGTATGTATATGTGTGTGAATATGTGTGTATGAGTGTATATACATGTGTATGTATATGCATATGTATATGTGTATATGTTTGTATCTATGTGTCTGCACATATGTGTGTATATATGTGTGTGAATATGTATTATGAGTATATATACATGTGTATGTATATGCATATATATATGTGTGTGTGTGTATACAGATGAGTGTGCATATACATGTGTGAGTATGTGTACGTGTGTGTGTTTCTAGCTGTTCACAGTGGGAGTAGCAGCTGTGCTGATCTGTTAAGTCCAGCTCATAGTGATGCGGTCTTGTACTGCCTCTCTTATCCTTAAGTCCCCCTCACACAGGTCATTTCCTTCAGACATATCTCCTGTCTGCTCTCTTCTGATGAAACAGCTAGAGCCTTTTTTCTTAGTTTGTTTTCCCCAGCCTCAGCACAGTATTTACTTCGTATTTCATGCTTGCTTCACACGATTGTGTTTGCTGGTTACTTTTGATTTCCTTCACAGAAAGAATATGTATTTGTATATTATTTCTAGCTATATGAAATGTCTAACAAGTGACCACTTCTTGACCTACAAAACTGGCAGCTTCCCCTGGCTCAGACTAATACATACAAGGATGACATTGTTTATGCCTACACAAAGAAGCTGTGGAGACCTCAATACAGCCCTGGTCTCATGCAACACCATTGATGGGAGTGTCTGGCCTTACCATAATGATTTTCAGATCTGTTGGAAGTAGCCCTGCGTCATCCTCTGCTTCCGGTTTAAGTCTGCAGTGGGGCTCCAGCGAGCACAGGGCTCCTGGAGAAGTCTGGAACAAAGCACAGTGCCCAATCTCCTGTGGCAGTGCTCATCTGTGCAGCGGGTGGTGCAGAGGGCCGCTCAGGCTGCTGTGGTTCCAGTTGGCTTTGAGACAGCGCTGTCGCCACCCTGAGGTCTCCTCAGCCTCCCCACAGCCCCTTGCTTTGGTTAAGCCCAAGGTAAGGGGTTCATTATTGGGGACCATGATGAGAAATGCTCTAAGCTTCTGGCTTGGAAACCCTTACACTCCAGTCTTCTTTGCTTCCGGAACCTCTTGTGTGCTCAGGATTAGCTTCCTAGGCAGCTTCTCTGACTCCCAGGATGGCAACAGGAGCTGCTCTCTGTCTCCTGTCCTTTTCAATGTTTGCCTTGTTATCCTGTCCATTTTCTTCTTTCTTGGCCAAGCTTCCTAACCCATGGTTCCCACAATTACCCCTAAAGGATGTAAGGGTGTTCCTACGAGCCTGGACAGAGCACTGGCTATCCTTCCTGTTAGTTCCGGGTTTACTCACTATCAAGACGCCTTTGTGGGACATCTTAGCATTGTGGAATTGCCTATCCATTTGCTGGTGACTTGGTCACGTCTGGGCTTGCCTTGAAACTCCAATTTCCCCATACATTCAAGGCCCTGTTGGTTCTCAAGTTTTATGACCTGTTTGAGTTCATTAGAAATGTATTTGAATAATTCTTTCTAAATTTTTTTTAAATTTTATTTTATGTGTTTTGTTGGCGTGTATGTCTGTGCACCACATGCATGCAGTGCCCACAGAGGCCAGAAGAGGGCATCAGATGCCTTGGAACTGGCGCTAGGGGGTGTTAGCAACCATAGATACTGGGAATCTGAACACCCGCCCTCAGAAAGAGCAGCCATTGCTCTCAACTGATGAGTCACCTCTGCAGCCCCCAGAATCTCAAGATTTGTTATACATCAAAAGTCAGAGAAATTCTTTATTTTTCAAGTCTTTTTTCCCCCTTATACAACATAGATCAGTCTTCTGAACTTTTGGTACTATTATTTTGCTAGAAGCTTAATTTATTGTCTAGGAGGAGAACTGTGCCCTCAAACACAAGAAATAGAAGTTAATAGCAGAGGAACTAGGGCTGAAGACATGGCTCCACAATTAAGAACACCACTTTTTGCTCTTGCAGTGGACCAAGCTTCAGTTCCCAGCACTACGTGGTGGCTCACAACCATCTGTCACTCCAGTCCCAGGGGATCTGGTACCTTCTTCTGACCTCCAAGAGCACCAGGCAAAACACTCAAAGATAAAGACTAAAATAAATAAATACAAACAAAAAATTGAAACAGCAGAGAAACCTTCCTTAGTACCCTCTCCCAGTAAACCCAGCAGCCCCTGCCTTGAGGGGATCCCTTTACGGTAAGAACATGCAGGATAATGGTTCCGACCCTCTAACACATCAGAGCGTTGTTGCTACATGGCACTTACAGGCACTCTGGGATTTCTCCTGGGATAAGAGAGCGAGTGAGAACTGGCAGTGATCACAGCTATCATGTACTTCTGTGGGCTGCGTTAGCCGGAGTCCTTGGGAAGCTGTTGAGTTGATAGGGAAATTGCAGGCATGTGGGTTCAGGTTGTTTGAGGGGCAATTACAGCCCCAACTACAGAACAATTGTAGGAGGAAGCTGACAGCTAGAATTGAAGAACATGATACAGTAAGTCCGCCGACTAAAGGGGGAGAGCAGAGTGGGGTAGACAATGGCAGAGTGTCTCGGGTTTGAGCACTTTGGGGTACTGGTCTCTGTCTGGAGAGAAGGATTTCACAGACCCGAGGCCAGGTTGGAAACATAACCTTGCCTTTCACTATTACAATAGACCCATTTGGGGCAAATCACTTGACCTCCTCCGCCAGGCTTGGCCTCTTCCTCTTTGTTGAGGAAGATACAGGGAGTAAATGAGCCAGTTTGTGTGAAAGCATTTGCTGACGACAGTCCAAGTCAGCAAGAGCATGTTCTGTATTATCCTTGGGGTGCCAGGCACAGAGCTCAGTTAGGGAGGGAGGAGGTTAGGGTCAGGCAACTAACTCCTGGGCCAGACAAAGCTAATCAGGAGAAGAAGGTAAACCTTTGACCCTGAGACAATCCACCTCATTTTAAAAGAGTTCTCTGAACTCATTTTGTTGTGGAATAGGATCGTTTCCATAACCAAGAAAAAGCAAATTTATCTGCAAATTTCACTTGAGAACATTTTAGCGAGTAATTACTTGTACTAGATATAATAACCACAGGCTTCTCGGTTTAGGCTGTTTTCCATGATTCTGAGTATTTGAGGACATTCCTTGTTAAGAATTCAGGAAATGATTTTTCAAGAAAAGCCAATGGTCAAAACTATACCATCCACAGTACTGGCTGTCTAATATGAGAGCTGGTTGCAAGAAAATCCAGGATCCTGGGAGTCCAACGGGCGTATGTCACTGAGGGCTGAGAGAGTCCCTGGGCCTAAAATAATTGCTTTTCATCCCCATAACTCTTTTCAAGCTGTGAGGACCTTCGTGGCCCTGAGGAGTATGGAGTTCTAACTCTCACCATGTTGCCATATTCTTGAGTTCTTGGCCATGGTAAACAAGGGTCTGTAAGCACAATCACTTTTGTTCTTACCTTTTTTCTCCAGTAGCCAGACACTCACCAAACAAAATGGATGGTGCAGTCCCAAGCTGGGAAAAATTCATACGTCTATCAAGTGAGAAACTTGTAAACAGGCCTGATACAACATTGCCTGGGATGCACATTTCTTCAGCAATTGGAAGGAGTAAACTACTGATGAATGCTTTAAAAGGGAAGAGGAGGAGGGGGAGGAGGAGGAGGAGAAGGAAGAGGAGGAGGAGGAGGAGGAGGAGGAGGAGGAGGAGGAGGAGGAAGAAGAAGAAGAAGAAGAAGAAGAAGAAGAAGAAGAAGAAGAAGAAGAAGAAGAAGAAGAAACAACTAATTAGCGCGTGATACACTTCTGTTTCCTCAAAAGCTCTAAAGACGCCATCTGTGGAGACAGAAAGAAGAGCAGCAGTTATGAGGAGACAGCTGGGAAATGGAGACTGACCACAGTCTGGCATGAGGGACCTTTTGTGGGTGGTGGAAGTATTGTAAAATGGACTGTGGAGATTGGTGCACACCCATACATATTTACTAGAAACTTATTTACAGTGCATTAATTGATGAGTTTTATAGTATATGTTTTACATGCCAATGAAGCTGCTTTTAAAAGAAAGCAATTAGAAGAATTGTTTCTGAAAGTACACAAACACATATCATGGATGGAAAAGAAAAACCAAGACATTGTTAGACTAATTACCAGGGAACCAGTACTTGGCATAGTCTTGACTCCACCCTGTAAGGATCACACTGTCCCTGCTTCCCCTTCCACCCAGTGCCACTGGGAATGTGACCTTCTCAGAGATGCTTGACCTGCTGTCTCTCGGCTTTTCTGCCTTCAGCACATCAGTGTCAACACTGGAAGGCACATCTGGCATCTAGGTTTAGGGATCCAGTGAACCTGGGCTGTCTGCCTTCAGCACATCAATGTCAACACTGGAAGGCACATCTGGCATCTAGGATTGGGAATCCAGTGAGCATGGCCTGTCTGCCTTCAGCACATCAGTGTCAACACTGGAGGGCACATCTGGCATCTAGGATTGGGAATCCAGTGACCCTGGCTGTGTTCTTTGACGTGTGTAATTTGAGTTCTCAGACCTGTGGCTCTCTTAAACATAAATTGGTGTTAATTAATCATATTTCTTGTAGGTATTATAGAGATCAAATAAGATGACCCCATTAGATACTACTATTTCCTAAATTAACCCAAAGTCATTGGATTCAAACTACCATTGTAGTATAGCTAACGATGATCATAACTAACCATCCTGTGGCTTGTTTGCAAAGGTTTGAGTGGCTGATCTATGTGTGTGATCCATGTGACATCCACCCAGGGAACTGACACTTGTGTGGCTGCTTTTTAGATGGCCTCTTTAGTCACGTTTGGCTCTCCTCTGAGTTCTCTACTCTCTCTCCCCGTGGCATCTTACCTATCAGGACCTATTCATAGAGTTTGAGATTCTCACAACATGGTGGTCTCAGAGAGCCCTATCTCTTAACTGCCAGCTAGTTTCCTATTGACATGGATCAGATGTTGCAAGTAAGCTAAGGAAGGTTTTTATTGATGAAAGAAATATCAAGGTCTATCCAGACACAAGGTCTACCCACACCCTCTTGTTGGGGGTGGGATGAAGACATGTCACAAGAATATGTAGCTTAAGAGATACTATCTACTATGGACATTTGGAAAACTATAGACCACCACGGAGATGAAGGCCACATAGTGCAAGGGCCAGCAGGGGCCAGTCAACTTTCTTAAAGAGCCAAAGAGTAAATGTCTTAGACTTTGCAAAACATATCATCTTCGTCACAATTATCCAGTCCTGCTAGTGTGCACGAAAGTAGTCCCAGGTAGTATCAAATAAATGGTTACCCCTGAATTCCACTAAAACTTCAGTTCAAAATCAGGAGCAGGGCAGGATTGGGCCATGGACTGCAGTTCACTGACCTCTGACACAGATGTGATGAACGATGTACTCAGTAATAGCAGCAGTTACTAGTCGGAGCCTTCGGAAATCACCCAGAGTACCCCCTAAGGTCCCTTCTCTTTTGGAGCCCTACAGATCCAGAACCCAATAGGAGGCTGCTGCTAACCATGCTTGCCTGCTCCCTCCTGTACCTCAAATTTTCACCCAGATGTTGGTCCTAGAGTCTACAGCAGCTCCGTTGAGGGTGGGGAGCAGCTGGGGTGACAGTGCTTGACATTTCTAGAGATGGGGTCCTCTTTAAGAATGTATCATCAGATGTGAAAATAAATATTTATTTCAAACAAGAACTCAAAATAAGGAACAAATTTTAAACAACTATCACAAAATCTACTAGTATGATAAAGGCTGACATCTCTGTAATGCTTTTTTCCTAAATTTGGTGGAGAATTATTTATTTTATAATGTAATTTTCTGTAAATAATCTATATTTACTCTTGTAAATAATGATGCACACTTATTCTAGTTTGGTTATGTGGCAATGCAATATTATGAAAACATCTGTCACATTCTAAGAGCCTGGAACGTTTGCTGGGCCTCACAGCTAGAGTTAATAACAGCCCTTGAAGTCACTTAAGGCCTAAGACTGCTGTCCTACTGTGCACTGAGCATATGTGTTTGACTTGCTTTCTTGAGAACAATGACAGTCAAGCTTACTTGCCTTGGATTGCCCATGTAATCAGCTGTTACAACCTAAACTAATGCACAGCTTTAATCTTAAGTTATGTACTATCCCACGCCCCTGACCCAGAGCAATGCAAGTGAGTCATTTGCTGAAAAGAGAAAAAACAGAGGTTGAAATCAGTCTCCTAAAATGAATACCCATTCATGGATACTGGGTGATAAACAGTGTTTGTAATACTGTTCGTTGTCTGGGTCAGTTGGATGAGTTGGAGCCAATGATTTAATACATCGTAAATCCCTGTTAAAGATTTCTGTAAAATATCCCATTCCTCCCCCCACATGATGCCTTCTCTGTGGTTCAATAAAGTAAAGCCCTTTGTGAGGGACAGAATCATAAAGACAGAAGACACAGACATAGACAGACAGAACACACAGCCCTACAACACATATAAACATACAGGGACAAACACAGGCACAGGGAGAGATTCACAAGACAGCTTTTTGGCAGGCACAGGGTCAGACTCCCACCACAGGCAGACAGAAGGTGGAAGAAGTGGGAACATGAAGTAGAGAATTCAATCTGGACTAACTCTCAGTCAAAGGACTCCAAGGGGAAGTGATTCTATCTCTTTCCTTAATATGACACCAAGGCATTATTGGTAACTCAGAGTTAGTCACTAACACATTTAATCTAAGCAGGCTGAAGTATTGACACTTTAGATAGCTTTCAGCTTTACAGTTCTCATTAATAATATCTTGAAAAACTTTAGGCTTGCTGTCCAATTAGAGCCGACTTTTATTAAGTTTCATTCACACATTAGCAGTGGGTCTTCAGGGACACCCCATGTTTCTTTGTATAGTGACTCATCTTAAATGTTCTTTCAATCAATGGATAACAAGCGCCCTAATGAGATTTTTAGAACTCTTTATTGACGAGTCTGTCTCTGTTTTCCTGGGCTGCTGTGTTATCAGTGTCAAATTATCTTCATCAATACAAGTATTCCACGTCAACGCTGTAGACCATCCTGGCTTTCCAGTGTGTTTATCTGATCAGCTTCCATCATTAAATCGAGCACCAAACAATCCCACATCTATTATTGCAGTGGAAGTTATCTCTTCCTTTTAATGAATTTCTTCCTTTGATTAATTTTGGTTTTTTATAACAATTTGCTTCTCCATATAAGAAAACCAACCACTTCTCCTGCTCATTTTAAATGTTGTTTCATATTCCATTAATTTGTAACCCATTTGCGGCATTTTTTTTTTTTTTTGACTTTCAAGACAGGGTTTCTCTGCGTAGCTTTGCGCCTTTCCTGGAGCTCACTTGGTAGCCCAGGCTGGCCTCGAACTCACAGAGATCCGCCTGGCTCTGCCTCCCGAGTGCTGGGATTAAAGGCGTGCGCCACCACCGCCCGGCTCATTTGCGGCATTTTTATGATGGGAAATTTCAAATATACAAAAGTAATTTCAAATGTTAGAATACATATCTGTTATTTCTCTCTGAATTTTCTTCAGTTCTTAAACAAATATTTTTTAAGGACAAAAACAAAGATAGTCTTTACTTGCATCCAAATCAAGAGTTGACAAACTCTCATTTGATATGCTGGGACATTTTAATGTACCTTTTCAGTTGAAATGGTATGTTTAAACATCACCTAACCCTTCTGCAAAAAAAAAAAAAAAAAAAAAAAACAAACAAAAAACAAAAACAAAAAAAAAACGGTGAATATTATTCATTTTCTGTTATATGCAATATAAATGTATCCAACTAACTACAGATTAGATATACCCCCCACTTCAACTTTCTCAAAGCTGGAACTCAAAAATGCCACCAGCCTGGATCATGCCACCTCACATCACTGATGATGGCAGATTGAGAGCAGAAAAGGCTGTTAACGCTGATCCTACAGAATTAAAATGCCTTAATGTTTTGAAATTCATAATAACAAGTGAATACGTTGCTAACTTCTGCCCTTTTGCATGCTTTGTTGCTGTTGCTTTTGGGAAGCCTGGGAGAGGCAGGAAAGCACTGTTGGAGAAGTTACAGGCAGGGAATCAGTAACTAGACTGTAAGACTCAGTGTGGATCCGTTTTTCTCTCCCAGGTCGGGCACTGTGTTCCTATCTCGGTAAAAACCCACCTGTGTACAGATAAATGTGCTGGAAAAAGTCCAAGTTCCCTTGAAGAAGATTTGATTGACATGCTATCTTTGTCTTTTTTCATTCTTTGGGATTATTTTTCTCTGAACTTTATTTTTCTACAGAACTAAGGGCCAGGAGACTCCCACCAAATCTCCATTTCTTTTACATCATAAATAAAATCAAAATGCACTCTTTAGCTAGAAACATATTGTCCCAGATTCAAAAGAAAGAATAAAAAGCCCACACAATTTCCTACGCAAGGACTCCAGAGAACCTTTTTTGGCAAAGACAATTGATTTCCAGCAGCAGACTCATTAATTTTCATGACACCCTTTCTGTGTTTTGGAAACAAATGAGGTTGTTAATATTTGAAGACAATGAGTAGTATATTTGGGGCCACTCATAAAAAAACTCCACTGTCCATTAAAACCTAAGAGGACATTTGAAGCCCAAAGTCTACTCGTAGAGCAGGGTACTTGAGAAGGACTAAGACAAGGAAAAAAATGGAGGATTCCAGAAATCCAGACTAAGTCTATGCTGGTAGTATCCATGGGGTAAGCTGCTCGGCAAACAGTTCCAACTGGCTAAGAATCTCCTGCATCCTCACATCAAAGTTTCCATTAAATTATCTGCCTGAATCTGCTTGCTTTTCACCCATAGATGTTATGTGGCTTAAACAAATAAGAACTCTACCAGCTCCTTATTAGAGTGCAGAGGTAGGACAAACCCCAAGGTCTACATGGGGGCCTATGACCCTGGATTCCTCTGGGGGTTTTGCCTTCAGCCATCAAATGATAAAATTATGGGCACTGCAGACTTAAGTCTAAGCACAGCCTGTTCAGATAACATGAGACAGTCTCTAGGAAATTTGACTTGAAAAGTGAGTGCAACTCTCCCAGGGCCCTCTGCAAACCTCTCCTTGTGGCTGACTGACTGGCTTTGTATCTGATGCTTGTTTATGAGCCAACCACCGGCCAGAAGGATATGTTTTCCCTTAGGTCAATTAGGGCATGCATTGGAAGTCGGGGTGAGACATGAGCATATGTGGTTTGAGTAGGAATGGCCTCCATAGATTCATGTGTTTGAATGCTTGATCATAAGGAATGGTACTATAAGGAGGCGAGGCCTTGCTGAAGTAGGTGTAGCTTTGTTGGAGGAAGTGTGTGATTGAAGGTGAGCTTTGAGGTCTCAGAAGCTCAAGTCTAGTCAGTGTGTCTCAGTTTTCCTGTTTTTTGCCTGCTAACCTGGATGTAGAGCTCTCAGCTCCTTCTCCAGCACTATGTCTGCCACCATGCTATCCACCATGATGATAACGGTCTAAACCTCTGAAACTGTAAGCCAGCTTCAACAACATATTTTTCTTTATAAGAGTTTCTGTGGTCATAGTATCTTTTCATAGCAGTAAAAACCCAAACTAATACAGAGCATTATAAAAGAGAGATGGACACCTGACAAATGTTAAAGTCTTATAAAGGAAAATGAAAAATGGATGCTGGACAACCAAACCATGACATCCACTGAATTCAGTTTTTCCATCCCTCTTGGCTCTGCTCCAACCCCTTCTCTGTCCAAGATTTTCTGATTTTTACACAGGCCCAAGGAAAGTACCTTGTGAACATCTGGAAGTGGAATTTAGCTGACGGGAAGGTAAGCAAGAAGAGAGGAAGCATGGAGGTGCTTGCATGTGGCTGATCATACGGCACAGTATTTAAGCACAGAGTCTGAATGTCAGGTTTCCTGCTCCGCTGTTACCAGTTATGGGATCTTGAGCAAGTACTCAGTATCACTGGGCCTCAGTTTCCCACTTATGTATTATGCTCATGGTCTAGCCTTGATGCTGATGTGAAGACTGAGCTACTGTAGCAGAGGTAGAGTGATGGAACTGTCACTTCTAGTGACGACTCCAGAAGCATTGCTATTCCATTGTTATTTCTGGGGAGAAGCTATGAGATAACCCGTGAGGCTGTAATATCAAAAAGGGATAAGAGCCGCTTCTGGAGACTTTAATGACGATGACTTGGGACTCAAGGGGAAGGGTTTGGTCTGAAAAGAGGGGAAATAGGGGCTCCTGTCATTGCTACCTGTGGCTAATCTCTTCGACCTTACTGTCGGGCCATCTTAACAAGCAGGACACTAGCTGCCTCCTCACAGAGCGGTTTCTGTTGCCTTCTCCCCACAAATGACACACAAACTCCCAGGAACAGCTGTGAGAATGTGAGTAAATTGTGTTTTCTCTGAGCCTTCAGATCTAAGGTGGGAGAAGGCCAATCTCTCACAGTGCTGGGGGCCTGACTGAAAAGACAAGGAAAATATCGAAACCTGGGCCCAGCATTTCCAAGCTGTTCCCATTCCAGTGCCAGATTTGTGCTCTACGCTTGACGTTATGATGGTTCTCAGGTTCTCAGTTTCACTACCGGCAAACGACTTACCCTAAAACTTCTTCTCTTCTTATTCAAAGGGCAAAGAGGATGCAACGACAGGCCTCAGAATCTGGGTGTGGGGGCAGCTGACTCACTCTCCTCCTCGTGTTATCCTTTGAATGGTTGATAGCCACCCCTGTGCTCCCCCATTCCTTCTGCACCTGAATTCCATTTCAGGCAAATAAAGTGATCATGACAAAGCCAGTCCTTCGGAGGCACTGTCAAGGTTGATGGACTCTGGTAATGAAATTATTTCAACCTCTGCCACCCACACAGATCTGGCAAGAACAAAGGAACAGACTGGCGTTTGTGTAGACGCCTTGTCACAGTCAGTAAGCAGCTCCGTATTATTCGCCTCAGGCTCCTAAATCACTTGGCAAATAGCTCACTCATCCCTAAGCACTGCCACAAAGAGGCTCACTGGTGTTGGCTCTGCTGGGGAGCCAGGAAATTCGAACTTTCCTGCAGCCCCAAACACATCACTAGCACTGTAAACAAACCCTCCTGGGCTTTCAAGGAGGTTCTGTGTGAAATTCATCACTCCCAACTCTTACACAGTCCCTCCACTTAAGCACTGAAAGGACTCAAAGGACCCTGAGCCAACCAAGCACACTCAGGATGTAAATCTGGTTGGTTAACTATCTCAGAAGTGGGGTCACCTTGAACTCATCTGAACACCTTCACTGAGGGGTCCAACTGAACAAGACACTGTAGGATCTCACTGGTGCTGAGAGGAATTGCAGGACCAGCAAGGTTCTCAGACAGGTGAGTGTGGGAATGGAGTGCATGTGAGCTGTGGAGGATGGGTCAAGGTCCTGTATGATTCCAGAAGGGAGAAAGAGTCCTGAGCGTGTGCTATGGATTTGGAGAATGGGAACCAGGACCCAGTTTGAACTCCCAGATTAGGGTTAGTATAAAACACTTTAGGGACGGTGGATGGGCTGAGCAGAGAAGTAAGGACTCCAGCATCCCGAAGCAGTCCATTGTGTAAGTCACTCCAGCATGCCGAAGCAGTCCATTGTGTAAGTGACTCCAGCATCCTGAAGCAGTCCATTGTGTAAGTGACTCCAGCATCCTGAAGCAGTCCATTGTGTGACTCCAGCATGCCAAAGCAGTCCATTGTGTAAGTGACTCCAGCATCCTGAAGCAGTCCATTGTGTAAGTGACTACTTAGCTCTTGGACACGTTAACCTTCCCCACTGTCTTGTAAGGTCAAAAACGCTGGGTTAAGTATAGTAGTATTTTGACTATCATCTTACATATGTTTACAATTCCCACTACTACTTTGGCTAAATTAAAAACCCAAAACAGCGGGGCGGTAGTGGCGCACGCCTTTAATCTCAGCATTCGGGAGGCAGAGGCAGGCAGATCTCTGAGTTCAAGGCCAGCCTAGACTACAGAGTGAGTTCCAGGACAGCTGTGACTGTTTCACAGAGAAACCCTATCTCAAAAAACAAAAACAAAAACAAACCCCAACCAACCAACCAACCAGCCAAACAAACAAACAAACAAACAAAAACCCCATAGTGCTATGCTTTAGAACTGAAATGCACCCTCTCTCCAATAGGTCGTGTCTTAGAACTTGGTCTCTGGTTTAACTCTAAACAGCAGTGCTTAGAACTGGGGCCTTTGGGGAGGTGACTGGATCATGAGGGCCGCACTGCATCAACAGATTAACCTGTCAAAGGATTCACAGCATAGCAGGTTATTAGGAGGCAGTAGACCTTCACGGGCTAGGGCCCAGTTAGAAGTATGTGTCCTCCAACAGTACATTTTGTTCTTTCTGGTTAGGTCTCAAACACAGGACCAATGGCTAACTGGGGTGTCTATTTAACATATCAAAGCAGACTGTGGCCACCAGCATCCTTCAGTCCCTAGCTGTCACAGGGTCCTTCTGGCTGGCATACCCCATCCCATACCCTGAACTCTCGCCCCTTCCCCCAGCTTCTCTGATTCCTATATAACTCAGCCATTTTGACTACGCCGGTCTCTTAGTCTCCTGGCTTGCTCCTGGACTCTTGGCTCCCGATCGATCCCTCTCTCATCCTGTCTCACTTTGCAATCAGTGAAATTTCCCCTTCTCTCCTCACATGGCCTAGTTCATCCTGGACCAACCCAGATGCCTGTAGCTATTGATAGTTAAAATGGCGCTGGTTGGTGGCGGAAAAGTCAGGGGCTAGAGTTTTAAAGAGCTTTATTAGAAAGAAATAGGGGTAGGAGGGGAGGCAGGCCTGGTGGGGAGGGAGCAGAGCAGAGCAGAGCAGGGAACAGAGAGAGAGAACAGAGAGCCGAGAGCACAGAGAGGAAACACAGAAAAGAGAGGGGTGGGGGTCCGCGTCCGGCTTTTTAAGGCAGGGATTGCATGACCACGCGGTGGGTGTGGTGGATGCTTAGCGGCCCCTGATGATGATGTAAGATGCCAGGCCCAAGCTGCACATGTACAGAATTCTAACAGCTATGCTCTCTCTCTCTCTTTCATCCACGATAAACCTTCTCCTCCACCATATGTAGGGGCATCATGTCCTCATTTCATTTTTTCCTCCATTTCTCTCCTTCTCTCCCTCACTTCTTTTCCCTCTCCCCTCTTTCTCAGTCACTATGAGGTAAACAGCTTTAGTCAACCCCATGTCCCCTAGCATGATGGTCTGTCTCACAAGGAACGGTGAAGCCACCTTGTAATAGAGTGCAACCATAAGCCAAGGCACGTCTTTGCTTTCTTCAGCTGGTTTCTCTTGGGCACTTTTCATAATGATGGAAATCTGACTAACACATGTAGAAACAGACCAATGATACCGTTAGCTGTTTTTTTCAAGGCTGAGTGTAGCATGAATTCTAATTGGTCTTAATAAAAACCCAGAGTCAGATATCAGGGTAAATGCTGAAAGATCAGAAAAGTAAAGGAGCCAGCCACTAGACAGATGTATTATCTCTAGGAATCCTCAGGTTGAAAGGGGTTGAGCTCCTGTCTCCTCCCCACCTTATCACTTCCGCTCGCCATCAGCCATATTACTTCCTGTTTCCTCTTCCCAAGTGCTGGGATTAAGGGTGTGTGCCACCACTGCCTGGACTCTGGTGGCTAGCTCCGCACTCTGATCCCTAAGCAAATTGTATTTGTTAGAGCACAAGCAAAATATCACATTTCCCCTTTTTTGTCTAAAATAAAAAAAGGTTATAACTAATATAAGAAAAACTATATACAATAAGTACAATTGCTACATACAATATATAGGCAATAAATACATCAACAATGTCTAATGCATAAACATTTGACAAATTCAAAGAAAATGCTCTATTGTTTATCCTATTTTGGTGAATTCAAAAGGTTATATCTAATTTACTTTCTGTTCTAACCTGTATTACCAAAACTATCTTTTTATGTCTCTCAACCTTACATACTTTACACCTCTTTAGTGAATTTCTTTCCTGAATCTGGTAAAGAGGGAAACTATAACTATAACGATAAAGTCTTCATCAGAGTTGAAAAAAACATCACAGCGGAGCTTAACTCTCCATTTGCCAGACTATTGTGCTTGATTGTAAATGATAACTTACAAACTGTGTTACATAGAAATACAAATGCTTGACTGTAAATGATAACTTACAAACTGTGTTACATAGAAATACAAATGCTTGACTGTAAATGATAACTTACAAACTGTGTTACATAGAAATACAAATGCTTGACTGTAAATGATAACTTACAAACTGTGTTACATAGAAATATAAATCATTTCTGATTAGGAGTCCTGAATATTATAGCCTAGGATCCTGTTAAGAAATGTAAACCAGGGCTTGGAGAGATGGCTCAGCAGTTAAGAGTACTGGCTGTTCTTCCAGAGGACCCAGGTTCAATTCCCAGCACCCATATGGCAGCTCACAACTGTCTGTAACTCCAGTTCTGGGGTACCCAACACTCTCATATAGATTTACATGCAGGCAAAACACCAATGCACATAAATAAAAATTAAAAAAATAAATGTAAATCATTTTTATATAGCTTGTATAGCTGGCAGGTCATTAAAATTGCCTTTTCAAGCCTGGCTATTGAAATGCTCTTTGGGACAGTTTTAAATCTTATTCTTTCCTCATTTATTAATGAGTTTAACTGAATTTCTGAAACATGTTGATTTGCTGTCTGTAGAAGGCACATGCTTTTATGAACAAGCAACTCAGTTGTGCCTCCAAGGATTTGCCTTCTTTACCCGCTGAAAGATGCATTAGTCCTAGAGGATCTCTGAAAGATACTCTAAGGTATTTGAGTCACTAAAGCCACCTGGGACCCCCTCTCCTCCTCCTTCACCAAGTCTTAGGGTCTCTGGAGAAAGGCCACTCACTCTCTGTGTCAACAATGAGAATTAGTGACTACCTCACTCCCTGATGTCCCTGCTCTCCCCCCCCCCCAAACATGTTACAACACTTGAAGGCTTTCAGCAAGTCTGAAGTCATTGGAAGGCTTCTCAGAACCAGAATATGGTGTTTTGCTTTCCCTGGCTTATCACGATCCTTCTAACACCCCACTCTCCTTGCAAAGCCAACATAATCTTAGTTCTAAACCACAGCTTTTAGTTCAGTCCTGAGGCCAGGTCATCACCCCTGAGAGTTCACATATCTGACATCCTTAAATGGAAGTCTGTGCCTTTGGGTCCCAGCTGAGGCATCGGGGTCAAACAGCTGCCCCTTTCACTCTGCTAAAGGGCAGGCATCAGGATTTCACTGGAAAATCATTTTTGAGTGACATCAGATGGCTCTGTCCTTCTGCGTCTCCAGAGGCATCTCTCTCCTTCTGATGTTTGGCCTAAGGATGTGTTGGGGTCTCATGCCTTGTTCACCAGAGTGAACATGTGGTGGGTGTTTGGGGCCAGAATTACATGAAAGGTAGCTGAGGAGAGGCCAGGGACTGCATTAACATCCTTGAAATCTGCAGCTTTTAGCCTGGGGCTGCAATTACTGACCCACACAGGGAACAGCAGCCTTTGCTGAGCCTGCGCGGGTCTAATGTCTGTTCACTTGAGAATCAGCTCAGTACTTAGCAATATTCACCAAGTAAAATGGGCTTCTGTTTCAGACCCCAACGTGGCTGCCTGGCCTGACTAATAATGCTCAGTGTCGGCTCAGGGGATACCACTGGAATTTCTCCTAGTACTGTTCTGATCCATTACTGTAGGAATCAGGTCAGTCCTCCAGGATGGAAATAGAGTGACATTCCCCAGGCTGCTGGCCATATCCTGGGTCCTGCCATGCTAGGACTGAAGTTATTGAGAGTTGGTGGCACACGGTGGTAATGAAAAAAGACGTATTTTTATCAGTTTTGTTATGGATTCAAAACTCCCCACAGCCGGTGGAACACTCTACGCCTATGGTAGAGTGCAAGCATGCCTGCCATGATTGTTACCTTTGCTTATTTTCTCATGCTGTGAACAAACACCCACCAGAAAGCAACCTAATTTGAGAGAGGTTCATATTGGTTTACAGTTCAGAGGAATGGAGTCCTTCATGGAAAGCGTGGTGGTGAGAAGGACTTACTCCATGCTACTAACTAGGAAGCAGAGAGGAGAGTGTAAGTGCTGAACTGGCTTTCTCCAATTTTCCCTTTAACTTGGTCCCAGGTCCAAGTCCACAGATGCTGCTGCTCAACTTCCCAATGAGTCCTCATTCTTATTTAACACTACTACAGATGCAATAAGAGTGTGCCTCATTGATGTCCTGGCTGTTTGGTTTTTTAATCCAGTCAAGTTTGTGATCAAAATTAGCCATCACAATAATCACCCTGGGCTAATGGATATGGATCTTTACAGTGTAAGTAGTGCTAGTCTAGAGTTGTTACGTTGTTGAGCAACTAGAACATCCTCTGTCTTTGAATCCCACCAGAGTCATCCCATCTAAAACAGAGCTGAAGAAGAGCAAGAGAGCAAGAAAAATGAGGAAATGTGAGAAGAGAAGGGGGAGAAGCACAGGATGCAAAAATTAAATAGACAGGGATGATGCCATGAGGGGGATCTGAAAACACCAAAGGGACTATCTTTTTTTTTTTTTATCATAGTCACACATGTACATAGCTTAAGAAATGTAATTTTGCCTTGCATGGTCATGCATGCCTTTAATCCCAGCACTCGGGAGGCAGAGGCAGGCGGATCTCTACAAATTGAGTCCTTCCCAGTCTACATAGGGAGTTCCATAATGGCCAGAGATGGATAGAGAGAGAGGAGGAGGATCAAGAACAGAAGGAAGGAAGGAAGGAAGGAAGGAAGGAAGGAAGGAAGGAAGGAAGGAAGGAAGGAAGGAAGGAAGGAAGGAAGGAAAATACAGTATTCTACAATTCATATTACAATAAATCTGCCTCCTCATTTAGTGATATAAAATAAACAGATGAAGTGTCCCAGCTGCCTACCCAATCCTAGACTTCCTGTACATGTGTCTGTATGTCTGTCCTTTCTTCAATACCTCATTGCTCCAATCAAATAAAATCTAAAGCCTTGCCTCTGGCAATAATACTTTTAGCTTGGACATCTAAATTCAATCACCTCTCAATAAACTGATCCACCAGCTGAGAGCCAAGCTTTTAACATATAAGTCTTTTCGAAAACACTTAAAACTTTAAAGTGTAACAGATAGGAAGTATAGAGACAGTGAGATCAGAGGAAGAGAAGTGTGAATGGATTTTTAAGATGGGCACAAAATATAAAAAACAAACAAACAAACAAACAACAACAAACTCATGTGTTATGTTAATGCTTACCAGAAAGTACCGCTAGAGAAAGAATTCTAAACCATCCGAGCAGATAGAGTGATTGACATTAGGAGCCTCTGTCATTGGTCAGTTCAGTGCTGGTGCTTTGGATACATGAGTGGACAAGTCATAAAAGTGGGGTTGGAGGCTATGAATTGGCCCCATTGTAAAAATTTCTACTAAATAAAGTTGATATACATATTACTGCTGACTTCTCAATTTGCCATGAACATATGAGCCCTCAACATAATACTGTCCCCTGAGTATACAAACCAGACAATTCGTGGCAAACTAGTTACATCACAACACACCACCTGAGAGAAAGTCAAGATTAGATCTTAGCTGAAATCAGCAGATAGTCTGGATGTTGGTCTGCATTTCTTGCTTGGAGGGCTTTGACTACACAACTCTCCAAGGGCCTAGGGATCAATGGACCCATAAACTCAGGCTCTCATATGCTAGAAATTTGGGTGTGCCCCTCCCCCTCCAATGTGTACATATTGAATTATGATCTCCTGATATCTCATGCCGGGGGAAGAAGCTATGGAGAATATTTTCTGCATACTCTGTCAACATTCACACTTGGAACAGGCCAAGCCTTTGCCAGCCCTCAGAGCCCTACCTGGAGAAGGCTTGCCAGTCCCATGCAGCTGAGGCATTGGGTCCTTGACATGCCCATGTCAACAATATACATTCACTGAGGAGTTCATTCACTCTCTACCAATGAGATCTATCATCCGGAAGTAGGTAAGCTCCTCACCAAACATGACTACCTTAGTTTGTTTTCAATTGCTGTGATAAAACTCTGTGCCCCAAAGTAACTTATGGAGGCAAGAGCTTATTTCAGCTTACAGTTTATAGTTCATCATGAAGGAAGTCAAGGCAGAAACTCAACCAGGAACCTGGAGGCAGGAAGTGAAGCAGAGGTCATGGAGGAACATGCTAACATACTCCCCATGGCTTGCTCAGCCTGCTGTCTTATATAACCCAGGACCACCTGCCAAGGGGTGGCACTCCCCACAGTGGGATGGATCACCCTCATTAATTACTGGTCAAGAAAATGCACCACAGACTTGCCTATGTGCAATCTGATGGAGGCATTTTCTCATTTGACTATCCTCTTCCCAGATGACCCCAGCTTGTGTCAAGTTTAAAAAAAAATCTCACCAGGACAGCCTATCCTTATATAAAATGGAAATGTGTATGCAAATATGAACACAAAATAATATTATGGGGTTGGGGATTTAGCTCAGTGGTAGAGCACTTGCCTAGCAAGTGCAAGGCCCTGGGTTCGGTCTCAGCTCTGAAAAAAAAAAAAAAAAAGAATATTGTATATAAGAGTAGGAAGAATCAGGGCAATGTATCATCTATATTCTAAGTAACATAATGATTACTAACAAACTACCAGAAGCTGAGCAACAGGTATGAAATATTCTATCTCCTTGCCATAGCAAATGATCATGCCATAAAGCATCACTTTAGATCGAGGAACCAAACTTTCAGAAATAGAATTACAGATGCAGTGGTATAACTGTGGGAAATCCTACACTTATCAAATAAGGTATCATGAAGATGCTGCCAGCACAATAACTCAGGAGATCAATATCTTGAAGGTTTAGCTCTAGGTACAACTTGAACATGCGCCCTTAAAGATAAATAACTATGAAGAATGCCATAGGAGTCCGAATCATGATCATTGTTGGGCAATGTAGCTACAATAGGTAAATGTGTGTGGTATTAGAAGTCTAGGAGTACAAACAGGAGTGACCCTGCTTACCAACACTCACATTAATTCAGTTGCTAACTTTGTGTTCCCATGGCTATGACTCAAGTCTCTTTGTAGGTTGAGTAGTTCTTATCAAGGAACTCAGCAAGAATACCATGTCCAGCTAGAACAGGTCAGATCTAAGATTCCCAGAGATAAGATAATCAACTGGATCATCAAATGGAAATAGAATTGAGTAGCTACCTGTCCCTTGGGGAATCCATGAAGCACAGAATCCCTGTGAGTGTATATTTTCAGAGAATAAGGCGTTGATCTCTTCACTGGGTTAGGTGAAAAGCACTTGTAGGCTGGGGTGGCAGGGACTGGGGGGGGGGGATACTCATTCACAAGGTGTTCCTCTGTTCCCATTTCTTCATTCTTCTCAGCATTTCCCTTAGAGCTGTTGGTTGCTATTTACTTCTTGCTTTTCCTATGGTTAACTTTTATTCTATATCTCTCTACTCTACTAAGTCAATTCCCTATCACTAGCTCTCATCTATTGATCTTTTCCCCTTTTAATACCACTCAACGTCTTGAGAAAGACCAGAGATAAATGCATGGGTTCGATCCTCTATACTTTACCTATGCTTATTTTTCAGATGGAGAAACTGAGGTTTGGGGAAGTATAATGGCTTGAATCAGGTTATATAGCATAGCCAGGCTAAAAATGAAGTCTCCAGGTCAATCTCCCAATGTTCATGGAAACAGGACACATATATATATAAACTTGTATGGTGGTTTGGGGGGGGTATGAAGAGAGGCTGCTGGAGGTAGCCTGAGAGGAAATGGAAACAGATGTTCTTGTCCTTATCCTCATCCTTGGTTTTCTGGCCTCTTCAACCTCACTGATAAAATTACTTTAATAGTCATTGCCTCCGAGGGACCTCTCTATGCCGACCACTGCCTTGTAGCAAGTAAAATCATCTTGCACTATTCTATTTGCCATTGTTTCCCAGAAATGTATAGCATTGTCAACAAATTTCCAATGACTCTTTAAGGCCTAGAGGCAATCCCGAACTAAGTAGGGGTCAAGGACAACAGGGAAACATGGAGGGAAGAGATGGGAATAACTCAACAATAGACAGTGGAGTGGATGACAAAGTATAATATAAATTGAAGGTGAGCCGGGCAGTGGTGGCACATGCCTTTAATCCCAGCACTTGGGAGGCAGAGCCAGGTGGATCTCTGTGAGTTTGAGACCAGCCTGGTCTACAGAGTGAGATCCAGGACAGGCACCAAAACTACAGAGAGAAACCCTGTCTCAAAAAATAAATAAATAAATAAATAAATAAATACATAAACAAACAAACAAATAAATTGAAAGTGATAAGTGCTGTGGGATGTTCTCTATGTTGTGAATGTATTGCTATGATTGACTGATAAATAAAATGCTGATTGACCAGGAGCCAGGCAGGAAGTATAGGCAAGACTAGCAGAAGGGAGAATTGGGGGAACAGGAAGGTGGAGACAGGGAGAGACACAGCCAGCCACAGTGAGGAGAAGCATGATGAAAGATACCGGTAAGCCATGACCCATGTGGCAACTTATAGATTAATAGAAATGGGTTAATTTAAGATATAAGAACAGCTAGCAAGAAGCCTGAGCCATTAGGCCATACAGTTTGTAAATAATATAAGTTTCTGTGTGTTTACTTGGGTCTAAGGGCTATGGGAGCCTAGCAGGAACAGGATAACTTCAGCTACAGATAAGTTTAGTGACTTAGACAGGCAGGTCTGATGTGCTGACGAATTGGTTCTTAAACCTGGTAATATAGCAAAGGCAGTGTGGCAGCCACACAGAAACATCTAACAGTCAGATGGAAGTGGGTGAAAGTTGCAGTGTTATGTCATGGAATCCCAGATTGGAAAGTTCCTACATGCTTCCCAGTCCACTCCTAAATACCGTGAAGTATCAAATCAAAGGAAATCCTTTAGTGATGGGGCAATTTGAGTGGGTTTCATAGGACAGAGGGACAGCAGGGAATGGGAAGGAGCCATGTTTCTAACATACAAAGTTTTTTTTTTTTTCCATGAAAATTGAGGCTTATCTAAAGGCTGATTTCTTCTGTGAGGCTGCCTTCCTGTTGCTGCTGAACAAATGACCACAATTTCGCTACTTCAATACAGGTGGACCACCTTGTGGTTCTGGAGATCAGACGACCAGCATCATCCTCACTACACTAACATCATGTTAACGGTTGCAACAGCAAAAGGCTCAGCTTGTAAAAGTTCCTGCAACCAAGCCTGACATGAGTTCAGTCTCCAGAACTCCCAGAACTCATGTGACAGACAGAGAAAACTGGCTCCAGAGAGCTTTCCTCTGACCTCTACATGTGCCCTGTGGCATGATGCGTACAAACACACACACACACACACACACACACACACACACACACACACACACGCACACACACACAAAGGGAGAGAGAGAGAGAGAGAGAGAGAGAGAGAGAGAGAGAGAGAGAGAGAGAGAGAGAGAGAGAGATGTACACAAACACTAAAAATAAATATGATTAAAACTTGAAGTCACGTGGTGGCAGGCTCCAAGGAAAGGCCCATTTCTGTATCTGCTTGAGCTTCCAGAAGCTCATCTCTACCTTTTTTGGCAAGCCCTTCCTTCATTTTTGAAGCACGTCACTCCAACCTGTGCTTCTATCTTCAAATGTCGCCTAGTGTCAACCCTGTTGCCTCCCTCTTACTAGGATATGTATTTCTCAGATTTCCTTTGCTTTGACAAAATGCCTGAGAGCAAGTTCCTTCAGGGAGGAAATAGTTAGCTGGGCTCCATATTTCAGGCATTAACATGATTACTTGCCTCAGTTGTTTGGGAACCTGTGCCAAGGCAAAAAATCATGAAGGTAAGTAAATGTAGGAAGGATGAAGATGATCACCTCATGATGACCAGGATATAAGAGAAGAGAAAAAGTGAGCAGCTCAATATACTTAGAAGAACATGCCCTGGTGACCCACCCCCTCTAAGCCTACGTTGTAGGTGGAACTTTCTGTCCCACCAGCAGCTCCCAAATAAACACACTGAGGCTTATATTAACTATAAATGCCCAGCCAATAGCTCAGGCGTGTTACTAACTAGCTCTTACAACTTTAACCCATTTTTATTATCTGTGTGCTGCCCTGAGGCTCTTGATTTTTACCTCTATTCCATTTTGTGTGTCTGACTTGTTCTGCATCTGGTTGGCGACTCCCTAGACTCTGTCCTTCTTCATCCCAGCATCCTTAGTTTGGTTGTCCCACCTATACTTCCTGTCTGGCTACTGGCCAGTCAGCTCTTTATTAACCAATGTGAGTAATACATATTTACAGTGTATAAAAGGATTATTCCACAGCATTTCTCCCTTTGTCTAATTAAAAAGGAAAGATTTTCACTTTAACATAGTAAAATCATATATAACAAAAACAATTATTAAGTAAGAATTATAGTTATAATATCTAGTCCATTTGTATTTGGCAAATTTAGAGAAAATATTTATCTTTGTGAGTCTAAATTTTTATATCTAATTTACCTATTATCATAACTAAGGAAAACTTTACCTATGACTACCTAATCTTCACTGGCTGTCTGGAGAGTCACCCTATGTTCTTCTGTGACATTGGGGCATCCATCTTCAGCCTGCAGGCCTAGAATATCTGACAGACTTTTCTGTGAAGCAGAAATTTTGAAGCACTGTTCAATCTTGTCTTGGCAAAGTTTGGCAGTCACCTTCTTTTGTGTGCTACTGGTCCAGTTTGGACATTATACTATCAGCAATTGAGGCAAGGGCAGTTTCTTTGTCTAAATGGCTAGCTTTTGCCATAAAGAAAACAAACTCCATATGGAGTTACTTTGATAACCATTATCTTCTCTGAAGTAAATTAGTACTGCCAGGAGTATATGTGTCTCATTGTCAAGAAAAGTCTTATGTTATTAAAACATTTTAATTGTCATATCCTATAGGTCTTTGATGTACTTGAAGAGCATCTATTTATCAAAATATATCTGTATAACCTTGAAAACATGTATAACATGACTACAAGTTTGATTATTATAGATGACTAACTACTACCCTGTATTTCTTAATTATGCATTACATTTTTAAATGAGCTGTATAGGTATGAGTTGTATAGGTACAATACCTTAAACAAAAATAGAAACATACATACAGTATAACAAAATTAACTTTAAATTTCTATTAATAGACTAAAATCCATACCAATGTAAAATATTTAAGACTAGTGGTTATATTTTTAGTTTAAAAGTAGATTCAATAATCTACCCTTTTATCCTATCATTTATACATCCCCACTTTATGTTATCAGAACAAAATCCTTGAATCTTTTCTCCTTTGTTCAGCTTTTTTCCTGACCATTACTAATAACAACTTATAAACAACCCCCCCTTAAATGATAACATAATAAACATCCTATCTTTTGGGAATGTGGGTGTTGTTTTATCTAGACTGCTTCCTGTTGTCTAAGGGTGCTTGCATCTTCAGAGAAACCTTGAGAATATCCTGATAATTGTTAGGTATTAGTTGGAGTATTATGTGAGGCTGGATCATCTTAGTCAGCAGCCTTGAAGCTGTTTTGGATGCTGGATCACTTGGACCATTCATTTTCATTGGTGTCTGGTCCCTTTGCTCTGAAAATACATAAACTTTTAAAGGTAACATACATATCTACAGTAATACAAGTATAGACTATTCATTGCACGTAAGTCAGCCAAAGATGATTTTTTTTGTTATGTGTTTGAACAGGTAAAATATATACCATGTGTTTTCTAGTTCTTCTGGATTTATTTCTTTATGTCTGTAGTCAGGATTTCAGGGGGTCTTCTTCAATCAACCTGATCATCTTTAACTCAGAATGAATCCACAGCTTCTCTTTCCTGTGGAAATAAAAGCATAACCTCTTTCCCAAAGCAACACACCTTTTGACTTAAATTTTGAAGTCGAGATATTTTAAAAATAAATAGTTTGGTTTCATCTACCAGTTTTTATAACCCAGTGTCTCTTAGCAGCCAAACAATTTAAAGACAACACAATAGCATATAGGATCCAGACTCTGTGTATTTCTCATCTTTAAATGGCTTTTTCCTTTTATATTACTTTACTCCCCTTTTAAGGACTTTATTATTTTAAAACTATATATTGCAGTGTGTTTAAAATTATACATAGGCTTGGGAGAGAAAAGAGAAGGTATAGACAGTCATAAAAAACTGTTTAGAGGTTTTTTCTGTCTGAATCTGTCTTTACTGTGTTTCTGTAATCTTTTTCTGACCATATAAGATGAATCAGAAACTGCTATGTCAGCTGCCACCAGTGTGGCTTAAGCTTAGTGCATGGAGGTAGTACATAGTGGATGACTCTTTCCACAGGTGGATGCTGAGAGACACTTTTCTGTGGCTGGTGAGAGACTGTGGGAATGTGAGAGACTGTGGGAACCCATTACTAGGCTTATTTCATGGCATGTCAGTGGCTGAGTCTGACAGGTGACACATCTCTGTACTGCAGCCAGCATGAGAGACATGAAACTAGAAAGCTGTCTTTGGGTCTGTTTCTGTGCATTTAGGACCTTTTTAAAAGTTTTCTCAGGTCTTAAGTGGAAATTTTGGCCCCACATTGGAATGCCATTAGTAGGCAAAGTTTCTGTCCCATGAGCAGCTCCCAAATAAACACATTTAGGTTTATATTAATTATAAACGCTTGACTGATAGCTCAGGCTTGTTACTAACTATCTCTTACCACTTAACCCATTTCTATTAATCTATGTGCTACCCCAAGGCTCATGGCTTTTACCTCTACCCTATTTTGCATCTGGCTGGCAACTCTTTAGGCTCTGTCCTTCTTCATCCCAGCATCCTTAGTTTGGTTGTCCCACCTATACTTCCTGCCTGGCTACCTGCCAGTCAGCTCTTTATTAACCAATGAGAGTAATACATATTTACAGTGTACAGCACCATGTTCTAAAGATTTTATCACCTCCCATAGCACCATCACTCAGAGATCAAGCCTTCAACATTGAGCTTTTGGTGGACCTTGATTAAAAAAGATAGAAAAGGACCTTTTTGGTATTATTTATCCCAAGAAAGCAAGGCAATTTACTTCAAGATCTTTTAATTAAATATGTCTACAAAATCCATTCTTCCAAATACTATAGCACAGTCACCAGTTCTAGAGGGTCGAATAAAGGCATTTTTGGTGGGGGAACATTATTCAGTCTATCACACCAAGTTTATAATACTTGTGACCATTAGTTCTTGTCAAGATTTAATGAATATAACTTGATAACAAATAAGTGAGCAAGCAAATTGAGAGTGTTCAGTGATTTAATACAGATTTGTTTTGGGGTCCATTGTGTGTATGTCATTTCAGAGCATGTCCAGGAAACCATGTTTACTCTACATACATGGCCTTGCTTGATCTCAAATCAATTCACTGTCATGTTAAAATGACATCCATATTATTGATAACCATAGTATGAAAACAAGATGATAAGCCTATTATTTGAAGAGTCGAAGAATAAAGGTAAGTGCAGCAAGAGAGAAACCAATTAACAGCTCTGTGTAATTGATCTCTCTGTGTTCCTCAAAATGCCTATTCTCAACATACATATTCCTAGTCTGAGGTAAAGAACTGTGGATCTTTGGTGGGGAAGAACTGTGGCTCTTTGGTGGGGAAGAACTGTGACTCTTTGGTGGGAAAGAACTGTGACTCTTTGGTGGGGAAGAACTGTGACTCTTTGGTGGGAAAGAACTGTGACTCTTTGGTGGGGAAGAACTGTGGCTCTTTGGTGGGGGAGAACTGTGGGTCTTTGGTGGGGGAGAACTGTGGGTCTTTGATGGGGAAGAACTAAGGTTCATTGGTGGGGAAGAACTGAGGCTCATTTTTAGGCAAGAACTGTAGCTCATTGGTGGGGAAGAACTGTGGGTCTTTGGTGGGGGAGAACTGTGGGTCTTTGGTGGGGAAGAACTAAGGTTCATTGGTGGGGAAGAACTGAGGCTCATTTTTAGGCAAGAACTGTAGCTCATTGGTGGGGAAGAACTGTGGGTCTTTGGTGGGGGAGAACTGTGGCTCTTTGGTGTGGAAGAGCTGTGGCTGTTTGGTTGGGAAGATGGGTATTTGGGCAGATTTGCTTCATATGCAAAGGAACACCCTCCAGGGTAGCCCAGAGTGCATGCCTCACAATTGGCTGTGTCATGGGGTCTATCCAAAGGCACCTTAAGAGGTTTCTCATTTGAAGTTGATGGTTTCTTCTTGGAGCCATGCCCATAGTATTTCTGCAGAATATAATTAATTAGGTTCTCCATAATCCTTCCGATGCTCTCTGTGAAGAACTCAGGATTCTCAAATTGAGACTTAGAACACTTCTGGCACCTCTGACCAAAGATCCTCATGAGTACCCGGCCCTGAGATTTCCCTGGCTCCCGGTACATGTGGCACAGGATCTTCACTTGAGCAGAAATCCACCATCTGTTACATATGGAACACTGGAACCTGTAGGCAGAACAAAGAAGTCCACTGTGTCTTTAGCTGACCATTGACCTGAGAGGAAATGGTCAGCTAAGGGATTCTAGGAATCCCCTTCATATGGTGTTGAGTGACCTGGTCACAAATAAGCAAGAACAAAAGTCATTGTGTTTTAGATGCTTTCCTGTTACTACTGAATCTTCCTATTTGATCATAAAAGCCTCTCTGGAAGTCTTAAAAGGAAGAGAATTTGCAGGGTGGTGATGGTGTCCATCTTTAATCCCAGCACTTGGAAGGCAGAAGCAGGTGGATCTCTGTAAATTTAAGGCCATTCTGATCTACAAAATGAGTTCCAGGACTGTCAGAGCTGTTACACAAAGAAATCTTATCTCAAAAAATAAACAAACAAACAAACAAATAAATAAATAATAAAAAGGAAGAGAATTGTTACTACATGCGTGGACCTTTCTTCATCATTATGACAACACAAAACCCCTATAAAGCACCTATTTTGAGACAGACAACACTGATGCCTTCCAGTGTTACCTCCCTTTATCTGTAGGTCATCCCTCACAGGTATTAGTGAGCCCCTTATCGGTAAGAAAAGTGAGTAAGAAAATGTATATACGAATTGCTTGGGAAATACAGGGCAAGTGGGAGAGGGTTGTTTCCTCAGCCTAGGCCACTGAAACCAACCTTATTCATCTACCTATGACAGAGCATCATCACCTCTAATGAGCAACGTGACTAATCTTAGAAACAGATTGGAACACGTGGAAATGTCTATCTGAGGGATCATATGGGGTGGAACACAGTATGCTTGAGGTAGGTCAAGGGTGGGCAGGCAGCAGGACCGGGGAAGTAGAGCTGAGGGCTCTAGGGGCCCTAGAAAAGGTCCCGGGGTTCTAGAGACAGAGGCTTTGTCTCCCCAGACCAGCCATTCTTAATCTCCTGACAAGGTAAGCACAGTTGGTTCTTACAGCCTGGAGCTGGCTTGGGACTACAGGGAGGGAAGCCAGTAAAGAAGGGTTCATTCCTCAGACACTCTCTGACCTGGGTTTTAGCCTTCTCTCTTTATCCACAGGTTTTCTGTAAAGTGATATGCAACATGGCTGCTTGATCGTAGTTGATTCTTAAGAACTAGCACTGAGCAGGGGTCAGGCAAGGAGATTTGCTGTACCCGAAGGGGTTGCTCAGGATTAGCACAGGAGACTGGCTGGAACCTCCTGCTCACTCCTGCTTGATCCAGAAAGCCCCATTTGTCTCCCCAAAACCACACCCTCTCAGAGAATCTCCAACAAAGAGAAGGCACCAAAGAGCTCAGTTCCACATTCTTGGTGGCTATGGCAGCTCCTCCTCTGAAGTTGCCAGCAGCCCAAGTCCCTCAGCTTTGGACCACACTTGAGCACAAACCCAGCTTGTAGCAGACGCATCATCACCCCTCGCCTACACGCTATATAAGCTCCTTGCTTCATTTCGGGGGGCATGACTTCTCTGGCCTGATCTCTGGGACTGGAAGACTCACCCAGGAGTTGCTTTGCTCAAATATACCCGTTCTTTTATTTATTTATTTATTTATTTATTTATTTACTTATTTATTTATTTATTTACTTACTTACTTATTTATTTAATTTGGCTTCATCTGGCTTACTGTGTCAGCAGAAAAATCTATTATCGAGATACAGAAAACCTATTATCTTGGTGCCAAAAAGCTGGGAGGAGCTGAGCCTCCCTGCAGGGTGGACTGGGTCCCCTGGCCACATGGTGGGGACACTCCTCTCCCTTTATCTTTCTCTCTGCTAGATGTGGTCAGCTTTCACCCCTCACCTTGGGGTAAGTCCACCCATTTCCAGCCACTGCCTACAGAAGTACTGGTTACCTCTTCCAGGTCAAGACCTCTTCTGGGTCAAGCACCTCTAGGGTCCCCTGCCAAGGTGTGACTGCACCAGCACAAGTCCAGTCCATTTTTGGAGCAAAGAAAGTCTTTGTTCTGGGGGACCTTTGCTTTAGGAGACATCCTTCCCAAAGGCTGCCCTCACCCCTGCCACTTGACCCCAGGCTGTCTCAGGAGATGCCTTGCCCTAGTCTTTGGTCTCTGGCACAGGCTTGGAAATGGGCAACATTGAGTCTAAGCCCAACCCTCAGTCACCCCTGGGGTGCCTGCTGCCGCATTTACCCAAACTGGGGCTGTCTCACACCATATGCCCCAAACAAATGGTTTGAGCTCCCTCATCCAGGGCTTTTGTGCTCAGCACTCACGCCTCTCTCTGCAGCCAGTGCTCAGTGGCCCAGGTTTTGTTGGCTGAGGTTGAGGTGGCTCCAGGGGCCTTTTCACCCAGGGTCTGACCCTGACCCTGAACCCCGACTGGGCTGCCTGAGTCACTGGCACCCCCATCTCTCTTCTTCCTCTTGTCTCTTCCCTGCTCTGTCTGTCTGTCTCCCTGCCTCTCTCGTATCTCCACTCCGAGACGGCCTTTCGCTCTTGAACTCTTTCCATTCCCCAATAAACTTTGCACTAACTCTGTTGTTAGTTCCTGCTGTGTTCTCTTAGTGGTATGCCTTGGTAGGACCCCTGAAAGGTACCCACTTTGCCTTTTTTACTCACTAGGCTCTCCTGGTGTTTGGTCTGGCTGTGCTGGGATCCTGTCTCCACCCGCTCCACCCGCTCCACCCGCTCCACCCGCTCCACCCGCTCCACCCGCTCCACCCGCTCCACCCGCTCCACCCGCTCCACCCGCTCCACCCGCTCCACCCGCTCCACCCGCTCCACCCGCTCCACCCGCTCCACCCACAACCAATCCTACCTCCCTGTTTGTTTCTGTCTGCTCTTCCACCCTACCATACTAGGTTCCTAACCACCTGCTCTACCTGCCTTGACCCAGCCTCCCCAGCAGGAGCCGCAGTCCTGGATACCCTCTTCAATTCTCAGTAATCACCAGATATTAGAAAGAAATTTTAAAAGGCTGAGGATGGTCCTCAAATCCCCATACAGGAATTGGTGAAAATGGCGTGTAAGGTTTTTAACACCCGAGAGGAGGCAGCCGAGTCTTCCTGACAGGCTCGGCAGCAACAGAATGCTATGCTCCAAGCTCATGCCTCAGCAGCTGCTCTGAGCCCATCGGCACCCCTGCAAACGGAACAGGGAAAGCCCACAAGGCTCCATCCTGCCTGAGCCCAGCCAAAGTCCACTCCACCAGGGGCCTGCTTCAAAATCGACCAGGAAGGTCATTGGTCCCAATGCTGCCCCAACCCTCAGCTGCCAACAAGGCCATGCCCTGTCTGCTAGCAGCCTGCCCAGTGGAAGATGGAATGCCGCCATGTGGGTTTGTCCTCTGTGCCATACCATGGAGGTCCAGCCCTGCCAGCACAGGCATCTGAGACTCTTCCAGCCTTTGAGCTCCACAGCCTGGCAGAGAACTGATGGTATCTAGACTTGGAGACTCCCATCACCCTCGCCAGGCCTAGGGTAATGCTCCAGGTAGTGGGTAAGTCCATCACCTTCCTGGTGGACATAGGGCCTACCTTTCTTGACCTCTCACTTGGGTCCCACAGTTCCCTCAACCAATTTCTGTCCTGGAGATGTATGAGACCCCCTCCTTTCCTCCTAAGACCTTGCCTCTTCCCTGCATTATTAGTAGTAGCAGTATTGTTTTGTTTTTTGAGACAGGGTTTCTCTGTGTAACAGCCTTAGCTGTCCTAGAACTCACTCGGTAGACCAGGCTGGCCTTGAACTCACAGAGATCTGCCCGCCTCTGCCTCTCAAGTGCTGGGATTAAAGGCGAGCGCCACTACCACCAGGCACTTCCCTGCATTCTTGCAGGATGCTTCTTCACACACTATTTTCTGGTCATACCTGTTTGTCTGGTACCATTTCTTGGCCACGATATCCTCTGGTACTTTGGGGACACCCTCTCCTTGGCTCCCACACTCTCTTCTGACTCCCATCTTCTTCCCTTAATTGCCTCACAGGACCCTGCAAACCTCTTCCCTGTCCCTTCCTCCTCTGATACTCCCTCCCACTCCTGCCCCAAGGCTGTGGAGGCCTTCTTCTTACCCGGCCTGGTCTCCTAAACCAACCCTTCACAGACACACACACCCCCCAACTCAGCCTCTTTGTTGATGGAAGCTCTCTTATAGACAAATTAGGAAACCACCAGGTGGCTTACATGGGAGTAACTTCTACTGAAACAGTTGAAGCAACTCACCTGCCAATGGAGATCTCTTCACAAAAGGCCAAATTAATCTCCTTGAGTAGAGCACTCCAAGTAGCTAACATCTACACCAACTCTAAATATGCCTCTTTAATAGCCCATACCGATTCTGTCCTTTGGAAGGAAAGGGGCTTCCTCACTACCAAGGGTGCTCCCATTGTCAATGGACCCCTTATAGACGAGCTCTTGGAGGCCCTCCAGCTCCCTGCAGAGGTATCCAAAATCTACTGCTGGGGACATTAGTCCTCCAAAAACCCAGGGAGTGGCCTCTAGCCCCACTGAATCTACAGGATATATTTTGTTTTTGACACCCTCCTATCAGCCCTGTCATCAATTAGAGAAGAGGGATGAACTCCTAAATAAAGGAACCACACAGACAAAAGACAGATGGCTCTCCTTAAAAAAAAACGACCTCATCATCCCAGGATCAGGCACTCTAGATCATTTTAGATATCCACCAAATCTTACATAGGTCCCAAGGCTTTGTTCCACTTCTTAGAGCCCCTCTTAGACCCTACCCGACCACTCCCTCCTATGGTCCCTTCTCAGTTCACATGCTGACAATTATCTTCCTGCCCCCATACTAACAGACTCATCTGCTCCCGAGCCCACCCCACTTTCCCCAGGGGATGGGGTATTCCCCAAGCAGTTATTTCCTAAGTCTCTAGAGCCCTGGAGGACATGACCCTACACTGTAATCCTCACCACCCCTTCAGCTGCCAAGTTCCTGGGACATCAGTGCTGTTACCACCTCTCCAGGCTCAAGTAGTTACCTACCCAGGATGAATGGTCCGTCCGGCAACTGGGACCCTGCACCCTCTGGTTTTCTAGAATGTTCCATTGAGGGGCCATGATGGTCAAGCCTATCTGCTCTTATGTATTTCTCATTCACCTTTATCCCTTTTGTCTCCTGAGCTATATATATTTTCCCTTAAAATGTTCATGCCTTTTAACCCAAAGCCATAGTCTTTGCTATGACACCAAGGTGTAAATCTGTTCCAGCTGTTTTACAGGCACCTGCAGTTCCTGGGGAAAGAGTTCTGCTACTGTATCATGGAATCTGGCCTGGTAGAAACTAATATCGAATCACTCCACATGTTTGTCTGAAGAACTTTGTCAATACAACCAGAGCACATCTCCATTCCATTCTTTCTGGCAGTCTCCACTCTTCCCATGGCTAGCCCTGTTCATAGGGCCAGTGGTAATAATCTATTTTTTTCTCTCCTAGCAACTTGCCTTCTTTGCTTCTTCCTGGAATGGATTCCTGAGGTCTCCAGGGTGGTAGTTAACTGAATGCTTCTTCACCCATGCTTCCCACTAAACATAAGCTCACTGACTCCTGACTCCCCCTCCCCACATTGTCCCATGCCAACAGGAAGTATCCAGATTTGAACTGGCACCCATATACCCAAAAAGGTCAGGATGTTCAGCTGGGACCCTCCAGCTCACTTCTGCTTGATCCAGAAAGCCCCATTCATCTCCCTCCAAATCCCAGCCTTTCAGAAAATCTCCAACACCAAAAAGCCCAGTTCCACATTCTGGATGACTGCAGTAGCTCCTCCCCTGAAGGGGCCAACAGCTGACGTCCCCACCTAAAGTGCTCAGCTTTTGACCATACATACTTGTGCACAAACCCAGTTGTGGTGGACACATCGTCACCATTTGCCTACAGGCTATATAAGCTACCTGCTTCAGTTTGGGCATGTGACTTCTTCAGAATGATCTCTGGGGCTAGAGAACTCACTGGGGGGAGGGTTGCTTTGCTCAAAATAACCCTGTTCTTTTACCTTTTCAGTTCAGCTTGACCTGGCTTACTGCATCGGCAGAGAAACCTATTATTGCACTACAGAAAACCTATTAGAGACTCCGTTAAAATTTGATCCCTCCCCTCCATTTTTCACTTCCAGGTCACGTCAGGAAATACCATGCTAGGAGTGGAGAAGTCCTTCCCTAGAAGTTTTTGCCCCTGAGTAAAATAATTTGTATCTCCTGAGAAGGTCAACTCTCACAGATCCCACAACTAAATCTATGTGTTAGAATAGCAACAAAGGCCCATTAAGGGCAAACCCTTTTTTGTCAAGAGAAGAGAATCTCTGGCCTGGGTGGATAACATTCTGGCTGGACAGCCAAGCACCTGGCCAATTGACCGACCATCCCTAAGAAGACAGGTTCACCTTAAGCCATGCTACAGGGATAAATGGGATGTCCTTTTAATGATAGTGACCATTTCTTCCCAGAATTCCTGCTCCTTATGGCTGTAGCTCACAAAACCCAACTCAGCAACTCTTATTGCCTGGCTGTATAAGTCTGTCCACTTCCCCAAATTACTCAGGAAAACATAGCTTTTCCTTCCCACCTCTGCTCTAGGCATGCTTTCCATGACGCTGGCCTTACTTACTTGTTCTCTGTATGTCCCATCCCTGCCATGTGGCTGTCTACCACCACACAGCTCCACGGCAACTTAGCTCACAGGGCAGAGCCTTTCTGCCCCTTCTCCGTTCTCCTCCTCCAGGCAGCCACCGAGATTTACAGCTTGCCTACCCAGTGATTTTACTTTGAAACTCTAGTAAAATTGTCTTCAAACTTTCATTTGAGTGTCCTGTCTGTTCTAAAATTCTCTTACTGAAGAAATTAAGAACCCAAAGAATGAACCCTACCTCTCCTGGTGTCATTAAGCAACTATAGTAGGGCACCCCAACATTTCTGGTGACATGTTCATGCAGATTTTGTCTCATCTTTTCTATAAACTATAACACTGCTACATGGAAGGCAGAGAAAGGTTAAAAACAGCCATGTCCAAATTGTAGATAAATCCATTTTTCCATTGTATGGATTTTATTATGCTTTCTCTTGATAAGAGGGGTGAGCAGGTGGCTCCAGAACCAGGCCTTTTCTGGCTGGGGATCCAGTAGAAGAGAGAAGGAAGGAATATGTTGGGAGGAATTTGGAGGCATTCTTCAAGGACTCCAGAAATATTTTTACAAGGAGACCTGGTAGGATACAAAATCTTCCTATATTAAACAGGGTAGAGGCTTGGAGCCCAGGGGACCCTAACCAGCTCCATGACCGTAAAAGACTGGGGAACCTAGCTAGCCACACTTGTTCTTGCTTTTATGATAGCAAGCTGCCAGTCGCTATTTTGAACTCAGTGGGGTCTTCAGGAGGACCAGCTGCCAAATCCCACTCACCTGCCAAGTCCTGTCTGCAAGTACTGCCGCCATCCCATGGCCATGACGTTGGGTAAAATGTTCTTATCCAACTGGAAGGTCCACTTGGCCCTGGGTTTCTCCTCCTGCATCAGTTCTTGAAACATCTTCTCCCAGGTACTGGGCGGTGAGAAGGACATTTTCAGAGGCAGAAGCTGAGGACCAGGCTTAGTAAGCAGATGGCTGTCTTGCTCAATTCTGGAAGAAAGAGAAGATTCAGTTTCCCGATTCTCTTGGTTTTCATTAACTTTCGGTTTCCATTTCCTTTCTTTAGCTTTCGGTTTCCAAGGTAGCTGGAGCAGTTCCTTGTTGAAAAGGCAGAAGGCAGCAGAGTCCCACCGCTGTCTTAACAGGCCATGCTGAAATGCCCAAGTAACCAGCTCTGGTGTGCCTTTCTTTTGTTCTTTCTCTTCCTTATAATTTTTATTGTAAACAAACCACAAGTGTGGGGATTGAAATAAGGGAGTGCCTAGTGACCGAGACACGGCGCTTATTCCCATGGATGCTAGTGGGTGGCCTGGTGGAGATCTGAGCAGAGCTGGAGGCGGTTGTGTCCCCAGTCACCTGATGACCCTGATAAATCCGCACTGCGAGCCCCTAGCAGGGGAATTTTCCTGGTGTAAAAAAACATTAAGTATGAGTCTTTTCTCTCAGACTATAAAACTTGTGTTTGCAACAAAGAATTCAAAGCTTTTTGTCTCCTCCACTTTGTATGCAAATATTTTAACACCCTCCACCCAGGAAAGTGTTTATGCAAAGGCCCTGCTACATTTGGGAGCATAGGTAAATTAAGTGGCTGACCCCATTCTGATTTCCTTTCTTCCCTTCACCCAGGTGTTTTTGACACCGGCTCATCTTTAAACTGTGATGTGAGACCCCAGCCAAAGGGGGAAGACACAGTCTCCACCCGAGTTAGATGCAAAACCAACTTGCTTTCTGCCCGGGTGTGTTTAGTCCCTGAGAATACCCTCTTGACCAGGAGTAACTAACGGTTGCCTTGTCCAGACACTAAAATGTGAGCCCCGTTCTCTTTTCTTGTCACCCCCAACTTCTAACACTGGCATTTTGCAAGACAGCATGCCCAGGGTTAGGGACCCTTGCCCAAAGTTACGGACAAGTAAACAGAGGTAAGATTTGAACCTGGGTCTCTGTGACTTCAAGATCTGCAGTGTCCATACCTACCTCACGGCCTGGAGAGAAGCCGAGGAGGCTTGCTGTGGGCTGGCACAGGGTACGAGAGCCAGGGGACAGTAGTAAACCTCCAGTTTGGCAGTCTGAGCTAGGGATTCCCTAGTGCCTCGGGGAACAGACGAGAAGACCAAGCTGAACGAATTACTACTCACCTGAGAGATATTTCAGTGAGATGTCACAGCAGCCTGTGTCGTCCCAGGTGTTCTGCCGATTGGACAAGTTAAGGGCTGGTACGAGGAGGTGTTTGTGAGAGAAATACTAAGTGAGTAAGCCACACCAATGTTTATAGACTCACAAAACCAGGAAAGAAACTGGCCCCTAGTCCTCTGGACTGCAGCAACCAGCTTCAAATGTGTGTACTGGGCTCCTCTACCCGATCTCAGTACCTTCCATTTTTCAGGATCCTGCTTGTCTTTGGCTTTGTGAGTGTCTGAAAACTGCCCTTGCTTACAAGCCTGGTAAGGACCATTTTCGGAAGGTGGCCATCTGCCTTAGCAGATTGCAAAGGTAGAAACATCCAGAGTGTGGAGTTCTTTCTCTGACATTTAGAAACAGAGCTCTTAATGCTTTGGAAGCCTTGGGATTGTATATCAACTTTTACTTTCATGTGTAAATTATCCAGCAGGGAACATAGGCACCCAAGTGGGGCATGTCTCTCACAGATGCAATAGAGTGAGTTGCTGTTTTGGGGAGGGGGAAGGTCAGGGATTGAACTAGGCATTTTAAAGGCATGCTTAATCCAGTCTGAAATTCTAGACAGGAAATTTGGTCCCTCTGAAGTCTAGTCAAATGGAAAAAATATGAGAAGCAGGACACTCTATCCTTAGGACCCCATTACTTTGTCCATCTTGGAAACAGAATCCACCTATCGTCTAGAGCCTACTAAGCTTTAGTGTGACTTTATTAGGAGTCAGAATTGTATATTTTATTATGTAACTCTCTCCTTTATAACATAGGAAAGCACCTATACCTAGACAAAGAACATAGGAAATTCTGGGAACTTGGAATTGGATACATTCTGTCCAGAATACTAGAGCTAAACAACCCTTAAGAATTGGTTTATTCTATTTTGCTCTCCTTTTTGTTTTAAGATTTAAGTTTTTAATAATGCTTTTATGAATTCATTGAGAATTTTCATACAATGTACTTTAATTACATTCTTCCCCCTTCATAACTCCTCTCACGTCTCCCACCTCCCTAATGTTAGAAATAAATTCAGGATGTCAAAGAAAGAGAGAGACCACCTCTCCAACAGAGGTATCTGGAGTAGCAGACTTCGCTCTTGATCAAGAGGGCATGCCCCAAAGAGTGAACACACAGGAAGCACACTTGGCTTTTATTCTAACTCAAGTAGAGATTGAGTCTTTTCTCTACTGGCTGGGGTCCAACCTCACAGTCTTATCTGATTGGCTAGTCTGAAAAGAATTGCACACAGGAAATGGAGGAGGAAGGGGTCATTGTTCTAAGGGGGAAAAAAAAGAGTTGCTGCTCCAGGCCATCAAATTCCTGGAATGCAACAGGGGCCTACATGTAAACAGATCTTAGCAGATGTTTATAGGGCCTACTGTTTGGGTCTATAGATACTTGCTAGTGTTTGTAGACATGTTCTTGAGATTGGTAGAAATCTAGCCTAATTGAATAGAGACTCCTGCAATGGTAACTTAGAACTTCTTCAGGAAATAATTCTTAGGTTTGGACTGCCCCAGGCTTTGGGGCCCAATAATGGCCTTGCCTTTATGGGCAGAGTGTCTCAAAATCTGACAAAGGTATTAAATATTAATTAGAAATTACATTGAGTTTATAGGCAACAGAGATTAAGTCAGATAGAGAGCAGGTATAGGGCTCTTAAGAAAACTCTGACCAAATTGGTTGCAGAAACAGGCAAAAATTGAGCCAAGCTCCTCCTCTTTGTCCTGCTCAGGATCCAATGTGCTTCTTACTTGGAGGAGCTTATACCCTTTGAAATTATGTTTGGGAGACACCTCCCATCCTCCCCAAACCTTGAGATATTCCCCAGCACAAACTTCAAATCATTCCCTTCTCAAGTCATTGCTGGCTTTGCAGGAAGCTCACTAGACCATTGACCAGACTGTGAAAGGAATCTTGCCATCTCCTACCTCCAAACCCTCCCACCAGTACCAGCCATGAGATTTGATTTGGATAAAGAGGATCCCTGCCTGTACCCTGGAACCTGTCTGGAAGGGACCCTACTCAGTTATTCTCACCACCCCAACTGCTGTGAAATGGTTGTTGTCATCCCCTGGATTCATCATCCCCAATTAAAAAAAAAAGCCACTGAAGACAATGAGAGATGGACCGTCAAACTTGGACACATTAAAGATAAGACTGACCAGAGTTCAGTAACCTGGCCTACACAAATCCTCATCCACCACAAATCTGGACATGGGAACTCGGAAAAGCTGGGTATGGGAAACTTTCAGGTGGAACTCTGCTCTCTTATGTCCCTTTCCAGGGGTGAAATGGTGAGGCTCTGGGGAAGGGATAGGGGTTACCAAATCACATTGTGGAGAAGACTGGCTAGAAAAAGACCTCCAGGGACTACAATTTTATGTATGCCCTGATGAGGGTGAATCATCCTGCCAAGGACAAGGTACCTACATCGTGTCCTCAAATTACAGTCTTGCTTCCTCACCTTATAAGGTTTGCTCAAATGCCCAAAGAATCAACACGAGCCTAGAGAATTACAGATTCTTTCATGGCCCTGAATCTACCTTGTTTGCTTGTACTAATGATTTGACTAAATGTGCCTCCTCTGACTCACTGGAGAGTCATAGCCCCATTCTGTGTATACCGGTCTATGTTATCCCCCAGATATATGCCAATAATGGAGAAGAGGGAAGAGCTCATGCTGGCCTTGACTCAATGTTCATGAGGGTCAAAGAGGTCCCAGTTCTGGTCCCAATCCTAGTAGAGGCAGGAATAGCTGGTGCAAGTGCCATAGGCACCTCAGCCTTGATTGTTGGGAATCAACACATTAGGGAACTCAGTTCTCAGACAGACAGAGACATAGGCCATTTGGAGAAGTCCATTTCCAGGCTGGAGAGCCAAGTTGACTGGACTCCCTTACAGACACAGTCCTACAGAACTGGAGCTGGACCCCATTTTATGAAATGAGGACTTTGCATGGCCTTAGGAGAAACCCATTGTTTTTGTGCCAATCAGGGGTGATCAGGGAAGACCTTCCCATGGTCAGAGAAAACCTCAAAAAAGGGAAGGAAGGAGACAAAGATCAGATAGTTGGTATCCATCTCTGTTTACCTGGTCCCCATGGCTGACCACATTACTGTCAACATTAGTTAGATAGTTGATTTTTTTTTCCTGATCCAGCTTACAGTAGGACCCTGCATCCTCAACTGCATGGATAACTACATCAAATAGAGGATAAATTCAGTTAAGCTATGTGTCCTTAGGACCAACTATGCTCTTCCCCCAGAACAGGATGAGTCAATGATTTGACTCATGCCCATAAAACCAGTGGGGAATGTGACAGGGTGATCAGTGCAGGGGTTCCTCCCTCTCATATTCTTGCTGAGGCCGTTTCAGGTTTAACTAGAATTTGATCTCCTTGATGGGAAGCCCCATGGAAAGTTACCCAACTCTGTTCTAGGAACCCAAAGTCAAGATGTCCCAGCTAGCTTGTCTTAGTTTCTGTTAAACTGTCTGCTTGTGAAAACCTCCCCCTTCAGTTGTAGAGCAAGATAACAGGATGTAGAGTTTGCATTAAAAGTCCCCTTTCCTAAATACTTGGGGCTACACTAAGGTGCTGAATATCTGAGTGTAGTCCCAGCTTGTTGGAATAAAGACTTTCAGTTTGCTATAGACTGTGTCTGAGTGGTCTTCTCTGATGGGCTTCCCACAACAGTGGGGGAAACATTTGCATAAAAGTCTTACAATGTAGAGGGAGATAAAAAGGATTTGAATTGTTTATCCTAAACACAAGTTTTATAGTATTTGATGGGAAAGACTCATATTTGATATTTCTTATACCCACCCACCCAACTTCCCATAATTTCACATCCCCCCAACCTCCATCAAGTCCAGTTTGTTTTGGCTAAATATTACTGAGCCTAGAGCTGTCTTGGAGTGAGTGGTATACACCAGGTGTCACACCATTGAGGACAACTCATTCTCATCCTTCATGCTTGGATTTTGTCTGGTTTAAGCTATCATTGTGATTATCCCTCCCCACCCCTCACTAAGACTGAGGAAAATGACTTCAGATGTAACACCTGCTAGAGTGCCTCAATGGTAAAGCAGAATGCTCATGGAATTACAGATGACCATGTTCAACCCTATTGATCAGCCCAGAAAGGAATGCCTGTTGAGACAGCTTGTCTCCCAAGATAGCCTGCCTCACCTTTGGCAAACAGTTTCAGGAAGGAGAGACTGCAGGAGAGACATGTAACTCTGTTGTGGAACAATCTTTGTATACTGTAAATATGTTTTACTCTCATTGATGAATAAAAGAGATGACTGGCAATAGCTGGACATGTAGTGGTTAGGCTGGACTTGCAGACCAAAGGAGAGCATGAAGAAGAAGAAGGGGAGGGTCTCAGGAGTATCAAGGAGATGTGCAGAGAAGCAAGATGACTTTGCCTTGTTGAAAAAATGTACTGCCACATGGCAGGTCATAGATATAAAAATATGGGTTTATTTAAAAATGTAAGAGCTAGTTTGTAACGAGCCTGAGCTATCAGCTGTGTATTTATAATTAATAATAAGTCTCTGTGTGGTTATTTGGGAATTGGTTGGTGGGACAGCAATGTCTGCCTACATAGCTCCCTGTGGTTACAACAATTTCCCCATTCTCAAGCCCCTCGCCTCACCCATATAAAGGACCATAGCCAGCTTTTCCCCCTGAGAGACACCTCAACTTCCCAGAGGAGGAAGCTGCCCCTCACTGTGTGTGCTAATAAACACAGTCCCATCTGTTGAAGGTCAGACTCTTGTCTTTTTACATTGCCTCAGAAATCTAACAACGCTAAGCATGGTGTAAAAACAGGTAGCATTTGTTACAGAATAGCAGGAGGCACTCTCAGGGTGAGCATGGCCATGTTACTAGTGGGAGAAAACATTCTCAGGAGGTGAGAGCAAGCAAGTCACCCTTCTGATGGCAAATCCCAGGAATGAAATCTTTAGACTGTTTTATTCAGAGAGCCTGCAACCAGAAAACATCCAAATGATGTCTGCATCTCAGCTATAGCCAATGGATTACAGAGGGAGGAGCAACCAAGGCTCTCAGTGCTCCAGACTTGCCCCTCTAGTCAGGGGGTCAATATTGTCTCTGAGATTTATAGTGTTTCTACTTTTCTCCATGGTCTCCTCTTGGTAGCAGGGAGGCTTTGTGAGACTAAGACCACAGAGTCTTGCATTCCTCCTGAACCAGACCTTTTGATGACAATGTGTATATGGAGACTCCTTTGCACAGGATAGGGAACAGATGTGCTCTTATGATACAGCATAGACAGTGCCTGTTTTAGTCAGCGTTACTATTGCTGTGATGAAACACTGTGTCCAAAAACAACCAGAGGAGGAGAGGGTTTATTACACTCACAGTTCCCTATGATAGTTCAGCAGCCTGCAGTGACGGCAGGAACTCAAACAGGGCAGGAACCCAGAGGCAGGAGCTAATGCAGAGGCTGTAGAGGGGTGCTGCTTACTGGCTTGCTCCCCCTTGTTCAGCCTGCTTTCTTATAGAACTTAAGCTCAGGGATGGGACTACCCACAATGTGCTAGGGACTCCTCATCAATCACTAATTTAAAAAGTGCCTTGCAGGGTCGGGTGGTGGTGGCGCATGCCTTTAATCCCAGAACTCAGGAGGCAGAGGCAGGCAGATTTGTGTAAGTTCAAGGCTAGCCTGGTCTACAAAGCAAGTTCCAGGATAGCCAGAGTTGTTACACAGAGAAACCCCATTTCGAGAAACCAAAAAACAAAAACCAACCAACCGAACAAACCAAAAACAAACAAACAAAAAAACCCAAAAAGGAAAATGCCTTACAGATGGATCTTATGGCGGCATCTTCTCAATTGAGGTTCCCTCCTTTCAGATGACTCTAGCTTGTGTCATGTTGGCATAAGACCAGCCAGCACAGTGCCCCTACCTCTATGTGACTGTCGAGTGGACCACTGTGTCACTGTGTTGACCACACTTTGAGGGGTGAAAGTGAGCAATGACCGAAGGGACATTGAGTCATGTACATGTTCAGGCAGACTCTATACTATGTTCCTAATTGTGTTGGAACATGCAGCTTTCCCGATGGCTGGTCTCCTGTCCAGGGGGTTGACAGGCCCAGTTGGCTTGATTCTTAGAGGAAGGAACAATGGCGTGTTGTTTTCTTTACCAGAAAATCTCTAGCTAGTAGGTAATACTAAAATCTTCCTAGTAGTTGAGAAAATCACTCTCTAACCAACTCAGATCATTTTTTAAACCAAATATCAAGTAGCAGAATATATTTAAGAAAAGGAAAGGAAGAAAAATAAATTTAAAAGAAAAGTCCATTAAAATACTGTGCTTTACGAGGAGGAAATAGCCTTCCTTTAATGGGCCTTAGCAAAACCCAGCCACTCCTGCCTTCCTCCTTTTCTTATGTCTTTTAAATTATAAGGAGAGGCAGTCGTGATCTTTCCCCCTTCTTTAACATAATGTGTTAACAAAGACACAGGAGGAAGAGATCCATCCTCAATGACCTTCAAGTCTGCGAAAGGCTGACTAGCCACCTAACCAGTTAGAATAGATTAAAGAACTTCTGAGAGGTAACCATAAAGAAATCCTGCTCTCGGGAGGAAAACATAGATCAGTTCTGAAAGAAAACATTTTTATTCTCAGGAGTTCTGAGGACTGAGTCCAGAGTGTCCTGAACTGACGAGTGAGGCCACCTCTCTGTTCTGCCCAAGACAGACGCCACCCATCCATTTATTTCTTCAGTAACTCCAGTTTGTGTGCAGAATGAGATGGCAGGCTGCAACTTGGTTAAAAGAGAAAATCAGAAGTGAGAGAGGCAGGCACTAAGGCATCCATGATCTCATTCACAGTTTCAAATTGCATTAATTTGTTAGCACGGGCTCCACAGGATTTGCAGGAAAGGTGATCGGACAGGAATGTGCTTCAGCCATCAGAGGAGAGAGGAATGAATTCTGGGCTAGGGTTCCTTCACGGCTCATGACAATAAGTCTGCGTCTCCATCCTGACCCAGAAGAGCCCGGGAAGCAGTAGACCAGTGCTCAGCTTTCCCTGATGCCGTACTCTCGGGGAAGTGTGCACACTGCCAAATGCAGGATGAGTTGGTAAGAATAACCAAAGCATCAGAGGCACAGGGAATCTGAATGAGTTCTTCCATGCTACTTTCCCAGGAATTCCTTCATTCAGCCACTGAAGGCGTTCTCAGATGGACCACAGCTCCGGTTAGCACTGCCTCTCAGCAGAAGGTCAGCATGGATCAGAAAGAAGGTGTTGTAATTACAGCACCAAGGCCCCAGGGCCCCAGAGTTGTTACAGGAGTCATAACAGAGAACCAGTGGATTTAAGGAAAAGCAGAATTAGAAAGTTGATGTTGAAAGGCCAGGGGCACATTTTCCATCAGCGCCTATAATCTACTCCCATATTCCTTATTTCAGGCAATGCCTGGTCTACAAGGAAGACAAGGTTGATCCTGGAGACCCTGTCCCACTCTGAACTACTGAGAATCAATTTTTCTATAGCCTCCTTTTTCAGAATTGACCAGTATCCTCGCCTTCTTTTTGGATCGCTGCTCTTTGCACCCATGTCTTACTTACCCCTTCTCATCCTGCCCTCTCATGCCATCACTGGAACACTGATCTAGCACCAGACTGCTCATTTAGAGTCCTGGTTCTACCGTTTACCACCAGAGTAACGTTGCTCAATTTCCTAAACCTTCCTATACCTCACTTCCCTATCTAAAATTGAGATAAGAACATTATCATTTTATGGGACTGTTCTGAGGATTGGGAGATTAAAATAGTTAGCAGCAGTAGCAAAGGAAGTATTTACATTTTTTGTTGTTGTTGCTGCTGGGGCTATGTTCCATGCTTCTTTGAAGTACAATAAAGCCTTTGTCAAACATCTTGGGAATATAACATGGTAAAACTTTAAATAAATGTTTTTTAAAATTATAACATAAGGAGAAAAATCATAAATAGGTATGGCGATAGAATTTTATATAAAAAATCTCTTACATGCAAAGAGACTGGAACTTTTGTTGGCCCTCATAGACAAGTTAATAATACAGCTGCTACTCCAATGTGCACCGAGCCTGTTTGTTGTTTCTGCCTTCACAAGAGAACAATGTAACACCCAACCTTACTTGCATTGGATTTCCTATGTAATTAGCTTTGATAACCTACATTAATGCATAGCTTTAGTCTTAATTTATATACTTTTCCATGCCCCAACACCGAGAGCAATACAAGTGTGTTTGTATGTGTGTTATGTAACAAATGAAAACAACCTTATACAAAAGAATATCCACTGTAGTGGGTAGCCGTTCCAGCTTTGACCTGGAAGTGCCACCCCTATTGAGGCTCGAGAACTCTGCTCAGTCCACCTCCAGCATCCAGGATCCAGGACCCAAGAGAGCCCGCCTATGCGGATCTCGGGTCTTCAGGGGTCCTCTCTTGGCTCCCTTGTAGGCGTGACAGTTACCGAAGCCTCAATGGGGGTGGCACTTCGAGGTCAAAGCTGGACCGGCTACCCACTACAATCCACCATAAATATTGAAAGCAACAGACGTTGCCTGATAATGGCATGTTTGCGGTACTGAATGCTTTGAGGTCAGTCGGAGTCAGCGACTTAATCCCTTGTAAAATGTTGGAGTTATTTCTATAAACTATCCCGAATTCCGTCCCCTTGCCATGCCTTCTGTCTTGTGCAATAACTATAGAGCAAAGCCTTTTGTTAGGGACACAGCAGACAGGCAGTTAGGCACCCGGAAGCCATAGATCGACACACACAACAGGGAGCCTGTAGACAAGCCAGAAGCCACAAACGACAGACACACAGAAGACACAGGCGGAGAAGTGAGTAATTCAAACTCACTGAAACGACTCCAAAGGGGAGTACTAACTTTTCTTTCCTTCATGCCACACAAACACAGTAGGGTGCCTCTGAGGTTATCAGCCATGCATTAAAAAGACACAAATCGGAATATATCTAATAGTCAGGGAACACAGTGGCCGTTTAGGAACTGAAATTTACTAGAAGTGTTCAACTCCTGCCCCACCTTGTTATCCAATCTCACCTCATACTTCACCTCCTATGGGCAAGTCTGGCCCTTCCTCCCGGATGCATGCACATCCAATATCTGTCATGATGTCCAGCTACCGCTGTGAAGAGTGAGCAAGAACTGGAACAAGCTGAGAGTCCAGAGCCGATGCCTTCCCAGTCCCAAGAACTCAGTCTGCTAAGGAAGCTGTCCAAAGAAGGAAGATCGTCCTGAAACAACGCTTGAGAAAGAATGCAGATCAAGTCTCACTCTTCTGAGCGGCAGGCCCTTTACCGGTTCTGTAAAAACCTCTTGGCTTTAGGCATAGTGAGGCCTGTCCTCTGAGGTGTTGGGGTCAGTTTCAATAGACAGCCGTATGGATATTTAGGGGTACAAAGGATTTCCATGAGCTGAGCCAACTGAGTTCCAGAGGGGGAAAGTCCCACGTGTACAGATGTGACTCCCATTTCCAGCAGTCTTCAGCAGAGAGTCTTAAGACCAAAGTCAGAGCTGTCCGTGCACTGTTTGAGGCTGTGGTGAACATATGCACCCCTCAGAGTAGTGTCTGTCACCACCTCCACCCCAGGCCAGAATCAGAAAACAAGCAGGCTAAAGCAGGCCCCTGATTTGGAGTTCTTACAAGAGCCTATAGGGACAAGATTGAAAATTAAAAAACCCAATGGGACCCATGTATAAGTTTTACATGTAGTAGTCATTCTGGGTTCTCATGGTGAAAATAGAGACAAACCTTGTGTAGAGGAGGAGAATTAAAAACAAAATAACAATAAAAACTCTCAGATACCTCTGCTCTCCTTGACATGGTCTTCCCTCAAGAGACCCTGCCTTTAGGCAAATGTAGTTGACTCAAATATCACCCAGTCTAACCTGGGGAAGCGAATAGTCGATGTTAGCATCCCTGAGCCTTCAATATAGCTGTTATGGGAGAGCTACCTTATGTCTTCCAGAGTGATTTACCATCTTCTTGATGGCCTAGCTGGCAGTGACAAGGGGACCAGGCTGCCTAAGTCTTTTCCCTGGGTTGAATCCCACAGAGTGACGATCAATTCTCTACTCAGCTCATAATATCTGAGAATGAAATGAAAAACTCAATCAGCTGTGAAAAAAATTCAACATACAAATGGGGTCATCAAACCTCCAAACCATGGAAAATAATTTAAAGCTCTTTTAAGGTCCTTGCTTGCTTGTTGACCTATAATTAGAACACAAGGGCATTAATCCCCACATTTACTGAGCTGTTCACTCTCTTTGAGCCTTGACATTTTTGTCTGAAATATAAAAATAATAATACATATTCCATTAGATTCAATGATATGTGCAGTAATATGATATAGATATGGACTGAATGGTGAATTATTAGATAATATTACTTCAAGAAAGAAAGAATATTAAAAGTTTTGAAATAATGACATTTGGATGAGAGAACATTTGAACAGAGGACTCACGAAGAGAGATGTTTAGATCAAGAAAGCATCTGTTTCTGTGATTGGAGAGAAAAAACAAAACAATAGATAAAATTGAAAACAAAACTGAGAGCACTTTATCTCAAATAATATACTTTCTCCCCAAGACTACATGGTCCCTATAAAAACCCATTGGCTAATGATGCTTATCAAGGAACGTTTCTGAGTGGATGCATCTCATATAACTTTGTAATCACATGTCCAGGCTTGTCTCTGGAAGTTTGTACTGTACAGGTCTCAGGTAGAGCCAAATAATATTAAAATTCACTGGATAAGACTACTATAAATATGAGTGGCAGTGCTGAAGCAAGGTACCTTTTACTTCCACCTCTGTGCATTTTCCTACTGTGTGATTCGGGGAGATAACACCATCATTTGTCTAGTCACTGTGGCTAAGTTGGCCTGGCTTGCCCTTTGATGGATGGAACCAGCCACAACCATAATGCATGAATTTAATTAACAGTAAACCACATTGAAAGCAAAGGAGGAGAGCTATAAAAAATAGAGACAGGCCATTCGGGGCCATTACAATGCAAAGCTGAAGAGATATCACACAGCCCGCTACCATACCACTGACAGATGATCATCTGTCTTGCCTTTGCAGGCTCACCCTCAGCATGGAAATGCAGCAAGAAACCCAGTGGCACCCATAGGGCTCTTCCTGACATCAGAAAGAGCTTTGAGTCTGTACAAAATGCAGCCAAGATCCCAGGGAACAAGCACTCTACCCAAGGAAGTCTTGGTGAGTGTGTTAAAAGGGCTCCCAATGGTGATTTCCCTGCAGAGGTTCAGACTTGTCCCCTACTCCCAAAGATAATTCCTGAGGTTCATGCTGACCCAGAGTCTCCCACTGGGGCTACTGCTTTCTTCTGGGCCCACCCTCACAGGTCATCTTCACACCCTATGTATGCTATGCTCACTCTGGGGAGCACCTTCCCCGGGCAGCCACAGGACCTCGGGTTAGATGTTCCACAGCTGTGGCTAGCAAAGAAGTCAATTCCCTTTCCTCTGGCCAACTCTTTGACAGTTTTTCTTTCCATTTCCACTTTTAAAAATCCACCTCAAGGAACCCTATTCATGAGGAGGGGCTCCTTGCTCGCAGTGAACTTTAATTATTGGGTGTCATTTGCATATGCTAAGAACACAGAGGGAGATCAGGGAGGGCTAGCTACCGCTTCAGACAACAATCCGGAGTGCTGATGACATGTTCTGAAGACAAAGAAGCTGAGAGAGCACAGGTGATGAGTGCCGCTCGCAGTGGCAGCACAGCCGTGCTATTTTCTCTCCCTGCTCTTCCGGGGTTAATAATGCTGTCCTGTCCAATTTAGGTTACAGCCTGATGGATGTCATCAGGTTCTACACCCTGAGAGTTTCGTCTCTCGTGTGAGTTTTCTCCCACGTTTTATCTATTATAATCCATGTCCCGCAATAACAGATAAACTTTTAGACTCACTTTTTTTTTTCTTCCTTGTTAATCTCCTGAGGTTTGGAAATGAATGTTCAGAATTCAAATATACAGAACTGAGCTGAAAAATTATCCTAGTCTTGATATATAAGGAGAAGAACAAACGATATTATAAAATGGAAATAGATAAATAAAGGAGATTGGATCAGGTATGTGTAGATCTGGATGGGAAACTCATTTCGGCCATTATCCGGATGAGTTCCCTGGCCTTTTGGACCCTGTTTCCCTTCCTGCATAATATATGTCACTGGGGTAGCCAGCCTGCCAATCCAGTTGGAGTTCTGGTATCTTGTGACTGGATCAAGGCTCTAGAGCTTTGAGTCTATGTGAACCAGAGAAGAGTCCCCCTGAGCTTCCTGTTAGTGCAGCTGATACCACCAAGTTGCCCCAAGTGTGTAGCAGAGTAGTGACCTTGAGTGTAGACTTCTAAAGATGAGATACCAATCCATGACTGCCTTACCTTTCTCTTGGAGAAAGCTGGGGAGGCAGATGAGGCCGACAAAGGGGGACAGTATGTGTGTGGGGTACAGTATGTGCATCAGTTCCCAAGAAGGGGGAAGAGTGATGGAGTAAATGAGTCTGTATCTTCCCTGGAAGAAAGAAAGTTCCAGCAGAATGGTGGGCTATTTGAAAATGCCAAAGACTTCCATTGCAATAAAAAGCAGTTTTTATCTCTGATACCACCAAAGCACAGATCTACACATGCATGAGAGACAAGCTACCAGGGTGGTTCACTCATCCTAAGGGATAACTGGATAAAACTATCACTCAATGCTGAACAACAATATAATTTAGCCCATCCACCAACCTTGTCTCTCTAGTGGCACTCAAGAATTCTAAACACCATATTGGGAAATAAGACCCAGATTTAGAGAGCTACCAGGAATGGGTTGTAGTGAATAGTCCAGGCAGTTACATGGTAGCAAGTACATTGCATAATTAGTCACCAAATGTCAGCTGGAGGTGATAGCTTTAAGCCTCTTCTAATCCCAGGTCTGTGAATATGAGCATGCATCTTTCCCTTCCTCCAAACTGAAAATTAAACAAGGGAAAAAAACCAATATTTCTTCTTCTGATGCAAGTCAAAAACATTGAGCAATAAGTGGATTAAGCAAGTGTTTATTTGAAAAGGATTATAACAGCCAAGTGAACCCTCATACCAATGAGCACACAATGCTCAGTATCATTTGTAGCCATCTTAAATGCTTCCATTCCCTGAACGATTTATCAAGTACTCTTGTGTTTTTCTTCAGTGATGAAATACTTGAGAACTGAAACAAGACATTATTTAGAATCTGTACTACCTGGGACAGCCCTTTACACTTCTGCCAAGATAAGCCAACCTGTCTGTAGAAAATACATTTCACAATCCTAATGTCATTCGTCTTGAAAGATCTTTACCTTCAAATATTTAAGTCATTCAGGCCCTTGGACACATAGTTGGCCTTGTCACATCCTAGGCCATTCATCTGCATCACCATATTCTTTTCTCATTCAGGTACCTTCCCCAAGCCTCTTGTTGGGCCTTGCTGTCTGCTTCTCTCTCCAGTTGAGCCAACAGGGCCCAGCATTTGACTTATCCAGTCAGGCTACAAAAGGCTCATTGTTGTTTTAACTACAGCAGAGTGACTGCGTCCTAATCCACTGCTATCTCAGCCAGTTACTGTAGTTCAGCAGTTACCAGCCTGCTTCTCTAGCAACGGCCTGGCTGCTCAGGCCCCAGCCTGGTGAGAATTCTGCTCCTGCAGGCACTGGCCCTGTCACTGTCAATCAAGGTAACTTTAACTAAATCTCCATCATTCTAATTATGAATGAGACTGGAGATTCAAAGGCTGGGGTGAAAACCTACGAGCTCAGGGAGGCTGAGTAACAACTGGCTGACCCTCTCTCCTTTCCGGTGCCCCGGAAGACCCCTGCTTCTGCTTTGCCAAACCAGACAAGCCTGCACCACTTCAAACCCCACCCTACTACTTCCTGTGTCTCTAGTTGATAATGTAGCCTCCTGACCCAAGGTCGATTTTATTTAATTAGCACAAATGCAGACTTGGGGTCCACAGTGTGATCAACTATCCCCCAACAGCTCATCCTAACTTTCATCTATCTGTTTTATACCTGAATAGTTGAATAGTGTTGGGAAATATCACACAGACACACACACACACACACACACACACACACACACACACACACACACACACAAGTGTTAGTCTTTAATCACAACATAAACCTCTCTCTCTCTCTCTCTCTCTCTCTCTCTCTCTCTCTCACACACACACACACACACACACACACACACACACACACACACACGTCCAAGCATCTGTGCATTTATTTCTTTAATCACAACATAACCCACCCACCCCCCCACCCCACATACACACACAATGTCCACATTGAATACTTGTGCCTTCAGTCCCAGCAAAGTCTTCCCTATTGGTCACATCTCTCTGTCTTTGTAGTGCCTATTTCAAATTCTGTTCATTTCAGCAGGTTTCAGCTTGCTGCCTCACTGACTCACTCTCTGGCGAAGTCTTCATCTCTTTAGGGCAACATTTCCTCACATCATGTCACCATGTGAGAAGGCCTCCCAGCTCTGCATCTGTCCTTTCCTCCTCTGCTTTCTGCTGCCACAGTAGAGTCAGCCTTCCACCTAAGGTGAGCAGTGACTTCAGTTCTCCTCCCAAATCTTGGCATTTTAATTTCCCCTTCGCCATGTCAGTAGTCTTTCCTGACCCCTGTCTGGCCACTTGCATTTGGCATTTAAACATTCTGGGGTCTTCCCTGGCTCAGAAAGTTTCCAAGACGTCACACTCCCTTCCAACCACCACTAATATCTTTTCTAGTGTCATAGGCACATTTCTCAAATGAATTGTCCATGGCCATGGCCTCTATTTCATGCCCAGCTAATTCACATGGGAATGGGCAGAAACTCTGCCATTTTCTATCCATGAACCATTTCACTCACTAAATGAATTTTTATATGATCCTTGGTACATGTGTGTATAAAATAAGTTCATACATCAAACATTTACTGATGCTCATTAACAAGCTTTTATTTTAAAAGAATTCCATGGCATACATGTGTCCTGGTGGAAGCTCCACCTGAACTGCATCCGCAGCTGCCTCCTCCAAACCCTACCCTTGAGAAAGCCTTGAACAAGACTTCCCCTCGAAGTTTCCCCTCATGGCTTCTCTTCTTCTCCTGGGGCCACTTAGGAATGCTCTGCTCAGATTAAATTTGGATTAGCCTAATGGGACTTACACATTGGCAGCATTACACACAACTGGGGGATTTAAACCTTTCAACATGTAATTTACCACTTATTAAATATTAAAGCAAATTTGAACATTATGTTGATTGAATTTTGTCAATTTAACACAAACCTGGACAAATCTGAGAAGAGGGAATCTCAATTGAAAAAACACCTCATAAAAATTGCCTGTAGGCAAGTCCATGGGGGTGGAGCATCTTTGATTAATGATTGGTGTGGGGAGGAGGGTCCAGTGCACTGTGGGTGGTATCACACTTGGACAGATGGTGCTCTGTTGTATAAGAAAGCAGGCTGAGCAAGCCATGAGGAGCAAGCTGGCAAGCAGCACTCCTCCATGGCCTCTGCATCAGCTCCTGCCTCCAGGTTCCAGCCCTGATTGAGTTCCTGCCCTGTTTGAGTTCCTGCTCTGCCTTCCCTCAGTGATGGACGGACTGTTTGCTGGAAGTGCAAGCTGAAATAAACCCTTTCTTCCCCGAGTTTATTCAGGCCATGGTGTTCATCACAGCAGCAGAAACACTAAGGCTCACACTAATGAGCAAGATGTGCTTGTTTCCCAGTAGAGACCCAAATTATGGCTGAGTACTTGATGTTGTATGGTATAGAACATCGTCATTTCAGATGACGGATATGTCCATTTTGTGATCACCAATGCTGAGAGCACCTCCTCCCATAAATACATAATACAAACGGCAGAAGGATGTTTAGAGCTGTTTGGGAAATTGTTGGTAATTCTGCCTTAAGTCCAAAATATATTTAGTGAGTTTTAAAAATAAAACTGAAGTTTTAAACTGGTGTCACTTGAAACTCTGCAATTTTTTTTCTTGAATATTCAATGGCAGGTGGCAGGTTTGTTTTTGTTTGTTTTTATTTCAATTGAGTATAGCTTACAGGCCCAACAGGAAGGGAAACCTTTCTGAAGCCGATATCCTAAGAAGATAGCAGGGCAGAGGCCAAATCTATGAGGTGTGTGCACGTATATGGAGGTCAAAGGTCAACATAGGATGTCTGTCCCTTAGGGGCAACCCCACTTAGTCTGTTTTTGTTTGGTTTGGTTTGGGTTGGGTTTATTTTTTTGGCTTTGGTTTGTTTGCTTGTTTATTTGTTTGTTTTGTTTTATTTTTTGAGACCGAGTCTCCCACTTGGCCTAAAATTTGCTGATTAGGCTAGGCTGTCTAGATACCAAACCCCAGAGATCCACACAGTCCTGTCTCCCCTGTGTTAGGTTTTTAAGTTCATGCCACTATACCCAGGACTCAGCATGGCTTCTGACGATCAAACACAAGTTTTTGTGGTTGCAGGACCAGCATTGGACTGAATGAGCTAACTCTCAGGCAACTTTTATTTCTATATTCTATTTTTACATGTACATATAATTGCAATTTAAATTTTTCATTTTAAAAATCTTCCATACCTGACTACTGTATTTGCATCATTTCTACCCTTCTCTCCCTTCTTCAGCTCTTCTCATGACTCCCCCTTCTCAAGTTGCTGGCCTCTTCTTTATTTACACACACACACACACACACACACACACACACACACACACACACACACAATCTGTTGAGTTCATTTAGGACTGCTTGCATGTACCTGATAACTTGGGACTGGATAACCTATCAGAGGGCTTGTCCCTAGAGAAGAACGGTTCTCCCTTTCTCCACACCCATTGATTGTGTGTAGCTCTTCGTCTGGTGGTGAGGCCTTGGGAAGCTTCCCCCATTCATGTGGACTTGTCAATTAATGTTGCCATTGTGCAGGTCTTGTTTAAGCAACCACATTATGAGTTCTTGGGTGCATTTTCTCTGGTCGTGTCTGAAGGACACTATCTCACAGCGAGCATCTTGGTCCTTTGGTTCTTAGAATTGTTCTGTCCCCTCTTGGGAGATGTTCTCTGAGCTTTGGCTGTATGGGTTGTGTTGTAGATGTATCAGCTGGCACTGGGCATGCCACACACTTATTCTCCATGTTTTGACCAGGTGTGGATCTCCACAATAGTCTACCTGCTACAGAAAGAAGCTTCTTTTATGAGGGGTGGCAGCTGTGCCTGTTTCTGAGTGTAAGGTGGGAGTGTTTGGATATAGATAAGAATTATATTGGTTTAGGAAAATGTCAGTAGGAGAGTCCCCTCTAGGATCTATGTTCCCTCCAGCCATGGGAAGTTTGCTAGGTTTATAGTACCAGACATGAATTCCTACCTACTGAGAAGAACTTAAGAAGTCCAATTAGAGAGATGTTGGTTACCCCTCAAGATAAAAGAGTTACTATCGCTCCATTGGGGGTGTCTTGCCAGGCTGGTCATTGCCATGGTTAGACTTCACACTGGGTAGGACTGCTGACTGAGCTTCTCCTTTGGCAGCTTACATAGCAACTTCAGATACTACGAGAGCTAGTCGTCAGGGAGGAGGCTTCCAGATCAGTTCCAGTTGGATCATTCCAAATCCTGGGTTCGAAGTGGATGGTGTCTTCAGCAATAGGGTCGGTCTTCCCTTCAAGTGCTGGGAAGTAACCAAGGGCAATGGCAATAACCATATTGTTTGGAAAATCTCTTGGCCCATCCCTTGACCAATAACTCCAGGAATTTCCCATGACTAGCACTGGGGTTTGTATTTGATGTGTGTGTGTGTCAGGGAGGAGGGTATCATCATCTCATTAGCCATAACTCCACCCAAAAGATAGGGAATACATACTCTTCTTAGCGGGGCATAGAGTGCCCTCTAAATTTTGTCACATCGTAGGCAACAAAATATCTTTAAAAAAATATTGTGGTGATGGCACACACCTTTAATCCCAGCACTCAGGAGGCAGAGGCAGGTGAATCTCTCTCTATGAGTTCGAGGCCAGCCTGGTCAACAGAGTTAGTTCCAGGACAGGCTCAAAATCTACACAGAGAAACCTTGTTTCAAAACAAAACAAAACAAAAAACTAAAACAAAAACAAATAAATAAAAAAATCGTGTTCCTGCATCTTACCAGCCCACAGCAGGATAAAGTAGAAAGCCAGTGGTAGTACTAACCCCAGATAACACACAAGTACCAAGAGACCAAGCAATTCACTTTTAAATAAATGGCAGCTATGGAGGAAACCAGAGAGGAAATTAAAAGTCTCCTAGACACAAATGAGCACAAGAGTCCAATCCATTAGAACCTCTGGGTTCTGCCATGACAGTCCAAAGAAGAAGATTTATAGCTATTCATGTTTTTATTAAAAAATATCTGAGCAATCTCAATAGCCTACTGATGACTTCAGTAGCCTAGAAAAACCAATAAGAAGCCAAATATAAATTCAGCAGACAGAAAGAAGTCATAAAGATCAGAGCTAAATTAGCAATGGAGAACTAAATAACAATACATTAAGTTAATTAAACTTTGGCTCTTTGAAAAGATCAATAATATCAACAAATCCCTAGCCAAACTTACCAAAAGAAAGAGAAGCCCCAGATTAATAAAATTCAGGGTGAAAAGGGAAGTGTTTCATTAGACTCCAATCAGGTCTCAAAGGGTATTAGGGAATACTTTCAAAACTATATTTCAACAAGTTGGAATCCTAAAAGAACCAGATACATTTCTAAATGCATATGACCTGCCAAAATTAAAACCAAATGATACTGGCAATTTATACAACCCATAATAAGCAATGAGATGGAAGCAGTGGTGAAAAGTTCCCCACAAAGAGCCCAGGACAGGGTGGAGTCTGAGACCTTCCACCCTGTTAAGGAACACCTACTACCAAGACTCCCTCAATTGTTTTACAAAAGCAGAAAGCAAAGGAGGAGTACTTGATTCATTGTAGGAAGCCAGCACTATCCGAAAAATAAAACTGGATCGAGACACACAGGAAAGAAAGCTACAGACTGTGGTGGTATTGTGTTCCCCAAAATATTGTGCACCCTAATAAACTTATCTGGGGTCAGAGACAGAACAGCCACTAGATACAAAGGCTAGAAGGTGGTGGCACACACACCTTTAATCCTAGCATTCCAGAGGCAGAAATCCATGCATTCAAGGATTCAGGCAGGCATGGTGACTCATGCCTTTAATCCCAAAAAGAGAGCCTTTAATCCCAGGGAGTGGTGGTAGAAAGCAGAAAGGTATATAAGGCGTGACCAGAAACTAGAAGCTTTTAGCTGGTTAAGCTTCAGGCTTTCCAGCAGCAGTTCAGCTGAGAGCCATTGGGATGAGGATACAGAAGCTTCCAGTCTGAGGAAACAAGACCAGCTGAGAAGTTGGCCAGGTGAGGTTAGCTGTGGCTTGTTCTGTCTCTCTGATCTTCCAGTGTTCACCCCAATACCTGGTTCAGGTTTGTTCTTATGAATAAGACCATTTAAGATTCCTACTACTGCCGGGCGTTGGTGGCGCACGCCTTTAATCCCAGCACTCGGGAGGCAGAGGCAGGCGGATCTCTGTGAGTTCGAGGCCAGCCTGGGCTACCAAGTGAGCTCCAGGAAAGGCACAAAGCTACACAGAGAAACCCTGTCTCGAAAAACCAAAAAAAAAAAAAAAAAAAAAAAAAGATTCCTACTACAACAGATCAAATTTCCCAGCGAACACGGTAAAACAACAGTTTTACTAAGCAGGGGGAAGTGAAAGCATTTCCTCTGAAGTCTTAATTGAAACAAGGGCAAACTGTCTCTCCACTCTTATTCAATATAGTTCTCACATTTTTAGCTAGAGGAATAAGACAAGAGGCATACATAAAAGAGATAGAAATTAGAAATGAAAAACTTAAACTATCTCTATTTGCAGACAGCATGATTCTACACTATACTTAAACAACCTTGCAGAGTCCACAATAAACATTTTACATCTGATAAACACATTCAATAAAGTTTTAGGAATAAAAGGTCAACATAAAACATCAGTAGCTGTTATATACACAGATAATAAACTTGCCTAGAAAAAAATGTGAAAATATCCCATTAACAATAACTTAATAAGAAATTTCTAGAAATAAACACTGTCAAGGAAGTGACAGGCTTTGCAATGAAACTTTGAGACACTGAAAAATGTCCAATGGAAAGACCTTCCATTCTCCTGGGTTGCAGAATTAATATTGTGAAAATGGCTACGCTACCCAAAGTAATGTGCCCATTAACTTCCATACCTATAAACATTCCAGTGGCATTCTTCATAGACTAGAAAAATATAAAGTAAAACTGATATGGAAACACAAATGACCACAGATCCTCAACGCAATGCAAAGGATAAAAGAAGACTGCTAGAGATACCACACCACCTGACCTCAAACTACACTGCAGATCCACAGTGACAAAGACAGTCTACTGTCGGTGCAGAAACAGAAACATAAACCAATGGAACAGAAAGAGGACCCTAAATAAACCTATACATCTACAGCTGCCTAACAAATATGTCAGACTTTGTTAAATATGTCAAGCAGATTTGACAAATATGTCACAAGTATACACTGGGGGAAAGCTTATTCAATCCATGGTAGCAGCAAAA